>NC_090648.1:68220631-69420631 GCF_040937935.1 Hyperolius riggenbachi
GCTGCTTTTGTTAAGTGGTGCCGATAGTCTCATGGGCGGGACCACAGAACCATCACTGGGCCAATCATGGCACTCGATCGGTAGCAGTGACCAGATGTCACTGCTACTGGTGCCACCAGTTGAGGACAGGTATTCCGGGATGCATGTATGAGGAGGGTAGTGGGTGTTTCAGGAAGGCGGGCTGGAGAGCGGAGAAGAGGCGGGTGCCAGGTGGCCAAACTGTCCAAATGTCCCCCCCCCCTACATTTTTTTCCTGCATCATGCAATTCAGATTGCTTCATTTGTTAGGCCCAATTCTGCTTTCTACTACATAGATTTGGTAAGATTGTACAATCAAGATTGCATTATTAGTGGCCACGTTAAAGCCCTGTACACAGTGGGGAAATTTCTCTTGTCTAGCAGAGATTGGTGCACAAAACATTGGGTGACAGTGGTGTGCCAACACAGTACAGATGCATAACTAGTTTCCAGGCTAGCGATGAATCTCTTGCTAGAGAATGGGGAGGGGGGGGGGGGGGGGTAGGGGTGTGTGTGTGAACATTGTAATTGGGCAGTTCTAGGGAATCAGGGATTGTTAAAATTCCAAGCGCTGCAGTGTGAATGATCCCCTAGCTTTACATTGTACACAACGCTTTGCTGATGGTACAGTGTGTAAAAGTTAAGGGGTACCTGCAGTGACAAATGACAGGGTGCAATAAACATTCTGAGATATTTAATCCTTGCAATGTGTACAATTCATATGGAAGAAATGCTTATTTTTTTGTTTGTTTTTCTTTTCCTGAGAAAAAATATAGAATTTAATTTTCACTGTCAAATAATGTTTTGAAAGGACTTTCTTCCCAATTAAAAAAAAAGATAAGTAGGACTTGTATAAAAATAGAGTTAATCTAGGAAGGAAGGGACATCAGATGTAACAAATTGGCGTGATAGATTTAATGCACTGCATTGTGTGATGACAAGTTGCTAGTGACTCAGAACAATGCGACCATCTGCTTTCTCTGCAGGCAGATGGGCTGAGCAGAGAATCTAGGCAGCCTACTGCTTTAGCAGGAGCTCACAGACACTGACTGCCACAGTGCAGATGTCCAGGGATCCCCCTCTCTGACCCATGACAGCCCGGTCACACAGGCACATTAAAAGGTGTGACACCTATGGAAGCTGCCATATTTATTTCCTTTTAAACAATACCAGTTGCCTGGCAGTCCTGCTGATCATTCTGGTCGGTTGGGTCAAATCACACACCTGAAACAAGCATGCAGTTTATCTTGTCAGATTTGTCATAGACACCTGATCTGCTGCATACTTGTTCAGGGTCTATGGCTTAACACCAGTTCAGGACCAAGGCATTTTTCACATATCAGCACTGCTCCCATTCATTCACCAATAACTTTATTACTACTAATCACACCTAAATGATCTAGATATTGTTTTTTTTCAGGACAAATTAGGCTTTTAGTGTGTGATAATTTTGTTTAGTAGTTACCTTATTTTCAATGCATTTTAAAGGGAAAAAATTGAAAAAACACACTATTTCTCCATTTACATCCATTATAGCTTTACAATAAACAGTGCTAACTATAAGTTGAACTCACAAATTTTATTTGCTTATATATTTTGGTTATAACAATGTTTCAATTATGTTCCCAGCACAATGTATGGTGACAATATTGTGTTTGGAAATAAAGGTGTATTTTTTCTGTTTTGTGTTTTTTGCTTTCACATTGTACACTGTTGATGATTCCAATTCCTTATTTGCAAAAATAATAGTAATATACCTTCATGGCATACATATTTAAAAAGCCAAGTTCCTAAGGTAATAATGTATGTTTCTTCTTTCATATTCTGTCACTTTGTTTTAATTTTAAAAGTCTTTTATTTTGGTACAGAATATGCAAAAATGTAATTGCCTTTGATTCAGTTTGTGACTAAAAAGAATACACAGGACATGGGCCTCAACCCTAAAACTTTCTAAACTCTATTCTACTACTTATCAGGGTTAAAATGTTACCACATATGTCTCTTGTGGTTTTGCTAAAATTTTTCCAAGGTTGATCAGAATTTTGAAAATGACTTTTTATGTTGGATTGAGTTTGTCCCTACCTATTTTTTACGTGACGTGCGCTCAAGATTTAAGACCCACTAAAATGTCTTCTACAACTCGTCACGATTAAAATGATACCACATGTGCCTCATTTAGTAACAAACTGGTGGTGCACTCTCCAAAAATACAAGGTCAGTATATATACGTCCTATTGTCATTAACTGGTTAAAGTATTAGAGGCAGAGGATCAGCAGGACAGCCAGGCAATGTGCATTATTCAAAAGGAAATAAACATGTCGGCCTCTATGTCTCTCACTTTGGGTTCCCTTTAATGATGGGGGGGAGGGGGTGACAGGGTTAAATACCTACCTACTCTGCCGTCATCCCTCCAAAAAGGTGATCACTTCCTTCGCCCCCTTGATTTTGTGGTATTTTTTTTTTCAAAATCTGCGATTGCCGACACCCGAATTACACTGCTGGGTGGCCATAATAACATTGTCTCTGGCAGCGCACAGGTCAGGTGCGGCGCTGGGAAGAGCGGTCTGCTTCGCTGGCCACCCCAATCTCCGTTGCAGCGGCCCACCCCCAGCTCAGCAGCCGCTGCCTTATTGGCCACTTCTGAGTTGGAGGCGGGCTGTGGCAGCAGTTTCCTGAAGAGCTTTGGTAGACTTTGGAAAAATGGCCGCAACTGCGTCCCTGAGAAGGGGGGGGGGACGTCACCTGTGACCCGATGACTTTGGATCAGGTAAGTATTTACGCCTGAGACCCGCCTGATCTGTCATCATTATACAGGACAGGCTCTATAATGTTTTGTTTTCTACTAGAGGTACTTTTTAAGGGAAACTTGGTTCGTCATCACAATATCCATTTGCCCTGTGTGTTTCTAGAGGGGCAAAGGCAGCAACTGGTGCCAGACAAAAATGTCAAGATTAAGTGAAATCTATTACTATATTAATGCTACTGGATTTTATGCCATTAGCGTTAGAGCTGAAATAGATAATTTAAAGAACTATGGTGTTGATTCACTAACGTAAATAGGGGCGAGTAATCTGTCACTCATGCTATTCAATCAGTGCGCCTTAATTTCAAGTCCCTGCACGCTACATGTGCTAGTGGCAACGTAGTGTGCGTAAGTAAGCTCAGTCAGGAACGCACACTCAGCGCACGCTATGCTGTGGTAGTGCAACTTAAGCCCACTCCTTGCCAATAACAGGCGCTCCATTCATCCCGCCCTGAGCCCCTTCAGGTCCAGTGACTTTAAAAGACACGATCCCCAAACTTTGATTGGCCCAGTAGGCTACCTGTGCACTACCGCAGCATAGCATGCGCTGCTCTGACTGAGCTTAATCACACACACCACACTACCACTAGCGCACATAGCGTGCAGGGACTTGAAATTAAGGCGTGCTGATTAAATATCACGAGTAACAGGAGGTTACATGCGCTATATACGTTAGTGAATCAACCCTTTTGATAGGTAAACACTATCATATTAAAATGTGATATTTCTTTACAGCTTAATTTGCTGGTGTGACTGACAAACTTTCGGAGGACTGGTTTCCACTAGGATGCCGCAGTTGTTTCCTATTCAGCCGTGGCTCCCGTAATGCTGCAAAGACACAGTCCAAATTGCTAAGTCAGGCCATGTGTCACTATAGGGATCCAGCTGCGTGCTGTATACTGTATATTCACATCTGCCATCCAGATTCACATCACAGTGCGGCCTAGACGGTAAGTCACTAACTAGATAGGTAGTGTTTCGGACCAGGCTCAGTGGAAATAGGCCCTTAGTCCAGGAATGGTGTCAGTGGCAGCAGTGAAAGTGAGGTCACACTATAGAGAATATGGTTTAGCTATCAGTCGGGAAGCATCAGTGAGAAGCAGTGGTGCAAATAAGGAGCTTAGGGCCCGTGTGCGAGTTCTACATGGGGCCCCAAGAACTCTTGTGGGAATGGGTGTGTATGGTGTAGTGCAAGTAAGAAACTAACTCCTCACAATAAAGTAGAACATTATATTTTTTTTTTATTAAAACCATTTAAAATTAGTCACAAACACCATATAAAGTTCTCAATGTTGCAAACGATTGGGGCAAACACGGACAGTTGTGCACCTCTTCGCTGTGTGTGCAGCACGCTATTCTTACAGATAAATTATCAGGATAAAATAAGCATGGAGCAGCCAGTCTCCGGGAGCCCGAGTGCTCCTGAAGACCTCTGAAGCCCACCCGCAGAGGAAAATAGCGGTCTTCCACCAATCGGACGGACACTATTACCGGGGGAGCCAGCACAAGAACGACAAGATGAGGAGAGGAGCAGCAAGGCTCTATAGGACCCAGAGCCTTCCCTCTCCTTAGATAAGCATGTTTTTTTCCCCTTCATTTAGGCTTCAGACTCCCTTTAAAGTGAATCTGAAGCCTAAAATAAAATAAAAAAAAAAAAAACCCAGATACTTACCTAAGGAAAGGAAAGGCGCTGGGTCCTAATGAGCCTTCCCATTCTTCTCCAGCAGGCTCCTTCATTTGTATCTCCTGCCAGGGGGACACTTCAGCAATCTTTGGAAGCACTCAGGCTTCTGAAGACCAGTGGTTCTGTACCGCGCACGCGCAAGAGAGGGCGCTGGCACATGCGCAGTACAGAGCGGCCCGTCTTCAGAAGCCTGAGTGCTTCCCAAGTCTCCCCAACCCGGGAGATACCAGCCACAACTGCTAACGGGGTAGCCTGCGTGGGAACGCAGACACCAGGAGGAGAACGGGAAGGCTCATTTGGACCCAGAGCCTTCCCTCTCCTTAGGTGAGTATCTGTTTTTTATTTTATTTTAGGATTCAGACTCTTTAAAGCAGATCTGAGATGAAAAACTAACTATAACAAGTAACGCGTCTATCTTATCTAATTTTAGATAGTTTACACAGCAAATCTATCTGCACACAGCTTCAACAGTTTATGATTATTTATTCCTGTGATACAATGAGAGCAGCCATGTTGTCACATTACACACAGGCAAGCTGATAGCATCTCCAGCCCTCAGCCTGTGAAAACCTCACTCCCCTCTCCTCCTCCCCTCTGCCTCTGAATTCTCTGGCTAGTAACCACCTCCTCCTCCTGTCCAGACTGAGCTCCCATAAGCCTTTGCTACGAGGCTGAGAGTGCCAAGGCTCTCTGGAGAAGCTGTGGGCGAGGCTTGTTTTAGTTTATAGGGAATTAGAGTATTAAAACAAAAAATGTATTTGGCTTGAGGAATGACAAACTATATGAAAGGAACACAATTATGCAATGAGTAAAAGGTTATCTAGGATCCACTTTAAGCATCCTAACTTTTTACATCCTCACAGGTTTGCATTAATCAGAAAATTACAGTGTGCAATATTATACAGCAGGATCTAAGTTTTTTTCCCTGCATGCAAAAATCGCATTTAGACGTTAACAAGCCCATTGACTTAAGGTGCCCATACATCAGGTGACTTTGTCGGCCGATCAACCAACCAATTTGATTAAAAAACGATGCCGCCAAGTGCAGGCCCAATCGGCGATACGACCAATTTCGGGCCAAAATTGGTCGCATTAGTCAATCGCACCTGGTGCAAGATGTCGGGCCGAAGTCGGATGCTCGGGTGTGCGGCGGTCCATTTCAGAACGAGCAACGAAACCCCACCGCTGCAATGTATAAATGTGCCCCCCCTCCCCGTGTGCATTTTACATTACCTGTTCCGTGTCAGCCTCCGCGCGGTATCGGTAACCCCTGGGACGCCTCCATACATGCCACTTGCGCACAGTGTCTGACATCAGGCGCTATGCGCCAGTAGCGTGAGCCACCCGGAGGTTACGGACACCGCATTGAAGGCTGACACAGGACAGGTAATGTATAAATGCACACACATGGGGCACACTTATACATGGGGGAGGGGGGGTATACATGGGGGTTGGACGTGGCAGCCACAGCTCCCCCGCTCTCTGATCCTCGAGTATCTGATCCCCTCTCTCTGATCCTCGAGTATCTGATCCCCCGCTCTCTGATCCTCGAGTATCTGATCCCCCGCTCTCTGATCCTCGAGTATCTGATCCCCCGCTCTCTGATCCTCGAGTATCTGATCCCCCGCTCTCTGATCCTCGAGTATCTGACCCCCACGCCCGGTGATCCTCAGGTATCTGATCCCCCGCTCTCTGATCCTAGAGAATCTGATCCCCCGCTCTCTCATCCTCGAGAATCTGATCCCCACTCTCTGATCCTCGAGAATCTGATCCCCCGCTCTCTGATCCTAGAGAATCTGATCCTGCGCCCTCTGATCCTCGAGTATCCGATCCCCGCTCTCTGTTCCTTGAGTATCTGATCCCCTGCTCTCTGATCCTCTGCTCTTTCATTCTAGAGAATCTGATCCCCCGCTCTCTGATCCTAGAGTATCTGATCCCCCCCTCTCCGATCCTTAAGTATCTGATCCTCCGCCCTCTAAGCATCAGGTATTTTATCCTAAGCATCAGGTATTTTATCCTCATTCATCACATGTTTGAACTTGAGATCATACAGCTTCTCATTTTCCAAAGAGTGAAGATTGTTATAGGAAATGGTCTTCATGTGAGCAGGGAGGTGACTGAACTCCTCTTCATTTATATCATAGTCCTTCATCATCTGCTGTAGCAGCCACCAGTGTCCAAAGAAGCCAATGTCCAGGACTCTGCTGGGGAAGTCAGTGAGGCGAGGCTTAAGATGAGGACAGTGGGTGGGATAGAGGTCACATTCTTCATCGTAAGGGGCTTCATACATAAGAGAAAAGACCATGAAGTTGATGTGACGCAGGCGTCCCTCATTTCTCAGCTCCGTCAGCCTCTGGACGTGTTGGTCAGACCTTCCACTTCTGGTCCAGGGGGACAGTAGGAGGAGAGTGCAGGAGGCTTCTAGCAGCGAGCATTCGAAGGAGTGCTCAGAGGGTGCTTTGGATGAGCAAACAGCAGCACCAGCAAGAAGGGAAATGTACAATGCGGCTTTGCCAGGTCGTTCTTTGGCATCAACAGCTATGTCTTTGCAGGCCGCACCATAATCACGCAGGAGGCCTTTAGTCCAAATGACTAAAAAATAAAGTGTACAGAGTTAGGAACAGGGAACAACTGACAAATATCACAACAACAAAACTGTCCTCCACATCAGGTCTTTCTTTCTGTTTACAGTGTGCGTGTGTAATTATATTTTAAGCGGGGCTTAATCTGTTAAAATCAGTCTCTGAGAAATTATGCAATAGGCTTACATCAACGATTTTAGCCCTGTTTTGAAATACCAACACGTCCCTGCCATTAACTAAACTAACTACTCAGTGTGCGTTAGTGACAATACTGTGTATATATTCTCTGTAAACACTGCAGAAAATGTTGGCTCTATGAATACAATAAATAATTTTAAAAAAATGGGTAAAAGGCCACATATACAAAGAATACGTTAATACCATCAGTTAAGGTGCCCATACACTCGTCAGATTGGCAGCAGATAGATAAGAAATGCATCTGATGATCTATCTGATGCGTTTTTAGAACATTTTTTACCAGGATAGAATTCCAATAGATTTCAGTTTGAAATCTATTGAAATTCGATCTGATGGCATTTTTTTGCTATCAGATTTCCATTAAGGCCAATGCAAACTGATAAGCAATCTCATCAGATCGACCTAAATTTTCCACCCTGCAAGTTCGATGGAAATCCATCGAAATCGATCGAAATCGGCCGTCGATCGGTCGATTGGCCAACCGATTTGCAATCGATTGATCGATCGATCGGGATCGGTCGGTCAGAAAATCGGCTGAGTGTATGGGCTGCTTTATTCTCCCCTTGAATGGCTTCTGGGATCTGTTAGTCAAAACAATGGGCTCTATTCACAAAACTTCTCATGACTTATTTATCACCTAAGTGATAAAAAATAACCTTTCAGCACATTTACAAGCAAAATAATCACTCAAAGTATAGGTGGCCATCCACATAGATTTGCAGCAGATTTGACCATCAGATAGATTTCTGCCAGATGCCTGTTAAGTTGAATCTGACAGGAATATATCTGATGTGTGCCACACAAAAGGAACAGATTTACAATAGATTTCAGAATGAAATCTATTGGAAATCTATCTAAATGCATTATTGGACCATTAGATCCAATTCAACTGTATGGACCATCAATCTGCTGCCAGCTGCAGATCAACCTAGATTTTCCATCCTGTCCGACAGATCAAATCAATCGACATCGGCTGCAGATTGATTGAAAGATTTGATAGAATTGATTTTCAATCCATCGATTCCATAGAATCGATTGATGGCTGAAATCGTCCAGTGTATGGGCCCCTTAAGTTGTTCCGGATTACATTATATTCAGCATTACTCTCATTTCTTATCTTAATTTTATTATATTTTTGCTCTTTGAGAGGTTAAAAAAGTAACATAGATCAGGTGAAAAAGCTTTGTGCATCATGCCCAATCTGAGGTTATCTGAATATCAGTACTCACAAAACTCTAGTTATGGACTTCAATACTACTGTGGCTAAAAACAGTCATTTTCCTTATATAGGGTTACTAGCCAACCCGCGTCGTAGCATACGCCGCATCTATCTATCTAATAGAGTACTTGCCTCAACCTTGAAGCAAGAAGAAGTAGGCTTTCCATGAGAAAATGTATGCGTGCTCAAACACCAAGTTTAACCCTAGCAAGTCTGGCTTTGCAAATCCGGCCTAATTGGCTATTCATGAGGCAATGCTCATGCAAATATGCATTTGCTTTTGCATGCCAAACTATGCAGGGTCAAAAAACCAATACAGCAAAGTGCTCTCTCGCTGCCTGGGAACCACAGCGGCACCCCGGAGTGGGAGGCTGGGTGGCGCAGCCGCCCCCCCCCCCCCCCCCCAAGCGTGGCCAGCGCTGGGGAGAGTCGTCCGCACCCACCTCCTAATATTAAAAACAGCCACTTACCTTAACGTCCATTGGGTTCTGCTACATGCGCATTAATTTTCTCATGGAAAGCATTTTGTGCAGTTTGTATCCTTTGGAGGCAGGTGGTGGATGGCTTGCTCCGGTGGTGTGAACCCTGGAGTGAGTGCGCCTGTCCTCCCCCCCCCCCCCCCCCCTCTGGTGTGCTGTATGTGAGCCAGCCCTGAGCTCTAAAGCTCGGGGTGACCCATGCTTCTCTCCTTTCTCATGTGGTGCCCCCAAATTAATGCGCATGTAGCAGAACGCAATGGACGTTGAGGTAAGTGCCTGTTTTTAATATTGGGAGGTGGGTGCAGACGGCTCTCCCCGGCGCTGGCCACACTTGGGGGGGGGGAAGGGAAGTCGTCCACGCCACCCAGCCTCCCCCTCCGGGGTGCCGCTGTGGTTTCCAGGCAGTGAGAGAGCCTGGGACCCTGCGGTCCCCCCAGTTGTATAAAAAGGGGGCATTGGGAATCCTCCCCGTGGCGCTCCTGGAGGCCTGGAGCACACCAAAATCTGCTAGCAGATCCGCAAAATGCTAGCAGACTTTGAAACGCTTTTTCTTATTTTTCTGTAGCATTTCACCTAGCATTTTGCGGTTTTGTAAAGCGTTTTTGGTGTAGTAGATTTCATATATTGTTACAGTAAAGCTGTTACTGAACAGCTTCTGTAACAAAAACGCCTGCAAAACCGCTCTGAACTGCCGTTTTTCAGAGCGGTTTGCGTTTTTCCTATACTTTACATTGGAGGCAGAAACGCCTCCGCAATCCAAAAAATGCCTCACCTCGGGAGTATGCGTTTCAGCAAAACGCCTCCCGCTCTGGTGTGCACCAGCCCATTGAAATACATTACCCAAGCGTATCCGCAGCCGCAAGTGGATCGCAAAACGCTGCCGAACCGCTCTGGTGTGCACTAAGCCGGATAGTGCTAATGTAGCATGTAGCAGGGTGACTGCTTTGTGGTATTGGTTTGTGCATGCATTTGCATGAGCATTGCCTCATGAATAGCCAATTAGGCCAGATTTGCAATGTCAGACTTGCTAGGGTAAGGCCTCTTTTCCATGGACTGTGAATAGGCAGTGAAATGGCTCTCAAACTCTCACAACTGCTCACTGCTGCCTGGTAACTGCTCGCTGCTGCCTGGTATCTGCTCGCTCCTGCCTGGTATCTGCTCGCTCCTGCCTGGTATCTGCTCGCTGCTGCCTGGTATCTGCTCGCTGCTGCCTGGTATCTGCTCGCTGCTGCCTGGTATCTGCTCGCTGCTGCCTGGTATCTGCTCGCTGCTGCCTGGTATCTGCTCGCTGCTGCCTGGTATCTGCTCGCTGCTGCCTGGTATCTGCTCGCTGCTGCCTGGTATCTGCTCGCTGCTGCCTGGTATCTGCTCGCTGCTGCCTGGTAACTGCTCGCTGCTGCCTGGTAACTGCTCGCTGCTGCCTGGTAACTGCTCGCTGCTGCCTGGTAACTGCTCGCTGCTGCCTGGTAACTGCTCGCTGCTGCCTGGTAACTGCTCGCTGCTGCCTGGTAACTGCTCGCTGCTGCCTGGTAACTGCTCGCTGCTGCCTGGTAACTGCTCGCTGCTGCCTGGTAACTGCTCGCTGCTGCCTGGTAACTGCTCGCTGCTGCCTGGTATCTGCTTGCTGAGCACACAGCTCAACAGTCCGTGGAAAAGAGGCCTTAAACTTGGTGTTTGAGCACGCATACATTTTCTCATGCAAAGTACTTCCTCTTCTTGTTTGAAGGTTGAGGCACTTAGTCTATTATATATATTGATAGATAGATAAGCTCACCGTGAGTAGCTTAGTAGTAGCTATCAATAAAAGCAGGAAGTTTTATATCAGGATATAACTACCGTATTTTCCGCCGTATAAGACGCACTTTTTCTCCCCAAAAAATGGGGAGAAAAAGTCCCTGCGTCTTATACGGCAAAGGCAGGGAATCCCCGACTTCCGAACACTCGCCGATACGAACCGCCGCCATGTCGGGGATTCCCTGCCTGCGTGCATCCTAATTCTGCCTCTTTTGTAACCCCCGACTATGTCAGCTGCAGTGTCTTAAGTCCCCGCTATGGTCCTGACTCCCGCATGTGTCCGCGCCCCCCCCCCCCCGCGTGTTTCCGCTACCTCCCCTGTGTTGTATGTCCCCCCGGGTGTTTCCGCCCCCTCCCCTTGTGTGGTCTGGCCCCCCCGGGTGTTTAGCGGCAGCTTCTTACCTCTTCCATCATGCCCGCGTGGACTGCAGACCTCCGGCTTCTGTGTGCGGCTTCCTCTAGTGACGGCTTCTAATGACGCTTGACGCGTCATTAGAAGCCGTCTTTAGAGGAAGCCGCACACAGAAGCCGGAGGTCTGCAGTGCAGTCCACGCGGGCATGATGGAAGAGGTAAGAAGCTGCCGCTAAACACCCGGGGGGGCCAGACCACACAAGGGGAGGGGGCGGAAACACCCGGGGGGACATACAACACAGGGGAGGTAGCGGAAACACGCGCGGGGGGGGGGGGGGGGGGCGCGGACACATGCGGGAGTCAGAAGGACCATAGCGGGGACTTAAGACACGGCAGCTGACATGGTGGGGGGGTTACAAAAGGACCATGGGGGAGACAAAAGGGACAGGAGGAGACATAATGGGGGTGACAGGAGGACCATGGGGGAGATGGAAGAGACAGGAGGAGACATGGTGGGGTGATGGGAATATGCATGGGGGTGACAGGAGGACCATGGGGGGCACATAAGAGACAGGAGGAGACATGGTGGGGGAGACAGGAATACACATGGGGTGACAGGAGGACCATATGAGGCACATAAGAGACAGGAGGAGACATGGTGGGGGTGACAGGAGGACACATGGGGCAGACATGCGGACACATGGGGGAGACATGGGGACACAGGACACATGGGACAGACATGGAGGATACATGGGGGACACAGGAGGCTACCATTTGAGGGATAACATGTACAAGACGCTCCGGGAATATGGACGCACCAGGTTTAGTATATATATTTTTTTCCCCTGGTTTTTGCCCTCTAAACCTAGGTGCGTCTTATATTCCGGAGCGTCTTATACGGCGCGAAATACGGTATTTATTGGTTAACCTCCTTGGCGGTATGAAAAATACCGCCAGGAGGGAGCGCAGCAGTTTTTTTTTTTTTTTTTTTTTTTTTTTAATCATGTAGCGAGCCGAGGGCTCGCTACATGATAGCCGCTGCTGAGCGGCATCCCCCCGCCCGCTTCGATCGCCTTCGGCGATCTCCGATCAGGAAATCCCGTTCATAGAACGGGATTTCCTGGAGGGCTTCCCCCGTCGCCATGGCGACGGGGCGGGATGACGTCACCGACGTCGGGACGTCATTGGGAGTCCCGGGCCACCCCTCGGCGCTGCCTGGCACTGATTGGCCAGGCAGCGCTGGGGTCTGGGGGGGGGGGGGGGGCTGCGCGCCGCAGCAAATAGCGGCGATCGGGCGGGGGCCGGCGGCGATCAGAGTGCTGGCGCAGCTAGCAAAGTGCTAGCTGCGTCCAGCAAAAAAAAAATTATGAAAATCGGCCCAGCAGGGCCTGAGCGGCACCCTCCGGCGGCTTACCCCGTGTCCAGCACGGGGTTACCGCTAAGGAGGTTAAGTTAAAGGGAATCTGAAAAAAAAAAAAATTAGATACTCATCTACAGTGTTCTCCCCAGAATTTTTTTTCCAGCCGGGTGGCATGAAAAAGTAGCCGGGTGGGGCGAGATAAGAGAATGCAGGGCCGGTGCACAACTCTGCTTACAGCAGAGGAGAAGGTGAATCGATGGCAGCCAGGTGCTCAACAAAACTAGCCGGGTGCCTGGGGAGAACACTGCATCTATATAGAGGGAAGGCTCTGGATCCCATAGACCAGTGGTCCTCAAACTAAGAAGCGGCGCCAGCTTCACAGATTGCGATCGGTTTCATGCTGAAATCGATTCACAATCTGTTTGCAGTAAAGGCAGCCATACGATCCCTCTCTGATCAGATTCAATCAGAGAGGGATCTATCTGTTGGTTGGATCTGATGGCAAATTGACCAGTGTATGGCTACCTTTAGGGTCACAATATCTGCACTTGCTGTGTTAGTGACATAACTGCACTTGCTGAGTTGGGGGGCATACTATCAGCACATGTTAAAATGGTCTGGTTAAATGTTAATAGGAGCGGTCTACAATACCTAGGTACTATGTAATGTTTTTCTACATCATTTTATGTATACTCCGGCCTCCAGCAGTCTGAAGTATGTTGACCCGGCCCTTGACCAAGAAAGTATGGGGACCCTCGCCATAGACCAGTGTTGGCGAACCTATGGCACGCGTGCCCAAGGCGGCACGCGGAGCCGTCTCTGTCCGCTACCACCACTAAAACCCCCGCCACCGAAAACTCTGCATAGAGGGCCGGTGCACACCAAAAACCGCTAGCAGATCCGCAAAATGCTAGCAGATTTTAAAACGCTTTTTCTTATTTTTCTGCAGCGTTTCAGCTAGCGTTTTGCGGTTTTGTGTAGCGGTTTTGGTATAGTAGATTTCATATATTGTTACAGTAAAGCTGTTACTGAACAGCTACTGTAACAAAAAACGCCTGGCAAACCGCTCTGAAGTGCCGTTTTTCGGAGCGGTTTGCGTTTTTCCTATACTTAACATTGAGGCAGAAACGCATCCGCAATCCAAAATCTGCAGCAGCCCGGGAGTATGCGTTTCTGCAAAACGCCTCCCGCTCTGGTGTGCACCAGCCCATTGAAATACATTACCCTAGCGGATCCGCACCCGCAAGCAGATCGCAAACTGCAGCGGAAACGCTCCGGTGTGCACTAGGCCAGAGTGATGGGTTGTTCGCAAAGAGTCGGCTCTAAGGCCTAGTGCACACCAAAAACCGCTAGCAGATCCGCAAAATGCTAGCAGATTTTGAAACGCTTTTTCTTATTTTTCTGCAGCGTTTTAGCTAGCGTTTTGCGGTTTTGTGTAGCGGTTTTGGTATAGTAGATTTCATGTATTGTTACAGTAAAGCTGTTACTGAACAGCTACTGTAACAAAAAACGCCTGGCAAACCGCTCTGAAGTGCCGTTTTTCAGAGCGGTTTGCGTTTTTCCTATACTTAACATTGAGGCAGAAACGCATCCGCAATCCAAAATCTGCAGCAGCCCGGGAGTATGCGTTTCAGCAAAACGCCTCCCGCTCTGGTGTGCACCAGCCCATTGAAATACATTACCCTAGCGGATCCGCACCCGCAAGCAGATCGCAAACCGCAGCGGAAACGCTCCGGTGTGCACTAGGCCTAAGAGCCGATTCTCTTCAGCAAACGAGAAGAGCCGAAGCTGTGCCCCCACCCCCTCCCAGGGGCGCCGACGTCAGCACATCCTGTCAGCGCGGGACTTTCGGCTGGCTAATCGTGGAGCTGCGTGCTGCCGCCGGGAGAGGAGACTTCTGTCAGGTGAGTAAATTATTTTTTTTTGCAGGTGAAATGTTGCCCACATTCCGTTATTTACTGCTGACATGTGCACACACTGCGTTACTTTCTGCTGACATGTGCCCTCATTGCGTTATTTTCTGCTGACATGTGCCCTCATTGTGTCATTTAGTGCCGACATGCTGCCCACATTGCGTCATTGACTGCTGACATGTTGCAGACATTGCGTCATTTACTACTGACATGTTGCCCACATTGCGTCATTTACTGCTGACATGTTGCCCACATTGCGTCATTTACTGCTGACATGTTGCCCACATTGCGTCATTTACTGCTGACATGTTGCCCACATTGCGTGAATTTCTGCTGACATGTGCCCACATTGCGTTATTTACTGCTGAAATGCTGATCCACATTGCGTTATTTTCTGCTGACATGTTGCCCACATTGCGTTATTTTCTGCTGACATGTGCCCACATTGCGTTATTTACTGCTGAAATGCTGATCCACATTGCGTTATTTACTGCTGACATGTTGCCCACATTGCGTTATTTTCTGCTGACATGTTGCCCACATTGCGTTATTTTCTGCTGACATGTTGCCCACATTGCGTTATTTTCTGCTGACATGTGCCCACATTGCGTTATTTTCTGCTGAAATGCTGATCCACATTGCGTTATTTTCTGGTGAAATGCTGCCCACATTGCGTTTATTTTCTGGTGTCTGGAGTAACTGTTGCTGCATTTATTATTTAATTGTCATAGTTGGCTATATTTGCTGCTTTGGGGTTACAGTATACTAAATAGCATCACACAGTTTCTGCACATCCATGATGCGAATCCTCGTTTCACCACATCATGGCGGAAACACTGCTTTCTTATGCCTTGCTGTTACATCATTACGTTAGCTCCACCCATACAATGTCATGGCCACACCCATTTTTCAGCATCCCGCAACTATCCCCCCCCCCCGGCACTCAGTGATAAATAAGTCGATTTTGGCTTGCAGTTTGGGCACTCGCCTCTGAAAGGTTCGCCATTACTGCCATAGACGCTTCCCAGTCCTCTGTCTGTGCCCTCAGCCCACCACTGTCCATCCGTGAAAGTCCACGCCTTTGAAAGTCTCCGGTAGCATTTGCGTCTTTGAATGCTTGCAGAGATGGGAGCATCCCACTCATCTATGGAAGGACTAGTGGTAGGGAATGGGAACGCGTATGAGCGGCCTCCATGCTACCGCACAGGCACATGTGCAAAATTATTTGGCAAGACTTTGTTGAATAGGTTTCACCTCTGGAACAGCGGGTTGGGGTGAAGAAAAAGAAAAGTGGCAAGTCTCTGGATTATTAAGTGGCTTTCTCAGGTTAAGTATTTACTTTTTTACTTTAAAAAATCCCAGTTACATTTAAAGGACAACTGAAATTAGAAGAATATGGAGGCTGCCACATATATTTCCTTTTATACAATACCAGTTGCCTGGCAGGCCTGCTGGTCTATTTGGCTGAAGTAGTTTCTGAATCACACCAGAAACAAGCATGCAGCTAATCTTGTCAGATCTGACAATAACGTCAGAAACACCTGATCTGCTGCATGCTTGTTTAGGGTCTATGGCTAAAGGTAATAGAGGCCGAGGATCAGCAGGGCTGCCAGGCAACTGGTACTGTTTAAAAGAAAATAAACATGACAGCTGCCATATCCCTCTAGCTTAAGTTGCCCTTTGAGTTATCCTGTGCCCGGTGTCTGAACACCTCTATGTATGAAGCAGAAGCAGCGCTAGCAGCATTCCTCAGTGCGGAAAGGTCTGACCCACGTGTGCCCTTGTCCAACATGGCCGCCTTGCGTCTCGTTTAAACTCACCGAACTTCCTGTTCTTCATCCGCTCCCAGAATCCTGGCTTAATTTGCGCCTCCACCACCGGGGCCGCACTGCTGGAGCACGACCTCCGCCACAGAGCCCCGATATAGCGGCCCGCCATCGCTTTCCGCCACCACTTCCGGTCACTGTGCCTGGTGTGCCATCAGCTGCGTTACGCGAAACACGGTCCTCGGGAAACAGTGCACCTGTGAGTTGGTTCCCCCATCTCATTCCCTCACACGACCAGACTTAAAAAAATAATATAACAGCTAAAATAGTATTCAGAAAGTACTTATACGTCAAACCAATGTGTTATACGTCAAACCAAATAGCATATTAGCCTGTTAATGCATTTTTTTATTGAAAAAGAAAAAAAAACATGAAAAGTAAACATTCGCCTGCACCATTAGTCTAACAAAGGGGTGGGGTGGGGGTTGAAGGCACAAATAGAGGCTCAGGGAGCGTCCACTGTATTTCAGAATATACAGCATAGCAGTCGTCTGTAAACACAAGAGCTCAGAAGTGTATACCTGGAGAGGGAGAGTCATGCCCCCCCTCCCCCTCGGTTCACGGCGCAGGTGGTACAGTCCAGGAAGTGGTGACGCGGCCGCTGGAGATGAAGCACTCGGTTGGGATGAGCTTGCTGTGGTCACGTGACCGGTGAGATGTCGCTCAGCTGCTATGGCTTCCTCAGACCAGCTTCACTTCCAAGGTATTATAATAGATAATATTATATTTTATTCTAGATAAAATATAGTTTTTAGTATTGTTACCAACCCTCCTCAGCTCTAATGCAAAACGCTCAAATGACACTCCTGCGCCAGTGTCCTATTCTACATGCTTGTCTCCTGGCGCATGTCACCTGTCCTAGGTAGATAGATGACTAGCTCTTGTCAAATAATGGTCTCAAGCCTGTGTTCCTATAGTGGGGTGATCGGAAATGTCGATTTCTGATTCAGATGAAATTTCTGCTTTCCGGAAAATGTCTTTCCAATTTCCACATATTTCTGAAGAATGTTCCCACTTTTTTGTTAATTTGTCAATAAAGTTAGTTAGGGGTGGGAAAGCCGCTATTTTTTGAGGATGTATGCTATTTTGTGGAAGCCATGTTTCTGCTTGGCCTAAAAGTACCGCGATGATCAGATTTATGCGGAAAAAATCTACAATCTCTGATTGGTCCAATACTTCAGAGTTCTGTGATTGGGCTACAATTTCCTAGTTGCTGTAATGTGGTATTTCCATGGATTTCCGTTTTACGCTGTGTTGACCCCATTTCGGTTCAGAAATTGGAAATTCCGCTGAAATTTTCCGACCATCTTTACTGTATCTCAGAGCTGCAGTCTCGTCAGAATGTATTGTCCTCCAATCCTTGTAGTGTGGTTACTAGTCTAGTTGTGGGAACCCACTGCTACTTCCTGCTTGAGGCAATATGGCTGTATTAGGCTTGCTGGTAGCTACTCAAATCTAAATTTAAATTAGCCAGCGCTGACCGCCTGGATCCAATGCACTCTACATACACGTCTCTCCCACACTTCCTCCTTCAACTTGAAGAGAGAGAGGGTGGGAGTGACGTGGAGCGCATTGGATCCAGGTGGTGGAATGGGTAAGTTTACCCCCCCCCCCTCCTCTCCTGTGGGCAACGCTGTTATAGCGATGTGACCTCTCAAAGCTCGCTGCACCGTGTCTGCACATTAGTATAGGGCTGCTGAGGCTTCTGCGGAAATAGCTGAGCCTGATTGGGTCCATGCTACTGTGCATGCCTTAGCTGCCCGGTTTTGCAGAGGGGACAGCGCTGGAACCGGCTGGTGGAGGACGGGGGGAGGCTCTGTATTATCCAGAGGCTTCTCTCTAGTGAGCTGAGGACCCCTCTGTGGCACTTTCTTTTCCCTACAGGTGCATTTTTTTAATTTAAATTTTGAAAGAAATGTAGTCCAGTCATTACAACTCTTATCTATTACAAGGATTAACCAAAACACATTATTTTAACTCACCTGGTTTGTATTTATGTGCAGTCATTCCGCAGTGGAAACTTACTAGTCTAGGTACACATTTGCTATCGGTGGATGTATTTGTGCAGGTGTTAAAAATGAGTAACAATGGATTCTGCTCTGTGCTTTCAATAACTTTATTTATTTAATTCTCACTGGGTGCTGTTCATACTACTCTCTGTATTTTCTTTATGATCTCTGCACAGAATTTGAAGAGGCCGCTGTTCTTCTTTCTGAAAATCCAAATGCAACAACCAAGAGCAGCAGTGATGAGACGAGGCCACAGCATGCCACGCTGCACATGGGGGGCGACAGTGAGGGGGATGAGGAGGAGACAGATCAGACTGAGGTAAGTATGGCACCGCATGCTGTCCCCGCCTCTTTATCATGCTGGGATTAAAGTACTGCGCTCATACATTTTGTGATTTCCACATGGACAGTTTTTAATAGCTTTGAAGCTGTGTCAAACAATCCCTTGAATGGAAACTTGGACGGAAGTTCCCACCATGCTTTGCAAGTCTTACTACTCCCCTCTCCACAGAGCAGATCACACTACTCAGCTGGGAGCCAAGCTGCCTACAGTGTACACCGACTGTTCCAATACTGCCACCTGAGGAACCCATATCATTGTTTCTGGTGACAAATGTTGCCTATGTATACATAGGATAAAGAACACCTGAAATGAGAGCGATATGGAGGCTGCCATTTAATTTCCTTATCAGTGCAAATTGCCTGGCTGTCCTGCTGATCCTCTGCCAGGAGGAATACCGACTAAAAGCTTGTACAATTAGCTAGCTGACTTGGGGGTTGATTCACTTTGTAGGATAAGATCCCCGCACTTTGGCCCAATAGGCTGCCTGTCAAGTGCAGGGATCTCATCCTACAAAGTCACTGGACCTGACAGGATCCAGAGTGGAGCAGCCGTTAGTTTTGGTGGGATCGCGAGTAAGTTAGTAGTGCATGCTACAGCGTGAGTGTGCACTACTCGGAAAATGTTACTTGCTCTGCCACACTAAGCTGTGCTGCTTGAGCAGTGTGTAACTTAGTGAATCAACCCCTACTGAGTTGTCTGTGAGCCAGATGTAGCCATCAAAAGAGCCACATCTGGCTTCCGAGCCATAGGTTCCCTACCCCTGCTCTAAATGCATATTGCCTCATGGGGATCGGGACCCGATCCCTTGGACAACATTTTACAGCCAAGGCTGACAGACCCAATACTAGTCTTTAGGCTAGCATTGTGTTCAGTTCCTCCTATGAAGGGGTGGAGCAGCCCGGGAGTGACGTCATGCAGGGTAAGTGTGGGAGACCAATGTTTTCGGTCGTTGCTCACCTGGAGCGCACTGCCAGGTCGCATTGCTGGCTGAAAATGGCCGGGGGCTACCATACACAGGCTGAACTCTTGGCAGAGGCGGCTGAGTTTCATCTAGTATGCGTGTGGAGCTTTAGCCATGGACCCCCATTAAATGTGCAGATCAGGTGTTTCTGACTGAAGTCTGACTGGATTTGCATCATGCTTGTTTCAGGTGTGTGATTCAAACACTACTGAAGCCAAAGAGATTAGCAGGATGCCAGTCGACTGGTATTGTTTAACAGATTTCCTTTAAAAGGACTCAGCAAATAGAAATATTTATACATACCTGGAGCTTCCTCCAGCCCTATACTCTCCGATCGCTCCCACAATGTATGCAGCTCTGGTACCAGGTCCCCGCACTTCCGTCAGTCGACTCCAGTCTACGCAGAAGTGCGCTCTTTGCATATCTCTCCAGCAGCCACTTGAGAGATACGTAGAGGGCACACTTATTTCATCAGACTGTCTCCGACTGACGGAAGTGCGTGGACCTGGTATTGGCGCTGCAGAAGACTGAGGACGGCGATGTGGGAGCGATCGGAGAGTATGGGGCTGGAGGAAGCTCCATGTATGTATAAATCTTTCTATTTGCATGAGCTTTGGTACACTTTAAGGAAGATAATTTCATCTTCTCATGAATAAGAAATATCATCTGTACTTATGGACATTGGAGGCTGTTGGTTGGGAGATTGTACCTTTATTAAATTTAATAATTCTGTAAAGGTGGTCACTAACGGTACAATATTTTCATCAGATGCGATCTTTCGATGCAATACTTACAATCGAATTGTACAGAAAACAGCGCCGTTTGGTGAAAATAAATGTGAGACTATTCTTTGGTCGGTTGGAACAAAAAATTCCGTTGATTCGAAAGTTGGATTTTACGATTGTATCTGAAGAGAGAAAATGCCCTAATCGACCTGTTTATGGGAACGATCTATGATTACCTGCTGATTACTTTTGATGGTAAAAAGTGCATTGAAGGATCGCATCTGATGAAAAAATTGTATCATTAATGGGCTCTTTAAAGGACAACTGATGTGAGAAGACTATAGAAGCTGCCATGTTTATTTCCTTTTAAACAATACCAGTTGCCTGGCAGCCCTGTTGCTCTTTTTGGCTGCAGTAGTGTCTGAATCACACCAGTAACAAGCATGCAGCTAATCTTGTCAGATCTGACAATAATGTCAGAAACACCTGATCTGCTGCATGCTTGTTCTGGGGCTATGGCTGAAAGTATTAGAGGCAGAGGGTCAGCAGAGCTGCCAGGCAACTGGTATTGCTTAAAAGGAAATAAACATGGTAGCCTCTAAATACCTCTCTCTTCAGTTGTCCTTTAACCACTTGACGACCAGCTAACGCCGATCGGCGTAAACTGGTCGTCTGCGGGTTACCATGGAAACGGCCGCTCGATCGAGCGGCCTTTCCATGTCAGTTCACGGAGGGTGTCTCCGTGAACAGCCGGAGAGCCGCCGATCGCGGCTCGCCGGCAAAATGTAAACACGCGGGGAAGAAATCCCCGCTGTTTACATCATACGGCGCTGCTGCGCAGCAGCGCCGTAAGGCAGATCGGCGATCCCCGGCCGGGGATCGCCGGCATCTGATAGGCGGAAGCCTATCCTTCAATGCGCAGGACGGAACTCCGTCCTGCGCATTACGGAGAGAGGGAGGGAGGTAAGGAGGCAGAGGGCGTAAATGGCTGCGGAGGGGGGCTTTGAGGAGCCCCCCCCCCCCGCAAAACGCAGATGGCCGGCGGCGATCAGACCCCCCCCGGCAGGACATCCCCCTAGTGGGGAAAAAGGGTGGGGGGAAGTCTGATCGCCCTGGCATAATACTGATCTGTGCTGCGGGCTGGAGAGCCCACGCAGCACAGATCAGCCAATACAGCCCTGGTCGGCAAGTGGTTAATATATATGGACGGTTATTGGCCTCAATTCACTAAGATCATGCTGGAGATCAGGGAAGAGAAAACTTACCTCCACACAGTCAGAGAGTTATCTTATCTCTTCATTCCTTAAGTTACCTCCTCTGTAGTTATTTTCACACGCAGTTAATTAACAGCCTGTCTTTAACTTTAGAATTCTGGAGTTATTTTAAGGATCGAAGAGTTAACTTAAAGACGGAAGAGATAACTTTAGGTTTGCCTGAGGTAAAATGTTTCCTGAATACTACATGCCTCATCACCATGGTGATAACTCTAGAAACGTTATTAAAGGGTAACTGAAGAGAGGTATGTAGAAGCTGCCATGTTTATTTCCTTATAAGCAATGCCAGTTGCCTGGCAGCCCTGCTGACCCTCTGCCTCTAATACTTTCAGCCATAGACCCCGAGCAAGCATGCAGCAGATCAGGTGTTTCTGCCATTATTGTCAGATTTGGCAGATTAGCTGCATGCTTTTTTCTTGTGCTTTTCAGACACTTCTACAGCCAAACAGGCCAGCAGGGCTGCTGGGGAACTGGTATTGTTTAAAAGGAAATACATATGGCAGCCTCCATAGTCTTCTCACTTCAGTTGTCCTTTAAAGACAGGAGATAAGCTTAGTGAATTGAGGCAGGTACAACTGCCTACTATAATGTGTTGCAGCTAGCCAGCTCTCACATAAAGGCAACCTGCCAATATCAGCAGGATATAGGCGTCATAAAATACCGTACATCTGTTCTACTTTCTTAGCCACACCCTTTATCTTTTTTGCTTTGTACTTTTATATTTGACATTTTACAATGTTCTCTGACTATTATACATCTCTAGATAATTATCTAGCCTGTATATGGGTGTTCCCCTGACATCAGTGTCCGCCACAACTGGAGAATCCTCAGTCAATGATTATTGTATCTTAGTGGGTCTCCTGCTCGTCCTTCCTCTTACCTCTTTCATAGGCAGGACAGGCTGCTCATCAGAGAGTCTGGTAGAGGGGGGGGGGTGATTATGAGTAAACTGACCACAATGATGGATGTTCAGTTGGTTTGTCAATCAGTGATCAGGAAAGACTGTTCTGTGGAAGAGAGGACTGGAGTGTGAACAGGGGGGGGGGGGGGGGGGTTTCAGCAAGCCAGATATTTAGAGACACCTGAGCGACCACAGAGCGCGTTGCTCGCTCCTTCTGAGCTCTGTCATTAAAGTGGAGATGCGCACACATCGGTGCATGCAATCTCCTGCAAAACCCTGCCCCAGGACTGTACGCCATTTGATGTTAGGCCGTCCTGGGGCTGCCCCCGCGCTCTCGCCCATTGGCGTTAGGCGGACGTTAAGTTGTTAATTGGCTTCCCCCTAAATTGGCCCTACACTATGATACATACACTACACGATACATACATACGACTATGGTAGGGATTCGATTGTGAGACCCTCTGAGGGACAGTTAATGACATGACAATATACTCTGTACAGCGCTGCGTAATATGTCGGCACTACATAAATACTAAAATAAATAGCCTCCTATTGTCCATCGATCACTAGTGATTGAGGGTTGTGCCTCTCTAAATAGAGGACTCTGGTTACTGTTGCTATAACATTGCCGCACACTGCCAGACCCACCATTTCTCTTCTCTCATTCCAGCTCCTCGCTCCAGAGAAGAAACCTTCTGGATTCTGGACTTTCCAGTACTATCAAGACCTCTTTGATGTAGACACTTACCAGGTAATGGGGAAAGAGCAACTTGCTAATTTAAGAGGTTGGTTATGGGTTCAGTATAGCGTTACCATTATCAGTCCACTTGTCTGTTGTGGGACTTGGAGCCCCCCCCCCCCCTCCTCTCCCCAGCTCACTAAATTGTAATCCCTTCACCTAAAGCAAAGAAATGGGGAGGGTTTACTGAGTATAATTCATATCCTTTCAATCAGTGCTAAGCCGGGGCCCAAGTTCAGTTTTTGCCACCTGAGTGGTATTCATGCAGGAGGGGGCAGCTGTCAAGTGACTTCTACATGGAGGCAACATAGGGGTATAGCGGGCTCAGAGTGAGGGATGTGGTTTGGACTACCCAGTGTCCAAACAGGAACCTAATTAATATTGAGTGGAAACCTCAGAGTTGGACCTTTCTTCTTGTGATGGTCCTGTTGGATTATCCTTCACATGAACCCTGTTAGCTTATTCTCCCCATATACACTACTGGCTTATCCTCCCTACAGTGGTTTGCAAAAGTATTTGGCCCCCTTGAAGTTTTCCACATTTTGTCACATTACTGCCACAGACATGCATCAATTTTATTGGAATGCCACGTGAAAGTCCAATACAAAGTGGTGTACATGTGAGAAGTGGACCGAAAACCATACATGATTCCAAACATTTTTACAAATGACTGCAAAGTAGGGTGTGCGTAATTATTCAGCCCCCTTTGGTATGAGTGCAGTCGGTTGCCCATAGACATTGCCTGATGAGTGCTAATGACTAAATAGAGTGCATCTGTGTGTAATCTAATGTCCGTACAAATACAGCTGCTCTGTGACGGCCTCAGAGATTGTCTAAGAGAATATTGGGAGCAACAACACCATGGAGTCCAAAGAACACACCAGACAGGTCAGGGGTAAAGTTATTGAGAAATTTTAAAGCAGGCTTGGGCTACAAAAAGGTTTCCAAAGCCTTGAACATCTCACGGAGCACTGTTCAAGCGATCATTCCGAAATGGAAGGAGTATGGCACAACTGTAAACCTACCAAGACAAGGCCGTCCACCTAAAAACCATCCCCACTGTCAAATGTGGTGGTGGCAGCATCATGCTCTGGGGGTGCTACTCTTCAGCAGGGACAGGGAAGCTAGTCAGAGTTGATGGGAAGATGGATGGAGCCAAATACAGGGCAATCTTGAAAGAAAACCTCTTGAAGTCTGCAAAAGACTTGAGACTGGGGCAGAGGTTCACCTTCCAGCAGGACAACAACCCTAAACATAAAGCCAGGGCAACAATGGAATGGTTTAAAACAAAACATATCCATGTGTTAGAATGGCCCAGTCAAAGTCCAGATCTAAATCCAATCGAGAATCTGTGGCAAGATCTGAAAACTGCTGTTCACAAACGCTGTCCATCTAATCTGACTGAGCTGGAGCGGTTTTGCAAAGAAGAATGGGCAAGGATTCCAGTCTCTAGATGTGCAAAGCTGGTAGAGACATACCCTAAAAGACTGGCAGCTGTAATTGCAGCAAAAGGTGCTTCTACAAAGTATTGACTTCTACAAAGTATTGACGCTGAATAATTACGCACACCCCACTTTGCAGTTATTTTATTTTTTGTAATGTTTGGAATCATGTATGATTTTCATTCCACTTCTCACATGTGCACCACTTTATTGGTCTTTCACGTGGAATTCCAATAAAATTAATTCATGTTTGTGGCAGTAATATGACAGAATGTGGAAAACTTCAAGGGGGCCGAATACTTTTGCAAGCCACTGTATATTCCCAGGTCGGGCACATACATGTGTGACGCTTCCAGGCCTGCAGTGCCCAGCTCTGCTCTGACAGGAAGTGCTGCTCTAGATGTAGCCCAGGAAGATGAGCTTCAGCTTGCTTTTTGAGAACTGTCAGGAAATCTATAATTACTCTCTTTTCCTTTAGGTGCTGGACAGGATCCGAGCTTCCTTTATCCCCATTCCTGGGAGAAACTTTGTCCGGCATCATCTGCGAAACAATCCAGATCTTTATGGTAGGTTGGACACCTGCTGGCTGAGGTGTACTGTACTGTTGTCTCGCTCTCACAATTGGATCAGCCGCTGTCATTAGATGCAGCAGTATTACAGCTACAAGGAGGATGACGCCTTCTGTCCTATTACATGAAAGCCCTGGTTTACACTCCCAGATTTTATATTTTTAGTAAAGATGGGTAAGGGACCATGTCATTACACAATTTCATATCTTTATTGTAAGATTGCAGAGAGAAACAATATTGCATCATAATGTATATGTTTCAAGATGGTGGCAATCTGACAATTATACAATATGTGTAGCGCATATAATGTCTAATAAAATAGTATATATATATATATATATATATATATATATATATATATATATATATATATATATATATATATATATATATATATATATATATATATATATATATATATATATATATATATATATATATATATATATATATATATATATATATACATGAAACATTGGTCGGGTACATGGCATTTAGTGGGTCATCACCCTATATGGTTACGATATGGTACAGTTCAGGGTCTGGTCTTAAGTATAATATATTTTGCAGTCCTTGAATATCAGCATATTGGATCCAAGGATCCCACGTCAATCTGTCACACATCGTGGCCAACATGCGTTCATATAGCAATAGTCTGTGGATCACGGGTGTAAGGGTTGGTTTGGTCCATTGAGAGGCAAGATATGATTTGGCTGCCATGACTATAAATTGAAGTAGCCTATGAACTGTGTATTTAATACCCTCTTTTTTTTATGGCCCAGAAGGATGCACAGTTTCATATTTGATGCAGCTTGTCCCAGGGCTGTGGAGTCGGTCCAAAAATCCACCGACTCCGACTCCTCAGTTTAAGATTCCTCCGACTCCGACTCCTAATTTGCATATTACAATTTTGTTGATTAAAAGTATGTAACATGAAATTCGTCTCTTAACTGCCAACGCTTAGGAATTTTACAAGACAACTGAAGTGAGAAGGATATGTAGACTAGTATATTTATTCCCTTTAGACTAAAACTAATCCTTGGTAAGAGTACTTGTAAAAGGTACAACCGGAACAAAGAACATCTATCAGACCCTAGGCAATGTAAGTGTGGGTACATGTAAGAATGATGTGCAGGTACTCTGCAGGGGAATGAGGAGATTGTAAACAGACAACACCTCTGTGTTCAATGTGCACAGCATTCTCAGTGGATTCCCTGCAGCTCTGTGGGGAGTGCATATGTAGAGTATAGTACTACTGTGTAACAAAGTAAACCTGAGACAGATGAAATAAAGTTTTATACATACCTGGGGCTTCCTCCAGCCGCCTTCAGGATAATCAGTCCCTCGCTGTCCTCCTCCACCACCTGGATCTTCTGCTATGAGTCCAGGTACTTGAGCCAGTCAGGCGTAGTGCGCATGCACACACTCCGCCGCCAGGAGCATACTACACATGTGCAGCACTATTGTGCAGGTGCAGAATGTTCCTGGCGGTGGGAGCGGCATGCGGCCGGACTGCGCTGACTGGCTGAATTACCAGGACTCATAGCAGAAGATTCGGGTGGTGGAGGACAGCGAGGGACTGATTAGCCTGAAGGGGGCTGGAGGAAGCCCCAGGTATGTATAAAACTTTACTTTTCATCCGTCTCAGTTACCCTTTAATTTGTAGTCACCAAACCAAATTTTAATAACATATCAAATTATTTGATTTCATGAGCAAAGGGAGTGCATACATTTGCATAAATCAGCATCAATGCAGAATTATCTCCATCTCGTTGACCATCTCTATTAGTGACACAGCTACACATCAGGCTTTATTCTTACAGCATAGATGTTATTTAGTATATATAAGAGATTCCTGTGTACACATCATATATACAGTCACAATCAGATATGTATATCTGACCTTAAAAATACGGGGACTGCTTTATTGAAGCAGCACAAGTAACTAATTTTGATTGGTTTATTTCATTTTTGTGGACAAAGCACAGCTATTACTGTATATATACTGTATATATACATTATTTTTAATGACTATTATCTGAGAAATAGAACATTTTATCATATTTTCTATTTTAATTACAGTTACAAATTCATTAGGAGTCGGTGCATTTTTTTCCGACTCCGACTCCAGGCACCCACAATTGCCCGACTCCACGACTCCGACTCCACGACTCCGACTCCACAGCCCTGGCTTGTCCAGAGACATTCCCTCTAGAAAAGTCAGTCATGTGACCCAGACAGCCATTCAAAAAGGCTTGTAGCTGCAAGGAGATTGGGTGTTCCCTAGCTAGGCAGTCATTCCCATTGCTAAGAACAGAGATGCCTCCACTCCCCCCTGATGCTTACAGGTCAGCGTTGTGTGGACAGTATTATAGCTACACCAGATTGGTATCATTCATTTCTTACTAGCAGAGGAAACAAGCTGGGTCAGGATATCAGTGCTGCTATGGAAAGACTGACTGGCGCCCCCTACCTGTCTACTTTATATGGCTATTGATGGTGTAGGGCAGGGATGTCAAACCGGTCCTATGAGGGCCGAGGTCCTCACACATTTTTGACCCAGATCAAAATAATTAATGGGTCTGAATCAGGAAAGGTGTGGTCCATCAGGTAGAACACATTTCTCCGTCCATCCTAAACACTGGCATGGATCTGGCCCTCCAGGCCGGGAGTTTGACACCTGTGGTGTAGGGGGAGGAGTCTGGCCAGCTGTTTTTCCATTAAAATTGTTCTGGCGTCTCAACAGAAAATGAGCTACAGAATGCAGCCAATCAGGTTATTTCACAATAGTAAAACATCCAGATGTGCAATGCACAAAACACTGCATTGCTGATTAACACAGACTTACTTTCATATACATTAAAAGAAATAGGAGGCTTAACTAGGGCATTAACCTGACCCTGTATCAAGAGGGATGGGCAGCAGGTGCGCACAGACTTTCAATAGATGTCAAGGTGAAATCTGGAAGTCCAGGAATGACAGTATTGTGATTGGATCTGCATTGAAGCTCTCCTCGGTCACTGTTTGCCTGAATTGTCACCTCTGCCATTGTTCAGCATGTCCATCTCTTTGCAGGGCCTTTCTGGATCTGTGCCACGCTGGTGATCACCGTGGCCGTGGTGGGGAATCTGGCTACCTTTATCCAGGAACATGACAAGCGCGAGTACAATTACAGCCCGCAGTTCCATAAGGGTGAATGTCGCTATTGTGTGTGTGACTTGGTGTCTCCTCCACTCTCAGAGGACAGCATGGCTGACGTCTTCCATTCTCCATTACAGTGACTGTTGCTGGGATTGCCATATACAGCTATGCATGGCTGGTGCCTCTGGCTCTATGGGGGGTTCTGCAGTGGAGGAAAGGAGTAAGCCAAACCGTTGGAACCTTCACCTTCATGGAGACCGTGTGTGTTTATGGCTACTCTCTGTCCGCATACATTCCTTCCACAGTGAGTATGGCCTGATGCCGCGGTAGGTAGAATCTATGCCGCATCTGCAGCTCTCAAGTTCTGATGTGTGGTAGCTTGTATGCCACAGCTTACCGCTGTCCCGGGCAGATCGCTGTGACGGCAGGCTCGGCTATCATATCACAGCTGAGCTACCTTGTCTTGGTAAGGAGCCAGTTTCATTGGCTTCTTACTAGGTGATCACTGTGAGCCAATCACTGTGATCAAAAATCGGCTGCATGAAAAAGGCTTTGGTCCTTCAAGAGACTGAGATGAGTGCAGTTTTTTACTTACCCGGGGCTTCTTCCAGCCCCATAAGCAGGGATGTGTCCCTCGCTGTTCTCAGCGCCGCTGTTGTCACGCAGTCAACCCGCGGTAAGCGGCTCAGTCAGACTCAGTCTGACTGATGTCAGCCGGGCCCCTCTGTGCTTGCGCAGAAGGTCTGCCGCTGATGTCACTGAGCCGCTTACTGCGGCTGAATGGGGCATCGTAGGAGGATGGCAAGGAACACAGCCATGCTTAAAGAGGATCTGTAACGTCAAAACATCCCCTGGGGGGCACTCAACTCGGGTGGGGGAAGCCTCCGGATCCTAATGAGGCTTCCCACACCGTCCTCGGTCCCTCAGGGGTCTCGCTGCAGCCCTCCGTGCAAGATGACGTCAATATTTACCTTCCCGGCTCCTGCGCAGGCGCTCTGACGGCTGTCGACTCCGAAGTAGGCGGAAATACCCGATCGCCGTCGGGTCTGCTCTTCTGCGCAGGCGCAAGTTTCCGGCGCAGTGTTTTATGGCTGTAATTACTTATCAGTGAGGGTTATGCCATAGTCTGACCCAGTTTGACCCGGACAGAAACTATCACTTACATACCTGATATTTAACTCTTTCAGGCACAGAAAACAAAACAAAAAAAGAACACAGCCTAGTTATGTGTGTACTTGGCACTGTACATACACGTCTATCTCATCATGTCACCTCGGGTATCCTTTAACCTCTAGCTGACTGCGTCACACTGATGGGTGTGGCCATGGCAACATCCCTAGGACCTCCTAACGCCGATCAGCGTAAGGTCCCGCGGGCCGGTTTTGCAGGAGATCTCTGCTTGAATGACTGAGTTCCGCTCCGTCATCCGACTCCCAGAGGAGATCGCCGCTAGGAGACTGTTAGATGGCGAAACCGCCATCTAATTAGTCTGTACAGCACTGCGATCCATGGCAACGCTGTACTGGGGACAGCCGTGCGACGCGGCTTCCCCCCTGGGGGAGACAGACGTGATTGGCTGTCATAGGCTGAAGCCTATGACAGCAGATCATGGGGATTGACTGGTGGGCCTAGGGAAAAAAATAACAAAGGGAAAAATGTATTAGAAAAATAATACATTTGTGAAAAAAAGCTCTGTTGGTGGGGAGAAAAGGAGGGGAGGGGATCACTTGTGTGCTGACATGTACGGCGCTGCAGTGGCTTATTAAGTGAAAAATGGCCTGGTCTTTATGTGGGTTTAACACTGCGGTCCTCAAGTGGTTAAAGTAAACCGGTGAGATCCACAGGAAGAAAAACTCTGATAGTCTCCTCTGTAGAGGAAAGTCTCTGGATACTCCACTGGCTCCCCCTCGACCCATCCAGTGCGGAGACACTCTGGAAGTTTGCGGCCCATCCCACCCTGGACGCTCTGCGCAGGATGCTTTGTGTCTGCACTGTAGCACAGAGTCACTCGGGCTCAGCGGAAAAAGCCATGCCCGACTGGCTCTGTGGTGCAGCGCATGGCCTCCTGATGGGAGTGCGGGAGCACGCACTGGCAGACAAAGCCCTTATAGAAGTGGTTCGAGGGAAAGAGGGACTGCACAGAAGTGCGGCTCACGTACCACAATGGATTCCACTCATCCATTGCAGATTGACAAGTGTGAATGGCTCTGATATATAAAATAGGACCTGTCGGTTTTGCGATGAGCGAAGTACGAACAAAAAAATTTCCATTCTCGGCTTAAAGGGACACTTAAGCCAGAAAAAAATGAGTTTTACTCACCTGGGGCTTCTACCAGCCCCCTGCAGCAGTCCTGTGCCCTCGCAGCCACTCACTAATCCTCTGGTCCCCGCTGCCAGCTAGTTTCGTTTTTGCCGACAGGCCCGTCAGGACTGGCGATGCGTAGCTTTGTCCGCATTCCCGACTGTAATTAGCGCTATTGTACGCGTTGCCGCATTACACACGCATAGATATGCGGCAATGCGTATTTTGGTACGCGTTGCGTCCCGCAATAGCGCTAATTACAGTCGGGAATGCGGAGAAAGATACGTGTGGCCAGTCCTGACGGGCCTGTCGGCAAAAACGAAACTAGCTGGCAGAGGGGAACCAGAGGATTAGTGAGTGGCTGCGAGGGCACAGGACTGCTGCAGGGGGCTGGTAGAAGCCCCAGGTGAGTAAAACTCTTTTTTTTTTTTTTTTTTTTTTTTTTTTTTCCTGGCTTAACCTGCCTGGCGTTCTATTAAGATCGCCAGAGAGGCTGCGGGAGGGTTTTTTTTTAATAAAAAAAACAACTATTTCATGCAGCCAACTGAAAGTTGGCTGCATGAAAGCCCACTAGAGGGCGCTCCGGAGGCGATCTTCTGATCGCCTCCGGCGGCAAGAAATAACACGGAAGGCCGCAATGAGCGGCCTTCCGTGTTTCGCTTACCTCGGAGTGACGTCATGGACGTCAGCCGCCTCCGATCCAGCCCTTAGCGCTGGCCGGAACTTTTTGTTCCGGCTACGCTGGGCTCAGGCGGCTGGGGGGGACCCTCTTTCGACCACTGCATGCGGCGGATCGCCGCACTGCAGCGGCGATCAGGCAGCACACGCGGCTGGCAAAGTGCCGGCTGCGTGTGCTGCTTTTTATTTCAGCCAAATCGGCCCAGCAGGGCCTGAGCGGCAGGCTCCGGCGGTACTGGACGAGCTGAGCTCGTCCAGACCGCCCAGCAGGTTAAGGTTCACTTGAAGTGGGAACAGAGCCTTAGTCCTGTAACTATATTCTCTATTCTTTTTGTTAATCCTGATTATTGGGGGTGAATGGCTGTAACTATACTCTGTATTCTCTCCACAGCTACTTTGTGTATTCCCAAATGAGATATTCCGCTGGATCATTCTCCTGCTGGCCATGTGCCTCTCCGCCATGGTCCTTGTCCTGGCTTTCTGGCCGCACGTCAGGAAGGACAACAAGATGATGGCTATAGGCATAGTGACGAGCATGGTGCTGCTGCATGTGCTGCTGGCTGTGGGCTGCAAGGTGCGTATATCTGCAGAAAAGGGCTGGGGGCTCATTGCACCGCCACTGGCGGGAGGTTTGCTTTACATATGCAGTATAATCTGATTATAGTAATCACTAAGGGCTGGTGCACACCAAGAGCGGTTCTGAGAGTTTTTAAAAATGCTTGCGGGTTGAAAAGTGCTTGGCTAATGTATTTCAATGGGCTGGTGCACACCAGAGCGGCTCGTTTTTCCCCAAACGCAAACTCTGGTCCTGCAGCATTTTTGCTGATTTGAGGCGTTTCTGCCTCAATGTTACGTATAGGAAAGTGGAAAACCGCTCTGAAAAACGCTAGATCAGAGCGGTTTTCTAAGCGGTTTTGTTACAGTAGCTGTTCAGTTACAGCTTTACTGTAACAAAATATAAAAAATGCTACACAAACGCACCACAAAACACTAGGCATGTGTAGAAAATCTCTCTAAACATGCCTAGAATCTCTGAAAAACTGCGTCAAAAACCGCTAGCATTTGCGGATATGCAAGAGGTTTTTGGTGTGCACTGGCCCTAAAGGACCAGGAAAAGTGTTTTACTAGATCAGAAATTGTCCTAGCAATGGCCCAGCATGCCCTGGTACATTCTCTGCTGCAAAGGACCAACTCTGTCATCTCATTGGATGTACAGTACAAGCACTTGCACATTTGGTGGACTACAAGGTTATGTATACCTTAGGGCTGCATAGCCAGGCTGGACAAATTGCTGGTACAGTATATAGGGCTCTTTAAAAATTGCAGCCATCACTGAATAGAGGCAGCCACTCACTTCCTGTGAGGAAGGGACTTGCAGCACATATCCTGCAAAACTTTCTGCTCACACTAAGGCCTAGTGCACACCAGAGCGGTTCTGCTGCGGTTTGCGATCCGCTTGCGGGTACGGATCTGCTAGGGTAATGTATTTCAATGGGCTGGTGCACACCAGAGCGGGAGGCGTTTTGCAGAAACGCATACTCCCGGGCTGCTGCAGATTTTGGATTGCGGATGCGTTTCTGCCTCAATGTTAAGTATAGGAAAACCGCAAACCGCTCTGAAAAACGGCACTTCAGAGCGGTTTGCCAGGCGGTTTTTGTTACAGTAGCTGTTCAGTAACAGCTTTACTGTAACAATACATGAAATCTACTACACCAAAAACGCTTCACAAAACCGCAAAATGCTAGCTGAAACGCTGCAGAAAAATAAGAAAAAGCGTTTCAAAATCTGCTAGCATTTTGCGGATCTGCTAGCGGTTTTTGGTGTGCACCAGGCCTTAGAGTCAATCTTGAAGCCTCTCTTAAAAATGCAGCCAATCGTGATAAGCCACTTGTATCTTTAATGCGAGTAGCTCAAATACCTCTGTGGGCGGGACTTAGCACTCTCCTCTCCACTCTCCTTAGTTTTGCAGTGAGTAGGCCCACTCTAAACTGCACTTCTAGTGACAGTAGCCTGTATTGCACTCCACACGATACCGGGAGTGTCACTGCTAACATAGGAAGAGATACCTGGGAGTGCGTACAATCCTGTGGGAGAGCTGTGATGATACTTTTATCGGTGACTGCAAAGTGGAATTGGAACCCCTCATCCTCTTGTTTATATTTCCATTATTCCTCAATTTCCCCAGGCTGCTTATTGTACTGTATACCCAGCTCCGGTGCCATTCTTCGTGTCTTACAAATGTTATCAGGCATCAATTCGCTTGCAACCAGCCTGAAGAGAGCAGCTGACCATGGGTTTCTCACTGACATGTGACGCATGCTCTGCCCACTGACATGTGACGCATGCTCTGCCCACTGACATGTGACGCATGCTCTGCCCACTGACATGTGACGCATGCTCTGCCCACTGACATGTGACGCATGCTCTGCCCACTGACATGTGACGCATGCTCCGCCCACTGTTACTATAACCAGTCAGCATCACGTAGGGGCCAAAAAACGTTTACTGTAACAGAAGTTTTATTAGAGTTTACTATACCAGGAGTTGCTCCCATAGACTTATAATGGAGATTGGCCGGGACCTGGAGAGGTAGTTTACTATACCCAAATGTTTACTATATCAGAGTTAATTATAATGAGATTATACTGTTCACATATTTGCACTGCTCTAACTTACAGTCCTGCTGGAAGCATTTGGGAATACTGGATGTGCATCCCTCTCCACTGTGTTGTAAGAGGCCATGCAGCACACCTCATTGTGACTTGGCAGCCAAGCAAGCCTGCATGTCTCTACAGCGCTGCCAGTGGGATCCAACCCCCAGAACTGTAGCTCTAATAAAAGCCCCTTTATTGCACCTGTAGGGGAAAAAGTGCCCTAAATACATACTTACCTCAGTAGAAAGCTAATCCAGTGGCTTCCCCCGTTTCCCTCCACTTCGCTGTTCCAGCACTGAGACCCTCTGAAGCTGTTCCGCAGGGGCTATCCCATCCGCGATCCAGCACGGCCGCACTGCACAGGCATAGGACAGCTCGCGCCAGGGCAGTAGCACGAGGCCGCTAGTGCCTGGCTGTTTCCATTGTGTGTCAGTGCCGGCACCAATTGTCAGTGCGCCTGTGCAGACGGGCGGTGGAGCACAGTGGCAGGGGATGAAACGATGGAGCGGATATGCAGAGCCGGCCTTAGAGTACGCGGGGCCTGGGGCGAGCGTCATATGCGGGGCCTAGAGGCATAAGTGAAGGCCATGTACTGTACCACCACAGTCACGGGCTTGTCCACCTCTAAAGCAGTATGCCTTATTATTGTTTAAAAACTTGTTAAAGGCTCCTAAACCAACCAATACAGGAACAATTACAATACATAATGTAATCAAACTGTACCTATCCCTAGCTCCCCATGAAACCTAGCACCAATCCCCAGCCAGTCTGGAAGCTCCAATCTGAGCCCCCTCTCTCTCCAGTCCATGCTTGACTGACCTAAATGCCCCTGGGGCCCTCAGGCTGAGGCTCTTGCACGTTACCTTAATCTGACATTTGGCAAGCTTCATGTCAGTGCAGAAATTTATTACAAAAATGCAAACAGCATAGTACAGTAAAGCATGCTGAAGACGAAAACCTAAGCAATAAAAGGGAGGTTGGTGCAAAGTATAACGTGTAAAACAAAATAGGAAAATCTGAGTATTTGTAAATGACACACTGCTCAGAAAACAAACAGCTAGACTTCTGTAGACCTTTCCTTCACCACCACCAAAATGAGCATGGTATGGCGGGCATGACATGCGGGGCCCTCTTCATGTGCGGGGTCTGGGGCGATCGCCCCACTTGCCACCCCCAAAGGCCGCCTCTGGGATATGCAACGGAGTGAGGCCTGAGCCAATGGGCTTTTACTGCACCATTCTACAGCCGCTCCTGTGTGAACTGGAGTATTAGTGTATTTGGGGTATACACATTCAGGATACATTTTACCAGGAATTATGTTTTGTGATTGTTTCGGGTAAAAGTGCACCTGTGATCTGTCCTAGCGGCACATTTAACCCTATCGAGAGGGAGGGTGAGGAGTCCCGCTGTAGCTGACGGTTTCATCCAACTCGGCAGTCCATAAATGATTGTTTAAGGTGACCGTAATCTCTCCTGTATGTAGCTAAGGTGTTGCCTTGGAGACACTGCACTGTGTCTAATAATGTTGTTCTGTCTCTCACAGGCATACTTTTTCCAGACTGTAGAAGCAGGAAGAACAGACCCCTCTCTTATCACTCCCACAACGAAGTCTCAGATTACACAGAAGCATACAGCGGCATAATGACTGGGGAAGGCGCTGCGTGTAGATCCTGCCAGCCTGTTGTAGGGCACTGTGTACACCACAGCAGGGGGAGGATTATGGGCCGAACAGGCCCTGCTCTGCACTCATCACATTCCCATCTTTATTTTCATTGGTCCAGATGATTTACTGATGTAGATAATTTAAGGTTTGGATAATAAAGAATATTCTTTTTCTCTTTTAACTCTTTAGCAGCCAATTTATTTAGAGGCTTGAAAGTGCTCTAGGCCAATTTATTTTAGCACATTATTTTAATGTATTTGTTACATGCCTATCTACTGGGTGGGGATACCTATCTAAATGTGCCCCCCCCCCCCCATATGTAAAAATGCTCTGGTCCTTAACATTCTTCAAACACACCTCGGGTTCTTTTTATCTGCATACAGAGGCTGGATCTGCCTATACAGCCCAGCCTCTGTTGCTATCCCAAACCCCACTAAGGTCCCCCTGCACTCTGCAATCCTGAATAAATCACAGCTGTGCTGTGAGGCTGTGTTTACATCTGTAGTGTCAGTTTCAGCTGTTCCCCCGCCTCCTGCATAGCTCCGGTCCCTGCCCCCGTCCCTTCTCTCCAATCAGCAGGGAGGGAAGGGATGCAGGCGGGGACTGGAGTTCTGCAGGAGGCGGGGAGAGCAGCAGACTGACACTATAGAGATAAACAGCCAGCTCTGACAAGCTGTTTGTCAGCAGCGTGGCTGTGATTTATGAGGGATTGCAGAGTGCAGGGGGACCTTAGGGGGGTTTGGGATAGCAACAGAGGCTGGGCTGTATAGGCAGATCCAGCCTCTGTATGCAGATAACATTCTTCAAACCCACCTCGGGTTCTCTTTAAAGAGACTGTACTAAAAAAAAGTGCCCCAGGGGGCTACTTAACTCAGGAGGGGGAGGCCTCTGGATCCTTTCGCGGCTTCCCCTGTCCTCCGTCCCTCGGCGGTCTCACTCTGGTCCTCGCAATGCATAGCCTACAATTTGTCAGGCTGTGCAATATTTACCTTTCCTAGCTCCAGTGGGGGCGTTGTTGCGGCTCTCGTCTCAGAAATAGGTGGAAATAGCTGATCCCAGTTGGGTCCGCTCTGTGGAGGCGACTTGCGCAGTAGAGCGGAGGCAACTAGGATCAGCTATTTCCGAGCTGCTACTGCGACTGAGATGGAGCTGGGAAGGTAAATATTTACATGGCCGCCGTTCGTGGACCTCTAGCGAGACCACCATGGGATGGAGGACTCCCGAGGTGAGTACCCTCAGGGTTTTTTTTTTTTTTTCTAATACATTCTCTTTAACCACTTGCCGACCAGGGGAATTTTCACTGATCGGTGCTGCGTGGGCTCTACAGCCCGCAGCACCGATCAGGAGTGCAGCAGGGCGATCAGACTGCCCCCCTTTTTTCCCCACTAGGGGGATGTCCTGCTGGGGGGGTCTGATCGCCGCCGGCCATTAGTGGGTAGCGGGGGGGGGGGGCTCCTCAAAGCCCCCCTCCGCAGCGTTTTGTGCGCTCCCTCCCTCCCCTTACCTCCCTCTCCCTTCCTGGGCTGTGCAGGACGGATATCCGTCCTGCGCATTGTGGGATAGGCTTCAGCCTATCATATGCCGGCGATCCCCGGCCAATCAGAGGCCGGGGATCGCCGATCTGCCTTACGGCGCTGCTGCGCAGCAGCGTCGTATCATGTAAACAGCGGGGATTTCTTCCCCGCCTGTTTACATTTTGCCGGCGAGCCGCTATCGGCGGCTCTCCGGCTGTTCACGGAGACACCCTCCGTGAACTGACATGGAAAGGCCGCTCGATCGAGCGGCCGTTTTCCATGGTAACCCGCAGACGACCAGTTTAGGCCAATCGGCGTTTGTCGTCAAGAGGTTAAGGGGGGGGTTATGCTACCGGTCCCCAGGAGGTTAGGTCATGGTGTCGCTGACTGAACATGAGATTGGCTAGCCACGAACTGGCTACTTCCAACACTGTTCCATTGTGGAGAATCCAGGGGTGTTTTTCTTTTCTAACTATTTGGACAATTTTGCCGTTATGAGACTTTTTTGTTTGGGCTATACAGGAGCCAACAAGGAGAAGTAGCAAAAAACTCCCAAGTATTTCACCTGAATCTCCTTTATGGGGTAATGCTGCTTATCCTCGACCTCTTTGATTTGCCTAGCCCTGGTTTCTGGTCTATGACAGGAGTTACTAATGTGTCCCATGTCACCTCAGACCAGGGGCGTTGCTAGGGTCCAAAGAGATCCAGGGCACTTTTGGGCACCTCAGCTGGAAAATGGGTGTAACCACTCACCAGAATGTGGGTGTGATCATGGGTGGAGCCAAATTTACCTGATCTATGGGGCTAGCAATGCCCCTGCCTCAGACACTCAATGCTTGATTTCTATTGATGAACTTTCTCTTAGTTACCAGGGGCCCAGCTCTGCCTTTCTTAGGGCATTCCAACTCAGATATTGCCTGAATGCCCAATTGGGTAACACCGATCTGCCCATCCCTCCCTGATAAGAGTCCTGCAAACTCATGAAATTAACCCTTGAGCCCCCATTTATACACTCACTTATTGAATAAAAAAAAAAAATCAAAGGACAAATGACAGGTATACTCAAGTGGGGCCAATCTAATATTTTTATTGATAAGGACATCTTCCTGTCAGTTAAAATTTCCTCACATATAGCACACAATACTTATTCAACTGTATATTCTTCACCAAGCCTATTGGACAGCTGTTACTATGAAGAACAGACAGCTGCGTGAGGATCAGATTGCTTTAAAACGTGTTGGAGTGATGCCAATTTCGTACATTTAATTTGGCATTGTCCACTGGTTGCCTCCTTTTGGAACCAAGTTGTGTTTCATCTCTCCCAGTATCTCAGTCCCTCACAAACAGTAAGGCCTAGTGCACACCGGAGCGTTTCCGCTGCGGTTTGCGATCTGCTTGCGGGTGCGGATCCGCTAGAGTAATGTATTTCAATGGGCTCGTGCACACCAGAGCGGGAGGCGTTTTGCAGAAACGCATACTCCCGGGCTGCTGCAGATTTTGGATTGCGGATGCGTTTCAGCCTCAATGTTAAGTATAGGAAAACCGCAAACCGCTCTGAAAAACGGCACTTCAGAGCGGTTTGCCAGGTGTTTTTTGTTACAGTAGCTGTTCAGTAACAGCTTTACTGTAACAATACATGAAATCTACTACACCAAAACCGCTACACAAAACCGCAAAACGCTAGCTGAAACGCTGCAGAAAAATAAGAAAAAGCGTTTCAAAATCTGCTAGTATTTTGCGGATCTGCTAGCGGTTTTTGGTGTGCACCGGCCCTCTGTTCTGTATGTTTGGGGTTATGGATGAGGGCCAGCACTATTTGCATCAGACTGGCCAAAATTATGGGACCCAGTAACGGAGATACAGGTGGCTGAGGATGGCGGCGTGGGAGCAATTCGTGCGCATGGGGCTGGAAGAAGCCTCAGGTAGATTTACATCTTTTATTACATCTGTTTTCCTTTAATCCCACATACGCAATTCCTCTACTCTTCTTCAGAGGATACTGAAAGATTGAATCCTACACTCTTTATTCACTAATTGTCTGTACCCTGAAAAGCTGTTAATTTTTGCATAATAAACAACAACAAAAAAATTACCTATAAACTTCACACTATTCTCAGCTCCCACAAAGACCTCTAACGGGTTTTTTTTGTTTTTAAAGGAGAACTTCAGCCTAAACAAACATACTGTCATCAAGTTACATTAGTTATGTTAAGTAGAATAGATAGGTAATATCTCTTACCCACCCTGTTTTAAAAGAACAGGCAAATGTTTGTGATTCATGGGGGCTGCCATCTTTTTGGTTGAAAGGAGGTGACAAGGAGCAGGAGACAGTTCCAACTGTCCTGTGTCCTGATTACCCCTCCCAGCTGCACACGCTAGGCTTCAAATGTCAAATTCAGATTGTAAAAAAAAAAAAAAAAATTGCACCAAAATAGCAGAACGAGAACAACATCAGAAATCCCATCATGCTTTGCACAGCATCAAGGGACAAAAGCCCGGGCAGTTTTCTTCTGTGCAGCTAAAAATGAGGCTTGTATAAGAGAAACAATGTTCTGATGCTGTGAAACTGATAAAGAAACACCAAGCGGTTTCAGTGCTGCTGAGTCAATTTTTAGTCCGGAGGTTCACTTTAAGCACACCTAAAGTGAGAGGAATAGAGGCTGACATTTATTTCATTTTGCAATGCAAATTGCCTGGTTGTCTTGCCAATCCTGAGGCTAGGTTCACAGTGGAACGGCATAATGACCGATCTGTAGCACACTGCAATGCACCACTTATATGGCTAACCTTAGCACTCCAGCTGTGGTGGGACTACAAGTCCCATGAGGCATTGCAGTACTCTGACAGCTCTAAGCATAACTCGGGGAGGCAAAGGCATTATGGGATTTGTTCAAAGAGTGTATGGTCTGCCAGCACTACAAGACTTAAAGGGATACTGTAGGGGGATCGGGGGAAAATGAGCTGAACTTACCCGGGGCTTCTAATGGTCCCCCGCAGACATCCTGTGTTGGTGCAGCCACTCACCGATGCTCCGGCCCCGCCTCCAGTTCACTTCTGGAATTTCTGACTTTAAAGTCAGAAAACCACTGCACCTGCACGCCCGTGTCCTCGATCCCGCTGATGTCTTCAAGAGCAAACAGCGCAGGCCCAGTATGGTCTGTGTCTGAGCAGTACACTCCTGGTGACATCAGCGGGAGCGAGGACACGGGCGTGCAGGCGCAGTGGTTTTCTGACTTTAAAGTCAAATTCCAGAAGTGAACTGGAGGCGGGGCCGGAGCATCGGTGAGTGGCTGCGCCAACACAGGATATCTGCGGGGGACCATTAGAAGCCCCGGGTAAGTTCAGCTCATTTTCCCCCAACCCCCCTACAGTATCCCTTTAAGCCCCATACACACAAACAGCGTTTTTTATGCAGCACAATTGTTGAACAACTTTTGTTGTGAAACAAGTTGATACAGCTAAAAAAGTCTTGGTATTGTTCAAAAAGCTGATAAGAAGTCAATCCAACTGTTAAAATGACTTTTTATCAGCTTTTTGAACAATAGCAAAAGACTTTTTTTTTAGCTGTGTCAACTTGTTTCACAACAAAAGTTGTTCAACAATTGTGCTGCATAAAAAGACTGCTGTTGAACGTGTGTATGGGGCTGTACAGTACTTTAATTGACAAATGAGATATGAGAAGGCTAATTCAGAGGCGGGAGAAGACATCCAGACACCACCTTTATTAGAATTACTGCACGCTCGGGGGTGTAGCAATAGGGGGTGCAGAGGTAGCGACCGCATCGGGGCCCTATAGGACCCTTCATCAACTGCAGTATTTGCTCTCCATTGGTCCTGTGCTCATAATAATCACTTCTATAAATGCATTCAATAGTGGTAATCATTAAACTGCTCCCCATCACCTTCTTGCACCTCTGACACTGTAGTTGCCATTGGCAGGTTATGGTGTGCAGTATCAATTATTATGTATTGAGTGTTTGGAGGGCCACATTGTAAAGCTTGAATCAGGTTCCACAGTTCCATAGCTACGCTACTGTGCATGCTCATGATGTTAGCAGCTGATATAAGGCATGGATCAATGAGGGAAGAAACAAGTTCCATTAGGCACTGCAGATGGTTCAAATTTATTCAAAGTTCAAATATCGTGTGAACCACAATGTGTAAATTCCTTTCATTCAAAGGTAGGTGCATAAGTCATAAGCAAACAGCTTGTGCCAAGATGACAAAGTAAATATTTCTGAATAAGATAGATGTCCTACCATATCAGAGGCGGGTGGTGGTGGGTGCAGGGCAAAGAGGGTAGGCTGCACGGCAGTGCTTCTTCTAAGGCTGATCCACAGCGACCTTGAAAACGAACTGAATGTTGTGTTCCTTCTTGGCGGTATGGACAAGCTCAGCTCGTCCATGACCGCTGCTGTGCACCGCTCTGGCCCTACTGGGCCGATTTGCAGATTTAAAAAAAAAACAAAAAACATGCAGCTAGCACTTTGATAGCTGCGTGTTGTACGCGATTGCCGCCGCGTAATAGCCCCCCCCTGCCCGCGCAGCCTGGCCAATCAGTGCCAGGCAGCGCTGAGGGGTGGATCAGGACTCCCTATGATGTCATCGCGATCGTCACCATGGCGACGGGGGAAGCCCTAAAGTTCAGAACGGGATTTCTGGATGGGCTTGATCGCCGGCGGCGATCGGAGGGGTGGAGATGCCGCATGGAGGGGGGAATTATGTAGCTAGCGCTAGGCTAGCTACAGGATTTAAAAAAAAAAAATTTCAAAAAACACTGCTGTGCAGCCACCCTGGCGATCTTAATAGAACGCCAAGGGGGTTAATGAAGCCCTGTGTAAGAATCGGGATGAACTCCTTTTTAGAGATCGCAGCGGTTTTGAGCTACATCCCATTGGTAAGCTGCTATTCAAAAGTTTCTATACTGATAGGTGGATTTAACAGTCATATAATTCCCCATCAGGCAGGTTAGTGTCTAGCTGCTGGGATCGGTTGTGGGATATGTGCGCGTTTTATCTCGTATATACTGTCTGATATGTGCACTGTGATTTTGTATGTTGTCTGCTGTTTCGGCCATAACAAGGCCTTTGTCAAGTTGCAGTCTGTCGTTGCGATTGGATGACAGAATAAAGTAATTGCGCTACACTACTCTCTTTGTGGTTCCGGTGTTTGAAGATATTTACTGTTGTGACCCCTTGGTACTGGGGTGTGACCGTGGCACACTTTGTCTTCTGGAAGCCAACATTGGTGGTCCTGGGCTTGTGTTTTTTTTTTTTTTGCTGTGCAGCCACCATGGCGATCTTAATAGAACGCCAGGGTGGTTAATGAAGCCCTATGTAAGAATCGGGATAAACTCCTTTTTAGAGATCGCAAGCCAAAACGCAGTGATAAGATTGCCGTTACTTTCAACTCCACGCACATAGCTAACATTGTACGAGCTGTGATTGAGAAGAATTGGTCAATACTGATAGGGACCCCATCCTGAAATCCCTGTTGCCACCTAACCCCCCCCCCCCCCCGCGGCATTCAGACGTACACCCACCGTTGGTGACTATGTCAGCAGGAGTGAGAGCACTCAGAGTTCCACAGAGAAATGGTTACTGAAATGTCAGACAAAGAGAAACCACAGGTGTCAGTTATACTCCCTCTGCCAATTGATGCAATCCAGTACCCTCTGCTATGGTAGGACATCTTATTCAGAAATATTGACATTGTCATCTTAGCATGAGTTGTTTGCTTATGACTTATGCATCTACCTTTGAATGAAAGGAATTAACACGTTGTGGTTCACACTATATTTGAACCAACTGCAGTTTACTGTCAGATCGATTATTTCCAACATATCCAATCTAATTTCCGATCATTTTATCTGTCAAATTGCATTGTGTGTACCTAGCATTAGAAGGCTTGGAACCTTACATACAAGTTTATCTCAAATTACACATCACTTTAGATACTCTTTAGAGCAGAGTTCTCCAACCCTGTCGTCATGGCCCACCAACAGTACATGGCTTGCAGGAAACCAAAAACATGCAAAGGTGAGGTCATGTGTGTCTCAGCAGAGCTGATTAACTGCCTTTGTGAATTTCCACAAAACATGTACTGTTGCTGGGCCTTGAGGACAGGGTTGGGGAAAACTGCTTAAGGCCCCATTCACACTAGAGCATTTTGCCAGCGATTTTGGCAAACCGCTCAAGCACTAGTGCTTTAATACCCATATGGACCCGTTTTTACTTGGGCTATTTGCGTTAATCACCGGCAATTAACACAAATCGCCAAACGCAAATGCGTAGCCTGCACCATTTTCAGGCATTTCCCGGCGATCATACATGATTCCAAAGATTTTTTTAAAAATAACTGCAAAGTGGGGTGTGCATAATTATTCAGCCCCCTTTGGTCTGAGTGCAGTCAGTTGCCCATAGACATTGCCTGATGAGTGCTAATAACTAGAGTGCCCCTGTGTGTAATTTAATGTCAGTATAAATACAGCTGCTCTGTGACAGCCTCAGAGGTTGTCTAAGAGAATCTTAGGAGCAACAACACCATGAAGTCCAAAGAACACACCAGACAGGTCAGGGATAAAGTTATTGAGAAATTTAAAGCAGGCTTAGGCTACAATAAGATTTCCAAAGCCTTGAACATCCCACGGAGTACTGTTCAAACGATCATTCAGAAATGGAAGGAGTATGACAACTGTAAACCTACCAAGATAAGGCCATCCACCTAAACTCACAGGCTAAACAAGGAGAGCGCTGATCAGAAATGCAGTCAAAAGGCCAATGGTGACTGGACAAGCTGCAGAGATCTACAGCTCAGGTGGGAGAATCTGTCCATAGGACAACTATTAGTGGTGCACTGCACAAAGTTGGCCTTTATGGAAGACTGTTAACCTCCCTGGGGGTAAGCCCGAGCTGAGCTCGGGCTATGCCGCACAGGATTTCTCCAGCCCTGGTGGGGCGATTTGGCCCATTCAAAGTGCTGTGCGCGCAGCCAGCACTTTGCTAGCCGCGCGCACAGCTTGATCGCCGCCGCTCTGCGGCGATCGCCCGCACGCAGCGGCGAAAGAGGCCCCCCCCCCCCCCTCGCCAGAGCCCTGCGCTGCCCAGACCAACGAGTTCCGGGCAGCGCTATGGGCTGGATCGGTTGCGCCTGACATCAGGACGTCGGCTGACATCCATGACGTCATTCCGATCGTCGCCATGGCGACAGAAGCCAAACAGGGGAACGCGTTATATACGCACTCCCGTTTGCTATTAGTGCCGGCGACGATCGCACTAGAGGGACACATGCGCCCTCTAGTGGTGTTTCATGTAACTACCACTCTGGTAGCTTTACATGAAAAAAAAAAAAAAAAAAAAAAAAAAAAAGATTTTTGCCGATTTGAAAAAAAAAAAATTAACCGCCAGGGAGGTTAAGAATAAAGCCATTAACAGAAAAGCATAAGAAGTCCCATTTGCAGTTTGCCACAAGCTATGTGGAAAACATGTGGAAGAAGGTGCTCTGGTCAGATGAGACCAAAATGGAACTTTTTGGCCAAAATGCAAACCGCTGTGGCGGAAAACTTACACTGCACATCACTCTGAACACCCCATCCCCCTCTCAAATATGGTGGTGGCAGCATTATGCTCTGGGGGTGCATCTCTTCAGCAGGGACAGGGAAGCTGGTCAGAGTTGATGGGAAGATGGATGGAGCCAAATACAGGGCAATCTTGGAAGAAAACCTCTTGGAGTTTGCAAAAGACATGAGACTGGGGCAGAGGTTCACCTTCCAGCAGGACAACGACCCTAAGCGTAAAGCCAGGGCAACAATGGAATGATTTAAAACAAAACATATCTGTGTTAGAATGGCCCAGTCAAAGTCCAGATCTAAATCCAATCGAGAATCTGTGGCAAAATCTGCAAACAAACGCTGTCCATCTAATCTGACTGAGCAGGAGCCGTTTTGCAAAGAAGAATAGGCAAAGATTTCAGTATCTAGATGTGCAAAGCTGGTAGAGACATACCCTAAAAAGACTGGCAACTGTAATTGCAGCAAAAGGTGGTTCTACACAGTATTGACTCAGGGGGCTGCATAATTACGCACAACCCACTTTGCAGTTATTTATTTTTTAAAAATGTTTGGAATGATGTATGATTTTCATTCCACTTCTCACATGTACACCACTTTGTATTGGTCTGTCACGTGGAATTCCAATAAAATTGATGCATGTTTGTGGCAGTAATGTGACAAAATGTGGAAACCTTCAAGGGAGCCGAATACTTTTGCAAGCCACTGTAGGCTTTAAACCATTAACGTTACACCGCTCAGGAGGTTTTGCAACCTCAGAGTCCCCCAGTATAATTTTAACAGATCGCACATTTGTAAAACCTTTAGCTAGCCCATGTGGCTGGCGTCCCCCCCCCCCCCCCCCCGATAATAAATTACCCAGCCTAGATCCAGCAATCAGCACAGCCTGCCCCAAGCAGCTCCGCTCTTCTCTATGGGGAGGATCATACATGACATCATGCGCAGGTCCGATCCTCCCCATAGAGAGGACCGGAGATGTGCAGGGAGGTTGTGCAATCGCTGGATCCAGGAGCAATCAGGGGGATGCCGGCCACATGTACTAGCTAGCCTAGTGCTAGCTAAAGATTTTACAAGCATGCGATCTGTTAAAATAATACTGGGGGAATCCTGGGGCCAGCGAGCGGTATACAGTGTCGGGCATACCGCTAAGGAGGTTAAGCATAGAATAAAAGAAATACAGTTCTTTAGTTAAGTTAAAAAAAACCACTAACACCGGCTGAGCATTGAAGCAGACTCCCCTTCTGCGAATGATTTGTCCCAATAGAGCTAAATCCTACACACAGTTAATTAAAGCTTTTGCCTCTGATATTTAACAGAAAAATAGGAAAATGTTTACACAGCTACTTAGATATTATTTGTACATTGTCATTGTATAACACTTGGGTATTGATAGTATTCATTTATCGAGACACTGAAGCAAAAAAAAAGATATAATGAATTGGTTGTGTAGTACATATAATGGCTAGAAGTTTAGTAGTAAAGAAAGTATTCTTTTTTTATTTTTAGCTATATAGTGTGTTTTTTTTTTTATAACATCACATCATTCTCTAATATTTGCAGTTTACACACTACTTAACATTCCACTTTTTTTACAGAGCAGTCTTGTGAACTATTGACCTGTCCTCTGGCGAGAAAAACAAAATACAGTCCCAGACAGTTGACATACCAAGCTTCAGAAGACCGAACTCTCTGGTGGAGCTCAATGGCTTTTTTGCGTAGATAACAACTGGAGTTTATTAACTCTTCCTGTATTGGAAACAATATTAGACTTGTGTCTCTGCTCCTAATGTTTTATTTCTTAGCCGTACTACACATACACATCATATCTTTTTTCCGCTTCAGTGTCTCTTTACAAATCCAAACTTATCATTTAGCTTCTGAATGAAGAAGCTTGAACTTTTAACCCTTCCAGTAACTTGCAAAAATATTTATCCCCATTAGTTTCATGTTGTGTTTGCTTTAACCACTTAAGGGCCCACAGGCTTTACCCCCCCCCCCCCCCCCCCCCCCCCGTGGCCAGGCTATTTTTTCACAAATTAGGCCACTGCAGCTTTAAGGGCTCACTGCAGGGCCGTACAACTCAGCACTCAAGTATCCCCCCTTTCTGCCCACCAACAGATCTTTCTGTTGGTGGGGTCTGATCCCTGGTGGCATGTTAGTTTATCATATTTTAAATACATTTTACTTTTTTTCATATTTTTTTTTTTTTTTTACCAGCCTGCCGGCCTTCCCCCCGCCAGCCAATCACTGTGATCAGCTGTCATAGGCATTAGCCTATGACAGCCGATCGCGCCTGTGGGTCCCAGCTTGCCGCTGTACGGCAGTTTCACCGTCTAACAGTCGGCGCGATCTCCTGCAAAACACGCCCCCATGACTGCACGCAGATTGGCATTAGGTGGTCCTGGGGCTGCCGCCACATCCATGCCAATTTGTTGTCAAAAGGTTAAACAAGGATGAAATTTGAATTCCATACAACTAAGGACATACATGAAAAACAGCATCGGGAAGGAAGTTTGGGCGTAGTGTGAAGCCAAAAAACAGCTCACTGCTCCTGCAAAAGTCGCTGTGGCGTTAATTACCATTTCCTCTTTAGGCCGCCACGGGGAATTACGCTGTTTTTAATGTAATTTGGGCTAAGTCTTTTGACGGCACCCAAATTACTGTCTGATCGCAGCTATAACTAGAATTTATATTACGGCCTATGATGGCACAAGGTGCACCAAAATTTCCCTGCGCCACTTTGCACGGTTTTGAAGTAAAGGACAAACATACATACACATCGCACAATAGGACTCAAAACACCACACATGAAAAAAAATCCCTCCCAATTTTATTGAACACTACAGGCAGAGTTAAGAACAGCAGCTGTGTTAGCAATGGTTTCCTATGTGTCTTTCCATATTACCCCTGACAATCCATCAGTCTACCATCCCACAGAGGACATAGAGAACATGTCAGATTTCTAACAACTGGATCTTGTATTGGAAAATTTAGTTCCTCTGGGGAGGGAGACAAAACAAAAAAACAAAACAAAAACCTAGTTAAAGGGAAGGAAGAGGACGATGAGAAAATATTAAGCAGGGAGGTAAAAAGAAGAGCTAGAAAACACGCACACAGCCCTAATACTATAGGAAATCCCGCCAGAGAACAGGGAGCTTCTCCAAAATAAAAAAAAATAAAAGGACGGACATTCATTACATGCTCTGACCACTTTGCAGCAAAGTGATAAAAACAGAGGTAGAAGGATGGGAGATGGCGAGGAGATAAAGTCCAGCATAACGGAATCTGGCGACAACTCGAAGTCTGTCCAAGTCCAGCAAGTGAATTCACATTTACATCTGCACATCCCGGCCCTCTGTCTGCGGACAGGTCCAGCTCCGGCCGCCGCCACAGTGACAGAGAGGAGAACAGGGGCCATCAGACTCGGCTTAGTGCTCTGAACATCAAAATGAGCTGCGGATTAAACACAAAACAACAAAAGACAACTTTTCATCAATATCAGTTTCCTGAGCAGATAGCGGGTCATCCAGCAAAGGGTATTCCAGTGGCCTGTTTTTTTCTTTTTAAGCAACCACCCGAGAAAACGGGATATTTGAAAGGCTAAAGGTGGCCACTAACTGTCCAATTTCTAGCAAAAAAATCATTCGAGCAATCAGAAATTCTGATCGGATTGGTTGTAAATCTCAGTTGACGGGCACAATCAATTATAAAAATAGTCGTCCAATTGGATTTTCGTCAAATCAAAATTTGGATTTTCTTGTTGGTTGTGATAGGAAGCAAAGATTGCTTCATTGATGGTGTAAATAAACGATTCTTCCGATAAGAATTTTCTGATTGCTCGAACGATTTTTAACTAGAAATTGGATCATTAGTGGCCACCTTTAGATGGCCAAGTCCCCTGCCCTGGTTACAAAACTGCCTCAATAAATACTGGTTTCTTTGGGACTGGCCAACCACCCGAAACGCTGAGAAGTACAGAATGACCACTTGTGCTCCTCAGAGGCTGGTGGTGTTATTTCAACATAACCCAAGTGGCGAGAAGCCTTCTGCAGCTGTGGGGGGAGGAGGAGAACGTGAGATGACCTCACAGAGAAGGTAAGAAAGCCCTTTATTGTCGATACATCTCTCCAGAAGTGATCAGCACACTCCCTGCTCTAATCAATTCATCAGTAAAGTCTCCACATTGTTATTTCACAAGTGGATGGACGATCATCTTATATTACAATATTCATACTTAAACAAAACTTAATAAATAACTTACACATACTTTGTCACGTTGATACGCGGAGTCAGTCCGCCCACCCCAGGTTCAGTTCTGCTGGTCTCCAACATTTGTTTTTGCGAGGAAAGCAGAGAAACAAAATAACCCCATTCATGCTATGCTTGTACAAGTCATTTAAAGAACCACTATAGCGAAACAAATGTAACATTTAAAATGCATAATTTCTTCCAGCGCAAAATGCACTCTAAATTACTTTTTTCCTGTGTTGCTGTCGCTTACAGTAGACTGTAAAAAGCTGACAGATTTTGGACTAACCCATCTCCTCATGGGGGATTCTCAGTATTACCTTTATTCTTTACAAAAGCACTCACTGGAAAGGGTCTATACATAAACGTCCACAAGCTTCCCTTCTCGGTTCCACACTATATTTTGGCAGTTGAAAGAAAGAAAGAAAGAAAGAAAAAAAAACTGCCGTTCAGTAAGGGCTAGAACCCACAGGAGCGCTTTTGGCAGCGTTTTGGCAGCACTGCGATACGCTAGCAGTTTGCCAAAACACTGGGCTAATAATGGATGGGGCAACTTCCACAGGAGCGTTTGCGTTTCCCAGAAACGCAAACGCAAGACCTGCAGCATTTTGGGAGCGTAGGCGCTTCAATGTAAAGTATTGAAACGCTAGCAGAAACGCTCAGCAAAACCTAAACTGAGCGGTTTTGATAGCGTTTTGCTGTTAAGCACACTGTAACAAAATGAAAAATAATTCACAGGACCAATCAGGATAAAAACGCAAAACGCAAAACGCTAGGCACCCGCTGGGGAAAAAAATACAATGTTGCAAAACACGACCAAAAACGCGCATGAATCCGCTTGCAAACCGCTCAGACAAAACGCTAGCGGTTGCGTTTTGCGTTTGCGGTTTTCAGTGGGTTCCAGGCCTAAGTGCTTTTGTAAATAAATATCAAAGAATCACCCATGAGGAGGTGGCTTAGTACAAAACTTGTCAGATTTTCACTACCTTTATAAATGACTAACATTGGAAAAATGTAATTTGCAGTATGAGAATTATACATTTTATATGTATGCATTCTAAATTAACATTTTTAGTGATGTCATTTAAAGGACTTCTGAGGCAAAGTTAAAAATCTATTTTTTTTACTCACCTGGGGCATCTTCCAGTCTCTCGCCACAGCTCTGGCGTCCCCACTGGCCACCTGCAATGATGGTGACCCGCCAGCAGGGTCAGCCCTCTGCGCCTGCCAGCACGTCCACGTCATCTGCCACGTACTGCGCCTGTGCACAACTACAGAAGAGCCGACCCCACCGGCGGGTCGCAATCATTGCGGGGCAGCTAGCGGGGACACCAAAGAGGACCAGAGCTGCTCGGGGCTGGCAGAAGCCCCAGGTGAGTAAAATAAAGATTTTGAACTTTCGCCTCGGAAGTCCTTTAAGTATCGAACCAGAAATATTTTAGCTATGGGAGGAGTTAGACTGTAGATACAATGAATTCTCACTACAATGACAAACTACCGCCCTGATTAATCATGCAATATATTTTTGTGTTACTGTTCTTGTCCCCATACAAGTAAAAACTGTAGACTAAAAATACCGTTCAGTGGATTTACTGTGGCTTGAGAACTTCCAGGTTAGATCAAATTTGGGCTTTTTATTATTAGTAAAGGTTTACAGCCCTCTCCTGAGTAAGGCCTCGTTCACATCATACGCGCTTCCGTGCGCATTTGGAAGCGCGTATGATGTGCTGAAACGCAGGAACGGCAGAAGGGCATAGACAGCCCATCTACCGTTCACATCTACTGTGCTGCACAGCAGTACGATGCACCAGGTAGCGCTTGCGTACTGCTGCCTGCATTCTGCCCGCAAGCGCAGAGCTGATCCCATCACTGTCAATGGATGGGATCAGCGGCGCAGATGGCGTGCGATTGTACGCGCTGCGTTCCGATCGCACGGCCATCTGCACTGAAGAGATGTGAACGAAGCCTAATATTAGAATATAATGATGGGCCACTGAAAGGTTTGTGAATAAGATGTAGTATTTGCAGCCATGTGCAACACCCACAGTTAGAAATTCCTGGACAACCTAGCTTTATTTTAACCACTTCAGCCTACAGTGTTGGTTCACCTTATGCATCTGAGCAACTTTCACTTCCCATTCATTCGCCAATAACTTTATCACTATTTATCACACTGAAATTAATATCCATCTTGTTTTTTCCACCATAATTTAGGATTTTTTTGGGTGGTACATTTTGCTAAGAATTATTTTATTCTAAATCCATTTTAACAGGAAGATTAAGAAAGAAATGGAAACAATTTATTTCTCAGTTTTCATCCATTACAGCTTTAAAATAATACATGCTACCATAATTAAAACCTATGTATTTTATTTGCCCCAGTTATTACACAATTTAAATTATGTCCCTATCACAATGTGGCGCCAATATTTTATTTGGAAATAAAGAAGCATTTTTTCAGTTTTGTGTCCATCACTATTTACAAGCTTATAATTTAAAAAATGTTTGCAATATACCATATTCACATGCATATTAAAGAGTTAAGACCCTTAGGTAACCATTTATAAGTTTTTGTTTTTTGAATTGTAATTTTCTTCATTAATTTTATTTGGGTAATTTTTGGTGAGGGAGGTAAGCAGTTAGTTTAAAACGTAATAATGTGGATTTATTTTATTTAAAAAGATGTATATACCGTATTTTTCGGACTATAAGACGCACTTTTTCTCCCCCAAAAGTGGGGGGAAAAAAGTCACTGCGTCTTATAGTCCGAATGTAGCAATTTTACCAATGTAGGGGCTTCCATTCTTTGTGCTGTAGTGATGTCCGCGGTGGTAAGGCAGCAGCAGCGCGATGCTAAGTGTTTCTGATTCACACCCGCTTAAAGAATACTTGACCTGACTAATCGGTAGCCGGGCTGATCCACCACCCCAGTGGGGAGGCAGCTGAATCAGCGCGATCCGAGTGTTTACTAAGCGGCATAGCAGCAGTCGCTGTGATGATAGGAAATGCTGCTCCTGGTTGGGATCTTCTAGTCTGATCAGCGCGACCCCGCAAAGAAGGACAATACAACTTCAGCCGCTATAGCGGCAGAGTCCTCATAGACTTCCGTACTGCATTGTTTACTCGTGTCATCACATGACCTAGCGCACGTGCGCCATGGGTCATGAAAGGGCGCCAGTAAACAATGCAGTACGGAAGGACTCTGCCGCTATAGCGGCTGAAGATGTATTGCCCTTCTCTGCGGGGTCGCGCTGGTCAGACTAGAAGATCCCAGCCAGGAGCAGCATTTCCGATCATCACAGCGACTGCTGCTATGCCGCTTAGTAAACACTCGGATCGCGCCGATTCAGCTGCCTCCCCACCGGGGATGCCAGGATTACAGTCAGGTCACGTATTCTTTAAGCAGGTGTGAATCAGAAACACTTAGCATCGCGCTGCTGCTGCTTTACCTCCGCGGACATCACTACTGATCGGTTGATGCAGGGAGCAGTTGTGGCAGGGATGAAGAGTCACTGAGCGTGAGCCCCGTGTAGACACCTAACCACCTATGTGGGTGGTCACAACGCAGCTCCATTTTACAGAGAGAAGCCCCACATGCAGCAACACTGACACAGGCTCACTCTTCCCAGAGGCAGAGATACTGATCTGTCAGGAGGACACCTGCTGAGCATCTTTGCAGATCCCCAGGATACCTGCAGGACTAGGAAAATACCCATAGCCTATGTCCCTGGCTGGAGAGGGACAAAGCACTTCCACTGACTCATAAGGGCAAGTCAGCAACACCCTGAGGTGAGATTACTCCACAGAGAGGCTTGCCAGCATTGCTTTGAGAGTGTGCTCTCTCCCATTTTGTTTCATCCCCTCCCCCACCCTGTGTAAATAGAATTTTAGCACTTCTAGTGGCACACACAAAGCAGCACCAGGGACCTTCAACTGTCCACCATTTACTTACTACCATCCATCCAGATTGCTCCTCCTATGGTTCTAGGAGTATCATATACTTTACAGTATATTGGATACCTTGTTCTACCACTCCTGGACCATGGACGCACCTAGGTTCAGTATTCTTTTTTTTCCCCCTGGTTTTTGCCCCCTAAACCTAGGTGCGTCTTATAGTCCGGAGCGTCTTATAGTCCGAAAAATACGGTAGATGTAGTTTGACTATTTGGCCACAAGATGGCCACAGTGAGGTTTTTTTTTTGCCCTGCTCACTTCCAGGAAGCATAGAGGAGGGGAAACTTTTTTTCTTTTTTTACCAGAAAGACCACAGAGACTGATAAAAAGCCGTAGGTTTTTCTCCCAAGGACTTAGATCAATTAATGGAAACAATGTTCCCATTCATTGATCTCGGGGCTAATGGAAGGCGGCGGGAGCGCACGCGATCACACACGGTGCAGCGGCAGCAGGGCAGGGTATCTGGACGGATATATCCGTCCAGATAGACTGAAGTGGTGAAAAGCTCTCATTGTGGGTGTGGTCTCATGACTGCAGTCATACAACCTTACTAACCTCTCAGCAACTCTTACTATATTCTGAAATGGCTCGGGTAAGGGTTGCAAACTTTTTCAGCCTAGCAGAATACACTTAAAGTGGATCCGAGATGAACTTTTACTCATTGCATAATTGTGGTCCTTTCCTATTGTTTATAGGCCATTCCTCAAGTCAAATACGTTTTTGTTTTAATACTCTAATTCCCTATAAACTGAAGAAGCCTCTCCCACAGGTTTTCAGAGAGCCTTGGCAGTAGCAAGGGCTCATGGGAGCTCAGTCTAGGCAGGAGGAGGCGGGGGGGGGTGTATTACTAGCCAGAGATTCCAGAGGCAGAGGAGAGGAGGGAGGAGGAGGGGGGGGGGGGATTAGGTTTTTTTCCGAGGCTGAGTGCTGTGTGTAATGTTTACGAACATGGCTGCTGTCATTGCATCACAGGAAGAAATAATCTTATTCTATTAAAGCGGTTTTCAGCTAGTTTTGCTGTGTAAACTATCTAAACTTTAGATAAGATGTATAGACAAGTTACTTGTTATAGTTTTTCATCTCGGATCCGCTTTAAGAAAAAATGAAATCCTTTCTAGGTTTGCTGGATCAGTTATGTTATCCAGCCTTTGTAAAGTCAACACATTTGTACAGGAGGCTGCTAGCAAGTAAACATTCATACCGTTACTATGCTGACACTGTAAACAAGGGTAATTTTTCAATTGATCATATACAAATGAAAAACTAGTATAATGGTATGCAAACTTGTCTCTCATAGTCCACTGAGGGAGAACATGCGGGTGGGGCTCAGGGTGTCCAGGGAACCAAGCCAAAACAGGAAGGAGGAGGAGCCACAGCCAGACTACCTAGCAGCTGTGTCCAGCAGCAGTGATACAATCGTTCAGATTTGTACCCTAGCACAAATCACTGTACTGACCGTCACTTCAGGAAGTCAGTCCTGCAACAAGAGCAGCACTGTACAAAAACATCTCCCCTGGCAGGAGCAGAAGAAAGTTCCTGGAACTGCAGGTAGAGTGGATGCTGGTGTTCCCCAACTGTTGGTAAATACACACAGTGCTTACAAATTACACTAAAGCCTCAGACATAAGCCACATTGTGGGGGCCGCCTCTGCTGAGAATCTAGCGTGCATCTTCCCCCACAGTAGCAGAAGCCTCCCGACATCTCTACAGCACTCAGCCCTAAACTGTTGCACAAGGGACCAAGTCGCAATCACTGCAGACAGTAACTATGCGGCTGGTGGGACGGCTTGCGGCAGCTTGTTTAGCCGATGCAAACTGTTTAGGGTGCAGAGTAGAAAAAGCTTCAGCATCGGTTCCTAGTGTTTCATTGCCGCATTGCATTAGAATCCCTTAGGAGGATTCTAAGGAGGTATGCCTGACAGTGTCATGCATACCGCTAAGGAGGTTAAGAGGGTTTAACGCAGTAAATTATGGGGAATTAGCAGCAACTACTACCATACAGTATCACGACAGCAGCAGTATAGGAAAATGGACCGGCCATAATCAGCTCATACTGTTTATAGAGCACTGGTATCTTACAATGGGGCCAAGATCAAGCACACTTGTATTGCACTACTGTACTTTATTTCTTTCATTGACACCTAGTCTAAATAGTGGTGATAAGCTAAGCTGCCACAGGCACTGCAAGAGACTACAGAGGATCTGCAACTAACATTGCCCCCCCCCCCCCCCCTTGCGCCTCTGGTGAGGCTTCCCCCATCCTCCTAAGCCTCAGTGATCCAGCACTGGCTCCCCCGAAACAAGGTTGTCCGCTGTGGGGCAGTGCTGCCTGCAATATTTTCCTACCCAGATTCTGTGCAGGTGCACTAGCACAGCTTTCTGATCAGGCTCAGGCAGAAATAGCCAAGCTTGATCTGGTCCAGTCTACTGCACAGGTGCGGCTCGCCTGCACAGTGGAGCGGACCCGATTGGAAGCAGCTATTTCCGCCTAGACCAGGCATGTGCAAACTTGGCCCTCCAGCTGTTGAGGAACTACAAATCCCACAATGCATTGCAGGAGTCTGACAGCCACAGTCATGACTCATAAAGGCAAATGCATGGTGGGACTTGTAGTTCCTTAACAGCTGGAGGGCCAAGTTTGCCCATGCCTGGCCTAGACCTTATCTGAAAGCCACTGCTGCACCTGCCCTGGATCGCGGTAGGTAAATATTTACATCACCGATGTCCGTGGACTGCCAGCGCTGGATCCTGGAAGGTGAGGAGGATCCTAATGGAGGCCTTCCTCTTGGAGGTAAGTATCCCACAGGGCGGGGTTTTTTTTTTTTTTTAGTTACAGGTCCTGTAAGTATTTTGCTGTCTCTCACCACACTATAAAATTTGCCACACAAGAGGAAATTTCCTTTGAGGAGCGTAATAGCCTCTGTCAGTACACCAGCATAAGTCACATCACAGTGCGTTGTGTCAACCTACACTGTCATATATTTACTAGTATGCCGAGTTATCTTAAAGTGGATCCGAGATAAACTTTTACTCATTGCATAATTGGGTTCCTTTCCTATTGTTTTATTGGGCATTCCTCAAGCCAAATACTTTTTTTTAATACTCTTAGTCCCTATAAACTAAACAAGCCTCACCCACAGGTTTTCAGAGAGCCAAGGCATTTTCAGACAGTAGCAAGGGCTCATGGGAGCTCAGTCTGTGCAAGGGGGAGGGGGGGGGGGGGGGAGTGATTACTAGCCAGAGATTTCATAGGCGGAGGGGAGGAGGGCGATTAGGTTTTTTTCACAGGCTGAGTACTGAAGATGCAGATAAGCCCGCATGTGTGTAATGTTTACAAACAACATGGCTGCTGTCATTGTATCATAGGAATAAATAATCATAATCTATTGAAGCTGTTTGCAGCTAGATTTGCTGTGTAAACTATCTAAACTTTAGATAAGATATATAGACAAGTTACTTGTTAGTTTTTCATCTCGGATCCGCTTTAATAGTCAAGGAATGAATCCTAGCCAAACGAGCGCTCATTCTTAAATTAATACGAATGTGCATTCTTATTTTCAAATATGCACTTTCCAGTAGACCTATATTTTGCAACAGAATGTCTCCACATGTGGGGCAGCCAAAGTTAAATAGCAGCTGCTCACAGCAAGCACAGGTTTGCTTTTGATGGATAAAAAGCATGCCTCAATCCAGTGTAGCCCTGTCCTGCAATAATGCTGACGGATGACTTGCCTACTCTATTGGCTGACAGGAAATGATTTGCAGTCTAGCTTTCTCTGCTCGCTCAAGCTTGCCACTCACACTAATCATGCTAAAAGCACACCGAGAATTTTGAGCGATTCGGGCAAAAATAGCACTGGAAATTTGGCCGCAATGTGAATTCTGGCTATAGTGATGCTCAGACAGTAATTTGAGTGCCGTAAAAAAAACTGAGCCAAATTACAGTCAAAACTAATTAGGCTGCCAGCAAGTTCACGGTGGCCCAGGGGGCTTCACCCTGAGCCCAAATTTCCCAGCGCCTTAATTACATGTATGCATGGAGCAGCCTGAGCTGCAGTACCCAGTCTCCTCTATTGTGTATGCTTAGATCAGTGGCAGGAAGCAAGCTTGAGTGAGCAGAGAATGTTACACTGCAATTTCCTATTAGCCAAAGGATTCAGCAATAGCAGAATCACCACAGGGCTCCATTAGTACATGGCCAAAAATAAAAGATGTAGGCTCTCTTTTTGTTTACTGTAATAGGTAAACCTTTGATTGCAGTGATCAGGTCCCGATTCAGTTTGGCTGCCTCACATATGGAGTTACTTATCAGGTTGCAGGCACAGTTTAAGGTACCCACACTCTGTTCAACAAACGACTACTTCTCAGATTCAAATCACTTTGATCGACGCTGCATTAAATCTTCTATTACACTCAGAAGTGATCGCCCTGGATAGATTTTGATGATCTGGTTGATCGAAGCAGGTTGGTGCATCTCTACCCAATTTCATCCAAATAGGTAAATCTACGGCGTAGGGCCAGGTTTGATTCTACTAGGACTCTGGGATTTAGGCTTTGTACACATGAGCCAGTGATCAAATGGATACATAATCTGATTTAAAAAAAATAAATAATCAGACTGTCCTATAAGCCCTAATATGAGAAACTAGTGAACATCATGCATGGCTCACATAAGCAAGTAACCATAACAATTCGTTTTGTGTAGCAGCGGCAGGAAACTACACAAAGCTAAAGAGGAACTCCACATCAGATGGGAAGCTTAATCTGCATACACTTGCTTGGCATTCATGTTCAACTGATCTGGGGGAAATTCATACTAATAAAATATCCTGATGGTTACGTTGGCCAGGGACCTGACTACGTTCACAAAGTATTAAAGGATACCTGTAGCCACCTATAAAAAGTTATGTACTCGCCTGAGAGGGAAGGTTCTGGATCCAAGAGCCTTCCCCACCGCCTCTGTCTTCTTCTGAAATTTCCCCTCGGCTGGGTCTTCAGGTCTCCTCAGAAGGCTTTGGAGCTATTCAGGTCTCTGAGTATTTCCCAAGAAGAGTGGATCTGTACTGTGCTCGCATGTGCGCGGTACGGAGACTTGGGTACTTTTGAGAAGACTTGAAGGTTTCTTCAACATTCAAGTCAGACCACTGAAACGGGGGACGAGGGGATGCAGAGAGCAGGTAAGTGGATCTTAGAGCCTTCCCTCTTAGGCGAGTGGCTACAGGAATCCTTTAGTATTCTCAGCTCGTACTCTGTAACCTGCTAGAGCTCAGACACGCAATTCACCAGCTCCGGAGTGTGAATAACATTATTACCAGAGCCTGCAGTGAAGCGTTATGTAAACAGCTGCAGACCTCAGTTCCTACAGGTTATGCACACTCAGGAGCACCACGCCACGAGGCATGACCTCCTGCAGGTCACAGGGTAGCAGCTGTCAGGACTTGGGAGGATAGCGAGGCAAGACCTCCTGCAGGTCACAGGGCAGCAGCTGTCAGGACTTGGAGGATATCAGAGACGTGAATCTCTTCCACCTACTCAGTCATTTTCAAACACACCACGATTACACAAGGGAGTCCATATCATGGCGGAGCCCTTACAGTAGCACTTTAAGAATTAAGGTTAAACATTCTTGAATTAGTCTAAATGAGTAGCTCCGCTTAAGCATAATAAAAAAAAGAAAGAAAGAAGTAAAAAATCATTGCGATGTCAATACTTATAAGAAAGGATGGGCTGAACCGATTGACAAGTAGCTGACGTTACACCGATTTCCTCCTCTACTGACCTGGGGTGACAGCATACAGTGCTTCGCTGCTAAAACTTATTTACAATTTTGACATTCCCAACTTGTCACAAAACCTTCCTTTTAATTTTTGAGATTAAAAACTGTAATTTTCAACAAAATTACAGCGAGACAGACAGGCTCCCTTTCTTTTTTCTTCTTCCAAAAATTCCCCACCACTGGGAATTGAACATGCAATGTTTTAACGCCAGGGGGGGCGACAGTACACAAACAGACGAGGCCCAATGGTTCCAGAGTCCAGATTGACGACATTGGAAACGCTACGGCGGATCTGAGGTCGAGGCGAATCCAGTATTGGTCAATGGCGAATCTGCTTCCCAGAGAGGACGAAAAACAGCAGCTGCGAGTAAACGAATAAAAGAATTCCCCAAGCGAGGGATCGTCCTATGCCCACTTTCCATGAGAGAGAAAAATAAAGGGCCAACGTAATTCCATGGATGAAGCACAGTGCTAGAATAACTGCCTCTACCCATTCTCCCTGCCCTAAATAAAAAGACGCTAATTCACAGCAATGCCCGGCGGGGCCTCTAGACAGGAGGAGGAGTCCACATAAGACATCTGTGCAGGCGCGCAATACATTATCTGCTTTCCTTGGTAATACACAGGCTGGGGCCTGTCACTTAAGTAAATTCCTTTTTTTTGGACAATGCATGAAATTTTTTTTTTTGTTTTACTATTTCTTAAAAAAAAAAAATGTACAAGTCCATTCTCAAGAAAGCAAAGTGCCCTACTTTGCTGTTATGGTACAAATGGTAGTGGGGGAACGAAAGGGGCGGTGGGAGAGAGGGGGCGGAGCTAACAGAGGAGTGGGAGGCAATGAGGAACGGATGTCTGTTTAAGATTCAGCAAAGAGGTGAATAGGCAGCAGACCACTCTGCAGCATTTGGTATTCCTGTTGCTGTCAGTTTTGGGTTGGAAAGGGGGTGGGGCTAGATGAAAGGTGGGAAGGGGAGGAGCAGCTGAGGTTACATGGGGAGGAGTGGGCGGATTTTAGCTCCCGTAATGCATTGTGTTGGTGTTGATAGACATGGGAGAGGCCATAGAAATGGCTGGGCCACCCATGGTGAACTGGTTAACAGCATAGTGGCTGGTGGCGTTGGAACCAGCTTGTCCTGAGCCCGATCCTAGAAAACAAAAAGACGAGACATTTTTATCATATATAGATATCACAGTTAAGTGGTATGTCGATATTAAAGCAAATCTGAAGTGGCTTAGAAAAGGCAAAAAAAAAAAAAAAAAAAAAAGGGACACCGGTTGGCACTGTCACATTTTTGTCCATGTGTCTTGACCCCTCCCAGTAACTCCTGGCCAATCATAAGGACTGAGTGCGCAGAATGAGTGAGAAAGTTACATGCATATACAAAGTTTTGCTTCCGGCAATCTGCGTGTACAAGATTCACATTACAGTGACCACTAAGTGTGCATTACCACAACCCGCGGATCGTAGTCTAAAGGCAGGCGTTATGCAATCTGCAAGCGTGTTTCCCCACTGCAGGTCCATAATAGCAAACCCACAGTAGCTAGGCCTGAACGATTTTAAGAAAAAATTGAATTGCGTGATTTCTGCCTGAAATTGCAATTTCGATTCACGATTTCCTTCAAATCAAGCTTTGTTCCCCCTCTATCCCCGTGTCTTTCTTTGTGCCCCTTTGCGCCTTCTCTGGGTCTCCATCTTGCCCCTATTGTGTCTGTGCCCGCTGTTTCTGTGCCCCCTCTGCATCTCTCTTTGTGCCCACTGTCTCTCTGTGCATCCTCTGTCCTCCAAGTTGTATCAGTTCTGGACATAGACTGGCATCACCGGACTCGTGCTTGAAGCTGTCTACTTAGCCTCCTGCAGGCTCTAATGCACGGAATTCTTCCTGTGTATTATGAGACATACAGGAACTCAGAGTTTTGGCAAGCAAAAGAGCCAGCAGAGGGCGATAGTGGACGGACAGCGTTTCGACTTGTGCAGAAAGTATGTCCAACACTGAGGGCCGCATGCGCCAAGAATTTGGGGAAGTTTAAAGCCACTTCTTCAAACTTCCCCATGTGGAAATGACGTGATTACGATAATTGCAGCTTTGACGATTCTGAAATTGTGATCTTGGTGATCATGATTTCAGTTTAAATTCGATTCATCTTTCAGGCCTAACCTTCGGAGTGCCATTTTTTTTTAAAACCACTTCAGATTTACTTAAAAACAAACCTGACTCAGATCTGGCATAGAAAGTAAAGGTGTGTGTGTGTGTGAGAGACAGTGTGTGTGTGTGTGTGTGTGTGAGACAGTGTGTGAGACAGTGTGTGTGTGTGTGTGAGACAGTGTGTGTGTGTGTGTGTGTGTGTGTGTGTGTGTGTGTGTGTGTGTGTGTGTGTGTGTGTGTGTGAGACAGTGTGTGTGTGTGTGTGTGTGTGACAGTGTGTGTGTGTGTGTGACAGTGAGTGTGTGTGTGTGTGTGTGTGTGACAGTGAGTGTGTGTGTGTGTGTGTGTGTGACAGTGAGTGTGTGTGTGTGTGTGTGTGTGTGACAGTGAGTGTGTGTGTGTGTGTGTGTGTGTGTGACAGTGAGTGTGTGTGTGTGTGTGTGTGTGTGTGTGTGACAGTGTGTGTGTGTGACAGTGTGTGTGTGTGACAGTGTGTGTGTGTGACAGTGTGTGTGTGTGACAGTGTGTGTGTGTGACAGTGTGTGTGTGTGACAGTGTGTGTGTGTGACAGTGTGTGTGTGTGACAGTGTGTGTGTGTGACAGTGTGTGTGTGTGACAGTGTGTGTGTGTGACAGTGTGTGTGTGTGACAGTGAGTGTGTGTGACAGTGAGTGTGTGTGACAGTGAGTGTGTGTGACAGTGAGTGTGTGTGACAGTGAGTGTGTGTGACAGTGAGTGTGTGTGTGTGTGTGTGACAGTGTGTGTGTGTGTGACAGTGTGTGTGTGAGTGTGTGCGACAGTGTGTGTGAGTGTGTGACAGTGTGTGTGAGTGTGTGTGACACAGTGTGTGTGAGTGTGTGCGACAGTGTGTGTGAGTGTGTGCGACAGTGTGTGTGAGTGTGTGCGACAGTGTGTGTGAGTGTGTGCGACAGTGTGTGTGAGTGTGTGACACAGTGTGTGTGAGTGTGTGTGACACAGTGTGTGTGAGTGTGTGTGACACAGTGTGTGTGAGTGTGTGTGACACAGTGTGTGTGAGTGTGTGTGACACAGTGTGTGTGACAGTGTGTGTGAGTGTGTGTGAGTGTGTGTGTGAGTGAGATAGTATGTGTGAGTGAGATAGTATGTGTGAGTGAGATAGTATGTGTGAGTGAGATAGTATGTGTGAGTGAGATAGTATGTGTGAGTGAGATAGTATGTGTGAGTGAGATAGTATGTGTGAGTGAGATAGTATGTGTGAGTGAGATAGTATGTGTGAGTGAGATAGTATGTGTGTGAGAGATAGTATGTGTGTGAGAGATAGTGTGTGTGTGAGAGATAGTGTGTGTGTGAGAGATTGTGTGTGTGTGTGTGTGTGTGTGTGTGTGTGTGTGTGTGTGTGTGTGTGTGTGTGTGTGTGTGTGTGTGTGTGTGTGTGTGTGTGTGTGTGTGTGTGTGTGTGTGTGTGAGAGAGAGAGAGAGAGAGTGTGTGTGTGTGTGAGACAGTGTGTGTGTGTGTGTGTGTGTGACAGTGTGTGTGTGTGTGTGTGTGTGTGTGTGTGTGTGTGTGTGTGTGTGTGACAGTGAGTGTGTGTGTGTGTGTGTGTGTGAGACAGTGAGTGTGTGTGACAGTGAGTGTGTGTGACAGTGAGTGTGTGTGACAGTGAGTGTGTGTGACAGTGAGTGTGTGTGACAGTGAGTGTGTGTGACAGTGAGTGTGTGTGACAGTGAGTGTGTGTGACAGTGAGTGTGTGTGACAGTGAGTGTGTGTGTGTGTGTGACAGTGTGTGACAGTGTGTGTGTGTGTGACAGTGTGTGTGTGTGTGTGTGTGTGACAGTGTGTGTGTGACAGTGTGTGTGTGACAGTGTGTGTGAGTGTGTGTGACAGTGTGTGTGAGTGTGTGTGACAGTGTGTGTGAGTGTGTGTGACAGTGTGTGTGAGTGTGTGTGACAGTGTGTGTGAGTGTGTGTGACAGTGTGTGTGAGTGTGTGTGACAGTGTGTGTGAGTGTGTGTGACAGTGTGTGTGAGTGTGTGTGACAGTGTGTGTGAGTGTGTGTGACAGTGTGTGTGACAGTGTGTGTGACAGTGTGTGTGACAGTGTGTGTGACAGTGTGTGTGAGTGAGATAGTATGTGTGAGTGAGATAGTATGTGTGAGTGAGATAGTATGTGTGAGTGAGATAGTATGTGTGAGTGAGATAGTATGTGTGAGTGAGATAGTATGTGTGAGTGAGATAGTATGTGTGTGTGAGATAGTATGTGTGTGTGAGATAGTGTGTGTGAGATAGTGTGTGTGAGAGATAGTGTGTGTGTGTGTGTGAGAGAGATAGTGTGTGTGTGTGAGATGGTGTGTGTGAGAGATAGTGTGTGTGTGAGAGATAGTGTGTGTGTGAGAGATAGTGTGTGTGTGAGAGATAGTGTGTGTGTGAGAGATAGTGTGTGTGTGAGAGATAGTGTGTGTGTGAGAGATAGTGTGTGTGTGAGAGATAGTGTGTGTGTGTGTGTGAGATAGTGTGTGTGTGTGTGTGAGATAGTGTGTGTGTGTGTGAGATAGTGTGTGTGTGTGTGAGATAGTGTGTGTGTGTGTGAGATTGTGTGTGTGTGTGTGTGTGAGATTGTGTGTGTGTGTGTGTGTGTGAGATTGTGTGTGTGTGTGTGTGTGAGATTGTGTGTGTGTGTGTGTGTGTGAGAGATAGTGTGTGTGTGTGAGAGATAGTGTGTGTGTGAGAGAGAGATAGTGTGTGTGTGTGAGAGAGATAGTGTGTGTGTGTGAGAGATAGTGTGTGTGTGAGAGATAGTGTGTGTGTGTGAGAGAGATAGTGTGTGTGTGTGAGAGAGATAGTGTGTGTGTGAGAGATAGTGTGTGTGTGTGAGAGAGATAGTGTGTGTGTGAGAGATAGTGTGTGTGTGTGAGAGATAGTGTGTGTGTGTGAGAGATAGTGTGTGTGTGTGAGAGATAGTGTGTGTGTGTGAGAGATAGTGTGTGTGTGTGAGAGATAGTGTGTGTGTGTGAGAGATAGTGTGTGTGTGTGAGAGATAGTGTGTGTGTGTGAGAGATAGTGTGTGTGTGTGAGAGATAGTGTGTGTGTGAGAGATAGTGTGTGTGTGAGAGATAGTGTGTGTGTGAGATAGTGTGTGTGTGTGTGTGTGTGAGATAGTGTGTGTGTGTGTGTGTGAGATAGTGTGTGTGTGTGTGTGTGTGTGTGTGTGAGATAGTGTGTGTGTGTGTGTGTGTGTGTGAGATAGTGTGTGATAGTGTGAGATAGTGTGTGATAGTGTGAGTGTGTGTGATAGTGTGAGTGTGTGTGATAGTGTGAGTGTGTGTGTGATAGTGTGTGTGTGTGATAGTGTGTGATAGTGTGTGATAGTGTGTGATAGTGAGTGTGTGTGTGTGTGTGTGTGTGTGTGTGTGTGTGTGTGTGTGTGTGTGTGTGTTTTACATGGGAGAATATCAATGTGTTGCAGATATGACTACTTCATGTATATTTTAAGGTAATTTAGTGCAGCTAGAAAATCTATCAAATGCAGCAGAGGTTGCAAATGACTATCCATTTTCAAACGGTGCAATATTACCATTACCAATTGGAGGGCTTGTGGCACTGGATTACATTTGGCTCTTATTGAAATGCATTTTTTTTCTCCCGAGTTTTCTCCTGGGAGATACTTTTTCATCTTCTCTTTAGTTTTTCAGCACTCTGCAATTGAAGTACTAAAAAGTAGGTGAACAAGTACTATCAAAACTATTTTGAGTATTTCCCTGCTTCTTGGTGGCTCAAAATGTATTTTATGTACCAAGTGTGTAAATAAGACCCTGTAGAAGACTCAGAAGAAAACAAATGAATAGGAGCCCAAGTGCCTGTGTGAGGAGGTCCCCTTTTTGTGCATCTCAGGAAACAGGCGAGACCAATTTAAGACCATGAGGTCTTAAGTAGGGACGAGTGAACTTTCTTACGAAAAGCAAGATTGTCCTGCAGTATTAGGAAGATTGTCCTGCAGTATTAGGAAGATTGTCCTGCAGTATTAGGAAGATTGTCCTGCAGTATTAGGAAGATTGTCCTGCAGTATTAGGAAGATTGTCCTGCAGTATTAGGAAGATTGTCCTGCAGTATTAGGAAGATTGTCCTGCAGTATTTGGGAGCAGAGACCTGTACATCCCTGGGTTAACACACCCAAGCCTCCCTTCCGATGAGTTCTATGCTGCGCTCCATCTTCTTCCACTTCCTCCTTCAGAGCGGATGCTCCGGCTTAGAAGGCAGAAGTGTAAAAAGGTGGAGCGCAGCATAGAACTCAGAGGGGAGGCAGTGGATTAGGACAGTTATCACTGCAATACTCTCCTGCTTTCTGCAAGAATGTTCTCGCTCATCCTCAGTCTTATGTATGGACAGGTGCAGGATCAATTTGAAAAGTTAGTTTACACTACAGCAGGATGGCTTCCAGAATTTGTAATGCTAAATTTTGGGTTAGAGGGTTGTACGCTACTTATCAATGCCATCACCCATTCCAGAATAATAGTCTACCAAGGGGGTGGGATCAAAAAATAAAGCAAACAGCTTGTTTGGGTTCCCTGAAGTCTTTGCATTAGAAAAGCAGTGGAGAGATGAATTTGGCTTATTTCAGTAATCAGCATCTCGGAGGCTGATGACAGCCCCGACATGCGGCTTATACAGCAGGTAAGGCCTGTGTGTTGGTGGCCATCCTAGGCTTAAGATCCTACTTGCCCAGATCTGAGTCAGGGTTGCTCTTGGAGATGAAGCTGAGGAGACTCACCTTGGACGATGCCCGTACTCATGATGGAGCCCATTCTGGAGTGTGTGTGATTTACAATTCCCGTGTTAGCTGCAAGGAAATGGGGGGAGGAGGTGGGAGTGGAGACGGGACAGTTATAGGAAACATTGCCTACATACAATTCTCTACAGTATTCTAATCAAAAGTGGGGATATTAGTGATGCCCAGAGGACAGTCAGCAGCAAACACAGGGATGTTGCCCACGGCAACCACCAGACTGACAGGTCTGCACTGCCGCTCACAATGCAGACACAGCCAGCCCCAACCTACGGCTGTTCAGACACAGCTTCACACAAGTTGTTCATCAGTGTAGCTCCAGTCAATTTTCATCCTGGATAAATTTCAAACCTCTCAGGTCATTATTGCTGTCAGAGTCTCAGTTGGAGAGATTTCCCCTCAGCTCTGGTCCCAAGGAAAGGGTCAGAAAGAGGATGTGAGGAGAATCAGCGCTTGTGTAGTTGAGGTGAGCCAGGGAGAAAGTCCATAGGGAAATTCCACTAACGTGATTGGGTGGAAAGCACCCTCTCAAACTGCTGGGTTTCAAATAGGTTGCAGAAACTATTCAGCCAATGAGAATGCTTCAAGTTGTAGCTGTTGCTGTGATTGGAGGACTGTTCCCTATGGACTTTGTTGGCTTACTTCTACCATACTAGCTTCAGGGGATCTCTCTGAAATTGAGAGGTGTACAACAGCAACAAACAGTGTCACAAAGTAGTCCTGCCATGTTTTCATAAAGCAATTCTGTTCACCTGACAGAAAATTTAACCCCAAGAGGGACACAGACAGAAATAAGGAAAAAATATTTGACTAGAGCACCACAGATTGCTTTGGAGCATTGGTTGCTATGTGCAACACCACATTAAACAAATGCATTTAAAACAGATAAAACAAAATATGACAGAGGGATGACACTGGCCATTAGGTTTTGCGTCAGCAACCTTCTCTTCTGGCTTAGGCTGGCATTAGGCAGATCTCGTCCTTTCTCAGGACACTATTCTGCCTGCATTCCTTCCGATCACAGATCTAACTATTCACTTCTGGCAATGACCCCAAAATAGCTGAAGAAATATTCCAGTGTGACCTGAAACCGTTGTATATTTCACACCATCTTAAAAGCCTTGTACACAGGCACCCCCAATAATCATTAACCCAATAGCAACTTCAATAGAGCTATCCCGTTTGAGGTTAGGAGCAGTGCACTTATCTCAGTCAGCAGAACCTGTTGTGCTGTAAATTCTTAGAACTCTTTAATCTCTCTCTACCGAGCAAAAAAATATAGAAACTGAAAGCAGAAGTCAGTTATTCTCACACTGCCCCCTAGTGACAAGTGGCTAAAAATACACATTACAGCAGTACTAATTAGAAGCGGGTAATGTAACAAATAATAAAAAAAAAGTGCTAAAATAAATTAACCTGGAACACTAGCAAACCTCTAAATTGGCTGCTAAAGGATTAAAGAGTACTTGAAGCAAATCAAAGTTCCTAAAGCTTATGGTGAGTGCTCCCATAAGTTTAACCACCTTCCGGTGGAGTGCACATTGCGGCAGCAGCACTGCTTGAGTTGGGCGTCAGGTGGTGCTGCTAGCAGTAAAATATTGGTAATTTAAATATTTTTTTTAAAATGTAGTCTACCTGGCATCCATTTTAAGCGCCTAAACCTACCCCCCCCCCCCCCAAATGAATGCCTAAACCAAACCTCACCCCAGTGCCCAATCAACCCCTAGTTTTAGCAGATTCGCTACAACTATTTAGCCGATAAACTACTGTTCGCATCGGGCGCCTAATTTACTGCTTGGGTGCCTGATTATACATTTAACAAAGGCATCAAATTAGGGGTTTGTTGTGCAGACAAGTTTCTTGCAGCAGTTGTGTTCATACAATGGACCATTGCGAAACGCGTAGCTCTATCCATTAGTAGACATTACTAATCAAAGGATGCTGGTTATAGCTTTTTTTTCTCAGAATTTATCCTTCCATGCTTAGAGGTCATCCTTTGCTCCTGCCAATTATCTCATGTCTGTGTGATGCCAGCCTAAGCCAGAGCTCCCCCGATTACCACTTTACACATATTGTATTGTGGACACACCTCTATGTACTCACAGTGCTGACAGAACACTTTGTGCAGGCAGAAGGGAACTAAAACCCTCCCAGCAGGAAGGACGTCTGCTATGGATAGGGTCATTTCAGACAGCAATATACTGTGTGTGGGAAGGATTATGGGTATAGCAGAGGGGCTTCAACAGGTGACTGAAGTGCACACTGAAAATATGAAAAGCTTCATAAGCAGAGTGAACACTGAGCTACACTGGATAATTACTATGGGCGCTACGACTGACAGGAGAAAGTCCTCCAGTATCGGGAGAAAGTACCTCCCCTTTGTCCTTTCAAGCTTCCCTATTAGGTCCTTTAATTGTGATGGACTGCATCACTGACCTACAGGGAAGCTAAATTACACAGGAGTACTGCTGACACTTCTAATGTGCAGTGCAGACCTTCCCTCACTATCCATGAGACCTCTATAAATATGACATGAACCCCAACGACTCCAAGGACAGAAAAAAACAAAACCTATGAATATGAAGAGAGTACTCGCTCTTCCAATACCAGTAATATTATTTGTTATTTTGCCCTGGATGGAGAGATGTGCTTAAAGAGAAACTCCAACCAAGAATTGAACTTTTTCCCAATCAGTAGCTGATACCCCATTTTACATGAGAAAGACAATGATTTTCACAAACAGACCATCAGGGGGCGCTGTGTGACTGATTTTGTGCTGAAACCCCTCCCACAAGAGGCTCTGAAGACCGCGGTACTGCTGGCAAACAGCTACAATGTAACAATGTTCAGAGACAGGAAATAGCTGTTATTAGCTGTCTAACAGCCAGAGCAGCTAGAAACAGCTAAATAACCTGCCCACAGTAACAATGTCACCATGTAATAAATGTCAGAATGTTAATCTGGGAGAGGAAAGATTTTACAATGAGCAAACACTGACTAAATCATTTATACATAATTATGGTAAAAAATGAAGCACTTTTTTTACTACATTATTTTCACTGGAGTTCCTCTTTAAATGCTGTCAGGACAGGAACAGAGGGAAACGTTAGGCCCTTCCTCTAAGGGAACAGTGAGGGTCAGAAGTAGATCCATTCTGCTCCAAAGTTGTGATCTGTCAGCAACATGTGACTTGTGCTTATAAGAGGGATACCACTATAGCACGCTATCTAGCTAGGACTGGTCATGTGACAGCTGTATGGGTGGCTTGTTTCTTCATCAGTGCAGCTAACCCATTCACCAGTAACCTCTAACACCTGTCTGTACTAAGTGAACATTCACAAAATAACTGCTTATACAATAAACAGGGAGGGAAGTGCAATGGGCGTTATGTACGCAAAGTGTCTTTTGAAAACTAGAAGCGTTCTAATGCTTTCAGCTAATTGGCTGCTGTAGGTCTAAAGCTTGGTACACGCGAAAAAAATTCTCATCCGATTGACGGGATCAAACCGATTATTTCAGACATATTCGTTAGGCTCCCGATCGATAACGGGATCGATTGTGGGAGGGTATCAGAAATAAGACCCCGCTATCGATCAGCAGCAGTTTGGACATGTACACAAGATGCAACTTCCTGTCAGATGACCAATGGATCTGACAGGAAATTGCATTGTGTGCACCCTGCATAAAAGGTTGGGTACACATCATGCAATTTTCACTTCAGATCCTATTTTTGATCGAGAAAATAATCAGATCTGGGGGTAAAAAGCCAAAATACAGCCCACCGATTGCCAGCGACTGTTTCTTGATTGGAAGCCGATCGGACATGCTGAAAATTATCAAAATACTGGATATTGTTCCATGCGTTTGTCCTTTTAAATTTCGATCAATATCCAATTATAAAAATTGGAATTTGGGGGAAAAAATTGCATATGTGCGTACACTGGATTTCTTCTTATACATCGATTGATGTCAGAGCTAATTATCTATTGGATCACTCGCTTAAATAGGATCTGGAATGGAATTTGCATGGTGCGTTCACCAGGCCGAAAGCCTGGTACAAACATAGGAGGCATGTCGCTTAGCGGTCAGCAGGACTTCACATACTTTAAAGAGGAGCAGAATGGCGCCCTCTGCAGGTGGAAACTAACCAGCCACCATCTACGCAGTGTGGCGAAAGATCTCTTTCTCATGTAGAGCTACAGGCAGCACAGAGTATAATTTGTTTCAGACACTTTGATAAATATGGCCCAATGCTGGCGTTCCACTCCTATGCATACAAAACATTCCTGATCACAATTATGTCCCACCAACAGAATAGTGCCCCACTGCATCATGTACTGCCATAATCACACGTGTCTAACACAAGCCCATCACCCAACAGAAAACCCAGGAATGACCCGGTGACCCGTAACTTCTCCTAGAACAGTTCTGAGTGTTAGTCGCATGTAGAGGTTAATGAGAGTCAGTAAGAAGGAGGAGTAAAGAATGCCATCTAGAATATTCACTATTAAATGGAGGTTACAATTTTTTTTGGGGTTTATTTTGTGGTCCATGATCCCCTTACAGCTTCTATTGACCTCTACGCTTTCCCATTTATAGTTCACTGACCAGGAGAGTGCTTTTAAGTACTTACCAGACGCAGATAATGATAAAGAGCCTGGGGAGAGAGGAGGTAAGCTAGCTCTGTCCACTGGAAACAAGTCAGTAACTAGATAAAGTCTGGGGCCTGTTTAGATGCTGCCACTAGGTGGTAAAGGTTTGCAGCCCTGCCCGAGTGATATCAGAACGTCTAACTCTAAAAGGTTATGGAATTAGCATTTGCAAAACTACAGCCACAGCAAGGTTTCCTTTAAAGGAGCACTATCAGGAAAGACTGCGAAACTTAAAATACATTTAAAGAGAACTAGAGACAAAGCACCCTCATGTATTTTACCATATATGTCAATGGGAACATGACAGTAAACACCTACCCTGCTTTCTGTTTCATTCTTATCTGCTAAATCTGCCTGTTATCAGCTCTGATAAGAATCCCAAACTGAGCATTCAGTCTAACTTTTCCCAGAATGATTATAGCAGTCTTCTGTGATGTCTGTTCAAGCCCAAGTCCGCCCCCTTGTGGCTCTGATTTCCTGCTATATATCCTCGTAGCAGGAATGCAGAGCCAGTAGGGGACGGACTTGGTCTTGAAAAGACATCACAGAAGACTGACTCAGCTATACTCATTCTGGACAAAGCTAGACTGAATGCTCAGTTGGGGATTCTTATAAGAGCTGATAACGGGCAGATTTAGCAGAGAAGAATAAAACAAAGAGCAGAGTAGGCGTTTACTGTCATGTTCCCATTGATATACATGGTAAAATATGAGGGTGCTTTGTCTCTAGTTCTCTTTAAACACATTAGACAACACTTAACATAAAAGGCTCCAATAGTAAGCCTCATATGGAAAATCCGGTAACGTGATTGGGTGGATGGCACCCTCTCGAACTGCTAAGTTTCAGATAGGTTGTAGTAAACTACACCCACACCATTTGGCTAATCACAACGCTTTATGCTGTATCGGGCGCCGTGATTGAAGGACAGTTCCCTATGAGGTTTCCTGCTTCATCCCCTAAGCTAGACTAGCACCAAGTCAAATGTGCTTCAAATTACTTTTTTTTCACCTCTATATTGCAGTCACTTCCAGTAAGCAGTAGAAATCTGACTGGTTGCGGTCCATCTGCTCATGTGGGATTCTGTTTTATTCTTTACAAAAGCACTACTTGGACAGAATCTATAAAAAAGATGCCATCTGGCCTTATTTGAACACAGCCCTGGATTGAGCAACTGCCATTCAAGTAAGTGCTTTTGAAAGGAAACCATTGAGAATTCCCCATGAGGAGACGGACTAGTCCACAAAAGGCAGCTTTAATAAATTTCTACCACCTACTGTGACAGCAACATAGGAAAAATAATAAAGTGCTGTTTACTCTGGGACAAATGTACATACTGGCGCTTTGAGTCCGCAAGGAGAAAAGCGCAATATAAATGTTATTTGTCTTGTCTTGTCTACTTACATCCAAAAACATGCAAATGAGTATGTTGTATGTATATACTTTTTTTTTAACTCCGACATCCTTTAACATCGCACAGTGTGGATTTATTGAATAAAGCTCTTTCTGCCTGTGAGCACATGACTGAAAACCTTTCACCGACTTTTTGGCAATCCTCCCTATCTTCCAATCTGACCCAGGTAAGGGATGCAAACCTTTGGCACCGATAGTCTTGGTAAATTAAGCTTGTACACACGTTAGCTGAATATCTGTGAAAATGAGCAATGTGCAACGAGACTGATAATCGGGAGGAGCACGTCGGGTAAACTATATCATGCACACACTACAAATGAGTGCAGATTCGTCTGACGGCGATGTGCGCACAGCTGGAAATGGCAATAGATGGAAGCCACGCTGAAATTATGCGGCGGATGTAAACAGATTGAAACTTACATAGATGGACGCATATTTTGTAAATGGCCGCACACGAAGAGGTCATACAGAAATTCCCGCTGAAATCTCCCCATTGCTGTACACATCTACAGACCAGACAGGCCTTCCACCCACATGTACACATTATTCCCGGGGTTGCACACATTCTTTTCATGCAGCCGCAACTTGCAGGTATGTGATGGTTTTTGTACACAGTCAAGTGACCTGCTGAGTGGATCAGTCAAAGTGGCAGAGATCCATCACTTAGGAGTACAGTAAGGGGTGGAAAAAAAAAAGTTAAACTTATTTGACTTCTAATGGTCCCCCTCAGACGTCCTGTGGCGGGACATAATCCTCTGGGGTCCCCTGCCGCCGGCTCACTTCCGGAATTTTTAAGTCACAAACGCCTGCGCGGCTGCGTTCTTGCTCCTGCCGATGTCACCGGGATAGAGGACGTGGCCGTACAGGCGCAGTGGTTAGTGAGCCGGCGGCAGGGGACCAGAGGATTGTTATGTCCCAGTGGAGGCACAGGATGTCTGCAGGGATTCCATTAGAAGCTCCAGGTACGTTTAACTTTTATTTTGTCCCCTTTAATATAATTGGTCATTCATTTTCACAGATGTGTGCACAAAGCTTAGATTTAAATGTGCTTCAGAAAAACTATATTCTGCCCTTCTCCCATTACAGCGAGGTCAAATCCTCACCAGAGTGGCTAGTGTGTAGCAGAACTTATGGAGAACACGTGACCAGTTTGAGGTGATTTTTTTAGGATCTGATTGGCTGGTCATTATGTGTTGCTATGTTTCCTTTGTAGGGTAAAAAGGAAGTGATCACAGAAAATCAGAGCCCTTGCTGGTGTGTAGCAGAGTTCTGCTACACACCAGCAAGTTCTGGCAAAGATTAAGTCTGGCACCCACTGAATCACTAAAATGCATGCATCTTCAACTTTTAACTTCCAGAGCATAACAACTCAAAACATTTCAAAATAACTATCTTCCCTTTAAAGTAACCTCCACCTAATATTCACTTAAAGGCTAATCCTACTTAAAATTTAAGGGTTGGATTTATTACTTGCTGTGCTGATATTTCTGGGTTCCTTACTCACTGAAGGGTCCGAGACCCTCATATCTCCCACCAACCCTTTTATGTGTGAAATCTGGAGTTAAAATGGCTGCTGCCAGTGCTACCAGTTAATACAGATGTGCAGATCCAGACTAGAACAATTCAATCTGGAGCACTAGAAAAGCTAACAGGTGATCACATAGAAACCAAACAAACTGAAATAGGGGACTGTTGTACGGACTTTGCCTTTAAGTCTCTAGAAGAATTCTTCCATGGATCAGGTACAAGATGCAAGGCTGTTTAGTGACTGGCGTAAAAGATAACTGGACTGTCAACTCATTTTAGGCTTTCAAAATGAATGCAGGATGGAAAATAAAGTGTTTTATATAAGTAATATGAAATATCCCATATGCATATTTCTCATGTACCCGGTATATCCAGCAGGTGGCATGCTCCCTCGCCAACCATTACAGCACCTACTTTGCTTTGTGGCGGCAATTTGTAAAACCAGCAAAAATATTTTTCTGCCTGACATGGAAAGACTCCCTTTTCCAGGTACTCTGATCTCACAAGCAGTAAGTTGAGAAAATAAGTTTTAGTTATGTTTGGCAGCATACAGTACATAGGAAATATTCATAGGCATATATGTTTTTGTATACAGAAAATATGTATACTGAATATAATAAAGATAATAAATGAAAAACCCTTTACATTCCCTTTAAAATGAGTACACCACATTCAGAAATTCCAGCATTCAACTGAGGACTGCAGGTGGTCTTGAGATAGCAGCCTGCTGTGCCTCCCTCCTACCACTAGAGGCTGCTGTTGGGAGACAGAATACCAGAAAGCTGTACTCCCAAAAACAGCCTCTAGTGTCCAAAAGGACTGGGAAGGGGCTGCTGGTTAATGAGATGCTAATGCTGCTGTCTTGCTTGCAAACTGAATGCAAATTGTATGCAGCGTGGAAATGGACCAATAGAAATGCATCCCCAAGCAACATACAATTTACATTAAATTTGCATGCAAGACTAAATTTAAAGTATTAAAACATCTCATTGACCATCGGTGCCGCTTACCTGCGGTCTCATTCACAACCTAAGCGTATTCCTAGTTCATTTTGAAAACCTAAAAATGCGTACATTTAAACACGTTTGAAATCTGATTTATCCACCGATCCAAAATGGAGTTATTTAAACAAACTAGCTGTTAACTAGCTGGCAGCTAGTTAATTAACGAGCTCGGTTTCCAATTTGTGGAAGATTGCATGGAAACTCGGGTTTCAAGCTCATCTCCAGCTGACTGCAGTTATATTTACCGGCAATCACTAGACAGCAGTTAATGAGTTAGCATCTGAGTTTATGATGTATCGGCACGGTTAACTCAGTCGTTCAGTGGTGGGTTTTTAGTGATGTTTTGGAGGTTCGGTGTTGAAATGAGAATTTTATGGCCAGAATATAATGAAAGGCTGACGATTTCATGCAGCATTCTAATACTGGGGGGAAATAAGGTGACATTCGGTGATGTTGCCATGAAGAGGAGGTGTTATTAGGTTAGTGCTTGAAGAATGCAAATGAATGATATTGAGTGAAAGCGTGCGAGTTAAACTGCCTGTAGGGGGAGCTAGAGAACCATAAACCCTATACCCTTCTTGTTATCTACTAGCCTTCAGAGAGAAAGAGAGCGAGAGAGAGAACTGGCTGACAGGCCTAAGGCAGTGTGAGGGGAGAGGGGAAAAGCAGTTATGAGAGAATGGAGATTATGGTATTACTGGAGGATCCGTGTGTCAGGTCTCGGGGCTCCGGATGCAGTGACGCAGAAAACGAGGCTGCAGACTGCTCACCTAGAGGGATGAGGTTACTGTGGCTGACGCCTGAGCTTCCGGCTATAACACTGCTGAGATCATACGCCGTGGGCATGCCTGGCAAACAAGAGGCTGACCATTAGAATACATGCAACATTATCTCTCTGCTTAACAACCAAACAAGATATTCACAAGCAGGCAAGCTGGTGGGAGGAGCTGGATGTGCAGTGCCCTCCCCCTCTTCTTACATCGCTATGGCGAAAGTCATTTACATCAAGCTTGTGAGAATTGTATGACACTAGTACAGACACTGCTAGACCGGAGATCCTCAGAATGGCAACGCTGCCAACAGTTGGGCACCAAAAGGAAAAGCATGGCTTCAACTGAATTTAGACTTACAATACTGCCTTCTAGTGCCTGGATGATTGTTCACATTTATTTCTGTGTGCCTTGGGAGACCCTGCAGCCCAGATTATTACTTCATACCAACATTAGCCTAAAGACACCGACAGAAGCACACAGAGGCATGTCACTGCGCACAGGACATGCCTATGTGTCTTATAAAGATTTTTTAAAAACCGCCTTGGGTTCTCTTTCAGAGAAATACATTTGTTGAGAGTTGAGGTACACTACTGTGTCTCCTAGGTAATTACGCTTTCCAGTGCTCCACTCCAATTGACAGACCTGAGCACTAAGGAACCTTTATATCCTGAAGGCATAGAGCACCAAGCTATGTACATGGGGCTCTACAGACTATGCACATCTATAGCTATCCACACAGGAGTCCACTGAAGTACAAGAGCAACATAGAACCTATAGGAAGTGCATGGAGTGATCTTAACACAAAACCTATAGGAAAGAGAAGGACCGCCTTGTGGTAGGGTACTTCCTGGGCACACAGAAATAAGTTGGTGGAAAATAGGCACTCACAGGCATGAGGGCGTTTACACTATTGGTGGCAGTATTGTTACTTTTGTGACGTAACCTATTCAAGTAACCGAGACAAGACAACTATCGCCTAAGGTATCCTTACACTGTTAGATCATTAACAGATCAAATAAATAGACTGCAACCAAAACCGATGAAAGCCAACTGAGCACCTGGGATTTTTTTTTAAACTAACCTCATAATAGTGTGCCATGAGTTGGGACGGGAGTTGGGACGGGCGTTGGGGGGGGGGGGGGGGGGGGGGCAACAATTCCCTACGGGGGTGCTGCTCCTTTGCACCAAACCCCCCCACATGGCATCCTCCATATTCGCCACAGAAAGCCCAAACTGTGCCGCATTTTCATTTTTCCAGTGGTTTCATTGGACCCTGCTGCAATGCATGTTGGGGGATGTAATCCCCTCTCCTCACAGCCACGGTCTACATGTCCCAGCAGGCATTGCAGCTGAAGTGTGCTCGACTTTGCTGGTGGTGGGACACAGAAGTGCAGCCCCCCCCCATAAAGGAAGGACGTGCACCACAACCCCTGACCCCATCTAACAGCACACCATTTCAAACCTCACTCGTGGAGAGGCTCATTTTAAAAATAAAATTTTATCCCAGGTGCTCAGTTGCCTCTATAAACAGACTTCTCTATATAAATTTCCAGAAGCATAGAGTGCGTCTGGTGCAAGACTGGCGCCTTCACTTTACACTGCAAGGAGTTTAAATCGTTCTGAAATTTGATCAGATTTCAGCTAAAACCTTATAGCCAAGCACACACGACACAATTTTCTGTTAGATTTTCCTGCCAAATCGACTTTTTCCAACATGTCTGATCTTAATTTCAAATGATTTTCCGATCCATTGCCGTTCACTTCGATAGAAAATCGATCGAAATTAAGATCCGACATGTTGAAAAAAAAAAACACATCGATCTGGCAGATAAATCTAACAGAAAATTGTATTGTGTATACCTCACATTACCGAATGTCAGGTGTTTGCATGTGGTAATCCAGGCAAATAATCATAATTGTATCAATGGTTCTCCCTGATCTGCTAAAAATCTAACAGTGTAATGCAGGTATCAGAAGGATCAAAATGATCAAATGCTCTACCGTGTCCAGAAATATAGGATGCTTCTTCATGAAAATTACCTCAGGAAAGTGGATTATGTGAAAGTAAACCAGAGACGAGGGGAGGATTTTTGCTTACCTGGAGGTTCTTCCAGTCCGCGCTGTTCGCCGTGGTAGAGTGGCGGAATACGAAGCATGCTCAGCCCAAGCTGCATGCCTCCTCCATTGCACGCCTGTTGCCGGGGGCACTTTGCGCTTGGCTATGGAAAAACACTCAAGCTGGTGTGTGGCGTGGGCTGTACATGAGCAGTAGTCCGCGACTTTACAATGGCAGACAGCGGCGGAAGTACCTGGAGAACGCCGAGTGAGCTGACAGACTACAGGGGGCTGAAAGAAGCTCCAAGTAAAACTCCTGTGGTTTCTATCGTCTCAGGTACACTTTATAGCAAATGTAAATTTTTAGCTAAGGCAGTGATCTGCAAACTTGGCTCTCCAGCTGTTAAGGAACTACAAGTCCCACAATGCATTGCGGGAGTGACAGCCACAATCATGAATCATAAAGGCAAATGCATTGTGGGACTTGTAGTTCCTTAAGAGCTGGAGAGCAAAGTTTGCAGATCACTGAGCTAAGGAATAACAAAAAAACAAAATCAAGACTGTTTCCTGTAACAACCATTTTCATATCCCTCATGTGGGCAGGACAAAAGAAGGGAGCTGACTGGTTACTACAGCAACAGGAGTGGATCTTTAGTGTTGCTGCTGATAAGAGGGCCAACGTGGGTGTGACGCCCTTTCACTCACCTCCCATGGCCATCCCTGTGTTCATGTTGTACGCCCCCGCTGTGTTCCACATGTTCTCAGAGGGAGAGGTGTAGTGTGAACCAGGGGGAGGGGACGGCGTAGTGCCAGTGTACCTGGAAGAAAGACACCATGATGAATGACCTTGCTACTGGGTGCCAGGTGACAGCCCAGTAACACACCCTATCTGTAGCATAGTAAAGGGAATGTAAAGCGTTTTCTTTTATAGTCTTTCAATAAAAAACAAACAACAAATACTACCCACAGTTATTTCCGATTTACCATGTGCAGCCAGCAGGAGTCAGCTCTGGCATATCCAGACCACCTTCCATGTCCGTTCACATTACTGCGGTGAGATCAGATGACCTAACATTGCAGACATATTACGCATACACAAAAGCCGCCTCCTCCCCTCCTGGGACAGGTCCCGATTACTGGTCCAGAGGGTGCCTCCAAGCATACAGCCAGTGCTGAGCTAACACTACAGAAAACCCAGTAGTCACAGTATTAAAGTGAATCTCTATGCTAGGAAGGAATACCACCATTAACTCTCCCTCCCCCCCCCCCCCCCCCCCAACGCATCTTTAAAGTGGACTCTTGATCAGGACAGAAGAAAAATAGAGAAATGCACCCTGTATGTAGTGTTTAGCCTGTCTAATCCTCCCTCATCTGTGACTAATCACAACTGTAGTTTGATCTCTCAGCTGTCTGGCAGAGCAAAGATCTGAGTTCAGGACCACTTTAACAGCAATTACAGCATTACCTACTCGGTCACACTCCTACCACACTTCAGTACACTGCCTACACCCTGCAACCAGGTACTCAATCAGCTGTAGTATTCTTCAGGTGGCAGATACATACATATGCCACTTCCTATGGCTGCATCTATACACATAGGTGGCTGTGCATAGATTAGGATAAAGTGAGTAGCATACTGTCTTACGGCACAGCTTGCCTAGTACAGATACTGCTGCTGGAAGAATGATGTAACTCGGTGAGTACCTGGGCAATGGCTAGCTCATGTACTGAAGTTTGGCAGGAGGGTGGCCAAGTGGGAGTGGCATAGTAGACCGCTGATTCCCACATAAGACTACAATTTTACTTTAAAAGCCCCAGTTCAGTCTCCCATTATATGCATGCATATTTTGTTCCTGTCATTTTACCCCTTCCAAAGACTCTCTGCAGCAGCACCAAGGAAAATGCTCTTTAAAGGGAACCTTAACTGTAAAAAAAAAAAAAGTTTGGCATCTACCAGCCCCCTGCAGCCATCCTGTGCCCTCATGGCTCCTCTGGTTCCCCGCTGCCAGCCAGTTTTGTTTTTGCTGACTGGGAGTCGGCAGGCCGCCATGCGTACGTTTTTACGCATCCCTGTTGGTGCAGGGAGCTATTACAGACATCAACAAGTTACATTTTACGCGTTACGGGTGTAATGCATAAAATTTTACGCATTACACCCGTAACGCGTAAAAATGTACTTGTTGATGTCACAATAGCTTCCTGCACCAGCAAAAACGTACGCATGAAACTAGCTGGCAGCGGGGGACCAGAGGAGCCATGAGTGACTGAGGGCACAGGATGGCTGCAGGGGGCTGGTAGATGCCCCGGGTAAGTAAAACTTTTTTTTTTTTTACAGTTAAGGTTCCCTTTAAAGTGTAGCAGAGATGGTTCGCTAGCGCTAATTTATACTTAACCAGCGCTTCCTCCAGCGCCATGAGCATCGTGGCCTCCCCTTGCTGCCATCCTTGGCCCCTCTGTTAAACCACTATGACTCCCGGTAATCCAGGCAGTCGGGGGGAGTACACCCCTCGTCGCTCTCCTTTCCCCTGGAGCATTCTGCGCCTGCGAAGTAGTACTGCGCAGGCCCAGGCAGCTTCAAAGGACATGAATGCAAGGGAAGGGGGGGGAGGGGGGGGTTGGATAGGGGTGACACGCGGCTGAGCTGCGCATGCGCAGGAGACCTCGACTAGCGGCAACTGACTGTATTGCCAGCAGTCATAGCTACAGAACAGAGGGGCCGAGGACGATGGCGAGGGACTCAGTGCTGCTCATGGGGCTGGAGGAAGCCCCAGCTACATATAAATTAAGCCTCGTGTACCATCTCTGGTACACTTTAAAGACAGTGCTAGAAAGCAGTGCTGAACAAAAGTTATAGTAGCCATGCACTGGGTTATTAGAGTCCATATCCTGTTCCATCAACATTCAGGTCCCTCTGTCCCACCAACGGAACCCCGCCCTCCATGCTGAATAAAGATTTCATGGCAACCACGCTGATGCAGTCCATGAGTGCATACTATGTGCAGATACTGGCAATGCTGCATTAAGTCTCTTAGTTTGTCAGAGACCGGTGAGGTAGGTGTGGCCTCAGCTGGGAAACAAGCCCATCATTCATAACCCCCCCCCCCCCCCTTTTCACATACAGCTACATGGACTTTGCACCCAAAACAGTCACTTCTCATCTTATCGGTGCACAGGGCTGGAGCCCGATGCAGGGAAAGGAAGGAGGAATGACCAGGCATGTGAGCAAGAAATGAATTTGGGCAATCTTAAAAAAATCTGTGCAAGTGAACAATTCTACGCATTAGGCCTTGTACACACGATGGATAAAAGTCTTTTGAAACAACCGATAAACCGCAGGTATCCCCGTATCGGAACACACACGGCCTTAAAACAATGCAGCTAAATGATAAACGACTAAACCGATATCACGTTTCCTGTCCGATCCAACTGTCGCATCAAATCTGGAGACTTGAGAAGTCGGCTGGTGTGTACGTTGTTCAAATGACACTGTTCTGGATCACGCGCGTATGTGTAGTGTGACACGTCACTTCTGCTTGTGAGCGCAGTATTTGGAATATTGATGTGTGTGTAAATAATGCCGTATAAACTACTTGTTTCCTTATGCTGGGTAACGTAGTTTCAGCAACATCGCTTATTTGCATCCGCCTGATTGGTGACTGCCAAGCTGGGGGCAGGCCAAAGCTAGGCAGGTGGAGGTTTCCGAAGACCTTCGACAGTCTTCGTAAACATGGGCGCCGCACTTCCAATGAGGGAGGCAGAGCGTCACTTGTGCCCTGCAGTCGGATCAGGAATTTATTGAACCCCGCAACCCCAATTTCATTCAGACAGAGCCGGTCATTACGGAATCTGTCAAATTTAACCTCAAGTACAAGTTAAATTCTCCAGCGACATCTGACGAATGTGTCGCTCGGTTCAAACGCCATTTCCTCCGTGTGTGTACAAGGCTTTACAGAGATCGCAAATCATTCACACAATCTACATGCATAAAACTGGAGACCAAGATGGGGCTTTAAAGCGTTTGTAAAGCTAATTCTCAAAAATATAATCGGAAAATAAAATGGAAAGCTTTTAAAAATGTCAGGAACAGCAAGGTGAAGTGTCAGAACTGTATGCATGTAAATAAATAATTTTACTACTGAGTTTATGAAAGAAACCAGAGGCAGTGCTTCCCCAGCCTGACTATCCCATACAATGTTCTCATCAACACCTGCAACGCAGCGACTGAAAAAAGCAGGCCATGCTGGACTTTGTAAATTAATTAAAAAGAAAAAAAACATCTTTGGAATTATCAGTATACGCACCTAAAGAATGGATTCTTCAGATCCAGAAGATTACTAGACTTGGATCCAGTCTGATCCACCTGAGCAACAATACTGATATCATAACTCTGCCTGGAAGTGAGAAACAGAAGTGTGTGAATCCGGAAGCAAGGGACGAAGAAGCAGGAACAGGAAGGGGAGGGGCAGCAGCAGCTCCCACCTTTTATTAGCAATTAGCATAACTGTCCCAGATAAGGTGTCTCCAGCTTTGGTGAAGAGAGGGGACTGCAGGAGGCAGCGGACCTGGTACCAGTGGGTGAGGGGTTCAGTAGGAGCTGTGGAAAGCCACACTGTCATTCTGAACGGAGAAAAAAAAAAACACTAAGAAAACATGCAACATCACATTTATTACAAACAGATGTACAAGCAAGAAAGTTTTTCTGTATATAAAATTACATAGACATGCATTACACTCCATCCAGAGAAAAATGAAAGTTGTAAATAGAATGAAACCCAACCATAGGTATGTAGCCAGGGCAGGGGGGCTGTGGCCTTTTCATCTGTGCAGACCAAGAGCTAAGGTGTGGCTAGTTGTGCTACAGAAAGAAGGAGCCAAGATCTGGCTAGCTGTGCAGCGAGTGAAGGAGCCAATGTCTGACTAGCTGTGCAGGCCAAGGAGCTGTTAACGTGTGGCTAGGAGTGCATGCCTAGTAAACTGAAAATGTGTGGCTAGCTGTACAGCCCGAAAAGCTGCTAAGGTGTGGCTAGCTGTGCAGCCCGAGAAACTGCTAAGGTGTGGCTAGCCGTGCAGCCCGAGAAACTGCTAAGGTGTGGCTAGCCGTGCAGCCCGAGAAACTGCTAAGGTGTGGCTAGCCGTGCAGCCCGAGAAACTGCTAAGGTGTGGCTAGCCGTGCAGCCCGAGAAACTGCTAAGGTGTGGCTAGCCGTGCAGCCCGAGAAACTGCTAAGGTGTGGCTAGCCGTGCAGCCCGAGAAACTGCTAAGGTGTGGCTAGCCGTGCAGCCCGAGAAACTGCTAAGGTGTGGCTAGCCGTGCAGCCCGAGAAACTGCTAAGGTGTGGCTAGCCGTGCAGCCCGAGAAACTGCTAAGGTGTGGCTAGCCGTGCAGCCCGAGAAACTGCTAAGGTGTGGCTAGCCGTGCAGCCCGAGAAACTGCTAAGGTGTGGCTAGCCGTGCAGCCCGAGAAACTGCTAAGGTGTGGCTAGCCGTGCAGCCCGAGAAACTGCTAAGGTGTGGCTAGCCGTGCAGCCCGAGAAACTGCTAAGGTGTGGCTAGCCGTGCAGCCCGAGAAACTGCTAAGGTGTGGCTAGCCGTGCAGCCCGAGAAACTGCTAAGGTGTGGCTAGCCGTGCAGCCCGAGAAACTGCTAAGGTGTGGCTAGCCGTGCAGCCCGAGAAACTGCTAAGGTGTGGCTAGCCGTGCAGCCCGAGAAACTGCTAAGGTGTGGCTAGCCGTGCAGCCCGAGAAACTGCTAAGGTGTGGCTAGCCGTGCAGCCCGAGAAACTGCTAAGGTGTGGCTAGCCGTGCAGCCCGAGAAACTGCTAAGGTGTGGCTAGCTGTGCAGCCCGAGAAACTGCTAAGGTGTGGCTAGCTGTGCAGCCCGAGAAAATGCTAAGGTGTGGCTAGCCATGCAGACCAAAAAACTGATAAGGTGTGCCAGAAAAGGGGCTAAACACAGAGCAACAATTTTTTAGCCAAAGAAGCAGTTTTAGGCCGGGTTTCCACTGCTGCGAATCCAGGCCGTTTCCCCGCCCACGGGTTCGGATGGATTTCAGCAGCCTATAGAAGTCTATGGGAGCCATCCGAATTCGTGGCCGGGGAAAAATCTGAGGCCCTGCAGCATAATTTCGTCCGTAGCTGTCCGAATCCCATAGCCGTGCATAGCACGGCTAGAGGGATTCGGCTGCGAGAGGCAACAGCTGTGCCGGCATCGCGTCTCGCAAGACGCATGCCGCCGCACAAATGGAAACCTAGCCTCAGGCTATATGGCTGTGCAGGAGAAGATGGGTTAAGGGGTAGGGTGTGTGTGTGTGTGTGTGTGTGTGTGTGTGTGTGTGTGTGTGTGTGTGTGTGTGTGTGTGTGTGTGTGTGTGTGTGTGTGTGTGTGTGTGTGTGTGTGTGTGTGTGTGTGTGTGTGTGTGTGTGAGAGAGAGAGTTAGTGTGTGTGTGTGTGTGTGTGTGTGAGAGTTAGTGTGTGTGTGTGTGTGAGAGTTAGTGTGTGTGTGAGAGTTAGTGTGTGTGTGTGTGTGAGAGTTAGTGTGTGTGTGTGAGAGTTAGTGTGTGTGTGTGTGTGTGAGAGAGTTGGTGTGTGTGTGTGTGAGAGTTGGTGTGTGTGTATGTGAGAGTTGGTGTGTGTGTGTGTGTGTGAGAGTTGGTGTGTGTGTGTGTGAGAGTTGGTGTGTGTGTGTGTGAGAGTTGGTGTGTGTGTGTGTGAGAGTTAGTGTGTGTGTGTGTGTGTGAGAGAGTTAGTGTGTGTGAGAGAGTTAGTGTGTGTGTGAGAGTTAGTGTGTGTGTGAGAGTTAGTGTGTGTGTGTGTGTGTGTGAGATAGTGTGTGTGTGTGTGTGTGAGATAGTGTGTGTGTGTGTGTGTGTGTGAGATAGTGTGTGTGTGTATGAGATAGTGTGTGTGTGTGTGTGTGTGTGTGTGTGTGAGATTGTGTGTGTGTGTGTGTGTGTGTGTGTGTGTGTGTGTGTGTGTGTGTGTGTGTGATTGTGTGTGTGTGTGTGTGTGAGATTGTGTGTGAGATTGTGTGTGTGTGTGTGTGTGTGTGTGTGTGTGAGATATTGTGTGTGTGTGTGTGTGTGGTGTGTGTGTGGTGTGTGTGGTGTGTGTGTAAAATGGCAAAGGTTGTACACCTGCATCATCTACAATCTTCATAAAATCTATATATTCAAAAGAAAACAAATTCCACACAATAGCTCTTCCATGGAATATATGACTAACAAGGGCAACGCACAGTGTTACTTCCGAAAGCCATAACACATTATTGCTATTGATTTATACATGAACGGACGCACCTGCGTGTGCACACTAACTGCAGGCTTTCAGCGGCGGTTGAGGTTTGTGCGCACACATGTACTTCCAGGTGTATGATTCTTTGGAGAATTGGGGGCTTACTGGTTGCAACATAATACAGAAGTGGTAGTGACTATATTATAGGTTATAGTGACAATTGTGCAATTAAGAAAAATGTACAACTTAAAAGACACAAAAAGGGAAAAAACCCTGTCCTTGTGAGCTTATAACCTAAAGGTAAGGGAGTAAAGAAGAGGTGGGGTAATGTAGAATGTTTTCAACCAGGATCGTTAGCTTAGATTATATTCAGGAGCACAGCTTGGCCAGAGGATGAAATTTGGAGTGGCGTGGGGTAAAAATCGTATGCACTTGTAGGCTTGAAGAGTAGCAGGTGTGTTTAAGAATGGCATTGCAAAGGAGGGGAGATGATCGGGAGAAATCCTGTATATGTGTATGAGAAGAGGACCGAAGAAGGTTATGTGCAGAGTTCTTGCCATGACTTACATTGAGCCAATGAATGCCACATCAAACCAGAATGCCAAGCCGTGTACTAGGCCAGAATGAAGCATGTGGAACATGAAGGGGATCTCTATCCTGTTGGAAAACAGACCAGATGGATGATATAACAGTATTCTCAATAAACAAACAACACTAGCAGACATTACATTTATCAATGCAGAAAGCAAGGCTGTAAAGTCACAGCAGTCAATCAGCAATCCTGGTGTCACAGACCTGCATCAGATTTTTAAATAGAACTGAGCATCAGAATAATAATAAAAAACAATAATCGTGTCCTTAAAGTGAACCTACAGACTAAAAATCTACTCGGCAGAACTGAAAAGGCTTGGTGTTTCTTTAACAGTTTCACAGCATCAGAACTTTGTTTTTCTTTCATTTTTAGCTGCACAGAAGCTAAGTGCTGCCCCATCAAAGAAAACTGCCCAGGTATTTTTCCCCTGATGCTGTGCAAAGCATGATGGGATTTCTGATGGTTTTCTCATTGCTTAGCAACTGGGAAGGGTGATCAGGACACAGGACAGTTAGAACTGTGTCTCATGCTCCCTATCACCTTTCAACCAAAAAGATGGCTGCCCCCATGAAATCACAAACACTTGCCTGTTCTTTTAAAACAGGGTGGGTAAGAGATTATATTACCTATCTATTTTAATCAACATAACTTATGTAACTTAATGACAGTATGTTTGTTTAAGCTGAAGTTCCTCTTTAAAGAGGAACTTTAACACAGGATTGAACTTCATCCCAATCAGCAGCTGATACCTCCTTTCCCATGAGAAATCCTCCTTTTCTCAAATAGATCATCAGGGAGATCTGCATGGCTGATATTGTGGTGAAACCCCTCCCACAGTGTGACGTCATGACCATGGCCCTGACTGTTTGCTGTCTGTGAACCTTGTTGCATGTGGGAAATAACTGCTTTTTCCCCAACTGCCAAGCAATATCTCCCCTCTGTGCATGGAACTCTCAGTAATGAACACTCCGTACAGATCACCTGGCAGGACTGAAGATGTCACCACCAAGGATACATTTCATTAAGGTTTGTGCCACAGGGTGCTACTCTTCTGACCCCTGGGTGGTACATATGCCGCTATCTCCACCCGATCGGCAACTTCTGCCAGCCTTTCAAATTCCTGGTGTCACTGCAATGCATGCTGGGATTTGTAGTCCATGGACAGGAGTAAAGAGCTGTACACACATCCACAGACTATCTTCCAGCAAGCTTTGCAGAGCACGAGCAAGATGGAGAAGATGGCACATCTCGTATGGGCAGGGGGGCCAGAGGAGCAGCACCCCGTGGGTAATGACGCCCCCCATGTTAGATACCATTATGAACCACCCTAACGGGAGTTTTGTTTAATAAAACTCGTGATTGTAAAAGGTTACCGCCATATGAAAGCTATGCTGACCTAAGTTTCTAAACAAGAGTTACTAGAGTTAAAGAAAAAAAAAAAAAATCTAAAGAATTTCTGGTGTGACCTTTACATATTTGCAAACTTGCTCTTCCAGCTTTTTCTAATTTTCCTCCCGCCACGCACGCTACTCTGCTGCTGACAGTCTGCACTTTGCCTACAAGCTGAGAAAAGCAGCGACCGCGCAGACATGTGAGGGTTCCTGCCAACATGGGATCGCAGTAGTTTGGCACGGGAAGCCATGTTTGTGAATGTAGCGAGTACGGCTGAAACTAGGTCAAGTGAGCATATAGTAGCTGCTGCCCTGTTAAAAATGTACTAACTTATTTTGGTTGTACAAATTCACATGTACGCTATATCCTTTTCAATTTGACCTCCATCATTTTTATCAATTTAAATTTTACCAATTTAACCAAAAAAACCCCCCCCCCAAAAATAAAGCTATTTGCATTACTGATCATGAACAGATGTCAACAGCCCCTACTCCATAAAAAAAAGCAAAAAAAAAAACCAACAACACTACTAGGCGGCACTGCAGAGTAAAGTTAAAGCGGATCCGAGATGAAAAACTAACTATAACAAGTAACTTGTCTATTTATCTTAGTTTACACAGCAAATCTAGCTGCAAACAGCTTCAACAGAAAATGATTATTTCTTCCTGTGATACAATGACAGCAGCCATGTTTGTAAATATTACACAGAGGCAGGCTTATCTGTATCCTGATCACTAAGCCTGTGAAAAAACCTAATCCCCCCTCCTCCCCTCTGCCTCTGAAATCAATGGCTAGTAACACCTCCTCCTCCTGCTGCCCAGACTGAGCTCCCATGAGCCCTTGCTACTGCCAAGGCTCTCTGAAAACCTGTGGGCACCAGGTTAGTTTATAGGGAGAGTATTAAAACAAAAACAAAAAAAGTATTTGGCTTGAGGAATGCCCTATAAACAATAGGAAAGGAACACAATTATGCAATGAGTAAAAGTTCATCTCGGATCAACTTTAAACTTCCCTGGGGCTTCTACGGGCCCCCCGCAGACGTCCTGTGCGCGCCAGGACAAAACAATCCCCCAACCCCCACCACGGCTCACTTCCGGCATTTGCGACTTTAATGTCACAAGCCACTACACGGATTTCGGTTTAACTTTTTTTTTTTTTTTTTTTTTAACTCTTACAGTAATCCTTAAAGATGTAATAAGACCCATGGCAGGGTTGTTACTTTTGTTCCCCGTTAAAGTCTTTCTGGTAAGCGGATGTCAAAGATAGGTCAAAAAAGGTGGCAGACGGGACCCTTGACTCCCACTAGGCCCCAGGCACCTGTCTAGGTTGCCTTGTGGATGATCCTGCTCTGTAAGGATCACATGGCACGATGGAGGCAGGAATTACTGGGGGGCTACAGTGTACAATTTAGCTAACTGCACTTTATAAATACCGTTATACCAGTAAACCTGAGTAAGCCCCTCGCATGCGCAGAAGAGTTGACTGGCGTAATTGAGCCACATTACCAGGACTAATTCGCGGAGAACGAAAGCACTCGGGAGGGAGGGCGAGGGACGCCTCAGTGCTCATGGGGCTGGGGGAAACCTTGGGTAAGTATAACATTTTCTTTTGAAATCTCACGTACAGGTTAACCTCCTTAGCGGTAATCACGACTTCAGCTCGGGGTGCAAAAAACAAGCCAGCAGCAGTAACCCCGAGCTGAACTTGTGGTAGCCGCCTGGAGGTCTATACAGGGAAATACGCGCAACAGGCTGTGTAACTCACCTCCCAAGGGATGCTGATGTTGGCCGCCATTCTTCCTCTCCTCTGAAGCTCTGCTTCCCCCTGGTGAGACAGCCAGCAATCTCGCTATAGGGTTACAGCGCCACCCGGAGGATGGAGGGAAAACTGCAGCGCTGGATCCCAGGGAGGTGAGTTAGTGCTGGGCTGCTGCCTAACTCTCTAGTAGCACGATTTTTTTTTCCAGGTTTTAGGATCTAAAAGCATGCAAAAAAAATTTCACTGCTTTTAGACCCTAAAATCCGGAAAGTATAATAACTCCAAGGGGGTTAAAAGAAGGCTAGTTTCACAAACAGAGCTTAAAGGGACACTTAAGCCAGAAAAAAAAAAAATGAGTTTTACTCACCTGGGGGTTCTACCAGCCCCCTGCAGCAGTCCTGTGCCCTCGCAGCCACTCACTAATCCTCTGGTCCCCCACCGCCAGCTAGTTCTGTTTTTGCAGACAGGACTGGCCATGCGTAGCTTTCTCCGCATTCCCGACTGTAATTAGCGCTACAAAGATACGCGTTGCTGCATTACCTACGCATAGATATGCGACAACGCGTATTTTTGTATGCGTTGCGGCCCGTAATAGCGTCAATTACAGTCGGGAATGCGGAGAAAGCTACGCGTGGTCGGGCCGGTCGGCAAAAACAAAACTAGCTGGCAGTGGAGGACCAGAGGATTAGTGAGTGGCTGCGAGGGCAGAGCACTGCTGCAGGGGGCTGGTAGAAGCCCCAGGTGAGTAAAACTTTTTTTCTGGCTTAAGTGTCCCTTTAAAATGGAACCAAACTCTTGCACAGCATGCAATGAAAAGTCTTTATTCCACATATAGTTGCTGAAGAAATCCACTGCTGTGTTTGTGTTAATTTTACCCAGATCCCATAGACTGCAGAAGCATAGCTGTGGCTCTCTCCCCATACAGTAAACACTAAGGCTTAACCCCTTCAGAGATCCTTGCAAAGTGTTCCTTTCAGTGCTCCCTAAAGTTCCAAACTTCAGGTTTTATTTAGAGTTCCATAAATTGGAATGAAGACTTTTTTGGTCCATAAAGGTCATCATGCTGTGGCTTATCTTTTACCGTTCAGTTCCATTTTAAATACAAATTACATCTGGAGTAATAAAACATTTTGAAAACCTTTCAAATGCAATTGCTTGTTATCCTGTACGTATGTGTTACCTGTGCAAATCTGTCTCTTTGGCATCCAAGAAATTCACGGTATATTTCACAGATTTGGCCATCAATATTCTGAGATCAAAGGTATCCTGAAAAAGATAAAATTTAAGATGTAAAGATTGAGGATGGTGATAATAAGAGGCGGTAGAAGAGACCCAAAAGCGATTGTAAAATCCACAGTATTACATACCACAACTGGCTGTTTAAAATATTCATCCACAGCTGCTCCACGCAGTGCTGAGAGATCAACGCCATGGAAAGAAGGCTGGTACCTGCACAGGAGGAAGGAGGAGCCATTAGTGAAAGGAGGGGCAGGCTCAGCACTCTGGCTGATACCTGCACAGAAGGACGGAGGAGGCATAAGTGAAAGCAGGAGGGGGCAGGCTCAGCACTCTGACCTGCACAGAAGGGAGGAGGCATTAGTGAAAAAGGGGGGCAAGCGCAGCACTCTGGCTGGTAACTGCGCAGGAGGAAGGAGGCAGTATTAGTGAAAGCAGAAAGGGGGGGGGGGGGGCAAGGCTCAGCACTGACTTGCACAAAAGGGAGGTGGTATTAGTGAAAGAAGGGGGGCAGGCGCAGAACTCTGGCTGGTACCTGCACAGGAGGAAGGAGGAGGTGTGAGTGAAAACAGGAGGGGGGCAGGCGCAGCACTCAGGCTGGTACCTGCCCAGGAGGAAGGAGGTGGCATTAGTGAGAGCAGGAGGGGGCAGGCTCAGCACTCTGACCTGCACAGAAGGGAGGAGGCATTAGTGAAAGCAGAAGGGGAAGGGGGGGGGGGGGGCAGGTGCAGCACTCTAGCTGGTACCTGCACATGAGACATTAGTGAAAGGAGAGAAGCAAGCGCAGCACTCTGGCTGGTACCTGCGCAGGAGGAAGGAGGCGGCATTAGTGAAAGCGGGAGATGGGCAGGCGCAGCATTCTGGGATCAATTTAGATAAACTCACCAGAAGTTGGCTTTTGTAAACTGTTCCATGTAAAGCTGCTCATCTGTGAAGGGTGCTAGGTGAACATCTCCAATTGTGGGAAACATATTACCTAGAGAGGATATAAGAAAAAAAAAGACAAACCTGAATCAGTGATGCAGCACGGTGGCGGAGTGCCCTTCAGCGCTGGGTCCCCAGTTCAAATCCCAGCCAGAGCTCTATCTGTATGCTGTTTGTATGTTCTCCCGATGTCTGCATGGGTTCCCTCTGGGCACTCCAGTTTCCTCACACATCCCAAGAAATTCAGATGATTTAATTGGCTTCCCTTTAAATTGCCCATGGACTACAATACACTAGACGATAAAGACAGACATGACTATGGCAGGGATTAGATTGTGAGCGCCTCTGAGGGACAGTTAAGTGATAAGACAATATACTTTGTACAGCGCTGCGGAAGATGTTGGCTCTTTATAAATACTAAATAAAATGCAGACTCTCTCTGGCCACTATGTGTTACTGCTGAAGAGAAACCAAGCAACCTTTATTCATTTCAATGAAAAGTTTATTTTCTACTACAAAGGGCAGAGCAGTGGCAAGCGATGTAAAAGTCAGTCTTGACTTTTCAGACTAAAGGGTGCCTGAAGCCTGTGGGTGCAGACAAGGGGGAGCAGACGTCTGCCTTGTAAGGGCAGCTTGTCATTTAAAGAGGACCTGAACTCAGAACTTTCTCTCTGCACTAAAAAAGATACGCAACAGCATAAAAACCTTAAAGGGATACTGTAGGGGTCGGGGAAAAATGAGTTGAACTTACCCGGGGCTTCTAACGGTCCCCGCAGACGTCCTGTGCCCGCGCAGCCACTCACCGATGCTCCGGCCCCGCCTCCGGTTCACTTATGGAATTTCAGACTTTAAAGTCTGAAAACCACTGCGCCTGCATTACCATGTCCTCAATCCCGCTGATGTCACCAGGAGCGAGGACACGGCAACGCTGGCGCAGTGGTTTTCAGACTTTAAAGTCTGAAATTCTAGAAGTGAACCGGAGGCGGAGCCGGAGCATTGGGGAGTGGCTGTGCGGGCACAGGATGTCTGCGGGGGACCATTAGAAGCTCCAGGTAAGTTCAACTCATTTTCCCCCGACCCCCCTACAGTGTCCCTTTAAAAGAAAAACATTTGTTACAGCTGATACAAATACTGCAATAAATCTGCAGAGTGTCTACTTAGCCATTTTAGCAGATGATACAAAATTACGCAGGATTAAAGAGAACCCGAGGTGGGATTTACCTATGCTAGTGGGGCACAGAGGCTGGTTGTGCACACTAAGACCAGCCTCCGTTGCCCCATGGTGTGCCTCCAGGACCCCCCTGCGCGCCGCTATACCCCCCGCAGTGCTGGCGACACGCAGCGCGTCGCCAGCACAATGTTTACCTATGCGCTGTCAGTCAGCGCCGCTCCCCCGCATCGGCGCTACCCGCCCGCGTCACTTCCCTCCAATCAGCAGGAGGGAAGGGACACGGGCGGGTAGCGCCGATGCGGAGGAGTGGCGCTGACAGACAGCGCCTAGGTAAACACTGTGCTTGCGACACGCTGCGTGTCGCCAGCACTGCTGGGGTATAGCGGCGCGCAGGGGGGTCCTGGAGGCACACCATGGGGCAACGGAGGCTGGTCTTAGTGTGCACAACCAGCCTCTGTGCCCCACTAGCATAAGTAAATCCCACCTCGGGTTCTCTTTAACACTAAGACTGATAGCGGCATATTACAACAGGACTTTGACAACATGGCTGTACAGGCAGACGTAGCAGATGAAATTTAATGTTGATAAATGTAAGGTCATGCACCTTGAACATACAAATGGTAGATCATCATATAAAATAAATGACATACAGCTGGGGGAACATCAGACTTGGAAAAGAAGGACACAGGAATACTGGTTAACCTGCCTGGCGTTTTGATTCCCGCGGCCGTAGGAGGGTTTTTTTTCCCCCAATTTTTTTTTTTTATTATCATGTAGCTAGCCTAGTGCTAGCTACACGATTCCCCCCTCCCTGCTCCCTCCCTCCGCTGGCATGAGAACCCATCCAGAAATCCCATTCAGAACGGGGATTTCCTTTAGGGCTTCACCCGTCGACGAACGGAGCGACGTCATCGACATCATGACGTCACAGGGAGTCCTGATCCACCCCATAGCGCAGCCTGGCGGGCGATTGGCCAGGCTGCGCAAGGGGGGGTGCCACTTTCGCGGCGGGTAGCGGCGGGTAGCGGCGCATCAGCGGCGATCAGGTAAGACACGCAGCTAGCAAAGTGCTAGCTGCACGTTTTTAAAAAACAAATAATCCAAAATAGCCCACCAGGGCCCGAGCAATCCACTGAGGCGTTACTGGACGAGCTGAGCTTGTCCGTAACGCCCAGGTGGTTAAGTTAGGTAATCTTAGACAATGCCAAGCAGCGGTAGCTAAAGCACATAAAAATTCTAGTATACTACTCCCTCAGTATAAATCACTTGTGAGGCCACATCTGGAGTATGAGATACAGCTTTGGGCACCACACTATGGAAAGGACATTGACCTTCCAGAATGGGTACAAAGATGGGCAACTAAATTAATCAGAGGGATGGAAGATCTCACTTACCAAGAAAGGTTGGACAAACTGGGCTTATTGAGCTTGGAAAAAAGGCAACAGAGGTGACCCAATTAACATGTATATATACGCATCAGAGGGCAATACTAAATCTTGGCAGATGTTTTGTCCCCAGGGTTGTACGACAGACAAGGGGACATGATTTGCATATGGAGGAAAAAAGTTTTTACTATCAATTTAGAAAGGGGTCCTTCACAGTGACAGTGATTCAAATCTGGAACATCTTACCTCAGGAAGTAGTTATGGCAATCTGAATGGACTTGGACAGATGTCTTTTTTAAGCAAGTAACTTGCTTACTGCTTTCATGGAAGCAGAGAAAAAGTTAAAATCCTGGTGTTTACATATTAGCTGGGTCTAAAGGTGCGTACACACATGCGACTATAGTCGTTTGTAACGATCGTTCCCCGATCTTTACCAACGACGATCGTTACAAAAAACGAACCACCGACTATTAAGGCAAACGACGAACGAGCCAAATCGCTACAAAAGAAGTTCTGTCTCGGCGGATTTTAACCAACGACGATCGTTTGCAAAAGTAGTACATCGTTGGAAACGATCGTTCGTACTAGGCTTGACATGCGCATTTCACTATTTCTCCATGGAACTTCTCATTTTTATGCGCAGGCGCAATAGTTGCTTTCTGTGATGTAACGTTCGTTCTAACGATCAGATCGTTACACACACACACACACACAAACTACCTTTACTTAGGTCGTTCTTTCATCAATTAAAAGTTCGTTCGTCGTTCTTAACGAACGATCGTTGTCGCATGTGTGTACGTAGCATTACATATTTTCTGTGCTGACAGCTAAGAGATCAAACTACAACTTGTGATAACTTAAAGATGAGGGGGAATTAAAAGGGCTGTTTTCTCTAAACCACACTGTGCATTTCACTCAGTTTTCCCTGTGACCTGTGCAAGAATTCAGGTCCACTTGGACCAGATCCAGACAGTGCTAGTGGAAATCTTCGCCCAGTTTACTGCCTCTGATCCCTGCCAGGGCATACATTTCAGTAGCCCGTCAATGCTAAAGAGATGGCCACTGTTGCGTGTGTATCAGAGGCATGCGTGTTCTTACACCAGCGAGTTGGGCACCGGGAGAGCCGAATGTCTGCTCTCCCTGCTGCCGCTAAACTCACTGGCGTCGGTAAATAAGTCATTACAAGTCATCATTACTCGGAGTCTACCGATCGCCGGAGCCCTAAAATTACTCTGAGACGTCCCACTCAGCATAAGCTTACTGCTATGGGGCGAGTGGTTTCGGCGCCTGGCGGTGAGTGCTGTGTGCCGAAACCAGCTGCATGTGCATCAGAGAGACTCTTGTGCCTTACCGTTGGGTTTCAGAAACTTCTTTGCATGCAGGTAGCTCTCCAGCATCCTCTCGTTGAACAGCATGTAGCCCATAGGCTCAGAGATGATTATATCCACCTGTTCAGGCAAGGCCACTTCCTCCACCTTCCCCGGAATCACAATAATGCGGTCCGTGAGATTATTACTCTTCACCAGAAGCTAGAAAAGAGCATAAGTGATCAGCAACAGAACATTCAGCTATGTGTAGTAAAAGCAACAAAAACATGCTGCTAATAGATCCTCAAGATGACAACAGATGCAGACAGCACAGGCGGAGAACCAGATACCATAGTATTGGCAGACACACCAAGCAGCCTGAAGAGCGCAGAAAGTGGAATGTAGTCATTCAGTATATATGTCAGCACCGACAGGCTCTCTGAATATCAGGAAACTCACTATATGCTCCTTTGCAAGTTAGGGCTGGTGCACACCAAGAGCTTTTCTGAGCGCTTTGAAAAGCGCTTGGCTAATGTATTTGAATGGGATGGATCACACCAGAGCGATGTGATTTTCTCCCAAACGCAAATGCCGGTCCTGCAGCATTTCTGCGGCATTTCTGCCTCAATGTTAAGTATAGGAAAGTGGAAAATCGCTCTGAAAAGCGCTAGATCAGAGCAATTTTCCAAGCGTTTTTGTTACAGAATCTGTTCAGTTACAGCTCTAATGCTACACAAAAACACTCCTAACATTGCAAGGCATGATTAGAAAATCGCTAGGCACAACCCTAGAATCGCCTAGAAAAATCACTTCAAAAAAGTGCTGAGCATTTGCGATTACGCTAGTGTTTTTTGGTGTGCACTGGCCTTTAGTCTAGGTTCCCATGAGAGCTGAAATCAATCCACGGATGGACTAGTCGACATCCTATGTTAAGCACAGGGTCTCTTAAGACATGTTCTGAGATGCCCGTTCCGGGCCAGGTTTGCTGTGGTGATGGATCGCTAAGTCCCATCCGGCACAATTTGTTCAGAAACAGGATGGAAGTCAGACGTGACAGACAGCATCAGGCTGTGGAGTCTGTGCAAAAATCCTCCAACTCCTTAGTTTACAATTCCACCGACTGACTTCTCTAATTTGCACACAACAATCTTCTTAATTAAGGAGAATCAGAGGCTATAGCAGGCGTTCCTGCAGGGCTTCCAGAACTGCCATTGGGCAGCTCTCCTCCCCCTGCTGCTCCCCCACCTCCCTGCATGCTGTGAAGGAGTTAATCACTCATTCCAGCCGTGTGACCCAGAGGTCACGAAAGTGAAAGTGGGCCATTGTGGCCCATAGGAGTGTCGGGAAGCGGCGGTTTGGGAAGCTACCTGATCCGCTCAGCCCCTCGTCATTTTCTCTCGCAGTTTACATGTATTAGGAGTCACAGCAGGTTTGTTTTCCGTCCCCCAACTCCAGATACAGATACATGGTAATTAGAGAGTAGGAGGGGACATCCACATCAACCATACTTGGGGGTCACGGAAATTCTTGGGGAATGTTTCCAGGGTTACAAAGCTATACTCGAACACTTGTAAAAAAAAAAATTAAAAAAAAAGATAATGAAATATATTTTTACGTGGCGCTGCAGATTTCCTGGCTACGCAAAAAAAAAAAAAAATCTGGTACAGCAAAAAATTAAAAATAAAAAAGTAGAAACTGAGGTAAAAACCCTTTACAAAAGGTAACCTGACCAGGCAGGTAGTAGTACTGCACAGCTCCACATAGCACAGTAATGAAGAGGGTATAACAAAACACTGTGTGAATTTTATTGGGCATATAAAAGGACGTGACGGAACTAGTAGGCAGATCAGGCTACAAGTACAGGCAGTCATGAAACCTTATCAGCTGTGCAGAATGAAGCGCGCTATAAGCAGTGAGCTCATCAGGCACCATCTGTATGTTGTAAACTCCAGTGCAGACATATGAAGCTTTCCTTGGCACACGGATCCTTATTTGCCTATCACATGCATAACAAACAGAGGCAGCTGGCTTGCCCATCTTCCTTTCAAGCTGCACTAGTGGCTAGGCAGACTCTATTGACTATTTATGGATCTTGCATAACATGTGCCCTTTGGAAGGAAATGAAGGCAGTTTTATTGCATTGACCCGTGCGTCATGTGATGTGCACTTACCTCTGCGTGCTGAGCCATGGTGCTCGCTTCCACGGCATACACTTTGCGAGCGCCAGCCTGGACAGCAAAGAAGGACAGGATCCCTGAGCCGCAGCCAACGTCTAACACAACCTAATGGACACAAAACAGACCAGAGTTAGTGGTGGATCCCCGTGACCCTATGAGAAATACACAGGCCAGGGAGCCAGACGGGTTACCTTGTCCTTGAAGTCCGTGTGATTCTGCAGGATAGCCCTCTGGTAGGTGCCAGTCCGCACATAATCCTGCATCATGTTCTGCTGCTGTGACAGGTAGCCATAAAACTGCAGGCAAAAACAAGAACACGTGATCGATATCGCTGCTCACGTCTAGCAGAACTCAGCGAAGAGCACGTGACTTGTCTGCTCATGTGACAGATAAGTAAGGCACCGATTTGCTGGCTATGATCATTTGCTAAAGCAGGAAGTGATCACAGCAGTTCAGGCGGCGCACACGAGCCCGCAGTTGTGCAGTATTGGGACATTGCTTGAAGATCTGTGAGTTAATAGATGGGCTCTCAATGGATCAGATTTCTTTTTACAGCACAACCCATAGCTAAAAGCGTTATTTTTAGTATTTATAGAGCCAACCTCTTCCACAGCGCTGCACAGAGTATATGGTCTTGTCACTAACTGTCCCTCAGAGGGGCTCACAGTCTAATCCTTACCATAGTCATATGTCTATGCATGTATCGTGTAGTGTATGTATTGGCTTCCCCCTAAAAATTGGACCTAGACTACAACTTATCTGATGTGGGAGGAAACCAGAGTACTCAGAGGAAACCCACACAAACAACATACAAACTACTTGCAGATAGTGCTCTGGCTGGGATACGAACCGGGGACTCAGAGCCGCAAGGCCAGATCGCTAACCGCTACACCACCGTGCTGTCGTGCAGCGCTCATGCCCATCCCCATGATGTAACAGATGAATGAGAGCAGCTTCTTTGCGCAGAAAGCTGCGATTTGTGTGTTCCAACGCCATTCCTTTACCAGCTAGCATTCACATTTCCGGGAATTTGTGCTACAGTAGCTCTTCCATAGGATCAGACCATACAAGCTAGCCTTCACTCCTCAAACATTAAAAGGGCAGTATAGCGAAAAATTGTAACATTTAAAATATGTGCAAACACAAATAAGTACAATTTTTCCAGAATAAAATGAGCAATAAATTACTTTCCTTCTATGTTGCTGCCACTTACAGCAGGTAGTAGAAATCTGACAGAAGCGACAGGTTTTGGACTAGTCCATCTCTTCATGGGGAATTCTCAGGGATTTATTTTCGAAAGCACTTAGTGAATGGCAGTTGCTCTGTCCAACTGACAAAAAACTGTGTAGGGAGCAGTGAAGCTGGCCAGCATCATTGTTTATTAAATCCTTTTTAGGGAATATCTTTATAAAGAATAAAAGCCTTGCTGAGAATCCCCTATGAAGAGATGGACTAGTCCAAACCTGTCAGATTTCTACTACCTACTGTAAGTGACAGCAACATGTGAGAAAAGTAATTTATGGCTCATTTTACTCCGTGGAAACGTACTTCTTGTTTGTTTATGTTTGCACATAAATTTTACATTTTACAATTTTTTGCCATAGTGCCCCTTTAAAGGGGACCTGAACTCTTGCACAGGACAGGAGTAAAAAAGAGAAATTCCCCCTCATTTGTGTCTAAACACAAGTTGTAATTTAATCTCCCATGTGTCACATGACTGCCTATAGCAGAGATGGCAGATAAGCTCATTTGAAAGCACAGGCTATAAACAATATGTCTGCTTCCATGAAAGCAGGAAGTAGAAATACTGCAGACTTATTTTAAGATTTGCATCAGCTGTAACAAAAATGTTTTTTTGATTAAATGTTATTATGCTGTTGTGTATCTCAGAGCAGAGAGGAGTTCTTAGTTCTGGTCCGCTTTAAAGTGAACCTGACAACAAAACCAAAAGAAAATACACTTACCTTTTGCTTCTTTCAGCCCCCTGTAGTCCATCAGCTCCCTCAGTGTCCATCCAGACCCCTCCGGTAAAAGTTCCCACCTGGACCAGTCGGAGAACTGGTACGCCCATGTCCACACAAGCTCAGTAGTGACTACTGGGGCTGACAATAAGAGAACAGAGGGTACCAGATGGACACCAATCGAGCTGACCGAGTACAGGGGGCTGGAAGAAGCCACAGGTAAGTGTATATCCTATTGCTTTGGTCATGGTAGGTTGACTTTAAAGAGAATCTGTACTCAAATTCTTACAATAAAAAGCTTACCATTCTATTCATTGGCTTGTAATTGCCAGTTTTAGGCAGTGTTTACAAACAAAAGACATGGCTGCGAACCAGAGTGTGATAGGCTGAGAGGAGCTCAGTCTGACTCACACAGAGCCTGCAGGGGACATGGAGAGGGTGTGTATAGCTTCTATCCTATCACAAGCAGAGCAGCACTTTCCAGCCTGAGCCCAACAAAGCCATCAGAGGAAAGAAGATTATATAACAGAGATAGTACAGCCACTGTGAAGCTAGGAAAGGCTGCAGTAAGACAGACCACATTAGAACAGGTATAGGAACTTATAGGATAGAAGAAATAAGGCTGAACATTTTGTTACAGAGTCTAAGCCTGGTACACACATCCCGCTTTGGCCAATTTTACCACTTCCATGTAGTAGGAGAGCTTTTCTTCACAATGTGTTCATAGTATTCAAAAACGGTTAGCCCTCATACTATATGGAGGTGGTAAAACTGGATGTGTACCAGGTTCTAAAGGTACGCTCAGCAAAACACCAAGTATGAAATCCAGTCTAGCAATGACTTCTTGCACCACTGAGCAATAAACATTATGCATAGGAATTAGGCCCCGATATCAGGTGAGGACGTTCTATGCACAAGCTTGTACAGACACATTGCTTGGCTATGGCTAAGCAGCATGCACTGTGGCACAGAAATGCAGGCATGGCACATGATAAAGCGACTTCCAGTAGACGGGTTAAGGAGAGGGAAACAATGTGCCTGGCCATCACTGTGGTTTATCTTAAAAGGAGATTTTGGGGGGGGGGGGGGGGGGGGGGGGGGTAGGGGAGGGCATTCTCAACTGAGATAGCCTTAAAGTCTGCCTTGGCTAACCTCCGACCAGTGTGTGCGAGGCTGAATAAATGTGATCAAATAAATCCATGTCAGTTTCCAGCCCTTCTGTGTTGTAAGCTGGGGAACTTGGATTTTTACACAGATGACAATTTGGGTCAAAAGCAAGTAGGATAGCTGTATGGACTATAAAGAGCAGGGAGATAAGTTTTTATTGGATGTTATTGCAGACTAATTCCAGTGATGAACTAGTGGAATACCTGGAAGTACTGCACAGCTGAGGATTCCTCTGTCCGCTCACTGAAAACACTTTTGTCTGAAGATGAACTCCGGCAGTTTTTGATTATGTTGTAAAAGGAACAGAAATCTGAAAGAGAAAGAACAGGCTCATATTTCACAGATGACATCACAATCTCTGTAGGCAAAGGTGCCACATTTAACTGATTACTCATGAATTTGGGTCTGTGTGCTGAGTTTGAAAAAAAAAAAAAAAAAATCTCTGTAGGCAAAGGTGGAAAAACTGGCCTGTTTAACCACTAGGTGGCACATACATATTAGCCATTTTATAACAAGCTTATAGTACTATCTTAACAGGGAATGGACTTTCTGTACTCCTATAGCACAGCACATTCAAGCATAAAGAACAATTCACACATCTGTTACTCAGCAAAGCTCACAACCTTTGGTTCATAACCACATTCCAGTCTTTATCACACTCAGTAAGCAGATGGACTCCTGCTCCCTTTAGTTGGTGTTCCTGGAGGCATCCTGTAGAATAATGAGCAGTACATGGCTGCCTTATGAGAAAGCTAAAATGGCCTTGCATAATGAAAGACATGACTGCACCCCATTTTAAAGATGACTAAAATTATACTTTAAAGTGGACCTGAACTGAGACCTCCTCTCTGCTCTAAAAGATACACAACAGCATAATAACCTTTAAACAAAAACATTTCTTTGTTACAGGTGATACAAATCCTAAAATAAATCAGCAGAGTTTCTACTTTCTGATTCATGGAGGCAGACATATTGTTTACAGCCTGTGCTTTCAAATGGGCTTATCTGCTCATCAGCCATAGGCAGTCATGTGAGACAGGGGAGAGATCAAATTACAACCTGTGATTAGACACAAATGAGGGGGAATTATACAGGCTAAACTATCTAAATACATGTAGGGTGCACTTCTCTCTGTTTTCCTTCTGTCCTGTGCAAGAGTTCAGGTCCACTTTAATGCAAATTTAAAGAGAACTCGAGGTGGGTCTGAAGAATGTTATCTGCATACAGAGGCTGGATCTGCCTATACAGCCCAGCCTCTGTTGCTATCCCAAACCCCCCTAAGGTCCCCCTGCACTCTGCAATCCCTCATAAATCACAGCCATGCTGCTGACACACAGCTTGTCAGAGCTGGCTGTGTTTATCTCTATAGTGTCAGTCTGCTTCTCTCCCCGCCTCCTGCAGAAATCCGGTCCACGCCTGCATCCCTTCCCGCTGACTGGAGGGAAGGGACGGGGGCAGGGACCGGAGCTATGCAGGAGGTGGGGGAGCAGCCGAGACTGACACTACAGATGTAAACACAGCCTCACAGCACGACTGTGATTTATGAGGGATTGCAGAGTGCAGGGGACCTTAGGGGGGTTTGGGATAGCAACAGAGGCTGGGCTGTATAGACAGATCCAGCCTCTGTATGCAGATAACATTCTTTAAACACACCTCGGGTTCTCTTTAAAAACAAATACATGAAGTTTAAAGGACAACTGAAGTCAGAGGGATCTGGAGGCTGCCATATTTATTGCCTTTTAAGCAATACCAATCGCCTGGCAGTCTTGCTGATCCTGTCTCCAAAGGTAGCTATACATCTAGCGATTTTGATTCAATCAACAAAGTGGTCAACTTTAGTGGGGCATCATCTTCAGTACAGTTGATTGAAAGTCAATGGACTAGTGACCCACACACACTACAAGCGATTCCTATGCAATTCACCTTCACTAATCGATCTGACCAATGTGTCTCCATGCTCTGAATGCAAAACTCGATCGAATATGTGAATAGTAGCGGATTCCTGAGCGATCGACACCTTGCACCCTGCTCCATCGAGTAAGCTGGTCGATTCGACATGATAGCCACTTTTCATTGATTGGGAATTCTGGAAAACTCAATTCTCTAGATTCCTTTGATTCGATAAAATTATCGAATCGAATGGTCGATTGTGCTGCAAAAATCGCTAGATGTATGGGCACCTAATACTTTCAGCTATAGACCCTGAACAAGCATGCAGCAGATCAGGTGTTTGACATTGTCAGATCTGACAAGATTAGCTGTATGCTTGTTTCTGGTGTCATTCAGACACTACTGCAGTCACATAGATCAGCAGGGCTGCCAGGCAACTGGTATGGTTTAAAATTAAATATGGCAGCCTCCATATTCTTCTCACTTCAGTTGTCCTTTAAAGCGTCCTGAGCACAAGAGGTTTTTGTTCATAATGAAGTGTGTTGTTGGGGGTTGGGGTGAGCCTCACTAATACTAAGCTACAGGGTGCTGCTCCTCGGGCTCCCAGCCTATACATGATGTGCCATCTTCTCCACCCGAACAGCAGCATTGTGCACAATGCATGCTGGGAGATGTAGTCCCTGGATACGTTCGAGCTGTACTCGCATATACAGACATCTCCCAACATGCAATGCAGTGCATGCAAGAGACCCTGACAGGAACTTAAAGAGGAATTTCAGTGAACATAATGTAATAAAAAAAAAAAAAAAAAAAAAAAAAAAAAAGGTTCTTCATTTTTACAATAATTATGTATAAATGATTGTCCTCTCCCTGATTTACATTCTGACATTTATCACATGGCGACTTTTACTGTTGGCAGGTGATGTCAGTGGAAGTAGCTGCTGCTTGGTTTTTTTTTGGCAGTTGGAAACATCTGTAAACCGCTATTTCCCACAATGCAAGGAGGTTCACAGACAGGAAACTGCAAGGACCATGGTCCTGACATCACACTGTGGGAAGGGTATCACCACAATCAGCCATACAGAGCCCCCTGATGATCTGTTTGAGAAAAGGAAAAGATTCCTCATGGGAAAGGGGGTATCAGCTACTGACTGGGATGAAGTTCAAATCTTGGTCATGGTTTCTCTTTAATGTAGCAGATGCTGCCAGTCAGGTGAAGAAGGCGGTGCATCCCATACAGACAAGGGGCCAGTGAAGCAGAACCCCCATAGGTAATTGGTGATGCTCCCCACAACCCCCCTTCCCCCATGGCACCCATCATTACAAACCTTTAAATAAATATACATTTCTGGTGCTCAGAACGTTTTTAATGGCTTCACTCCAAACATGACCAGTTTTATTGAGCTGTAAAACCTCAGACAAGCATGCACTCCCCAGCCAGAGGAAGAACCTACCTGCTGGTGTGGCGAACTGGACAAGGACACTGTTACACCCCAGGGTGACGATGAAGGACTGCTTGCCCACGCGGCTGCACTCAGTCTCCGAATTGACAGTACACTTAAACACGCACACATTTTCTGTGGAAAAAAAGGGGACAAAAAAAAAAAAAAAACCAGTTTAATCACCTGACATCTGTACAGCACCTTGCAGAAGGCTCTAGCCCAGTTTCAGAGATATTGTTAGCCAAATGTAAACCTCATATTTGTAGAGTAGCCCACCTGGCGTGTCATTTCTGAAAAGTACTAACCAGACAACTGCTTGCCAAGGTAATGCTTTCACCTCTACTCCCAGTGTTCTCAGTGCCTGCTGGGCTGACCATGTGACTTACCTAAGAGTTCCTCACAGCACAGCTGTACCTCATCACCCTGCCTGCAATGGGAGTCCATATCTCACTGCTCTTTTAAGCTGACCATACACTGGCCCGATTTGCGCCCGTTTCGACAGCAGATTCGATCACTGGGATCGAATCTGCTGCCAATCGTTCACGCTACACGCCAAATTTCGATCCATTTCGTCCGATCCCGTCGATCGCGCCGTGCGGAAAATAACCGTCGATCGCCCGCGGGTAAAGAGCGCATCGCTAGCGGCGTTCGGGTGCCCGACGACCGACGCAATAGTGCCCGCATACATTACCTGCTCCGCCGGCGCAACTCCAGTCTCCCGGTCACCGCTGCTCTGTCTGCGCTCTGGTCTCCAGGTCCGGCATGCCTCACTTCTAGCCCGGCAGGAAGTTTAAACAGTAGAGCGCCCTCTACTGTTTAAACTTCCAGCCGGGCTAGAAGAAGTGAGGCATGCCGGACCTGGAGACCAGAGCGCAGACAGAGCAGTGGTGACCGGGGAACTGGAGTCGCGCCGGCGGAGCAGGTAATGTATGCGGGCGGGGGCAGCAGCAGCACCACCACAACAGATTGTGAACGGTTTCAGGCTGAAATCGGTTCACAATCTGTTTGCAGTAAAGGTGGCCATACGATCCCTCTCTGATCAGATTCGATCAGATAGGGGTCTGTCTGTTGGTCGAATCTGATGGCAAATCGACTAGTGTATGGCCACCTTAATTCTCCCTTCTTTATACAAACACTGAGGAGGGTGTGGGAAGAATAAAGCTTTATAGCACACTGCAGGGAGGAATAAGAATTCTGCAGTGCTGGTCACAAAATCAATCTCAGCAGCACAGGGAAGAAGTGGGAAAAGTCAGTTGATCAGCTCTACTGTCACAGTGAAAGACTAGCTGGTTCCTCATTCTAGGTTGTCCCTGACTACCTCAAGTGAGTGATGGAAAAATAAGAGGAGTTTGGACTACAGGCCACAGATCTCTCAGGCAAGCAGCATCTGACCTTAACACAGGTAAGAGTAATGACCAACCAGGTAAGAATTCTTTGCACATAATTTCACAAAAATATGCTAACGCATACTGCTAACACAACGCCTTTTTCTTTTTTCTGTACAGATGGGCAGATCTCTAAGTGACCTTATCATTCCAATTGATTTCCTGTTGGGTAACCAATTGAAAGGGAATGCTAGATCAACGTGTATAAATGCACAATGGCTACTCCAACGATTTATAGTGAAAAGCCTTTCACACCTACTTGGCAGAACCAGCTCATATAACTGCAAAGGCGGCAACACCCTTCCCCCCTCAAATAATAATTGGGCGCAGACTACAATAGGAATACACAACAGTGACTGCCTAGGGTAGTGTGAGCTCCTTGAGGGATAGTTAGTGACATGAGCAAATACACTATATAAAAATCCTACATAAGAAGTCACAACTTATAACATAATTGCTTATCAAAAACTGATAAAATGGTCATGGTTTCTCACAGGGCTGTGAAGTCGGTACAAAAATCTTCCGACTCCAACTCAAGACTCCTCAGTTTCTGAAACCACGACTCCGGGTACCCAAAATTGCTCAGACTCCGACTCCTTAGTCTAATACTTAACAGGGCTGTGGATTTTGTACAAAAATCATGCGACTCCGACTCCAACTCCGATTCCGGGTGCCCAAAATTGCCCCGACTCCAACTCCACAGCCCTGGTTTCTCATCAGTCAGCAGAAAAAAAATCTCTGATCAACGGACAACCCAAATAGTTATTACTGGATCAAATGAACACTGGCTTGCATGGACAAGCCCTAAAAAAATTGAGCTGACCTGTATTTTTTTTAACAGTATTTTCTGAAGCACCAGTGATGCAATCCATTCACCTGCCTAGCCAGGAGCCATTGTGATCTGTAGGTGCTTTTAGATAATTGGGTAGGACAGCCAGTGACGAGACTGTATACATTACTGTATGTAAAGTGCTGTGGAAGAGGTCAGCGCTATATAAATACACAATAACAGAACCACATCCAGCTGTCTTATGCCTGGTACACAGCATGCAATTTCCTGTCAGGTAGACGTGTCAAATCTATTATTTCCTACCAGGGATGTGGATTTGGATCAAAAATCATCCGACTCAGTTTATGAAACCACAGACTCCAACTCCAGGTACCCAAAATTGCTCCGACTCCACAGCCATGTTCCTGACAGGTCAGATCTAATTTCTGATTATTTTTCTGAACGGTTTTGTGATCGGAAAATCGATCAGAAAAACAATTGGGAATTAGAGGCGACCTGTCAAAACCATCGATTCGACCCATGTGACAGGAAATTGCATGGGGTGTACCAGGCATTATACCTCTTCAGTAACAAGGATTAAAACTGAATGTCCACCGGCAGATGCGGCCAGATGGATCAGGGATCACCGCTGCCGAACGATCGTTTCCTGATCCATCTGGCCGCACCTACAAGCATCATTTGTGGTGGCAACGATTTACACGATTGCAGCGAATGTGTGCAAGTCAAGGAAGATCAGAACAATCCTCAACAGCTTGACCAGACCCGGTCGTTCAAAATCGAACAATCACTGTGGGTGTTGGGCGTCAGTCAACATGCTGCAATGAGCAGAACTGTAGATACTTTTTAAAGACACGGTTTCACTTTCAGCAGCCGTCTGGTCCCACACGATCCTCCATTCTTCCGCTGCTGCTCCGTTCCGTACCTCGACTTGTAAGTTGAGGCCAGAGCAGCCCTGCCAAGCGTATCTTTTCTTCGCGTTCCCCTCTGCAATAGCGGGAAACGTGAAGAAAGGATACGCGTGGCCAGAGCCTGGCGGCGAAACCGAAAGTAGCTGGCACAACAGAGGCTCGTGGAGTACCGGCGTGGGACAGGGTGGCTGCTGGGGGCTTGCGGAAGCACCAGGTAAGTGAAACAGTGTGTTGAAAAAGTATTTACCGTTCTGCTTTAATTGATGTTACACAATATCGTGTAAAAATAGTTTGTCGCACAAAATCATTCAGTGGGTATGGGCCTTTATAGAAAAGCTGCGTAAACATTGCTGTATGACGGCAAATAGAGGACAAGAAGGTGGGACAACATTAAAGTGCCATATCAGGACCAGGCTAGGACAGGCTCCTCACACAACAGAGCCCGGCCTGCTGCAGCATCTGTGTCGGGTTATAAAGAGCCTCCAGCATAGGCTATGGCTGCAGCGGTTATCTGCTTTTACCATACACAGAGACAAAGGACAGATTTCCATTCATTTCCATAACAAAGGTGGCTTCATCATCACCCAGGCTGGAGAGAGTCATTAGTCTCATGGGGCACATTGAAGAGAAACCTTTTGTGAGAGAACTACAAAATCCCAGCAAGGGGTTACTTTCCATTGCCAGGCTTGTGACAATAAGATGAAGCCCCCCCCCCCCCACACACACACACACACACACACACACACATACAGATCCCCCTCAAATCCTGGCCTGCCTGGAGTGACAATGGGCAGACAGGGAACAAAGTGAATTTCTAGGAAGCCTTGGGGGGGTGCAGCTTACCCATACCGAGAAATATCTACATTTGTAAGGGACAAAGGAGCCAGGCCTGCAAGCAGCTCAGTACAGTACAGGGCTATAGAGGGCTCTCTACAAAGCACAGGCCTGTGGGACTGCAATCTGACTATGTGCCAGAAGTGCTGCATTAAGCAGGCTAAATACATAAAGCCATTTCACCTTGTACAAGAAGAGATCAGATATTCAGCGCCTGAGTGCTGCTTCGCATGTGAAACCTCCGGGTCAGAGGAGTCACGCTTCTCATGTCTGGCTTTACTCAACACATATCCCATCACTCTTCATTACACAGACAATACTCAAACTGCTGCAAGTGGCCATTAAAAACAACACCCACCATACACAAGAGATCACACTTAAGGTGGCCACACACAATACAATAAAATGATCAGATTTTACGGCAATTCGATAAAAACGATCGTATCTCCCGCAAAAATCGAAAGCTTTTTTTCATTCGACTGAAAAATCCGATTGGATTTCCCGTTTTATTTGATTTTTATCGATCCGGAATGCCAGATATTTTTCTTCAATCTTTCTAAAGATTGTATGGTGTGTGTTAGGGCTGGTTCACACGGGCGTCTGCTGAGCTTTTGCTTGGCATTGCGTTCAAACGCCAGCGTTTAAAAGCTAGCTTTTGAAGGCTTTTGAAAAGCGTTCAAGGCTAGCAGTTCTGGTCTCTGCTATTGTTTCCTGGCGTTTACTGCCTCTGAAAGCAGCATGTTGCTTTTGAGACTAGACGCAACGCTGGGATCTACTGCCAGGCTTTCATGAAAGCCTGCAAAAGCCAGCTCTAAACGCTCCCATTCACTTGCATGGGATGGCAGTAGATCCCAAAAAACGCTGCGTCTGAAACGCTGCGTTAAACGCCACAAAAACGCCCGTCTGAACCAGCCCTTAGATTGTCAGTTATCAATATACACACCCTAGCAATTTTTTCAGAGACTTTCCAATCGTTTTTATCATAATTGGGGGAAAAATTGAACACACCTGTGTGGTACATTGTTCATATTTTTGAAATGTTACAGTCAGTCAGAAAAATTGATAGCAATTCTTAAATTGAACAGATATTTAAAAAAAATTTATGGTGTGTGTGGCCACCTTTAAACTATTAGGGCTCGTTTCCACTATCGCGAATCCGCATACGTCCAACGCATGCGGATTCGCACATGTAATGCAAGTGGATGGGCCTGTTTCAACTGTAGCGTTGTTGAGGTGCGTTTTCTCAACGGTGAAAAAACGCACAAAAGAGACGCAGAATTCGCCTGCGAGTGGAATGCATGCGAATCGCATGCAATGTATTTAATAGGGAAATCGCATGTGTTTTCCCCATGCGTTTTTGCCGCGAATTCGCATAGGTACCAATGTAAATTCACACAGGCAGTGACATGGTTAAAATTGCATATACCCTCACCTATGCGAATTTGCATGCAAATTCGCGGCAAAAACACATGGGGAATCGCATCCGCATGCGATTTCATCAGCGGTGGAATCCAGGCGATTCCGCACCGCAATAGTGGAAACGAGCTCTTAAAGTAGATCTGAACTCTTGCACAGGGCTGAAAACATAGAAAAGCACCCTGTATGTATTTAGAGAGTTTAGCCTGTCTAATGCCCCTTCATCTGTGACTAATCACAACTGTATTTTATCTCAGCTGTGTCACCTGGATGCCTTGGCAGAGCAGCTAATTTGAAAACACAGGATGTTAACTCTATGCCTGCTTTCATGAAAACAGGAAGCAGACACTGCAGATTTATTGAAGGATTTGCATCAGCTGAAACAAAGTAACGTTTTCTTTAAACGCTTATATGTTGTTGCTTATCTCAGAGCAGAGAGGAACTACGTGCAACTAAGGTCACCAGAAACAATCACTGTTTACGGTAGCCTTTAGCTGTAGAAATGCTGCTCAGCTATTGGGATGTTCTGCTGTATGGAGAGGGGAGACAAGTGGAAGGGAACTGCCAGTGCCAGTATAAAACAAATCAGATGTGTTCTTCCAGCCCTTGGAAACCCTTAAAGAGAAACCGAGGTGTTTAAAGAATGTTATCTGCATACAGAGGCTGGATCTGCCTATACAGCCCAGCCTCTGTTGCTATCCCAAACCCCATTAAGGTCCCCCTGCACTCTGCAATCCCTCATAAATCACAGCCGTGCTGTGAGGCTGTGTTTACATCTGTAGTGTCAGTCTCGGCTGCTCCCCCTCCTCCTGCATAGCTCTGGTCCCTGCCCCCATCCCTTCCCTCCAATCAGCAGGGAGGGGAGGGATGCAGGCGGGGACTGGAGTTCTGCAGGAGGCGGGGAGAGCAGCAGACTGACACTTTAGAGATAAACACAGCCAGCTCTGACAAGCTGTTTGTCAGCAGCGTGGCTGTGATTTATGAGGGATTGCAGAGTGCAGGGCGACCTTAGGGGGGTTTGGGATAGCAACAGAGGCTGGGCTGTATAGGCAGATCCAGCCTCTGTATGCAGATATTATTCAAACCCACCTCGGGTTCTCTTTAAAGTGAACCAGAGACAAAGCCCCCTCATGTATTTCACTATATATATATATCAGAGGGAACATTAGAGAAAACACCTACCCTGCTCTGTTTCATTCTTCTCTGCTCAGCCTGCTTATCAGCCCTGATAAAATCCCCGACTGAGCATTCAGTCTGGCTTTGTTCAGAAATCATTATAGCCGAGGCTGTCTTCTCTGATGTCTTTTCAAGCCCAAGCCTGCCCTCTTGTGGCTCTGGTTTAATGACTCCACTATAATGATTCCTGAGCAAAGCCAGACAAAGCTGTGCAAAGCTGTGAGGCTGTGTTTACATCTGTAGTGTCAGTCTCAGCTGCTCCCCCTCCTCCTGGTCCCTGACTGAACATTCAGTTCAGTCAGGGATTTTATCAGGGCTGATTAGAAGCAGGCCAAACAGAGAAGAATGAAACAGAGCGCAGGGTAGGTGTTTTCTCTCATGTTCCCACTGATATATATATGGTAAAATACATGAGGGTGCTTTATCTCTGGTTCACTTTAAAGTAATCCCGAGACAAAGCATGGGTTCAACAGAAGATCCTGACCTGAATAAAGGGAAACCTAACGTCCTTATTGAGGCTTCCCTCTGTGGTCTGAAGGCAAATCATCAGGACCGTCCAGCTTATCTTCCTGGGTGATGGCCGCATGGGCCACCGCATGGGCCAGTCCACGCATGTGTAGTAGCCACATGAGCTCGCAGCTCCAGCTTACTGCGCATGTGCGGACGGGTTTGCACAGCCACGAGCCAGGAAGATAAGTTGCGCAGCCCCAATATGATTCACGACAATGCCTTGCTGCTAATCTTCGGAGGGTTGCGCTCAGCGGCGGAGAAAGCAGAGCAGCAAGGGAAGCCTCAATAAGATCCTGAGGCATCCCTCGAGGCAAGTATCTCAATTTGTACCTGAGCTTCGACTCAGGTATACTTTCAACACCAGAACACACTTGGAAAAGGCACCCAGAATAATCACAATTGTTTTGGGCAACCCAAGGCTATGTACACACATCAAATTATTTTCAGCTGAGATTCTGGGCTGACTTTCAAACACACGCACCACTTGCTTATAGGCTAGCAATGCGGAGGAGAGATGATGTGCGGCACTCAACAAAAGGGATTCTGTGTGTGGTGAGCAGAAGGCCTAGGAGCTCAGGGGTCACTCAGCCGTCGGACATCCCTGTCCAGCCTCATTAACACATTTCGGAACGCGTGGCTTAAGTCCCTCCAGCATGTAGTCCCTTCACCTTGCAGAAAAAGGACACTACCTTTTCTACCAGGGCTGTGGAGTCGGTACAAAAATCATTAGACTCCTAAGTTTATGAAATCACCGACTCCAGGTACCCTAAATTGCTCCAACTCCTTAAATTTTTACGAAGGCTATGGATTTGGTTCAAAAATACAGCTCACAGTACACCCGAAGTGAGTTATATGGTAGCTGCCATATTTAATTACTTCTAAACAATACCAGTTGCCTGGCTGTCCTGCTGATCTATTTGGCTGCAGTAGTTTGTGAATCACACACCTGAAACAAGCATGAGGCTAATTTGGTCAAAAACACCAGATCTGCTGCATGCTTGTTCAGGGTCTATGGCTTAAAGCAGTGGTTCTCAAACTTTTTTTGGGTGGGGGCGCCCTTGATGGCTTTAAAAAATTTTCAAGGCATCCCCTTGGCATAAACTACCGAAATGCCGTTATGACCATTATTACACAACTACCCCTGCCCCCTAGTGTTGATTATTAGGCAGAATCCCCGCTCCAAGTAGTCAATGACTGACCACTCCCCTCCTGGCAGAAACCCCCCTCCAAATAGTCAGTGACGACCACATTAGTCAGCAACCCCTGAATGAACATGACAAGGATAAAAAGTCAATCTTGTAGAGCACAGACATTTTCCCCACAGGAAGACTGCAGTTAGCAACGCCTCCTTTAATCATACAGCATCACCTCAGCACACCCTCCAGGAACCTTGTTAGCTGGGCAACCATTTCCTTACCTATCCAGGCTAAGGCGCACTGATCTGTTGCTTCACCCGGTTTCCACTGATGTCCAACTTCAACCACGGCTGCCAGGACTAAAGGTTAGCTGGCAGGTAATGCAGCCGCATTGTTTATCAATGTGCGGTTGCATTACCTGATGGCAATGCACAAAGGATGGGGATGCATGCCGAGGCACCCAGTTTGAGAACCCCTGGCTTAAAGTATTACAGGCAGAGGATCAGCAGGGCAGCCAGGCAACTGGTATTGTTTAAGAGGAAAATATGGCATCCTCCATATGCCTCTCGATTCAGGTCCCCTTTCATGCCTGGTACACACCATGCAATGTTCCATCAGAACGACAGGTGGAATCGATAAGTTCCGACAGGTCCGATCAGGTTTCCAATTGTTTTTCTGACCGATTACGTCTGTACAAAATTGATCTTGATTGGACCGGTCGGAAATTATCTATTTGACTTAATAATCTTACAGGAAATTGCACAGTGTGTAACAGGCATAAGACCATGATCTGCTCACAGAGGGCTGGTGCACACCAGAGCGGTTCTGAAGCGGTTTTTAAAACACTTGCAGGTGGAAAACCGCTTGGCTAATGAAAGCGAATGGGATGGTGCACACCAGAGTGGTTCGTTTTTCCCACAAACGCAAACTCGGGGGCTGCAGCATTTTTTAGATTTCTGAGGTGTTTCTGCCTCAATGTTTAAGTACAGGAAAGTGGAAAACCGCTCTGAAAAACGCTAGGCATGTTTAGAAAACGTCTCTAAACATGCCTAGAATCGCTCTGAATTCTGCTTCAAAAGCATCTAGCATTTTGCAGATCTGCTAGAGGTTTTTGGTGTGCACTGGGCCAGAGAGCTATTGAGACATCATTGGTGTGAAGCCTGGATGGACAGGTGCCCATCTGCACAAAGGAATTTTTGAACTTTTGTTTCAAAAGCAATTCCTATCATGTACACTTACAGGAAACCTGAAGTGAAAATAAACTTGAGATAATGTATTTTATGTTTAGTACAGCTAAAAAACAAAAACAGCAGCAAAGAAAAAAGAGTCATTGTTTTCTAGTGAAAACTTCAGTTATCTATGCAAAAGAGCTTCTCCTGTTTTCTGAATAACTTAAAGAAAACCCCTCGGGGGTACTTACCTCGGGAGGGGGAAGCCTCAGGATCCTACTGAGGCTTCCCCAATCCTACTCCGTCCCATGGTGGTCTCGCTGGGCCCCTCTGAACGGCGGCCATGTAAATATTTACCTTCCCTGCTCCAGCACCAGTAGTTGCTCTCGGCTCGGGATCAGGCAGAAGTAGCCAATTGGGATTGGTTATTTCCGCCTTAGCCCATCAGAGAGCCGCAACTGCACCTGCACTGGGGAAGGTAAATGACAAAATTGTCGCCTGTGCCCAGTGAGACCGCCGTGGGACAGAGGATGGGGAAGCCTCATTAGGATCCAGAGGCTTTCCCCTCACAAGGTAAGTACCCACCAGGGGCACTTTTTCTGTTACAGAGTCTCTTTAAAGGGAACCTTAACTGAGAAGGATATGGATGTTTCCTTTTAAAATAATACCAGTTGCCTGACTGTCCTGCTGATCCTGTGTCTCTAATACTTTTAGCCACAGCCCCTTAACAAGCATGCAGATCAGGTGCTCTGACTGAAATCAGGCTGGATTAGCTGCATGCTTGTTTCAGGTGTGTGATTCAGCCAAATGCTGGGCATACATGGTCGAGATCGACCCCTGCCGCATCCCCGCTCATCGATCCTTGCACGTCCCCGCCGGCGGTCCTTATCAGCCACTCGATTCCCTGCCATTGTCCGCCGGCGGGAATCGAGTGGGCGGGGGTCGAGCGGCTTGATCGGGCCAGTTGAATATTATCAGCTGGTCGATACACGGTACAGAAATGTACCGTGTATCCCCAGCATAATACTATTAGCCATAGCCCCTGAACAAGCATGCAGCAGATCAGGTGTTTCAGACTTTAAAGTCAGATCTGACAAGACTAGCTGCATGCTTGTTTCTGGTGTTATTCAGATACTACTGCAGAGAAATAGATCAGCAGGGCTGCCAGGCAACTGGTATTGATTAAAAGGAAATAAATATGGCAGCCTCCATATACCTCTTACTTCAGTTCACCTTTAAAAGGAAACATCCATATCCATTTAAAGCAGAGATGTCAAACCGGTCCTATGAGGGCCGAGATCCTCACACATTTTTGATACAGCTCAAATTAATTGATGGGTCTGAATCAGGAAAGGTGCGGTCCATCAGGTAGAACACATTCCTCTCTTTCTCAGTCCCTCCTAAACACTGGCATGGATCTGGCCCTCCAGGCCTGGAGTTCCACACCTGTGCTTTAATGGTTCATAAGGTTCCCTTTAAACAGCAAAGAAACCGTGAGAGATAGCTTGAGATAAGGAAAGATCGAAAGGTCATTATTTCTGCTGTATTGTAGATTAAAAACAGAGTGTGGTTTCTAAACTGCAAATATCACAGAATGATGCAACGCTCTATAAAAAAAAAATCTATATAAAGTATGGGACTTTATATAGATTATTTTTCTTTTTTCTTTGGGCTACATCATAAAAATTTTTGTCCGATTCAATCAGACATGTCCGATCGGGATCAGATTTGAATCAATTTGCCATTGCAAAACAATGGCACATTGAATCTAATCTTGATCGGACATGTCGGACTAAAGGCCCATACACACGTCGGATTTCCACGAACGACGGGTCGTTTGAACGTCCCGTCGTTCACCCGCTAAATCGGGCGTGTGTACAGACTATAGTCGAATCGAACAAAAAAAAAATTGTATGGTGAAGACGGGGCTTAAAGAGTAACTGTCAGGCTGCAGAAGCTAATTTAAACCTCTATTCTCCTGTGTTAAACAGTTTAGAAGGAAGCTCAAAAGCCATTAGTGAAGATAAACATTTCAGTTACCTTTGATGTGTGCTTATCTTAACCTCTGTTATAGACCCATAAAGACGCAAGCCGCAGCTAAACTGCAAAGCATTCTGGGGCCCTCCCCTCGGCTGCTAATGAGACGGTACAGCAGCTTGTGTAATCAGTCCAGAGCGAAGCACTGATAAATCTCCGGGCAGACTACACTGCAGGAGTCAGCTATTGTTCCTAGCCACATGGCTCATTAATATTCACTGCACACCGTGTTGTTCAAGAACGAGTGTATCTGTGATCAGAAGCAGGCAGGACATGACGACACATTTGGCTTCACAAACATGGAGCCTGCCATGAGCTGTCAGGAGCATCTATCTCTGCATATACTATATACAAATTCTGTGAAATCCAAACGTGGACAGTGAAATGCATATGTAATGTAAGTACAGCCAATCTTTAGCTACTGATATATGTGTTTATTTTCTCTGAGACCCTATACCTAACAGCTCCTCTTTAAAGGAATACTATCGATGTATGCATTTATTTTTAAATGCTGTATGTTGTAGCACACATTAGGGCAAGTACTAGGAGCAATTTGATTCCTCACACAGCTGTTCCTCTCAGCTGTAAAATCCTCCAACTGACTTCAGTGTTGGATACAAAATGTATCTAATACTGAGCTCCCAGAGGACTAGACCAGGTCTCTGCAAAGGGGAGTTGCTATCAACTCCTCAGTTTATTGTTTAATTATCACCTTGCTGAAAGAATCTTGTTGATATGGTGGTAAGGGGTTAAAGAGGAACTGTAATGGCAAAACGTCCCCTGGGGGGTACTCACCTCGGGTGGGGGAAGCCTCCGGATCCTAATGATGCTCCCCACGCCGTCCTGCGTCCCTCGGGGGTCTCGCTGCAGCCCTCCGTACAGCCGTGACGTAATATTTACCTTCCTGGCTCCTGCGCAGGCGCTCTGATGGCTGTCGGCTCCGAAGTAGGCGGAAATACCCGATCGCCGTCGGGTCCGCTCTACTGCGCAGGCGCAAGTCTCCGGCGCCTGCGCAGTAGAGCGGACCCGACGGAGATCGGGTATTTCCGTCTATTCCCGAGCCGAATGCAGCCACAGCGCCCCCGCTGGAGCCAGCAAAAGGTAAATATTGAAATTACAGTCGGGCCTGTCGCCGGCTGTTCAGAGGGCTGCAGCGAGACCCCCGTGGGACGCAGGACGGCGTGGGAAGCCTCATTAGGATCCGGAGGCTTCCCCCACCCGAGGTGAGTACCCCCCAGGGGATCTTTTTAAAGTTACAGAGTCTCTTTAAAGATTCTAGCAATGTGTGTTTATCTTTGCTTCTCTTTACTGATAAAGATACTAATAATGCTAATTGTAGACAGTGGTCTGCCCCTCTCAGCAGATTGTAAAGTGGATGCAGCCTGGAGTGAATCACCTCAAGCAGGCAGCCAGTCTGAGTGTAAACACATACTAGTGTTATAGCTTGTTACATTCCAGCAATATTACAGCTCATTTAGTTACCTGTTACCACCTCAGATCCGCCTATTTCTCCTCATGCTGTGAGTGACACAGTGAAATATATTTGTGAGCTGTGTGACAAGCAGCAGGGTGACCCAAACTACTATGAGCTGTGTGAGAAATGAATTTTTAAGCAGGGATAGTGAGAGAGAGACCTGGGTGAATAAATAAAGTGCCCCTAGCACTAGTGGTAATGTGTACACTAAGGGCTGGTTCAGACGGACGTTTGGAGGCGTCGCGTTCATTGGCGTCGCGGTGGCAATGCGTTCGGGCTTTCAGCAGCGTTCGCGTTAAGTTCGGATGCGGCCGCGTTTTTTCTTCCCCTAGGGGGACATTACCCGTCGCGGTTAACCGCCCCTGGAAGCAGCATGTAGCTTCCAGGGGCTCCTTGAACGCCAGTGAAAATCGGGACCCGAGCGCCGCGTTCGTGTAAACGCGCGTAAAAGCTTGGTACAAACGCTCCCATTCACTTGAATGGGAGCGCTTAACGCCAAGTCCTGAACGCTGGCGGTAAATGCTGCACAAGCGTCCGTCTAAACCAGCCCTAATAGAGTATTAAAAAAAAAAAAAAGTCGTTTCAATCGATAGTATTCCTTTAACTGAACATAAAAATATGAGACTTCATTGCTACTAATGTTCTATTCATTATCCGTACTACGCATACAATTCATTATATCATGTTTATTTTTTTTACTTCAGGTTTTAATTATTGTTTTTAAAACTCAGCCTTATTTTGTTTTTGGATTTAGCTGGACTTTAGCCCCTGTGACAGACAGGTTTCATGTAGATAAACTAGCACAAAGGTGACACTCTAAGCTTTCACTTTTCTAATGAAGTCAGGTGTGGCAGCTCCCAAATACTACCTGGACCCCTTCCAGCTGGCCTCCCAGCTACAGCAGCGCTGCTGAGAAAGGTGTCATGTTCAGAAATCAGAACTGCTGACCTGCACTGGTGCGCGAGACACACGGAGGACAATAAACCCGGAACAAGCAATTCTAGGTGGCAGATTTCTGCCAAACCACCACCCAGCTGTCCGTACACAGCAGACACAGGAAGGTGCCTCTCCACATTGGAAGTCTGGGAAGGAAACAGGAAGCGCGTTTGTTTGTTCCACTGCAATTTGGCTTTTCCGTTCTATCCAGGTCTCGAGTCCTTCGTGACAGATACACTGAGGGGTGGTAGGTAACAGCAGAAAGCACAGATCACCAGCGGAAACTGGAGCTGGATAGCAACATTTTGCCTTAAAGTGTAACTGTCGGGCATAAAATCAAAAATCAATTCTTTATTTTTATCTGGTAAACAAGTAATAAGGATGCTAATCAAGCAATCCAAAAGTTAATATCACTATTACTTTTCTTGTTGATAAATGATCAGTCCCCAGTTTACCTGACTCTTATTTGGTACACAAAAAGGAAGTTGCAGGGCATGCTGGGTTGTCATTTTTTGCTTCTGTACATTAGTTAAGTCTGAGGGGAAATAAAGAAGCAAAAAAAAAAAAAAAAAAAAAAGACAACCCAGCATGCCTTGCAACTTCCTTTGTGGGGCAATGTACCAAATAAGAGTCAGGTTATAAACAAGAAAAGTAATAGAGATATTAACTTTTGAAATGCCTGGTTAGCATCCATATTACTTGTTTACCAGATAAAACTAAAGAATTGATTTTTTTATTCTATGCCCGACAGTTACACTTTAAAGGGAACCTAAACTGAGAGGGATATGGATGTTTCCTTTTAAACAATACCAGTTGCCGGCAGTCCTGCTGATCTCTTTGGCTGTAGTAGTGGCTGAATCACACACCTGAAACAAGCATGCAGCTAATCCAGTCTGACTTCAGTCAGAGCACATGATCTGCATGCTTGTTCAGGGGCTGTGGCTAAACGTATTAGAGACACAGGATCAGCAGGACTGCCAGGCAACTGGTATTGCTTAAAATGAAATACATATTTATTGCATTTATAAAGCGCCAACATATTACGCAGCGCTGGACATTAGTTTAGGTTACAGACAATATTTAGGGGTGACATACAGCAATATGATAATACAGGAATACAAGAAAAACCAGATCACACAGCACAGTATGAGTACAAGGTAATGCTTAGTCAGTCACTGGAGGGGAGCATGGAGATTAGGCAAGTTAGGTTCACTCAAATGCATAGCATGGGTTCACAGTAATGGAGGTGCATGATCAGGTAGGACACAAGAGGAGGACCCTGCCCAAAGGCTTACAATCTAGAGGGAGAGATATGGCAGCCTATATCTCTCTAGCTTCAGTTATACTGTAAAATGGTTCATTAATCCTCATGCTGGTGTCCATCTTAGCTTCTGTCAGCCCTGAACCTTACTGCTCAAGTCCAGGTACAAGGAAAACAAAGTAAACCTGATATCTGTGCTGCCTATAGCCGCAACTGCTGCCAGCACCCAAGTGACCTGCTTTGGCCTCAACACCCTTTATGTGTACCCGAAATGGTGTTGGGTGGAAAATTCACACATACCTGGACCTTTCTCCAGCCTCCTTCAGACCTTCGTCAGACCTTCGTCTCCCACCCAGACTTGAGCTTCCTTTAAACTTTTAAGGGCACCTAAAGTGCGAGTTATATGGAAGCTGCCATATTTGCCTGGCTATGCTGCAGATCCTCTGCCTCTAATACTTTTAGCCATCAACCCTGAACAAGCATGCAGCAGATCAGGTGTTTCTGACATTGTCAGATCTGACAATATTCCCTTCATGCTTGTTTCTGGTGTGATTCAGACACTGCTGGTATTGTTTAACCACTTCCCTGACCAGAACAATTTTCACATATCAGTGCTGCACCCATTCGACAATAACTTTATTACTACTTATACCTAAATGATGATATTTTCTGTCACTATTTTGATTTTACAAGTCTTATTTTGGTACAGAACATGTGAAAATAAAATTGCTTTTGCTTACGTTTGTGGCCAAAAAGAATATACAAGACATGGACCTCAACCCTAAAATCTATTCTACTGCTTACCACAGTTACAATGTTACCACGTCTCGTAGTTTTTCTAAAAAACTTAAGTTTGATAATAATTTTGAAAATTACTTTTTATGTTGGATTGAATTTATCCCTACCCTTTTTTTTCTTTATTTTATGCGACTTGGCTCCAAGCTTTATAGGAGTGATCAGGCTAATATTACCAAAATAAGCGCTACTTACCCAGGGCTTCCTCCAGCCCCCAGCATGTTCCTCGCCGCAGCTCTCCCCGCAGCCGGTCACCGCAGCTCCCTCCCAGTCCCCGGCGATGTACTGCGCATGCGCGAGCGGCGCTGTCAATCACAGACACGTGGACCGGAGCGGACTGCGCCTGCAGGGAGCTTGGGGCTGGAGGAAGCCCCCGGTAAGTAGCGCTTATTTTGGTAATATTAGCCTGATAACCCCTAAAACACACCAAAATGTATTCTACAACTTGCCATGGTAAAAATGATACATGTGCCTGATTTAGCAACAGAATGGTGGTGCACTCTTCACAACTACACTGGGGGAGATCAGAATACAACTTGTGATTACAGGTAGTCCCCGGTTAACGAATGAGATAGGGACTGTAGGTTCATTCTTAACCTGAATCTGTTATTAAAGGACAACTGAAGAGAGAGGTATATGGAGGCTGCCATGTTTATTTCCTTTTAAGCTATACCAGTTGCCTGGCAGCTCTGCTGATCCTCTGCCTCTAATACTATTAGCCATAGCCCCTGAACAAGCATGCAGCAGATCAGGTGTTTCAGACTTTAAAGTCAGATCTGACAAGACTAGCTGCATGCTTGTTTCTGGTGTTATTCAGGTACTACTGCAAAGAAATAGACCAGCAGGGCTGCCAGGCAACTGGTATTGATTAAAAGGAACTAAATATGGCAGCCTCTGCATACCTCTTACTTCAGTTCCCCTTTAAGTCAGAACATTGTGCCATCTCTGTCCCCTGTACCTCCAGTGTCCCCCTCTGTGTCACATCTGCCCTCTGTACCTGTTTATACAAGTTTAAAAGCCTTTTTTTTTAAAAAAAAATCTATTTTCTCAAAAACTACAAGTCCAATTTGAAACAAACATTTTATTTGACTTGTTCCCATGGAAACAGAGAATCCATGCCGTTCATATTGGCAGGTCGTCGGTAAGTCGGGGACTACCTATATACACAAATGAGGGGGAATTAGACAGGCAAAACTCTCTAAATACATACAGGAAGCATTTCTCTGTTTTCCTTCTGGCTTGTGCAAAAGTTCAGGTCTCCTTCAAAGCAGGGCTGTGGAGTCGGTACAAAAATCTCCCGACTCCAACTCCGACTCCTCAGTTTATGAAACCACGACGGACTCCAACTCCGGGTACCCAAAATGGCTCCGACTCCTTAGTTTAATTCCTTAACAGGGCTGTGGATTTTGTACAAAAATCATCTGACTCCTCAGTTTATGAGAGTGCCCAAAATTCCCCCGACTCCGAAGCCCTGCTTTAACCTGCCTGGCGTTCTATTAAGATCGCCAGGCTGGCGACCGGACGTTTGTTTTTTTTAATAAAAAAAAAAAAAATATTTCATGCAGCCATCTGAAAGTTGGCTGCATGAAAGCCCACTAGAGGGCGCTCCTAATCCATACTTCTGATCGCCTCCGGCAATCAGAAGTAACAAGAAGGGCCGCGATGAGCCATGGCGACGAGCGGAGTGACGTCATGGACGTCAGCCGCCTCAGATCCAGCCCTTAGCGCTAGCCGGAACTGTTTGGTCCGGCTGCGCTGGGCTCGGGCGGCTGGGGGGACCCTCTTTCGCCGCTACACGCGGCACATTGCCGAGCTGTGGCGGCGATCAGGTAGCACACGCGGCTGGCAAAGTGCCGGCTGCGTGTGCTCCTTTTTATTTCAGGGCCTGAGCGGCACCCTCCTGCATCTCTGGACGAGCTCAGCTCGTCCAGAACGCTCAGGAGGTTAAAGGAAACCAGTAGTGAAAGGGAAAAAAAAAAAAAAGTTTAACTTACCTGGGGTTTCTACCGACCCCCTGCAGACATGTGTCCGCACCAGGACAAAGCCATCCTACGGTCCCACGCAGCAGCTCACTTTTGTTTCCTTCAGTCAACTGCCACAGTTGCCAGTAGCAACCTGCGCCGCCATACGAAACTGTCTCCAACTGTGCCTGCGCAGGACACTACTGGCGACGTGAGCTTGAGTGAGGACACGTTCCTACCACGGCCACGCAGACGCAGTATACTTGTAAGTCTGGAGTAAGGCAAGTGAGTCGTGGCGGGAGACCGGAGGATCTTTGCGCACCAGCGGGGGCACAGGACGTCTGCAGGGAGCCGGTAGAAGCCCCAGGTAAGTTAAACTGTTTTTTTTCCCCCTCATTACAGGTTCCCTTTAAGACTTATAATGGCGTGTGGAAATAAAGACTGTAGTTCGGCTTTAAGGCAGTGGTAGAGCAACTCTGATATCTAGGTAGTCAAGACTCCTCGGAAAATGACAGCAGGCGCCTAACTTGTGTTTTTCAATAAAACCCCTCAATTGCGCTGGCTAATAAAACCTTCCTGCTGGTTCCTGGATTGGACAGACAGGCTCTGGGACTACACACTGTCCACCCCTGGCCTAAAGACATGAACACTGGAAATTTCCACAATGAATCATGCCTGTAAAGTTCTTATTTAAACAGATATTAGTAAAAGCAAATTAAGTGAAAGTCAGCTTTTCTTAAACTGTCTTCCATTCTAGAGGTCTCATCTCTATCCAAAGTGGATTGCTGAAATCAAAAGAATAATACTAGACATGTACAATATATGCATCACAGAGCAATAGAAGGTGTTCAGATGAACCACATTTTCCCACAGATTCTTTGACTTTTTTCAACTGCAATTTTTAGTACTGGGACATTTTAACAGAGTAAAGGCCCATACACACACCCAACCGCCTGATTTTGGTTTGTTGGACTACAATCAGGTGCATGTAAATGACTACACGAGCGACTTACAGGCAGTTTGCTCGATCCATCCAGTGAATCAACTCCCAACTGCTATGGTGCCCATACAGTGGTACAGTAAAAACGTTTAATTTTCCCGTTTATTCGTCCAAAACTATCGAATGAAAGTTTAAAAGAATCTTTTTTCGATCAAGAAAAACACACAATTATCCTGTTTTTTTCAATAAAAATCCAATCTGACACGTTGTAAAAATCTTTATATTCGATCTAACGGAATAATTAAACTAATTCATCTAATCAAAAAAATTAAAAAAACACTGTACCATGTATGGGCACCTTAAAGGACACCCGAGGCAAAAATAAAACTAATGAAATAAACAATTGTATCTATCTTCCTTCTTTTAAAAATGACTTAAGATATTCCAGTTTTATTTTATGTTTAAATCTACTTTTATTGTTTTTGTTCAATGACGCATCCATTTAAGTATGCCAGAGCTAAAATATATGAACTATTGACCCTTTTCATCTTTTTCCTGCTCTCAGAAGCCATTTTCTGCTAGAAAAATGTTTTATAGTTGGACTTTATCAGTCAGGGTCACTTCCTGTCAGAGTCGGGACTGAGTCAGCCAATTACATACCTGATATTTAAGTCTTTCAGGCAGAGAAAAAAAAAAAAAAAAGGAACAGCGTAGTTATCTGTGTGCTTGGCACTGTACATACTCATGTCTATAGGTGCGTACACACGCACTACAGCAGCCAACGACGGGTCCGTCGGCACCTCCCGCTGGGCGGGTTTTCAGCAGACTGTAGTGCATGTGTACGCACTGTCGGCGGACTGATAAGGCTGTTCCTGAACGATCCGCCTTATCAGTCCGCCGACAGTGCGTACACATGCACTACAGTCTGCTGAAAATCCGCCCAGCGGGAGGTGCCGACGGATCCGTCGTTGGCTGCTGTACTGCGCGTGTACACACCTTATCTCATGTCACCTCGGGTATCTGTCGTGCTGTCCGTTTTCATTGCATGCGTAATATGTTGATGAGGCAGTCAATTAGTGCACAGAAAATACAAGTTGTGTAAACGGTTTGTTGTGGTGTCAGGCGTGCACTTTATTGGACGTGTGTGTACCTTAAAGAGAATCTGTAACATCAAAATGTCCCCTGGTGGGGTACTCACCTCGGGAAGGGGAAGCATCAGGATCCTAACGAGGCTTCCCACGCCGTCCTCCGTCCCTTGGGGGCCTCGCTGCAGCCCTCCGTACAGCGGCGACGTAAATATTTACCTTCCCGGCTCCTGCGCAGGCGCTCTGACGGCTCCGAAGTAGGCGGAAATACCCGATCGCCGTCGGGTCTGCTCTACTGCGCAGGCGCAAGTCTCCGGCGCCTGCACAGTAGAGCGGACCCGACTGAGATCTGGTATTTCCGTCTATTCCCGAGCCGAAAGCAGGTACAGCGCCCCCGCTGGAGCCAGCAAATGTAAATATTGAATTGACAGTCGGGTCTGTCGGCGGCTGTTCGGAGGGCTGCAGCGAGACCCCCGTGGGACAGAGGACGGCGTGGGAAGCCTCATTAGGATCCGGAGGCTTCCCCCACCCGAGGTGAGTACCCCCCCCAGGGGATATTTTCGATGTTATAGAGTCTCTTTAAAGCACAACTGTTACTAGAAGCATATGGAGGCTGCCATATTTATTTACTTACCAGTTGACTAGCTGTCCTGCTGATCATTTGCCACTAATACATTTAGCCATAGACCCTGAACAAGCATGTGTTCCTGACATTGTCATATCTGACAATACATGCATGTTTGTTCCTGGTGTGATCCAGACACTACTGCAGCCAAACAGACCAGCAGGTCTGCCAGGTAACTGGTGTTTAACCTCCCTAGCGTTCAATTTCCCTAGGATTTCTGTGCAAAAAGTGATCAAATTAATTTTTTGTAACTTTTTTCCCTGTAACTTGCCAAAATATGTCAAGCAAAGGTCACCACCATGCACTTCCTCCTTCCAGCTTGAAGGAGGAAGTTGAGCAGGGAGGCTTGCAACGCGACCAACAGGACCCATGCAAGCTATTTGGAGTGCAGGGGGGGACGCGCACTTATGGGTAAATAACCCCTTCACTCTCTGCCGCACACCTGAGCTAATTGAAGCTCATTTAAATCATGACTGAGGGCTGGTGCACACCAAAACCCGCTAGCAGATCCGCAAAACGCTAGCAGATTTTTAAACGCTTTTTTTTATTTTTATGAGGCGTTTTGCGGATTGCTGCTGCGGTTTTCAGTATAGTAGATTTCATATATTGTTACAGTAAAGCTGTTACTGGACAGCTTCTGTAACAAAAACGCCTGCAAAACCGCTCTGAAGTGCCGTTTTTCAGAGCGGTTTGCGTTTTTCCTATACTTAACATTGAGGCAGAAACGCATCCGCAATCCAAAAAATGCCTCACCCAGGCATTTTTCGTTTCTGCAAAACGCCTGCCGCTCTGGTGTGCACCACCCCATTGAGATACATTGACCAAGCAGATCCGCAGCCGCAAGCGGATCTGAAAACGCCCAAAAAGCCGCTCGGTGTGCACCAGCCCTGACTCGTTAATACTCGTGAGAGCATCTCTGCTAGCAACGGGGAATTTTCATTGGTTAAACATGAACCGATGAGAATTCTCTGTTGCTGAGGATTCCCACTGGTCTATTGCAGCACAATGGAGAATCCCCATGCCTCTGGGCTCTTCAGAATGGACCGGGCAGCGGTGATGGACAGCGAGCCGTGCTAGTAGGACGTCATGACGGCGACTAGCCTAATGAGAGCGGACAGTGTCCATTCTAATAGGCTAGCATTGGACACATTTTCCCGTCCAGTTCAGGAAAAAGTGTCAAATCCAGACTCTTTCTTTCCATGCAACACGGATCCGTATGTGATCCGTGTTTTTGCCCCATCTACCCCGCTAGCCAGCAGCCTTACCTACCTAACACACTAGTCCAACTCACTAGCCACCAGCTTGTCCTACCTACCCACAGCACCAGTCTGACCTACATTTGACATTGGGGTAATGGTTTCTGCATTTGACATTTTTGAGTAATGGTTTCTACATTGGACATCTGGTGTAATGGAAATGCCGCCTTATTATAGATCTGCTTTTTGGGGGAAACCGTATAATTACCTTTATGGACAATTTGCCTAGCTGCGTTTTGGGAAGGGGGGAATTCTGGGGAGAACTCTGAAACCACAGATGCCTGAAGTGAATAATACAGTATCAATAAAATGGCACCGGTAAAGGGGTGAAACATTACAAGAGAACAAGATGGAAGAGCATTCAAGCTGCAGCGGTTTCATTGCATGCCCAGACCCCCAGCCTCTCCTATACAAGTACCTCCTGGACCATCAACAATAGGAAAAGAGCCAATGGGTCAGCATCACAATAAATGAGCTCTATTATTTCTTCAATGCATAAACAATAAGCTGATAACATTAACAGCGTAGCAGGAATCCTACCGAATTAAAGGCAGCCATACCCTGGTAGATTGCCAACAGATCGACCAACAGCTAGATCCCTCTGTGACCGAATCCGATCAGAGAGGGATCTAATGGCTGCCCATACACTGCACACAGATTTTGAATCAATTTCAGCATGAAATCGATTCACAATCCGTGGAGCTGCAACCTTCCGCCCAGTGTACTCCCCTGGCCAGCAGCAATACATTACCTGTCGGCCGGCGCGAGTCCCTGGGTCCGTGCTGTCCCTTTCCCTGGGTGGCCTTCTTCATCTTCACTTCCTGTCCCATCCTGTGAGGAGGGGACATTCAAACAGTAGCGCGCCCTCTACTGTTTGAACTTCCTCTGGTCACAGGTCGGGACAGGAAGTGAAGATGAAGAAGGCCAGCTGGAGAAAGTGTCAGCACGGAACAGGGGACTCATGCTGGCGGAACAGGTGAGATTATTTCTGCGTCAGTTGTCGCTGAATGGAACGCCGGCAACAACGCGCTCCCGACCAGCCGGCGATCTAGCTACATTTTCTGCCTGGACAGATCGACGGAATCGGACGATTTCGGTTAGAAATCAGTCCGCGTTTACGTAATTGATTTCACAGCAGATTCGATGATGTGATGAAATCTGCTACCGACGGGAAATTGAGTAAATGTATGGGCACCTTAAGATCTGTATAGTGCTATTACCCTGTTGGTTTCAAAGCGCTCAAGAGATGCAGCCACTAAGGGGAAGTCTTGCCCAAGGTACTGACCCCGGCCAGGATTTGAACCCTAGTCTCATGTCAAAGACGGTGCCCTTAAAGAGGAACTCCAGTGAAAATAATGTAATAAAAATTACTTCATTTTTACAATAATTATGTATAAATGATTTAGTCAGTGTTTGCCCATTGTAAAAGCTTTCCTCACCCTGATTTACATTTATCACATGGTGACATTTTTACTGCTGGTAGGTCATGTCACTGGAAGTAGCTGCTGCTTGCTTTTTTGGTGGCTGCAAACAGCTGTAAACAGTTATTTCCCACAATGCAACAAGGTTCACAGACAGGAAACTGCCAGGACCATGGTCCTGACATCACACTGTGGGAGGGGTTTCACCACAATATGAGCCATACAGACCCCCCCCCCCCCCCCCCCCCCCCGATGATCAGTTTGTGAAAAGGAAAATATTTCTCATGGGAAAGGGGGTATCAGCTACTGATTGGGATGAAGTTTAATTCTTGGTTACGGTTTCTCTATAAACAGTTTATTTTATCAGCTGTCTGCTGTTTATTTTTTAAATGAAATAAGTTAATTTTTTATTTTTACAGTGGTGCTGACCCATTGGATTTTTTTTTTTAAAAAAAAGAGACCCTGAAGCAAAATGTTCTGCAAAAGTTAGACAGCTCCTCTGAAAGAGGGAAGCCTCTGGTTAGTTAGCTTAGTTAGGAAGTTAGCTTCCTATAACCTCCTTGACCTCGCCACTCCAGCAGTGGGACTCCCTGGACAATTTTGGCAAGGCTTATTGAATATATTCTTATGGCTGCGCTACAGTCCGTGTACGAGCACAGCTGCACTGCACAGGTGCAAGCTTAGCCGCTTGTGCAGATTTTTGCACTGTGCACAAGCAGCTTCATGCTACTGCAGAGGCACAAGTATGGTACGCGCACTTGTGCAGTGCAGCTGAAGTACACAGTGAGGAGCACAGCTTCAAGGAAGAAAAGGGACCCAGATGCTCCTGTCTACTGAGGTAAGGTACGCAACAAAGCATTGTGAATGGCCAAATAGTGTGGGCTGAGTTTATTACAACCTATCTGAAAGCTAGCTGTTGATTGTACTAAAAAAAAAAAAAAAGTCTTGCCTATCCAATTAGTATAACGGAAAATTGGATACTTACCTGCCGGCAATTTTCCTTTCCAGATGTCTCCATGGCAGCACGATAGGGTTAAGTCCCTGCTGCCATGGAGACATATGGAAAGGCTTGTAGGTGCCTGAAGTAGGTGACTATTATTATTCTGCAGGCATATAAATTCCTGGGTGTGTCTTTACCACATTCCAGCCAATTAATACTCAAGAGTTTCTTTTTCTATAAAGAAAAATTACATAACTAAAAAAACGTCCAGCAACAAGTGTCTCAGTTTTCTTTGGACAGCAATAAAGAATGTCCTGCTTTGCCACGGTAAGCGAATTGAATGGCAGCATTCCATGGGCACACCTGTTTATACAGGGTGATTGGAGCAATCTGGACACCAGTTAAGGTTGCCACACATGATACAATAAAATGGCCCAATTTAACAGCAATTCAATAAAAAAGTAAAAACATCTTTTTCATTCATTCGGGAAATCTGTAACAAACTTCCCATTTTTTCTCCAATACAGTATAAGTCAATCAAGAGCGGTGGATTTTTTTCTGATACATTTTTGGGAAACTGAATGTTGTAGGGTAGACTCATTTTCTTAAAGTAAACTTTAGAGCTAAATTAAATTCAGAAAGGGCGCCTAATGTGTGTTTGGGGAGCTATGCGGATCCTTACTGCACCTCTCATGCTCCAGCGTCTCCTTCCGTTCTCTGTCATTATTTCAATTCCTCCTCTTCCTGGTCGGCGAACTCTGACCTGGACATACTATGCTGCGCAATATGTCCACTAGTTCACCTTGTCACCACACTCCCCAGCAATGCCATATGACGTCAGTGCGATCACATGGTGGCAAGGCAGCCTAGCGTACATACTGGGCAGGATGTCCAAGTTGGAGGTCAATGAACCCACCAACCAGGAAGAGGAGGAATTGAATACCGGAAAACAGAGGGAGACGCCAAAGCACGAGAGGTGCAGTAAGGATCCCCACAGCTCCCCATACACGCATTAGGCATCCTTTTTGAATTTAATTTAACACTAAGGTATATTTTAGGGGCTGCAGTTTCCCCCCAGACAAAACCCTGCCATACGAAACAATGGTGCCGCCAGCCTAATCGCTTGCGCTAGCAATTCGCCTGACATCGCCATCCCTTTCGGTGCGAATTTCATAGCCGTGCATGGCACAGCTGATGGGATTCGTCTGTATCCGCACACCAGAAAGTGCCGCCACGCGTCTTGCAGCAGCGTGCGGCACAAGTGAAAACAGGCTCTCGATGGTTAGACCCAGGCAATTTTGTCAGCATTTATATATTTGTGAATAATTAAGGGGGGGGAGGAATGAACACAAGCGTGCAACACATTGGTCAGATTTTTCAAATGTTACAATCAGAAAAGTTGTTTGGGATTCTTGAATTACATTTTTTTTAAATTGTATGGTGTGTGGGGTCACCTTTATGGTGGCCACTAATGATCCAATCTTTATTACCCAATCTTATTTCTATATCATATAAGGTACTGCCTAAATTATCCATTCAATATATTTACTCAATTTACCCTTCTACTACATAGATTTGGTAAAATTGGATGAAAGAGATTGGATCATTAGTGGCCACCTATAGTTACAACTGGGAGACAGTGAGCCCCTCCAGGAAGAGACAACCCTACAAAGCCGGGGTCTCTGGCTGGGAATCTGCAGGAGGCTCCAGCACTATGCACTGCGGTCTATGGCGCAATGCCTGAGCCCCTGGCCTCTCCCATCCCTCCCAATGTACACCTACCATTATAGAGCGCGATGTCCCCGCCCCCCCGGGCCTCCAGCCGCAGCTCCCTCTGCTCCGCGTGTCTCTGGATCTCCCCGTTCGCGTCCCCGATACTCAGGAGCCGCACGCCGGGAAACACCGACACCGCCGCCATCTTTCCAGAGGCGGGCACAAGGCTCGGCGCGGGGAGTTATGGGTGGAGGGAGGGGACTGGGACTGAATACGGCGACACGCAGCGGCCAGGAGGAGGGGAGCTGACGTCATGCAATGGAAAATACGGGTCGATTGCACGGGTGACATCTTGTGGCCGTTTAGGATATCACATCTTGTCGATTAACAGTAGAAGCTTTGTCTCGGACAGGAGAGCGCGGGGGACATCGTGCGGCCAGACTTGACATCACACCATGGAGTTACACAGTGGTTCTTTTGTATCAGGGAACCGAACTAGACCATGATCCTCCCAATTAACTTTACTCCCAGATGTTTAGATAGATAGATAGATAGATAGATAGATAGATAGATAGATAGATAGATAGATAGATAGATAGATAGATAGATAGATAGATAGATAGATAGATAGATAGATAGATAGATAGATAGATAGATAGATAGATAGATAGATAGATAGATAGATAGATAGATAGATAGATAGATAGATAGATTAGATAGATAGATAGATAGATAGATAGATAGATAGATAGATAGATAGATAGATGTTTCTATTTAATCTACAAAATACTATTTCAGCAAGAAACAAGTGGAAAGTACTAAAATGGTTAGAGAGGTGGTATCACACTATTATTTATTTACTTATTTATAAAGCGCCAACATATTACGCAGTGCTGGACATTAGTTAAGGTTACAGACAATATTTAGGGGTGACATACAGCAATATGACAATACAGAAATACAACAAAGACCAGATCATGCAGCACAGTATGAGTACAAGGTAATGTTTAGTCACTGGATGGGAGCATGGAGATTAGGCAAGTCGAGTTCACTCAATTACATAGCATGGTTGCATGGTAATGGAGGTGCATGATCAGGTAGGAGACACAAGGAGGAGGACCCTAACCGAAGGTTTACAATCTTAAGTTATTTGTAACAATTGAAAACTACAAGCTTGCTTGATGGGACCTGAAAAAGCAGTTTATTGATCAAGTGAGAAAATATCTCCTATGAGCAGTGACATAGCAATAGGGGATGCAGAGGTAGCGACCCCACCAGGGCCCCTGGCCTGGACCAGAGGGGCCCAGTAGGGGCCCTTTTTAAACTGCTTTATTAGCCCTTTATTGGTGCTATGCTGGTTATGATCACCTTTGTATGTGCTTTGGTTAGTTGTAACCATTTATAGACTGTTCTTCTCCTCCCCACCTCTCTGCACCTCTCTGACACTGCACATGTCCTTGGCAGGTTTTGGTGCTCCATACTGATTGTTATGCAGAGAGCACTTAAAGGCAGGGCTGGTTCTCTCATGAAGCAAACTGAAACACTTGCATCAGACGCAGAGATTACAGGGGCAGCATGTTTGTACTTTACACTTAAAGCATGCAGTGAGAGTAGGAAGAGAAGTGAGAGGAGAGTGACTGAGGTGAAGCTTGTTGTGCTGTGTGAGGAGTCTGACAGTGAGCGAGGAGGGGGAGGCAAGAGAGGAGTAGTGTTTCATTTGGCTTGCATAGCAGAAGGGAGGAGGTGGCACTGCTCTCCTGACTGAGGAGGAATAGAGGACAGCCGACTGGCTGAGGGTGGGCAGTTTGATTGTCACAGACTCGCAGTAAGCCTGCAAGTTTGGCATTGTGATGAGCTGCAGCGTGTCATGTCTCAAGTTGTTGCATATACTCCCTTGCTGACTGGAAACATCAAATGAAGCAGAATAACTTGTCTACTGCGGTGTGATCATCCCAAATCGGGAAAGGGGGGGGGGGGGGCGCATTCTCATAAGTTTGCCTCAGGCAGAAAAAAGTCTAGGACCGGCCCTGCTTAAGGGGACCCAATGTAAAACTTGCACTGGGGCCCACAGCTCCTAAGCTACGCTACTACCTGTGAGAAAACTCAGGAGAAAAGTTAATTGAATTAGATCCTGAATTTCCACATTGCAGTGAGATTGAAAAAAAAGAAACAGATGGAGGATTTAATAGGCCAATATAAATTCTTTCCTTAGGTCAGTGCAGGCTTGTTAGGGGGATTATTTTGCTCATCACATCACTGCAAACCGAGGTTGAATTTATGAAAAGTTGTCTGGTGGTGCAGGTAGGTTGGCAAACAAACTATAATAGAGAGAGGGTTGGCTAGTTTAGTAGTGCTCCGGTCATGTGATAGCAGTCAGGTGTACACATACCTGCAATTTTTCATAAATCCAGGACAATCTAGATCAGGCTTGCCCAACATTTGGACTATTGACCAGAAACTGCCCTGTCAGCCTGCTCTTCTTGGACTTTTTGCTTCCAGCCAGCTCACTGCTCCGCCCCCTGGCTGCAGATCCTCCTTGGGTTCCATCACTGCTCCCCTTCTTTCTATTTTGGCAGCTGTTGTACTTACTTGTGGCCTCACCTTCTTCATGGGATGGCCAATCAATAAAGAGAATTTTCCTCAGGAATTTCACAATATCCTCTTACCCAACACTGGTGGACAGTCAAGTGTGATTGTAAGTAAAATGGGGCTTTAAAGAGAACCAGAGACGAAGCACCCTCATGTATTTTACCTTATAAATCAGTGGGAACATGACAGTAAACACCTAATCTGCTCTTTGTTTCATTGTTCTCTGTTTAGGGCTCTTTCACATTAGCGCAGACTTTCTGCGTTAACGCAAACTGAAGCCGTTTGCGTTAACCAAGGTAAGATGAAAGTCCATAGACTTTCATTTTACCTTTCACACTCGACGCTGCGTTTCGATGCGTTGCGGTTCCGACGCACCCGGGCGCAGTTTTTCCTCCAACGCACCCGCGAGCCGGCGTTTTCCGTCGGGTTTAATTACCAGCTACCGCCGCTGATTGCGTCGCACCGCAGATACCCGACGACACGCCGCAGGCAGACAATGCGTGCAGGAGAACGGCTCCTGTTCGCGTTGTCTGATGTGAAAGAGCCCTTAATCTTATCACCACTGCTAAGGATCCCCGACTGAGCATTCAGTCTGGCTTTGCTACTGAATGATTATAGCTGAGTCTGTCTTCTCTGGTGTCCTTTCAAGCCCAAGCCTGCCCTCTTGTGGCTCTGCTATAATGACTCAGCTATAATCATTCCCGGCAAAGCCAGACTGCATGCTCAGTCGGGGATTCTTATCACAGCTGATAACAGACACTTTTAGCAGTGAGGATGAAATGGAGAGCAGGGTAGGTGTTTTCTCTAATGTTCCCACTGATATATATGGTAAAATACATGAGGGTGCTTCTTCTCTGGTTCACTTTAAGCAGAAATGCATCAGGAGCAGGATCATCCACCAGGCAACCTAGGCAGGTGCTTGGGGCCTAGTGGGCATCAAGGGGACCACCTGCCACCTTCTCTGACCTCACTCCCCACTTCAGCTTACAAAATGGACCACAAATGGGCCCCAAGTCTACCACATCTTAATCCACCTCTGCGTACATGTTGTCAGGTCACAGAGCAGAGAGCTATGACACTTTACACTGGGGGGTGTGAGGCAGCAGCAGGATGATTTGTAATAGATTTCCTGCTGAAATCTATTGCAGATCGCTTGACAGTGTGTGGGTAGGTGACAGATCCGAATCTGATCAGAGAGGGCTCTATCTGATGCTTGATCTGGGCAAAAATTGAGTAACGTATGACCAGCTTGAAACATCTTTCCAATCAGCACTTTATTTTCATACCATTTAGCCCCAGTTTATAAACACATCATAAGTTAAAGGGAAGCTACTGAACAAAGTAAATATTCCAGACACAGATGACTGCATGATGATGTGTTTGGTTGAGCAACAGCTGTGTATTGCCAGGAAACCACAAACACACTGATTTCAAATAAGAGGAAGAGCAAGGCTAAGCTTGCGTAATACGTTGTTTACTGGTGAACGTGTTGTGCAATTACTACTCTTGTACAGAAGGAATTATTGGTCCCCCTTACTTTACTCTTTCATTTCTGTCGCATCTCTGCCCATAGCAACCAGTGGATCCCCAGGCATAGTAAAGCAGATATCCTGGTAACCCGTATCCACTGCCTTCTAAAGCAAACATGAAGTGACAATAAACTGATGAGAGTGACAATCGTGTCTATAGTCCTACTCCTAAATAAGGTGTTTCTGGAATTCCATAATCTTATTTTGTATATAATGGTACATGAATGAAGGTGGGTCTTTTTATATTCTTCAGCTCCCAAACAGACAAATCTTGAACTTTATTCCTAACTGTTCCTTGCACTCAGAGGTTTTCTTAAAGCCAATGGAAACCTAAAAAAAAACAAAAAAAACCCACAACAACAACAGATAATTACCTAAGGAGAAGGAAAGCTCTTGGTTTTATAGAACCTTCCCGCTCCTCTCACTGTCCCCTCCTTTCAGTGCTGCCACTCCCAGTAGCAGTATTCAACTGATCGGATGAATACTGCTCTCTGCCACCGCAGGAAGCTTTAGAAGTCTTCAGGAGCCTGAGTGCTCCTAAAGACAGACGGCTCCATACTGCGCCTGTGCTAGCGCCCTCTGTCTCGCGCTCACGCATGTGCAGTACAGAGCTGCCCATCTCTGGGAGCACTCGGGCTCCTGGACACTTTAGAAGCTTCCTGTGGCGCAGGTTTGAAAGGGGGTGACCGCTGGAACGCAGGAACCGTGAGAGGAACAGGAAGGCTCTATAGGACCCAGAGCCTTCCCTCTCCTTAGGTATCTGTTTGTTTTTATTTTTTAGGTTCCCATTAGCTTTAAAGAGACACTGAAGCGAAAAAAAAATTATGATATTATGATTTGTATGTGTAGTACAGCTAAGAAATAAAACATTAAGATCAGATACATCAGTTTAATTGTTTCCAGTACAGGAAGAGTTAAGAAACTCCAGTTGTTATCTCTATGCAAACAAGCCATTAACTCTCGGACTAAGTCTTAGTCTGGAGAGGGCTGTTATGTGACTTTTATTATCTCAACTGTAAGTGAACTATTTACTTTTTCTCTGCTAGAGGAGAGATCATTACTTCACAGACTGCTCTGAAAGACTCATTTTGAATGCTGAGTGTTGTGTAATCTGCACATATTATAGAATGATGCAATGTTAGAAAAAACACTATATACCTGAAAATAAAAGTATGAGAATATTTTCTTTGCTGCTAATCTTCGAGTAATTATTCATAGTACACAACCAATTCACTATATCATATTTTTTTCGCTTCAGTGTCTCATACACATGATCTACTGTATGTGAGTCACCCTTTACAACAGTTGCTTCATCATGCATTGGTGTGTTTACGTCCTGAACGGACACATTTCTCACTTATAGCTAAGGAGTGGGTACTGTTCAGTGGAAAGGGAATGAGTAAGCGGATTTTGGCGGGGAGGGGTAAGCGACTGTACAATGCGCTTGTTTGCAGGAACACGTCGAATCACTAAAAGACACCATAGGACAGCTGTACACATGCTAGATTCTTGGCTAAGACCACACAGAACAAGCAATCAAGTTTTTTCTAGAGTTTGTAGGAACCCAAAGCCATACAGGAGTTTTAATATCAGTGAAAGTTACGCTAGGGTGCAACTGCAGAGAAACTTTTGTTTAAGGGCCTAGATTCTTAACCCTTATAATGATAATGAAAAATGGAACACAGCCTAGTTCTTTGTAGGAATGGGACTGTATATACATGTTTATTCCATCATGCCACATGTCACTTCAGGTCAGGGGTGTAACTAGACTTAATAGGGCCCCTTGTAAAAATAATAGCATAGGACCCCCTTGGTCCCCCAAACCCCATAGGGGTCACATGATCGGGAGCCGGCGAATGGCAGCAGAGAGTGGTCTGCTGAGAAGCGGCAACTGGAAGCAGGAGAAAATGACATACGCTCCTGCAGACGTTTTTTGTGAGTGAACAGGGAGGTTTTTTTGCTAATTGGCAGCACTTGCGGTTGGGGAGAGGGAGGTGAAGAGGCCCCCAAAATCCTCTGGCCCCCCCGAGATAGCAGAGGTCACAGGGGTGATTGTTACGCCCATGCTTAAAATACTTTTTAAACTTGGCAGAATAATAATAAAAAGTCCATCTTAGGGCTGGTGCACACCTAAAAGCGCTAGCGGAATCGCAAACGCTTAGCGTTTTTAGAAGTGATTGTTCTAAGTGATTCTAGGCATGTGCCTAGTGATTTTCTAGGTATGCCGTGGAGAATTTTGGTGTAGCATTTTTTTTGTGCAGTAGAGCTGGAAGTGTACAGCTTTTGTAAAACAAAAAAAAACAAAAAAAAAAAAACCCACTTGGAAAATTGCTCTGTTATAGCGCATTTTAGAGCAATTTTCCACTTTCCTATACTTAACATTGAGGCTGAATCGCCTCAGAAATGCTGCGTTTGTGTTTGGGGAAAAATCAAATAGCTCTGGTGTGATCCCTCCCATTCAAATACATTAGTCAAGTGCTTTTCAAAGCGCTAGCGTTTTAAAAAGCATTCAGAAGCGCTCTAGGGGTTTGATTCACTAAACCGTGATAACTCAAATATCACACCTTATTAAAAGATATCACACCTTATCAAAGTGAACACACCTTATCAAAGTGAACACACCTTATCAGAGTAGCAAAGCGAGTGCTACAAATTTATGCCTGCTAATTGGCAATGACACTCGTCCTGCCCTGAGCCCCTGCGGGTTCGCAGCGCTCACTATGCTACTCTGATAAGACGTGTTAACTTTGATAAGGTGTGATATCTTTGATAAGGTGTGATATTTTTTCATAAGGTGTGATATTTGCGTTATCACGGTTTAGTAAATCAAGCCCCTAGGTGTGCACCAGCCCTTAGAAAGGAACTTTTTTTTTTTAAAGAGATTTTTTTATTGAAATTTTTCAACATAGAAACAAAACAGCTCCCAAAGAGGAGCATAACACAAACATAAGGAGAAAACAACAAAAATAACATAGGTGGGTTACAGTCCAGGCATCAATAGTTAAATTGAAAGTGTCGCAGAATACCGTAGGTATTATACAGAGGCATATAATAATAACAGCTCATATAAGACCATAAAATAGAAACAGATAACATAATGTATGTTTCAAGAGCAACATGAAAACAAGACCAGAAACTCCCGTTAAATTGGATCTTATGATTATTCAGGATCAGATGGGTATTTATTGAACAATATCTTGAACTGAGACATTAATGTCTAGATTAGGTATAGTTGTATCTGAAGAATCTACCCATTTAGACCAAATTCGGTTAAACTTATTAGGTTGATGGCGGGATTGGTGTCAGCTTATGAAGAGGCAAAGCTTGGTTCACCATTCTCTTCCAATCAGTGAGGCCTGGTACCATCTTTTGTTTCCAGTGTAGGACTAGCGATCTCCTGACATAGAATAGTAGGATTTGAAGGAGTTGTTTTTCCCGTCTACTACATGTAATATTATCTTGTAATATACCCAGCATGCAAGATTTAAACGTGAAGACTTCAGGTAAGTCCAGAGTGTCTCTGAGAAAGTGAGTTACCGATTTCCAGTAGCTATTCATTGAGGGCAGAACCATACACAGTGCAAAAAGTCTGCCAGTTCTTGATCACATTTTAAACAGCAACCATTGTGTAGAGAGCTCATTCTCTTTAAGCGAACAGGGGACAGATAGGCCTGATGGAACCATTTCAGATTAATTAATCTGTAATGCGAGGCAATAACTGATTTATAATAAGAACCAAGGGCTCTACAGCATTAGCAAACAGCAGGGGAGAGAGCGGGCACCCCTGCCGCGTGCCACGCTCAATAAGTTAACTCTTATTTTAGCCTTAGGGGAGCTATATAGAATACCAAACCATTTCCGAAAACCAGGACCAAACCCAAACCACTCCAGGACAGCTATAACATATGGCCATTCAATTGAGTCGAAAGCTTTGTTAGCATCAAGTGATAAAATCACTCTAGTCCCAGCGTTTAGATGAGGATATTGAATGTTGGTTAACCTCCTTAGCGGTAATCCCGAGTCAGGCTCGGGATGGAAAGCCGCAGAACAGGGTGGTAATCCTGAGTGAGTTTCATGCAGGAGCTGCTGTAGACCTCTCTGAGGTATGCTTGTCTTCTTGTTTTTAGGGTCTAAAAGCTTGTGAAAAAATTACATGGCTTTTAGACCCTAAATCTGGACATATTCATAACGTTAGGGGGAGGGGTTAAAAGTCTTCTAATATTTAGTAAAAAGGGGAAAAAAACAGATCAATACATTGTAAAAGTGAGAAGTTAAAAAGTAGAAGACAAATCAATAAATGATTGATATCCGCCATGCAATTTGTTCATATTGTTTGATCCACAATCAGCCCGCACTTTATCATCTTTACTACTGGCAGACATGAAAAAAAACAGACAACACCAACTGCCATTATCTATAACCACACCCCCTACATTTTGGAGAGAGTCCCTCTGGGCACCAAATCCCTTTGTCCCTCTTTGTCCCTCTTTCATCCTTATTTCTCCCTCTTTCAGGACTGATGTACAAATCTGTGTAAACAATTCAAGATACTGTGTCTGGGCAGCGAGGTGGCGTAGTGGTTAGCGCTCTTGCCTTGCAGCGCTGGGTCCCTGGTTCGAATCCCAGCCAGGTCAACATCTGCAAGGAGTTTGTATGTTCTCCCCGTGTCTGTGTGGGTTTCCTCCGGGCACTCCAGTTTCCTCCCACATTCCAAAAACATACAGATAAGTTAATTGGCTTCCCCCTAAATTGGCCCTAGACTATGATACATACACTACACGATACATACATAGACATATGAATATGGTAGGGATTAGATTGTGAGCCCCTCTGAGGGACAACTAGTGACAAGACAATATACTCTATACAGCGCTGTGTAAGATGTTGGCGCTATATAAATACTTAAAATAAATAATACATAAACATATGTATTATTCTACTGAAAAATATGTTTTATTGACTCTAAATATTATTTTCATCTTTTGAATTGATATATTTCTTATTTACAAATGTTAATATGAAGGCAAACTAATGAAGGAACCAGTGTGGTCTGAATAATAAAACTACATATAAATATGATACTATAGAGGTGTGAATAGAGGTGTGGCAGGGGAATCAATTACAACTTTAATTGAATGATTTAGCTTACATTTAATTTCTTGTTTTAATAAATATATGTGGACCAAATAGCAAACTCAGAGCAAAGCTGCCATTCCAGTCACCAATAGTCTGCACTGTATGGTATATGCTTACTACATACTATAAGTCTCAATCCTGTCATTACTGAAAATGACTGTTAAATCAGATTATTCCGTTAGGTTAGGTATAACCATTACCCTCCTCATTGCTTCCAGTCACTGATCAGCTAGTCATGTGACTCTCCTCACAGCAGGATAGAGAGCCTTTTTTTTTTTTTTTTTTGCCAAGTCTTCTGCTATTTATGCTTAAAGTAAAAGCTGAAGGGGAAAAAAAGTCCCGATTTGGGTTCCTACCTTGAAAGAGGGACACCTCTGGATCCTCCTGAAGAATTCCCCCTGTTGCCATCCTCCTTGTCATGCCAGTGCTGAGACCCTAGAAGCCAGTCGACAAGGCTTTGTCAATAGAGCGTGCCCGCACTGCACAGGCAGCTTGCGCCTGCACACTAGCACTCGTCCAAGTGCCGGCTCTCTGCTACTGGGAGGCGCGAGCCATGGGTGCCTGCACGATCACGATCAGCAATCCGACAAGCTCTTTTCGGATTTCTTCTGGTGGTCGGCATGGCAACAGTGGGGGCCAGGAAGATGTGGGAAGCCTCTGCAGGATCCTGAGGGTTCCCTCTTCTTCGACAAGTATCTACCTTTTTTCCCTTATTCACCTTAGGTACATTTATTTATTTATTGTATTTATAAAGAGCTAACATACTACGCAGCGCTGGACATTAGTTAAGGTTACAGACAATATTTAGGGGTGACATACAGCAATAAGACGATACAGGAATACAAGAAAGACCAGATCACACAGCACAGTATGAGTACAAGGTAATGCTTAGTCAGTCACTGGATGGGAGCATGGAGATTAGGAAAGTCAAGTTCACTCAAGAGTTCACTCAGATCCATAGGATGGGTGTATGGTGATGGAGGTGCGTGAGCAGGTAGGAGACATAAGGAGGAGAACCATGCCAAAAGGCTTACAATCTAGGGGGAGAGGTAGGGACACGAAAGGTAGGGGACCAGAGTTCAGCTGTGGGTTTAGAGCACTAGTGTGTGTGTGTGTGTGGGGGGGGGTAGGCCAGAGTCAAAAGGTGAGTTATGAGGGCCTTCTTGTAGATGTTAAAGGAGGGGGAAACCATAATGGGGGGGAGGTAGGGAGTGCCATAGTGTTGGAGCAGCTCTTGAGAAGTCCGGGAGGCGTGCATGGGATTGGGTGATGCGGGGGGGCAGTTAGGACAAGTTTATTGGAGGAGCAGAGTGAGCAGCTAAGGAATGTACCTCTGGGTAAGATTGGAAATGTAGGTTGGGCAGATTTTGTGGACAGATTTGTGGGCCAGACACAGTATCTTGAATCTGATTCTGGACTGGATAGGAAGCCAGTGGAGGGATTCACAGAGGGGAGCTGCTGTGGTGGAGGAGTGGATCATTCTGGCTGCCGCATTCATGACGGACTGCAGAAGGGCAATTCGGGTCATAGGGATACCAAACAGAAGGGCGTTGCATTAGTCAAGGCATAAAATTATGAGGGCATGGATGAGGAGTTTGGTGGTGGCAGAGGTCAGGAAAGGGCGGATCTTGTAGATGTTACAGAGGTGGAAGTTGCAGGACTTTGTGAGGTTTTGGATGTGGGGAGTGAAGGAGAGTGCGGAGTCCAGGGTGACACCCAGACAGCGGGCTTGAGAGGTAGGGTGAATGGTAGTGTGGTTAACCGTGACATTCACATCTGGGAGGGTCAGGGATGACCGGGGTGGGAAGATCATAAATTCCGTTTTGACCTGATTTAGTTTAAGGAACCTAGCTGACATCCAGGGGGAGATGGCTGATAGGCAGGAGGAGACCTTGTCCATGGTAGTGGTGGATAGGTCAGGGGTGTGGAGGTAGATCTGGGTGTCATCTGCATACAGATGATAGTTAAAACCCATGGAGGAGCTAACCTTGCTAATTGAGGATGTGTATAGGGAGAACAGTAGGGGGCCAAAGACCAAGCCTTGGGGGACTCCTACCGAGAGGTGGTTGGGGTGAGATACATTGTAATATCCATGCAATAGATGATTGGCAGTAGGTTCCTCTGTTTCCCAGCCCACTAGTTCATGAAGACCACATTGAAAAGATAAACTATACAGGATTATAAACAATTATAGAGACATATGCAAAACATTGATTGAGAGTGCTATGGTATCATATGAAGCCGTTAGGAAGGATTGTTTTCCTGATAGCACGGATGGTTTAAGTAGCATGGGGGCACCCAGGGCAAAGGTAACTTGGGGGCCAGCTGCAACCTCATATCCTTCCCTTCCACTGACCACCCCCCCCCTCCCCCATGGGTTCTGTGCCTCCGACTGCTCCCTGGGCTGACGGAGTAGCCGTGAAGAGGTGAGTTATTACAATGCAGCCAGTCACACACTGTGCAAGGCCCCGGGGAGCAGTCAGGGGAGACTACCTGGGGGGTCAGGAGGTGCAGGGATTCAGAGGCACATGAGGCCCAGTAGCAAATGGGGGCCCTGGGGCAATGCCTACTTTGCCTCAACAGCAGCGCCAGTTGTGCCTGGTAAACCATGTTCAAGTATTTTTATTTTGGTTTAAATTAATTTTCTCCAAGTGTTTTATTTTAGAGATTGGTCATGTTGTTTTTAATCCAAAATCTGTAACTGTTATAAGTCCAGTATTGTTGATGGATATCACAGCTTCTCATCTAAAGCCTGAATGTCTTGTTTAGGCATTTGTTCTCTGGATATCAGGGACTGTGCTGAAGGCACATGCAAGTATTGTCCATTTGGCAGCAGAGTTTGAACTCCAAGTGAAAGATCACAGGTTTAACTTGCAGAAGAAACTTTGGGTCATTTTCTGAAGGTGCTGAAATGTCCTAATGATCCGTTATATGTAAAAGAGTCCTTTTTGCTTGAGTATGAGCGGGTAAACTCAGTCTCTGAGGTGCCTTCCTAATTCAGGGAATACAAACAAAAGAATCAATTATTCAGCAACAAGATATAAACAGAAGATGTTTCCTTCCTTACAGCAAAGGTCGCAAACACAACATTGTTTCTTGCATCCATTCCCCATTCCTGTCTGAAAGCCCTTCATTGCTATTTCACAGATTGCAATACTGGGGTTATTATTAAATTGTGTGTGTACCAGTAGAGCCATTTGAATTGCATACCTATGATTCAGCCGCCAGGAGATTTGAGTGCAGGGGAAAGCCGATAAGCTGGTCACCACATAATTTTAGTGGCCTAGCCTCTTACATTGCCTCATAGGAGGAAGGTGTGGCTATAGTGTCATTCATCAGCCATACTATTGTGTCCTGTGGAAGGGGGTGTGTCACGGAACAGCCGTGAGAAACGCAGGCGAATCGGGAGGATTCTCGCAGTCCATTTTCTGATCGCTTCCTGGTTAGATTTGCACAGTCATTGCAGAGAACAGAATGACATTCCTTCTTTTAAAAGAAACCAAATGGCAGGAAGCCTTCAGCAGGAACTGTCCCAGGCACCCAGCTGTGCTTAGGGCCCATCCATCAGATGAAGTCAGATAAGTAGCCTGACAGAACCAATTTAATGGAGAGAGAGTGAGACTCCTTGGCCCCGGCCCCAGCAGGGAAGCCGACACGTAGCCTGCTTTCCTAGCATCAAAGAGCCCTTCACCTAGACCTGACCTGCTGTAATTCCTAGATGTATATAATAATATAATAATCCATAAACTGCTATATTTGTCATATTTCCTGTGTTACAAGGCTGGCAGGCCCTCCAAACTCACAGCGCGTGCCGGGCTTTGCCTGGCGCTGGTACTGAGAAAGTTTCAGAACATTCTGAGGTAAGGGCCGTCAGTTAGGCGGTTCGAAAGTGCCCTGGTGATACCACAGGGGTCCTACCACTCATGTTTGGTATCAGGGGGCTGGGTAAATCGAGACAGATCTGAAAATGTTAGTAAATCTGCCCTGACCTGTACGGTTCTGTGAGATAGAACCCGTATATGGTTAGATATGATTTTTGGTCTCCAGCAGGAGGGGAGGACTCATCTCATGTTCTAAGGGGGTGTGTGGTTCCCGCCCTCACTCCCTCCTACTGGATCAGGGGTATAAGAATGGCAGAGGACCCAAAATCAATGTCCTCCACTTTGAACATCATCCTGATTACATCCTTGCCAGCTTGAGGACATGCTGGCATCTGGCTTGTTTGGACTTTGACACTGAGTCCTCCTCTCTGAAACCAAGGACTTAGCATTTCTTTCCCAGAAAGGACATATTTCCACAAACCTAAGTATTTTCTCCTTCCGTTTATTTTCATACTGGCTATTCATGTTTCTATAATTGTTGATTTTAATAATTTTCTGTTTATATTAATTATCTATATTGCATTTAATAAACGACGCTAACGTCATTTGTTTATTCAGCTACCCTGCTATTCAGCCGCACAAACTGAACCCTGACTTCTGAAGAGTCGCTACTATTGTTGCTACGGTAGCTAGACATAATAGAGTGTGTTTAACCGTTTTATTTGCAGGTCTAGAATCAGCCAGTCAGCAGGCTCCTCTGTCCCATGGTAACAGAGGTGGTGGCAGTTATACCCTGAAATAATGTGTAATTTTTAATTACCGTAACTCACAGGCTCCCTTCTAGTCGGTCTGTGGCCAAATTCCCAGCGGTTTCTGTGCACCGATTGCGACCACAGCTTGCATGGTCTGTGTGCTGAAACCGATTGAAAGGCATTGTGTGGTCCGGCCACTAGGGGCCCTGTGACAGGGTGTGCTTCACTCATACTCTTATCTATTCATTCCTTTGGAAGGGGGTGTGACTTTTGTACCATGATGTGAGACACGGCAGGCGTACGTAATAAAAGGGAGCCTGGAAATCTGGGTGCCCAGGAAAGCCGATAGTACTGGTATCAACTGGTAAATTTACTGATATTCTCAGCATTAAATACCAATATTTTACTGCAGCTAAACCTAACCCTATTCTCACACAGAACCCTCCCCCGACGCCTAACCCTAACCATTCCCCAAACACTCTACCTGATGACTAACCCAAACTCTCTACCTCATGCCTAACCCTAACTTCACCCCCTTCCGGCACAGACACCCTACCAGACACCTAAACTTAACCACCCCCTCCATGCCTAACCTTAACCCACACCACACCTAACCTTAACCACCCAACCTCCATGCGTAACCTTAACCCACCCCATGCCTAATCTTAACCACTCACCCTCCATGCCTTACCTTAACCTACCCCACCCTCCATGCCTAACCTTAACCACCTACCCTTCATACCTAACCTTAACCCACCCCACGCCTAACCTTAACCACTCACCCTCCATGCCTAACCTTAACCACCCACCCTCTATGCCTAACCTTAACCCACCCCATGCCTAACCTTAACCACCCACCCTCCATGCCTAACCTTAACCACCCACCCTCCATGCCTAAACTTAACCCACCACATGCCTAGCCTTAACCACCCACCCTCCATGCCTAAACTTAACCCACCACATGCCTAACCTTAATCACCCACCCTCCATGCTTAACCTTAACCTACCCCAGGCCTAACCTTAACTAACCACCTTCCATGCCTAACTTTAACCCACCACATGCCTAACTTTAATAACCCACCCTCCATGCCTAACCTTAACCCACCCCATGCCTAACTTTAACCACCCACCCACCACGCCTAACCTTTACCCACCCCACGCCTAACCTTAAACATCCTCCATCTACCTGTCAATCGCCACCCCCCATCAAAACAAAAAAAGCTATTTTTGGGATGCCACCGTAGGTGCCCATTGAAATAGCAGCAGTGAGTGGTTGGGCACCTGATAGACCCAGCACCCGCCATTTATCATCAGGTGCTGCAGGCGCCCAAATTTCCCCTCAATACCACTATTTCAATCGGTGCCTATGCCAGCAACCAAATTCAGGCGCTAGCGGGCACCCAAATTTCCTGCTACCATGTGGCATGCAAAGTTGTGCTAATGAGCGGTACAGTCTATTTCCTGCTTCTTGTTCTCTATGGGAGGCAGGTGTGACCAGTGAATAGGGATGGCCAGGAAAGTGTGAGGAGGAGCAGCATGGTCTTCTCAAAGGGGTTACCTTCACAGCAGAAATTGAGGATTGCCATATATTCGTGTTACTGGGCATGCAGTAACATCTGTGCTGTATGGCTGTGCTTGTATAGGGATGGGAACGAGAGCAGCCACGAAAGCATTTTTTGACAAGCCCTTGCCAAATATGCTTATAGAGACACTGGAACTGTGGGCCGCAGGACGATCAAGGAAGCCTCTGGACTATCCAAAGGCTTTTTTTTACTAATGTATCGATATTTATTTATTTCACTGCTTTAGGTGCACTTTGATGCACAGAATAAGGTTGATTCACTTTCCATTTCCTTGCCATTTAGGCAGTATGCAGTAGAGAAGAGTTTATAAATGGCTCAGTATGACATTGTTATGCAGACCCAGGGCTGGGCTGAGGCAGAGAGGCTCCAGCCTCAGGGCGCAGTGTAGGAGGGGGCGCACAACTCACTGGGCTTGATTCACAAAGCAGTGCAAACTGTTTAGCACGGGTGTGCTAAACAGTTAGCACGTGAAGTGCCGTTCGCGGACTTTTGCGCGCGCGCAAAGTGCCGCGATTCGCGCAATCGCGGACTTTTGCGTGCGCAATTTGTCCACGAACGGCACTTCACATGCTAACTGTTTAGCACACCCGTGCTAAACAGTTTGCACTGCTTTGTGAATCAAGCCCAGTGTGTTTGAAGCAGAAAAAAATAAGAAAAGGCGATACATGGCAGTGACTGCAAGCCAGATGACTAGAGATTAAGGGGTTGGGGTCCCTGGGGCACCCCTCAGTCTAATAGCAATCAGTGTGTGACGGCTGGGGTGGGAGGGATGGAGGGGCGCACTTTGGTGTCTCAGCCTTGGGTGCTGGAGGACCTTGTCCCTGCTCTGTGCAGACTCTGTACAGAGAACTCACCGTTGGGAATGTCTTGTTATGATGGCCCAGGGTCCAGTCTGTCGGAAGAAGAGAAAAAAATGTCTGTTATGTAAGGAACACAAGGTGACCCACAGACAACATGAGGGAATGTTAGGAAAGCAAAGGAGCAACATAAATGAATGGTAAAGGCTCGTACCCACGCTTGATTTCCTGGAACGATGGGTCCGTCAGACCCTCCTGCTGGGCGGGCGTTCCAGCGACAGTACAGCGTGTGTACAGTCTGGCAGGCACGGATCGTTCAGAAACAGCCTTATCAGTCTGCAGACAGACTGTACACACGCTGTACTGTTGCTGGAACGCCCGCCCAGCGGAAGGGTCTGACAGACCCGTCGTTCCAGGAAATCAAGTGTGTGTACGAGCCTTAAGTGGTGGCAATGAGCAAATAATTCTTCTATAAGTCTAAGTAGCTTCCCTGGGGAGAGGCAAGGTGAAGCTAGCAAAACATCGAACAACTTAAACTGCTAGCTAAATAGATGTACTGCTAGAAGCTAGGATTAGCTAACCTCAATTTCTGCCACTTTGGTGGGCCAGCTTTTGGAGAGGCAGAGAGAGGAACGACTGCGAGGGACCTGCAGGACTACAGAGGGCTGGAAGAAGCCCCAGGCACGTTAAACTGGGCACCTTAGTGTCCCTTTAAGGTCTTCAATACCAGTTTAGCTGAAATAAGTGTGAAACTAGCAGATCATATTGTTGCAACTTATAATAAATACCCCGCTAACACACAGTGTACTTGATATGTGAATGACTTCTTTAGGTAAACAATATTTATATGTTTCCATGTAAAGCGTGATATTTACATACCTTTATTCTGTCTTTGTGATGTCCCATTCCTCATATACAGTATTCCCACTTACTGCTTGTTGAATCAGCGCAGTTGACAGCAGTAGCTATCCCTGTAAATCTGCCCTTTCTTAACCTGCACTCAGAACTAAGTATGATTGCTTTCCTTTCCAGTACAATGGGTAATACTTCTTGGTTCTGAGTACCCACTGCACCACTTTGCCCGGGGGGACAGCCAAGGCAGCACTTGTTATATAGGGATCATGAGGCTTCAAGGACCTGCTGAATAGGGCCTATTCTAAAGATTTCTAAGGGGTCCCATGAATAGTAGCTACGCCTGTTCCCTGTAATGGTGAAATATCAGTATGCATCGTGGTGCTACGCGTATTGCAGGCTGTTAGGCCACTTCCTGATACAATTTACTCTGCCAGTTTAGCAATAAGGTAAAGAGCTCACTTACTAAGCATAGCAGTACAGACAGCAGAAAGTGAAGTGCCATGTAAGTAAAGGAGCAAACCTTTTGCCATGCCGTGATCGATCCAGATGGCTTCTTTATCCCTGTAGGGATGACAGAGTATAGGTTATAGAAGACTAATCTACACCATGGACCTGACCTCTTTGGTTGCATACACATATTCAATTTTGATTGGCCAATCACTGGCCACTTTTACTATCTCCATGTAGTGTGAGGGCTAACAGATTTTGAATACTATGAACAGACTGTGCAAGTACGCTCTCATACTACATGGCAATGGTAAAGTTGGCCAATCATTGGCCAATAAAATTTGGAAGTGTGTAACTGTGTACACACCTTTTGCCCGTGTTGGAGCCTAAAGCTGGGACACAAAGGGCCTGATTTACTGAGGTATCTTCAGCAGGGATGGTCTGAGCAGCAATGGGCCCCCAAGGAAAATTTTATCCACCCCCCCCCCACCCCCCACAGACTGCTCCCACCCCTTCCCTAAAGAGACATTAGGGGCCCCTTGATGCTGCCCAATTCCCTCCCCCCAGGGCCATGAGAAGGCTGCTGGCCCCCTTCAGGTCACCTGTGTCCCGGCAGACCCGCTCATCAGTCAGTCTGTGGTTCTGTGCACTCCTTGTTTTCATCCTCACAGGGGCGCCTCAGCTCTGACCCTGCGCTTGCTATTACATAATAACATGTTGCAGGTCATAGAGAAGATGCAGCCAGTGATGGATGAAGACAAGGAGTGCGGAGCCATGGACTGCTAGGGGATTGGGCACGGCGAAACAGGTGAGATACCACACTGCTAAAGACTCCACAGGGGCTCTGAGGATCACAGTTAAGTTGGGGGGGGGGGGGGGGAGTTTGATCTCCATATATCTCCAAACATCTCCAGTGGATATATCATGGAATAACCAGCAACCCCCAGTGCAGGTAGCCAGATAGGACTCCCAGTATTGGTAGCCGAAGAGAGCCCTCAGTACAGGTAACCGGATGTGACTCTCAGTATAGGTAGCCACAGAGGGTCCCCTAGTACAGGTAGCCAGATGTGACTCCCAGTATAGGTAGCCACAGAGGGTCCCCTAGAACAGGTAGCCAGATGTGACTCCCAGTATAGGTAGCCACAGAGGGTCCCCTAGTACAGGTAGCCAGATGTGACTCCCAGTATAGGTAGCCACAGAGGGTCCCCTAGTACAGGTAGCAAGATGTGACTCCCAGTATAGGTAGCCACAGAGGGTCCCCTAGTACAGGTAACCGGATGTGACTCTCAGTATAGGTAGCCACAGAGGGTCCCCTAGTACATGTAGCCAGATGTGAATCCCAGTATAGGTAGCCACAGAGGGTCCCCTAGAACAGATAGCCAGATGTGACTCCCAGTATAGGTAGCCACAGAGGGTCCCTTAGTACAGGTAGCCAGATGTGACTCCAAGTATAGGTAGCCACAGAGGGTCCCCTAGTACAGGTAGCCGAGGGTCCCTTAGTACAGGTAGCCAGATGTGACTCTCAGTATAGGTAGCCACAGAGGGTCCCCTAGTACAGGTAGCCAGATGTGACTCCCAGTATAGGTAGCCACAGAGGGTCCCCTAGTACAGGTAGGCAGATGTGACTCCCAGTATAGGTAGCCACAGAGGGTCCCCTAGTACAGGTAGCCAGATGTGACTCCCAGTATAGGTAGCCACAAAGGGTCCCCTAGTGCAGGTAGCCAGATGTGACTCCCAGTATAGCTAGCCACAGAGGTTCCCCTAGTACAGGTAGCCAGATGTGACTCCCAGTATAGGTAGCCACAGAGGGCCCCCTAGTACAGGTAACCGGATGTGACTCTCAGTATAGGTAACCACAGAGGGTCCCCTAGTACAGGTAGCCAGATGTGACTCCCAGTATAGGTAGCCACAGAGGGTCCCCTAGTACAGGTAGCCAGATGTGACTCCCAGTATAGGTAGCCACAGAGGGTCCCCTAGTACAGGTAGCCAGATGTGACTCCCAGTATAGGTAGCCACAGAGGGTCCACTAGAACAGATAGCCAGATGTGACTCCCAGTATAGGTAGCCACAGAGGGTCCCCTAGAACAGGTAGCCAGATGTGACTCCAAGTATAGGTAGCCACAGAGGGTCCCCTAGGACAGATAGCCAGATGTGACTCCCAGTATAGGTAGCCACAGAGGGTCCCCTAGAACAGGTAGCCAGATGTGACTCCAAGTATAGGTAGCCACAGAAGGTCCCCTAGAACAGATAGCCAGATGTGACTCCCAGTATAGGTAGCCACAGAGGGTCCCCTAGAACAGATAGCCAGATGTGACTCCCAGTATAGGTAGCCACAGAGGGTCCCCTAGAACAGATAGCCAGATGTGACTCCCAGGATAGGTAGCCACAGAGGGTCCCCTAGTACAGGTAACCGGATGTGAGTCCCAGTATAGGTAGCCACAGAGGGTCCCCTAGTACAGGTAGCCAGATGTGACTCCCAGTATAGGTAGCCACAGAGGGTCCCCTAGAACAGATAGCCAGATGTGACTCCCAGTATAGGTAGCCACAGAGGGTCCCTTAGTACAGGTAGCCAGATGTGACTCCAAGTATAGGTAGCCACAGAGGGTCCCCTAGAACAGGTAACCAGATGTGACTCCCAGTATAGGTAGCCACAGAGGGTCCCCTAGTACAGGTAGCTAGATGTGGCTCCCAGTATAGATAGCCACAGAGGGTCCCCTAGTACAGGTAGCCAGATGTGACTCCCAGTATAGGTAGCCACAGAGGGTCCCCTAGTACAGGTAGCCAGATGTGACTCCCAGTATAGGTAGCCACAGAGGGTCCACTAGAACAGATAGCCAGATGTGACTCCCAGTATAGGTAGCCACAGAGGGTCCCCTAGAACAGGTAGCCAGATGTGACTCCAAGTATAGGTAGCCACAGAGGGTCCCCTAGGACAGATAGCCAGATGTGACTCCCAGTATAGGTAGCCACAGAGGGTCCCCTAGAACAGGTAGCCAGATGTGACTCCAAGTATAGGTAGCCACAGAGGGTCCCCTAGAACAGATAGCCAGATGTGACTCCCAGTATAGGTAGCCACAGAGGGTCCCCAGAACAGATAGCCAGATGTGACTCCCAGTATAGGTAGCCACAGAGGGTCCCCTAGAACAGATAGTCAGATGTGACACCCAGTATAGGTAGCCACAGAGGGTCCCCTAGAACAGATAGCCAGATGTGACTCCCAGTATAGGTAGCCACAGAGGGTCCCCTAGAACAGATAGCCAGATGTGACTCCCAGTATAGGTAGCCACAGAGGGTCCCCTAGTACAGGTAACCGGATGTGACTCCCAGTATAGGTAGCCACAGAGGGTCCCCTAGTACAGGTAACCGGATGTGACTCCCAGTATAGGTAGCCACAGAGGGTCCCCTAGTACAGGTAGCCAGATGTGACTCCCAGTATAGGTAGCCACAGAGGGTCCCCTAGAACAGATAGCCAGATGTGACTCCCAGTATAGGTAGCCACAGAGGGTCCCTTAGTACAGGTAGCCAGATGTGACTCCAAGTATAGGTAGCCACAGAGGGTCCCCTAGAACAGGTAGCCAGATGTGACTCCCAGTATAGGTAGCCACAGAGGGTCCCCTAGTACAGTTAGCTAGATGTGGCTCCCAGTATAGATAGCCACAGAGGGTCCCCTAGTACAGGTAGCCAGATGTGACTCCCAGTATAGGTAGCCACAGAGGGTCCCCTAGTACAGGTAGCCAGATGTGACTCCCAGTATAGGTAGCCACAGAGGGTCCCCTAGTACAGGTAGCCAGATGTGACTCCCAGTATAGGTAGCCACAGAGGGTCCCCTAGTACAGGTACCCAGATGTAACCTGCAGCCTAGGAGGAATCTGGGTACCATGCATTGCTGGATCTTGGAGAGCTGAGTCCCTTCACCCCTCCACTCTACTGCACACTTTGCATTGGCCCACTTCTCCCCTCTCTCCCACTTCATCCCGGGCAGAGACCATCCTTGCCCGTCCCCAGAATGGGTCTGCTAAGGAGAGTGGAGTGGGGAAATAGAGCAGAAGGCTAATCCCTGCTGGGCACAGCAAGAGAATACAGGACTTCTACACAACAGACCTCATTCAGCTGATTGCAGAAGCCACCACTGCAGAGGACAGGGAAGCCTGCATAGCAAGGTCGTTTCTGGCCATTTTGGCACCCTAGAAAAGGCACTTTCTGTCTCCCTTTAGTGAAAAGGAACATGTCTATTATCTATTACGTCTAACCTATGTCTATTAGTTTTGTAGCCACCAATCAGAGATTGACAGTTTACACAGAAAAATTGTTGTTTCTCAGAATAAGTTTGTAAAGGACACACAAATTATTACCAGGCCATATACATCTCACTGGCCCAAACTCACTGAACCCATATAGCAAACCCTTCCAATAATGGTTTTGAAGGGCGTGTATTCACTTTATAAACATTATACTGTTTATGTACAGCCTGGGTCTTTATAGGTTAGAATATTATCCTGGAAATCAGATTTGCACCAATTGACACGGCAGTGCCCATTTAGGTGTTAAAATTACCATCCTAGCCTTTTTTAATGGAACAAGCAGTTGGCTATAAGAATTCCATAAAGTGCAGTGTGCTAAGACTAGCTCTGTAGTGCCCCCTCCTACAGTTGTCACCCCAGGAATCTGCCTGGTTGCCTATGCCTAAAAAACGACCCTGCTGCACAGATACACAAGGTTATTTGCACCATTTCTTGCACTGTGCTGTGCAGTTTATTACAGATCTGATTAGGTTGGTTTGCCTTCTTAAAACAGAAGGAATTTACAATAATTCAGCTTTAAGTGAACATCTGTGGTTACCCACAATGCACCGCTACTGAATATGCAAATTATCTCTTTATGCCCCTGAATGCCAGGCTAGCATCCAGAACTGCTGGTGTCTAGCAAGCCTATAGCTTTACATTTTACACATCCACATCAACCCCACATGCAGACAACCTGTCTCTGACTTTTGGTCCTCATCAGTGCATGGCAGGGATTGATATGGCTGTATGAGATAGGGGAAGTGCTTGGACCAGTACAACACAGTAACCAAACAGCTCGGGGTGACCCAAAACCACAAGGAGAGTATAGGGGACTAAAAGAGATATAAAAGCCCTCCTACTAAAAAGCAATGCTTAGGTTGGTTTGCCTTCTTAAAACAGAAGGTATTTACTATAATTCAGCTTTAAAGGATACATCCAGGCTTTAAAATAAAAGATCCACTTACCTGGGGCTTCCTCCAGCCTGTGGCAGCCGTCCTGTGCCCTCGCCGCAGCTCCGGTGGCTCCCGGTCTTCTCCGCTGGTGCAGCAGTAGTTCTGCGCCTGCACAGTACCGTCCTGATGACGTTGGAGAGACCACGTGACCCGCGCGGTGGAGCGCAGAAGAAGCCGACCCGGAACCCGACCTGGCAAGGTCGGCTGCACCAGTGGAGAAGAGAGGGAGCCGCCGGAGCTGCGATGAGGGCACAGGACGGCTGCCACGGGCTGGAGGAAGCCCCAGGTAAGTGGATCTTTTTTTTTATTTGCTTGGATCACTCCTTTAAGTGAACATCATTACCGAAGTTGTACACATCTAACAACTGTAGTGAGAGGTCGTTACAGTCCCCAGTATCCGGCACTGGTGGGAATCGCTTGATCTCAGATACATGTGCTTGGCAGATGCTTGCTCACCAAGCCTCCAGTGATGTCTTTTAACCTTCTTGCAGCTCCTAGTGGCTTTCTGGCGTCCTCCGGGCACGCAGGTCGGAGTGTCACCTGACCCGCATTGGCGGAAATGGCACAAAGCTGCAGGGAGGCTACAAGACATTGCTGGAGGCTCAGTAAGTATTTTAATGCCTCAAAACGTGCCCAAACACCCCCAAATAAAACAGTGCCCGCTATCCCTCAGGCATGCAGGTAAGATAGGGCCCCGTTCAAATCATCAAACACAGATGACCATGCGTTCAGAACGCAACGCGTACGAACGCACGCCATCTGCATTTGTATGCGTTGCGTGGCTGATTCCATTCACTGAAAGTGTTTTGTAAAAATGCGTGCAGCATGCGTTCGCGGACCGCACTGGTCCAGAACGCAGGCAGTGTGAACATCAGACAGTGCAGTCTATGCAGTTTCTGATGTCGTGCGTGTCGGCCTCCTGCACGCGTTGTCAAAATCCAGGCGGCAACGCTTGCAGTGTGACCGGGGCCTTAGACTTCTGGTTAATGGGGACTTTGCTGTACTTCCTGTACAAGTAGAAGGTGACAGTTCTGAATTTGTGATTTCTTATATATATTTTCAATAATTGTGGCCTGTTTAAATTGAATAGACACAGATTTGCTACGGTAGCTGCTTGTTAATCAATAACCAACGTTGCTTGGATTAATCACAGAACTTGCACACATGGACACAGTGCAGCAGCCCTTACCTCTCTTCCTGTCTCTTTTGTTCATCTACATTAGAAAGACAGAGAAAAAGCAGATTACTCACTGACACATGATTGTTGCCATAGCAGTGTGGCATCATGAGAAAGGCCAAGTACTGTATGTGATACGTTTTCTTTCTATTGCACTTATAATCATTTCTTGATAAATCAGCTAAGCAGACAATAGCCTAACATGTGACACAATCGTATAATTTACCTTCTTAAAACAGAAGGTACTTGCGATAATTCAGCTTTAAAGTGAACCTGAACCCACTAAAATTATTTAAAATAAATGCATGATGTACATGCTGCATGATGCAAATAAACATTACATACTTACCTCGCCGTCAGTTTCTCACAGAAGCTCCTTATTTTGTTCTAGGCTAGCAACGATTCCTTCCAGTTCTGACTAGATCTAGTAGGAACTGGAAGCCTTAGGGCCCTTTTTCACTATATTAGTTGCTGTGTCAGTTATAACTGAAAGGACATCTGATGTGCAAGGCAATGTCCATGTTTCCCTATGGCTCAAGTCATATTACAGGTTAACGGAATTCTGACCTGGAAGTGGTCATGAGGTCATCTCCACTTTTAAAATGGAAGACGGAGGATGGAGAATACGATTGATCACATTGGACAAACAGGATGCGGTAGAGGAGAAAGAGGTTGCTGAATAGACTACTTTATTTTGACTTTTATTCTACAGTTTAGGTTTTCTTTAAGGGAAGCTTCATTCCAGCTTCAGTAATATTATCCCACAACCAGTGGCGTAGCTAAGGAGCTCTGGGCCCCGGCGCAAGTTTTGAATTGGTCCTCCCTCCCCTAAACAGTTTCCTGGTGTCTAGAGGTCCCCACCCTCCCCTATACAGTTCCCTAGTGTCCAATGCTTTCCCCCACCTCCACTATATGGATTCCCTGGTAATCTAGGGTTTCACCTCCAGTATAGCTTCCCTGGTGGTCTAAAGTGGGCCAAACATAATGCAAAGTGGGGAAACCACTTGGGGGCCAAATTCAATGGCTCTGAGGGCCAGATTTGGCCCGCGGGCTGAAATTTGACACGTATGCTCTACATAGACAAGATACGCTGAATTGTTTGTACTTGTGCAATTAGTGCAATTTGGATTACTATACTGCCCATTAGCTACAGTGATGCCCATAATTATTCATACCACTGGCAAATTGTGACTTAAAGTTACTTTTATTCAACCAGCAAGTATTTTTTTTGACAGGAAATGACATAGTTGTCTCCCAAGAGATAATAAGAAGGTATACAAGAGGCATTATTGCAGAAAAAAAAATATTTCTCAGTTTTATTTACATTTCTCGCAAAAAGTGTCTTTGAGCGCCCTCCACTATCACCAATTATCCTGAGATTTTTAAAGTGTACCTGAGCTGACATGTGACATGATGAAATAAACATAGGTATACTAAACCTATTTAGAACTTGCCTATTTTCATTTTCATTGAAAGATTTGATATACTAGTGCCAATGTATGCAAATGAAAGAGCTGAAATGCTGTGCAATGCAGCCCCTGCTCTCCTGAAAAGCAATTAAGACACCAAAATACCTTTAGGCGCATTCTTATGTGATTGGTTCGTACTCCATGTGCTTTCACTATTTAAACATGTACAAGTTTTGATTTTATTCAGACACGGACATTCACTTGAGAAAGGAGGATACCCCTCCGAAACGTTGTGCTTTTTGTCCATGTGTCTTTTTAACTAATAAAGAGCATTATATTTACTGATGGTGCCGGTCTTCACACTACTGCACTGACTTTGAGCCAGGAGTGCTGCCTGGCCTTTTGACCGTGGCACATCATTGAAATCTTATACAGGAAGTGCTGTCCATCTCTACCTTCGATAGAGCAAACAATCCTTATAACATCAGTGAGCCAGAAGCACAAAATCAAATTATTTCCTTTTGTTAAGAGCTGAAGAAACCAGATTTTACATCACACTGATATGAAGTAACTGTTAGTGTAAATAAAAACAGTATCACATACAATGTTAATCAGTTTTCATTTTCAAACGGGGATAAAGAACAGAATGCATGGAAGCCACATACTGCATGGATACTTACGCCTCCTCATTATGCACACAATCAGAGAAACAACAGCCACCAGGATAACAAAACCAACTAGTCCAGCAATCAACAAGATGACCCATAGGGGAACTGCAGGAAAAAGAAACGAAAGAAGATGACATCGTTGTTACTAGCAGCATTAGTAGTATCTCTCATTCACATTTAGAAAGAGTGTAAAAAGGGTAAAGGTAAACAGACTACAGACATACACTTACAGATTAGTGTAAAGCCCCCTCTACACCACACAATTCCACACACGATTGATCGAATTTGATTGGATCGAATTCGACTGGATCAATTAAATCCGACATGTCCGATCGGGATTCGATCGGTAGTGTGGTCAATTTTGCATTGATAACTATGCAAAATAGACCACACTACCGATCAAATCCCGATTGGACATGTCTGATTTAACCGATCCAATCGAATGCGATCGCGTGTGGAATTGTATGGTGTAGAGGGGGCTTGAGATCACTTGCCTGCCTATTTTACCGCCACACCCCATTAGATAGTAGACAAGATAGTGAATCTCAGAGAATCTCTATAGAGAACCAGATCTTAGTGCATTTCTGTAGAATCCCAAATCTTGGTGGATCTCTGCAGAGCACCACATCTCAGTGAAATTCAGTAACATACCAGAACTCTTTGAAACTCTTTAAAGTACTACAGTATTTCTAAGTAAATCTCTGTAGAGTACCAAGTCTCAGTGAATCACTGTACAGTACCAAATCAGTGAACATGTGTAGCATACCAAAACTTAATAAATCTCTTTAGAGTACCAAACCACAGTAAACATCTGTACAGTACCAAATCTTACTGAATATATGAACTTACTGAATCTATGAGAAAGGACAGAAACCCTTTAAGGGAAAGCACCACTCATGAAATAATAAATGAATATTGGAAAATACAAAAAAAACTTTATTACATTGTCTCACAGTAAACACCCCATTAGCAAAGAAAAGTACAAACAATTAAAATGCATTCCCATAAAATTGCTCCAAATCAGAATAAACCAGATGCAAATATATGCATATGGTACCACTTGTATCTAATATTACTAGTATAAAGTAACACACGCGATCAGAAAGATCCCTGTGTGACTTGGAACCCTTTCAGTACTCAGTAATTATAGTGCAATACAATACAACCCAATGCATTGTGAATGAACAACGTGAATCAACAGTAATGTAAGAACACACATACATATATCAACTGCAGGGGCGTTGCAAGCCCCAAAGATCAGTGGCATGTGCCCCGGATGTATTCTGGGGTGCCCCGGATGTCCCCCAGGCAGATTAGAGACACCACAGCACCCAGCATGGCACCACACAGTACCCAGCATGCCCCACAGGGGCACCACAGCACCCAGCATGGCGCCACAGCACCCAGCATGGAATTACAGCACCCAGTGTGCCCCATACCCCCCTTTGCTGTGTGCTGTGGTGCCATTCTTGATGCTATGGTGCATCTATGTGGGCATATTTAGAGTGACCAGACGTCCCGGATTGCCCGGGACGCGTCCCGGATTCGGGGTCCGCTGTCCCAGGCTGCATGAGGTCCCGGGAAACGTCCCGCTTTCAGCAGCGGGACTTCCCGGCCTCGGGACTGTGGCCACTCTCTCCTCATGAACTGGCAGCGGCGTCTATAGACGCTGTGCCAGTTCATTGCCTGCAGCCCCGCTCCAGCCTCCTCTTCCGGTGTTCCGACACCGGCAGGCGAGCAGGGCTACGGCAAGATGGCTGCCGAAGCCCTATACTGGAGAGTATTTGTGTCTCCAGTACAGGGCTTCGGGCGCCATCTTGCCGTAGCCCTGTCAGCGCGGGAGACGAGCAGGAGGAAGGTGGTCCTGGGAGCAGCGCGCCAGAGGCCGGAGACTTCTGCCAGGTGAGTAATGCTTTTTTTTCCAGGTGAAATGTTTGCCCGCATTGCGTTTCTTGTCTGGTGAAATGTTTGCCCGCATTGCGCTTCTTTTCTGGTGAAATGTTTGCCCACATTGCGTTTCTTGTCTGGTGAAATGTTTGCCCGGATTGCGTTTCTTTTCTGGTGAAATGTTTGCCCGCATTGCATTTTTTTTCTGGTGAAATGTTTGCCCGCATTGCGTTTCTTGTCTAGTGAAATGTTTGCCCGCATTGCGCTTCTTTTCTGGTGAAATGTTTGCCCGCATTGCGTTTCTTGTCTGGTGAAATGTTTGCCCGCATAGCGTTTCTTTTCTGGTGAAATGTTTGCACGCATTGCGTTTCTTGTCTGGTGAAATGTTTGCCCGCATTGCGTTTCTTTTCTGGTGAAATGTTTGCCTGCATTGCGTTTCTTTTCTGGTGAAATGTTTGCCCGCATTGCGTTTCTTTTCTGGTGAAATGTTTGCCCGCATTGCGTTTCTTTTCTGGTGAAATGTTTGCCCGCATTGCGTTCCTTTTCTGGTGAAATGTTTGCCCGCATTGCATTTATTTTCTGGTGAAATGTTTGCCCGCATTGCGTTTATTTTCTGGTGAAATGTTTGCCCGCATTGCGTTAATTTTCTGGTGAAATGTTTGCCCGTATTGCGTTTATTTTCTGGTGAAATGTTTGCCCGCATTGCGTTTATTTTCTGGTGAAATGTTTGCCCGCATTGCGTTAATTTTCTGGTGAAATGTTTGCCCGCATTGCGTTTATTTTCTGGTGAAATGTTTGCCCGCATTGCGTTTATTTTCTGGTGAAATGTTTGCCCGCATTGCGTTTATTTTGTACTGACATGTTGCCCGCATTGCGTTTATTTTGTACTGACATGTTTGCCCGCATTGCGTTTATTTTGTACTGACATGTTGCCCGCATTGCGTTTATTTTGTACTGACATGTTGCCCGCATTGCGGTTATTTTGTGCTGACATGTTGCCTATTGCGTTTATTTTCTGGTGTCTGGGGTAACTGTTACTGCATTTATTATTTATTGGTCATAGATGGCTATGTTTGCTGCTTTGTGGTTACGGTATACTATTAGCATCAAACAGTTTCTGCACACCCATGATGCAAAGTCTCGTTTGTCCACATCATGGCGTAAACACTGCTTTCTTATGCCTCGCTGTTACATCATTACGTTAGCTCCGCCCATACAATGTCATGGCCACGCCCATTTTTCGCCACGGCGCAGCCCGCTCCCCCCAGTCTTCGTCGCTGCGCGCTCCTCAGTCCTCACTTTTCGCCGCCCCCCCCCCCCACACCCCCCTCCCCGTCCCAGGTTGGTCACTCTAGCATATTGGGTGCTGTGATGTCTTTATGTGGCCATGCAGGGAGCTGTGGTTCTTCTATGGGGTCATGCTGGGAGTTGTGGTGCCTCAATGATAAGTCCATGGGAGCATGGTAGGGGGTCCACTAGAAGGTATGATATGGGGAGACAGGCAGCAGGCCAGCTTGCCCAGCAGAAAGCCAGACCAGCCAGCACAGAAGTCAGGTAACTCTGCCTAGTTATGGTTAACCACTTGACAACCGCAGTGGTAACCCTCCCTGAAGACCAGGCTGATTTTTGCATTGCTGGGCTGTGCAGGCTTTTCAGCCTCCTGCACAGTCCAGCTTAGGTGCCCCGCGATCGGACTCACCTCCTAAGGGGACATGCCGCCAAAGGGGTCCGATCGCTGCAGGGTTTGTTTATTTTTTCTTTTCACATGCCTCAGTGAGGCTCTCTCTCCCTGTCCCCCTCCCTCCCCTTCCCTCCTCCCCTCCGTGTACTGGGATTGGAACAGGACGGCGATCCGTCCTGTTCCGCCTCTCATAGGCATCGGCCTATGAGAGGAGAGCACTCCCCGGCCAATCAGAGGCCGGGGATCGCCGATCTGTACAGCGCTGCAGCCCCCGGCAGCGCTGTACGCTTGTAAACAAAGAGGATTTCTTTCCCCTTACGTTTACAAGCAGCCTTCTAGCCGCGATCGGCGGCTAGCAGGCTATTCACGGAACTCCATTCCGCGAAGTGGCAGGGAACAATCGCACATGCGCCAGGACTTGACGCCAATTGGCGTTAGGCGGTACTGGGGCTGCCGCCGTGGTCACGCCCATTGGCGTGAGGCGGTCGTACAGTAGTTAAGTGACACTGCCTATTTATGTGATTTGCTGCATTTTTTTTGGTATTAATGGAGAGGGGGTCTTCATCCAACATTTTGCTGGGCAGACCTACTCAGACCACTGTTAAGTTCATGTAAATTAGACTCCACCTATGACCACACCCTCCCTTGCATGGCTACACCCATTTTTTGGCTGGAATGCCCAAAAATGCCCCGGATCTCTAAAGATCATAGCAACGCCCCTGATCAACTGTATATAAAAGTGTGCGGTAGCACACATCTATATAACCAAGAATTGCAATCGCAAACCTCAGATGCAGCATGCAGTGAACTCTAAATAACATGGACACTGGAACAGCCATTAGAACAAAGTGCACAGTGCAACATTAGAAAAAATATATAGTAGTGTAAAGTAGTGTAAAGGAGGATACTTAGCCCAGGTCCATACATGGTGGTACCAGCATCAAGATGGCAATATGAAGGGATGGAGAACCCCCTCAAATGACCCCACTAGTATTGCGGGTGTTACCCTGCTTTTTCAAGGAGGGATAGAGTACCAAATCTTTCAACATATTTCTGTAGAGTACCAGAGCTCACTGAATCTCTGTAGAGTACCAAATATCAGTGAATCGCTGTACAGTACTAAGTCAGTGGAAATGTGTAGAGTACCAGTGAATCTCTGTAAATACCAAATTTCAGTAAGCGCACAGCAGGAGTAGGAGGGGCCCAAATGACAATCACTGATATAGATATGATATAGGCATGAAGGTGGGTATCAGCCTATCTTAATGAAGACTAGTTAGACATACTGTAAATAAGATCTGTCAATTTTATTTCGGCACAGTAGACAACGCATTTCAGGGCTTAGTGCCACTTCATCAGGTCAGTGATGTGCCCAATTATCCAAGTGTGAAGCCTGGAGCGCCTCAGTAATGCTCGTTACTGTAGCAATGTTTGTGCTACTTGAGCATTACTAATAGCGTACCTCCCGGTATACGTTGGAAGTAGTAACCTTAATATTGCGGTGCACTGTCTGTGTCCGGCAATATTACTTCACTTTTATGCATCTGACACTTAATCTTTGTAGAGCCCCAAAGCTCAGTGAATCTCAGAGAGTGGCAGATCTCAGTGAACTGTACAGTATTTTTTATTTTTAAACTTTTATGTTACAACTAAAATATTTGGGGCCTTTAACATTTTAGGTATGTTGCTTAAAGAGACCCTGTACTGAAAAAAACGTCCCCTGGGGGGTACTTACCTCGGGAGGGGGAAGCCTCAGGGTCCCAATGAGGCTTCCCCCTCCCCTGTAGCTGCAGGCAGTCCAGCGCTGGCTCCCCCGAAACCTCCGGCAATCCTGGCTCGACAAGCCTGACAAGGCTAGCTATATTTACCTTCCCTGGCTCCAGCGGGGGCGCTGTTGCAGCTCTCAGCATGGAGATAGGCGGAATTAGCCGACCACTGTCGGGTCCGCTCTACTACGCAGGTGCAGGAGACTTGCGCCTGCGCAGTAGAGCGGACCGACAGCAATCGGCTATTTCTGCCTACCTCCGAGCGCAGAGCCGATACTGTGCCTGCGCTGGAGCCGGGAAGGTAAATATTTACATCCCGCTGTTCGAAGGGGAACAACGAGACTGCCATGGGACCGAAGAGGACGGGGGAAGCCTCCATAGGATCCGGAGGCTTCCCCCACCCAAGGGAACTTTTTCTCATTACAGGTTTTCTTTAAAGCAAAAGGTGGAATTTCCAGGCTATAACACAACTGCATACAGGAAATAAATACTAACGAAAGGTAATACCGAAACTAATTGCCACATTTTCACATAATGGGGAAGTAGAGAAAGGATGGCCACACATCAATACACACAGTCTGATTGTAGAGTCTTTGATAAATCTGAGCACTATTCATGTTTGGCACCTTCTACGTCATTTCACAGGCTGCACGGGCAGATGACAACTTTTGCAGCTTCATCTGCTAACTGCTGTGATTCCCTCCTTATTGTTTCCACCCCGCTATCCTCTAGAACAGGGGTTCTCAAACTGGGTGCCGCGGCACCCTGGTGCGCTTCAAGCACCTCCCAGGGGTGCCTTGGCATTTATCCCCATCCTCTCTGCATTGCCATCAGGTAATGCAACCACATATTGATATACAGTGCGGCTGCCAGTTAACCTTTGTGTTCAAGTTGAGCATCAGAGGATAGGTAAGGAAATGTTTGTCCTGCTAATGGGGGTTACTTACAATCTGGAGTGGGTGCTGCCTAACAAGGGTTATACCAGTATTTTGGTAGTTGTTGCCAAGGGGCGCCTTGAAAAAATTTCAAAGCCATCAAGGGCGCCCTCACCCAAAAACCAGTGAGAACCACTGCTCTAGAAGATTGTAAGCCTGCAAGGGCAGGGACCTCCTCCTATTGATTCTTATTTTGCTGTAATTTATCATATGAACGTGAACCATTTTCAGTGGTATCTCAAACCACACATTAACTATGTATGTATTTGTACTTGTATTGCTGGATGTCATTACTGTACAGTGTGTTGAACTTCTCATGTATATGTTCCCTAATATTTGTTTTGTACTAGGTACAGCGCTACAGAAGATGTTGGCGCTATATAAATAAAAAATAATAATAACGTAATTGATCGGGCTGTGACAGGGAGTAGAAAAGGTGTTTATAGAGGACAGGAGGCAATATGGAACTTGACAAGGAAAGAAATCAAACAATAATGTCAGGTTAGTGTCGGTGCAATCACGGACACTAATGTAGTCAGTGTACAGGTAACCATACATCTAGCGGTGTATGGGCAGATTAACCAAGAGATAAATCTCTCTCTGAATCTGATTAATTGTCCATACACCTCAGGCAGATTCCTGATAGATGTCAGCATGAAATCAATGAGTAACAATTTCAAACAGAACAGCAGGTTTTTCTTGAACCAAAGTTATTGTAATTTATTCTTCCTTTACAGTCTCTCCAAATCGCGGACAAAGCGTATAGATACAAACACCGAACTTTCAATTCACATAAAAAGACCGCCTGACACGTGTTTCACGGCTAGCAGCCGCTTCCTCAGAGGCACATCGCATACAAACATCCGGAAGTCTACGTAAGGTAACACCACGATCTGGAGTTTCAAGAAAAGACTGCACTCAACAGCGATGCCTTGCAACTCATGGACGTTTGCCATCGCCGTTGAGTGCAGTCTTTTCTTGAAACTCCAGATCATGGTGTTACCTTACGTAGACTTCCGGATGTTTGTATGCGATGTGCCTCTGAGGAAGCGGCTGCTAGCCGCGAAACACGTGTCAGGCGGTCTTTCTATGTGAAGTTGAAGTTCGGTCTTTGTATCTATATGCTTTGTCCGCGATTTGGAGAGACTGTAAAGGAAGAATAAATTACAATAACTTTGGTTCAAAAAAAACCCTGCTGTTCTGTTTGTTTGAAATTGTTACATTTTGATATATTAGGGGTGAACCCCACTACGATTTTTTTATCTTGTCTATGAAATCAATGAGCAGGAATCATCCTAACAACGTGGCCTTAGCCATCTGTCTGGCCACCCCCCAGTGTAAATGTACGTGTGTGTGTGTCCCCTGGTGCCCACACAAAATAAGATCTCACCTGTCCTGCAGCCACAACTCCCGGCCTTCTCTGCTGTTATCCCCGAGTGAATGAGTGATGTCACACACAAGGGGGTGACAGCGGATGAGTCCAGGAGGCGCGGCAGTGGGTCAGGTGAGATTTTACATGGCACTGAGGGGGAATTGAACACTTTACACTTGGGGGGGACAGTGGACGGAGGTCTGCCATGTTCCTCGATTGCCCCTATATTGAACGCCCTTAGCAGCCTGCACCTGATCAAACACTTTAAAACAAAATCTTTCCAACATGTCTGTTTGATCGACGCTTTCAACCAACTTCAGCCCAAAATCAATCAAATCGCAGATATGTTGCGGAACCGATTTTCACCTGATTTGATAAAATTATTGAATTCAAATGGTCGATCGAGCCTCAAAATCAGCAGCTGAATGGGGCCACATATAAAGGGTTCCTACCACAAGCCCAAGTAAAGGACCCATTTTCACCCAAAAGAGGTCATTATTCATGGTCAAGCAGACAAATAACGTAGACAGCATAAAACAATCGTGTCATATCATGGAAGAGTGTAGGCAAATGAGGAATGCACAAGATTGCTTTACCAGGTACAGAAGCCTGAAGGTTCTCAGATGGAACTGTAGATGTTGCCTCATCTGTAAAGGAAGAACAATGGCTTGAGTATTATATTTAACCGAGTAATAGAATGTCACAATTATAAAAACATAGGAGTGCCCAACATAACACATTCAGTTTGTCCATCCCAATAGGGATACAGACAGTAAAAATGTTAGATTCTAACTATCCATTCTCCATTCCATACAAAGCTAAAAGAAACTGCAAAGCCTCTGATAACTTTAAGTTGAACTTTTCATCTAACCTGTATGGGGTTATACTATTAAAACAAACATAGTGACGTTGTACCTGGTTGTGAGAGTTTAGCCACACACACTGTCCTCACGCCACAAAGCAAGGCAACCAATTGAAATATCCACACACTGCCATGTCAGTGGACAAGATCGGTGCACATGAAATATGAATATGTTTATGGCTGCACTTGTTATATGGGCAAACATAATAGCATGAAGGCTGCACTTGTGTTATGTAGGGTATGATGGCTGCTTTGTTATAAGGGGCACATGATGGCTGCACTTGTAATATGGGGGACATGATGGCTGCGCTTGTTATATGGAGGACATGATGGCTGCACTTGTTATATGGAAGACATGATGGCTGCACTTGTTATATGGAAGACATGATGGCTGCACTTATTATATGGGGGACATGATGGCTGCACTTGTTATATGGAGGACATGATGGCTGCACTTGTTATATGGAGGACATGATGGCTGCGCTTGTTATATGGAGGACATGATGGCTGCACTTGTTATATGGAGGACATGATGGCTGCGCTTATTATATGGAGGACATGATGGCTGCGCTTGTTATATGGAGGACATGATGGCTGCACTTGTTATATGGAGGACATGATGGCTGCACTTGTTATATGGAGGACATGATGGCTGCACTTGTTATATGGGGGACATGATGGCTGCACTTGTTATATGGGGGACATGATGGCTACACTTATTATATGGGGGACATGATGGCTTCACTTATATGGGGAACTTAATGTGCTTGTGTTATGCAGGACATGATGGCTGCTTTGTTATATGGGGCACATGATGACTGCACTTGTTATATGGGAAACATGATGGCTGCACTTGTTATATTAGAAACATGATGACTGCACTTGTTATATGGGAAACATGATGGCTGCACTTGTTATATTAGAAACATGATGACTGCACTTGTTATATGGGGAACATGATGGAGCTTGGAACTTGTTATGTGGGGAACATGATGGCTGCACTTGTTATGTGGGGAACATGGCGGCTGCACTTGTTATGTGGGGAACATGGCGGCTGCACTTGTTATGTGGGGAACATGGCGGCTGCACTTGTTATGTGGGGAACATGGCGGCTGCACTTGTTATGTGGGGAACGTGATGGCTGCACTTGTTATATGGAGAACATGGCGGCTGCACTTGTTATATGGAGAACATGGCGGCTGCATTTGTTATGTGGGGAACATGATGGCTGCATTTGTTATGTGGGGAATGTGATGGCTGCACTTGTTATATGGGCAAACATAATAGCATGAAGGCTGCACTTGTGTTATGTAGGGTATGATGGCTGCTTTGTTATAAGGGGCACATGATGGCTGCACTTGTAATATGGGGGACATGATGGCTGCGCTTATTATATGGGGGACATGATGGCTGCACTTGTTATATGGAAGACATGATGGCTGCACTTGTTATATGGGGGACATGATGGCTGCACTTGTTATATGGGGGACATGATGGCTGCACTTGTTATATGGAGGACATGATGGCTGCACTTGTTATATGGAAGACATGATGGCTGCACTTGTTATATGGGGGACATGATGGCTGCACTTGTTATATGGGGGACATGATGGCTGCACTTGTTATATGGAGGACATGATGGCTGCACTTGTTATATGGAAGACATGATGGCTGCACTTGTTATATGGAGGACATGATGGCTGCACTTGTTATATGGGGGACATGATGGCTGCACTTGTTATATGGGGGACATGATGGCTGCATTTATTATATGGGGAACATGATGGCTTCACTTATATGGGGAACTTAATGTGCTTGTGTTATGCAGGACATGATGGCTGCTTTGTTATATGGGGCACATGATGACTGCACTTGTTATATGGGAAACATGATGGCTGCACTTGTTATATTAGAAACATGATGACTGCACTTGTTATATGGGAAACATGATGGCTGCACTTGTTATATTAGAAACATGATGACTGCACTTGTTATATGGGGAACATGATGGAGCTTGGAACTTGTTATGTGGGGAACATGATGGCTGCACTTGTTATGTGGGGAACGTGATGGCTGCACTTGTTATATGGAGAACATGGCGGCTGCACTTGTTATATGGGGAACATGGCGGCTGCATTTGTTATGTGGGGAACATGATGGCTGCATTTGTTATGTGGGGAACGTGATGGCTGCACTTGTTATATGGAGAACATGGCGGCTGCATTTGTTATGTGGGGAACGTGATGGCTGCATTTGTTATGTGGGGAACGTGATGGCTGCACTTGTTATGTGGGGAACATGGCTGCACTTGTTATGTGGGGAACATGGCGGCTGCATTTGTTATGTGGGGAACGTGATGGCTGCACTTGTTATATGGAGAACATGGCGGCTGCATTTGTTATGTGGGGAACGTGATGGCTGCACTTGTTATGTGGGGAACATGGCGGCTGCATTTGTTATGTGGGGAACGTGATGGCTGCACTTGTTATATGGAGAACATGGCGGCTGCATTTGTTATGTGGGGAACGTGATGGCTGCACTTGTTATGTGGGGAACATGGCGGCTGCATTTGTTATGTGGGGAACGTGATGGCTGCACTTGTTATATGGAGAACATGGCGGCTGCATTTGTTATGTAGGGAACGTGATGGCTGCACTTGTTATGTGGGGAACATGGCGGCTGCACTTGTTATGTGGGGAACATGGCGGCTGCATTTGTTATGTGGGGAACATGGCGGCTGCACTTGTTATGTGGGGAACATGGCGGCTGCACTTGTTATGTGGGGAACATGGCGGCTGCACTTGTTATGTGGGGAACATGGCGGCTGCACTTGTTATGTGGGGAACATGGCGGCTGCACTTGTTATGTGGGGAACATGGCGGCTGCACTTGTTATGTGGGGAACATGGCGGCTGCATTTGTTATGTGGGGAACATGGCGGCTGCACTTGTTATGTGGGGAACATGGCGGCTGCACTTGTTATGTGGGGAACATGGCGGCTGCACTTGTTATGTGGGGAACATGGCTGCACTTGTTATGTGGGGAACGTGATGGCTGCACTTGTTATGTGGGGAACATGGCGGCTGCATTTGTTATGTGGGGAACGTGATGGCTGCACTTGTTATATGGAGAACATGGCGGCTGCATTTGTTATGTGGGGAACGTGATGGCTGCACTTGTTATGTGGGGAACATGGCGGCTGCATTTGTTATGTGGGGAACGTGATGGCTGCACTTGTTATATGGAGAACATGGCGGCTGCATTTGTTATGTGGGGAACGTGATGGCTGCACTTGTTATATGGAGAACATGGCGGCTGCATTTGTTATGTAGGGAACGTGATGGCTGCACTTGTTATGTGGGGAACATGGCGGCTGCACTTGTTATGTGGGGAACATGGCGGCTGCATTTGTTATGTGGGGAACATGGCGGCTGCACTTGTTATGTGGGGAACATGGCGGCTGCACTTGTTATGTGGGGAACATGGCGGCTGCATTTGTTATGTGGGGAACATGGCGGCTGCACTTGTTATGTGGGGAACATGGCGGCTGCACTTGTTACGTGGGGAACATGGCGGCTGCACTTGTTATGTGGGGAACATGGCGGCTGCACTTGTTATGTGGGGAACATGGCGGCTGCACTTGTTACGTGGGGAACATGGCTGCTGCACTTGTTATGTGGGGAACATGGCAGCTGCATTTGTTATGTGGGGAACATGGCGGCTGCACTTGTTATGTGGGGAACATGGCGGCTGCACTTGTTATGTGGGGAACATGGCGGCTGCATTTGTTATGTGGGGAACATGGCGGCTGCACTTGTTATATTAGAAACATGATGACTGCACTTGTTATATGGGAAACATGATGGCTGCACTTGTTATATTAGAAACATGATGACTGCACTTGTTATATGGGGAACATGATGGAGCTTGGAACTTATGTGGGGAACGTGATGGCTGCACTTGTTATATGGAGAACATGGCGGCTGCACTTGTTATATGGAGAACATGGCGGCTGCATTTGTTATGTGGGGAACATGATGGCTGCATTTGTTATGTGGGGAACGTGATGGCTGCACTTGTTATATGGGCAAACATAATAGCATGAAGGCTGCACTTGTGTTATGTAGGGTATGATGGCTGCTTTGTTATAAGGGGCACATGATGGCTGCACTTGTAATATGGGGGACATGATGGCTGCACTTGTTATATGGAGGACATGATGGCTGCACTTGTTATATGGAAGACATGATGGCTGCACTTGTTATATGGGGGACATGATGGCTGCACTTGTTATATGGGGGACATGATGGCTGCACTTGTTATATGGAGGACATGATGGCTGCACTTGTTATATGGAAGACATGATGGCTGCACTTGTTATATGGGGGACATGATGGCTGCACTTGTTATATGGGGGACATGATGGCTGCACTTGTTATATGGAGGACATGATGGCTGCACTTGTTATATGGAAGACATGATGGCTGCACTTGTTATATGGAAGACATGATGGCTGCACTTGTTATATGGGGGACATGATGGCTGCACTTGTTATATGGGGGACATGATGGCTTCACTTATATGGGGAACTTAATGTGCTTGTGTTATGCAGGACATGATGGCTGCTTTGTTATATGGGGCACATGATGACTGCACTTGTTATATGGGAAACATGATGGCTGCACTTGTTATATTAGAAACATGATGACTGCACTTGTTATATGGGAAACATGATGGCTGCACTTGTTATATGGGAAACATGATGACTGCACTTGTTATATGGGGAACATGATGGAGCTTGGAACTTGTTATGTGGGGAACATGATGGCTGCACTTGTTATGTGGGGAACGTGATGGCTGCACTTGTTATATGGAGAACATGGCGGCTGCACTTGTTATATGGAGAACATGGCGGCTGCATTTGTTATGTGGGGAACATGATGGCTGCATTTGTTATGTGGGGAACGTGATGGCTGCACTTGTTATATGGAGAACATTGCGGCTGCATTTGTTATGTGGGGAACGTGATGGCTGCATTTGTTATGTGGGGAACGTGATGGCTGCACTTGTTATGTGGGGAACATGGCTGCACTTGTTATATGGAGAACGTGATGGCTGCATTTGTTATGTGGGGAACGTGATGGCTGCATTTGTTATGTGGGGAACGTGATGGCTGCACTTGTTATATGGAGAACATGGCGGCTGCATTTGTTATGTGGGGAACGTGATGGCTGCACTTGTTATATGGAGAACATGGCGGCTGCATTTGTTATGTGGGGAACGTGATGGCTGCACTTGTTATGTGGGGAACATGGCGGCTGCATTTGTTATGTGGGGAACGTGATGGCTGCACTTGTTATATGGAGAACATGGCGGCTGCATTTGTTATGTAGGGAACGTGATGGCTGCACTTGTTATGTGGGGAACATGGCGGCTGCACTTGTTATGTGGGGAACATGGCGGCTGCATTTGTTATGTGGGGAACATGGCGGCTGCACCTGTTATGTGGGGAACATGGCGGCTGCACTTGTTATGTGGGGAACATGGCGGCTGCACTTGTTATGTGGGGAACATGGCGGCTGCACTTGTTATGTGGGGAACATGGCGGCTGCACTTGTTATGTGGGGAACATAGCGGCTGCACTTGTTATGTGGGGAACATGGCGGCTGCACTTGTTATGTGGGGAACATGGCGGCTGCACTTGTTACGTGGGGAACATAGCTGCTGCACTTGTTATATGGGGAACATGGCGACTGCACTTGTTATATGGGGAACATGGCGACTGCACTTGTTATGTGGGGAACATGGCGGCTGCACTTGTTACGTGGGGAACATGATAACTGCACTTGTCATATGGGGAACATGATGGCTGCACTTGTTATGTGGGGAATGTGATGGCTGCACTTGTTATGTGGGGAATGTGGCGGCTGCACTTGTTATATGGAGAACATGGCAGCTGCACTTGTTATGTGGGAAACATGGCGGCTGCACTTGTTATGTGGGAAACATGGCGGCTGCACTTGTTATGTGGGAAACATGGCGGCTGCACTTGTTATGTGGGAAACATGGCGGCTGCACTTGTTATGTGGGGAACATGATGGCTGCACTTGTTATATGGGGAACATGATGGCTGCACTTGTTATATGGGGAACATGACGACTGCACTTGTTATGTGGGGAACATGGCGGCTGCACTTGTTATGTGGGGAACATGGCGGCTGCACTTGTTATGTGGGGAACATGGCGGCTGCACTTGTTATGTGGGGAACGTGATGGCTGCACTTGTTATATGGGGAACATGATGGCTGCACTTGTCATATGGGGAACATGATGGCTGCACTTGTTATGTGGGGAACATGGCAGCTGCATTTGTTATATGGGGAACATAATGGCTGCACCTGTACTTGTTGTGTGGCGTACATCATGGGAGCTCTTGTAACTTGGGAAACATAATGGCTATTCCTAATATATCAGAGATTTGATGGCCACACTTAGTACAGGAGGATTTGTCTGTGTGCACTCATGCCCAGAACTGTTGCCCTAGGGATCAAGTCCCAATCAGTGATCACTATGAGGGATGGGTATTGAGAAGTGTACGTAGCTGCAATTGGGTCTTACATGATAAATGACGCCACAGATAAATGCTCTGAGCAGAGCTAACGTCAGTCAGATGATTCAGCCCAGCGTGGTTTGTTATACTTTCCTGTTACGTCTGACTGTTTGTCACACCTTTACTGGCAAAGTGGTTAGAAACCACTAAACCTGTTGTGGCTGCTACTCATCGTCATCACCCAACTTTGAAAGTTTCGGCTTGTCAACTGCCCTCTCGTTCTTCAGTCTGTGCCGGATGCCTTTGCCAATCACTCCACCCTTCTCTGGGCACCGAACTTCCCCCATCATGTAGCAAAGCCACTGTAATAATCACGACTAAAACCCTTTCAAATGACAGCGTCTTAAAAATATTGCCATTACAAATGTAGTTTTTTCATTACATGCATTCTTCTGGTCTGTAAAAGCAAAGGTTCAGGCAAATGATCTGTAATATGCATTTAACAGAACAATACTTTAATTAATTATGAATCAAAATCCTTTGTACAATATTTTTGGTAAATAAACAAGGGAAATGCCTATTGTACCAGTCCATAAATTATCATCTCCTCAAAGTAAACCTGCGATGACTTAACCTCCTTAGCGGTAACCCAGTGCTGGACACGGGGTAAGCTGCGCAGGAGGATTTCTCAGGCCCCGCTGGGCCGATTTGCATAATTTTTTTTTTACACACGCAGCTAGCACTTTACTAGCTGCGTGTTACCTGCAATAGCCGCCGCTCCAAGCAGATTCGCCGCTACCCGCCGCGTCAGAGGGTGCCCCCCCTCCCCCGAGACCTGTGCGTTGCCTGGCCAATCAGTGCCAGGCAGTGCTGAGGGGTGGATCGGGACTCCCTCTGACGTCATGGCGTCTGTGACATTAATGCGCCCGTCGCCACGGCGACGGGGGAAGCCCTAGTGGAAATCCCGTTCAGAACGGGATTTCCTGACGCTAGCTACATGAATTTAAAAAAACAAAATTTAAAAAATAGTGCTGCACTGCCTCCCTGGCGGATTTAATTGACCGCCAGGGAGGTTAAAAGTAAAAATTCATACATACCTGGGGCTTCCTCCAGCTCCGTTTGGCCTGACCGGTCCCTGCTGTCCTCTTCCGCCTCCTGGAGTCTCCGCTATGGCTCTTGGTAACTTCAGGAGTCGGGGCTTATTGCGCATGTGTGGCCTGGCCATGCGCATAGCCGGGAGCGTTCAGCGCCTGTCGCAGAACACTGCTAGCCGTGGGAGCGCACATGGGCGCACTGCCCCTGGGCCAACTGGCCGGAGTTATCGGGAGGATTGCAGAAGATCCAGGAGGCGGAAGAGGACAGCGAGGGACCGATCAGGTTAAACGGGGCTGGAGGAAACACCAGGTATGTATGAATTTTTACTTTTAATTCATCTCAGGTGTACTTTAACGGGAACTCGAGGTGATGGCGATATGGAGGCTGCCATATTTATTTCCTTGTGAACAATGCCAGTTGCCTGGCAGTCCTGTTGCTCTTCTAGAATAAGCAGTGTCTGAGTCAAAACCCTGGAACAAGTATATGGCTAATCCAGTACAACCTGAGTCAGCATACTTGATCTGCTGCATGCTTGTTCAGGGTCTATGGCTAAAAGTATCATGCTAGGTACACACGATACAATTTTCTGGCAGATTTACCTGCCAGATCGGAATCAGCAGGATAGTCAGGCAGCTGGTATTGTTTAAAAGTAAATACATATGGCAGCCTCTATACCCCTCTAACCTCAGGTTCCCTTTAAGGTGGCCATATACTTATGGTGTCCATACATCTAGCGATTTTGTGGCCCGGTCAACCATCCAATTCAATAATTTTATCGAATCAAATTAAAATCGGTGCTGCACTAAGCATGCCCGGTCGATGATTAGAGCGATTTTGGGCCGAAACTGTCCAAATGCATTGATTTGGACATGCTGTAAAATCTCAGTCGAAAGTGCCCAATCCAGTGCGCGGCGGTAATGGCATTCGATATCATGACAACTGCGACGTACTCGATGGACCCCCGAGCTGCTATCCCCCTTCCGGCTGAAGTCTATCTATTGTGGTGTATGGGCAAGCAAAAGATGTCTCTCTGATCGAATCTGATCTGTCTCATGGTCTATCTGCCTATACACTGCTAGATGTATGGCCACATTTACAGATGGCAACCAGATTCGACCATCACATAGATCCCTCTCAAATCAAATCTGATCACTGTATCGATTGGATGTGCTGGGAAAGGTTTTAAACATCTATTTAATACATTTTAGTGTGAAATATATTAAAAATCTATCGAACCACAGTGTTTGCACTGCTTAATGCAGTGCAATGCTATGAGTCGGCAATTTGATGCCACAATTTGATGCATCAATTTTTAGCAGATAGAATTAGAGTGATCGAATTGTCCGGATATTGACTGGAAAAAAAGTCAGTGTTTGCCCAATGTAAAATCTTTCCTCCCCCTGATTTACATTCTGACATTTACCACATGGTGACATTTTTACTGGTGGCAGGTGATGTCAGTGGAAGGAGATGCTGCTTGCTTTTTTTGGATTTGGAAACAGCTGTAAACAGCTGTTATTTCCTACAATGCAACGAGGTTCACAGACAGGAAACTGTCAGGACCATGGTCCAGACATCACACTGTGGGAGGGGTTTCACCACAATATCAGCTATACAGCGCCCCCTGATGATCTGTTTGTGAAAAGGAAAAGATTTCTCATGGGAAAGGGGGTATCAGCTACTGACTGGGATGAAGTTCAATTCTTGGTTACGGTTTCTCTTTAAAGAGACACTGAAGCGAGACTAAATCTCGTTTCAGGTCTTATATATAGCAGGGGCACGTGTGCCCCTGCTAAAACGCCGCTATCCCGCGGCTTAACGGGGGTCCCTTCACCCCCAACCCACCCCCCGCAAAAGTTGGTCGGAAAATGGTCGCTCGTATTCTTCTTCCTGGAGGCAGGGCTAACGGCTGCAGCCCTGCCTCCAGTCGCGTCTATCAGACGCGCATCGCCGCCTCTCCCCCGCCCCTCTCAGTGAAGGAAGACTGAGAGGGGCGGGGGAGAGGCGGAGATACGCGTCTGACAGACGCGCATGGGGCAGGGCTGCGGCGGTTAGCCCTGCCCCAACCAGGAAGCGCTCCCCCGCTGCACGGAGGGGGTTTGGGGGGACAGGGACCCCCGTTAAGCCGCGCAATAGCTGCGTTTTAGCAGGGGCACGCATGCCCCTGCTAGCTATGAGGTCTGAAGCGAGATCTATTCTCGCTTCAGACTCTCTTTAACCAGCCTGGCGGTATGGACGAGCGCAGCTCGTCCATCACCGCCGGAGGCTGCCGCTCAGGCCCTGCTGGGACGATTTTCATCAAATAAAGTGCAGCACACGCAGCCGGCACTTTGCCAGCCGCGTGTGCTGCCTGATCGCCGCCACTCTGCGGCGATCCGCCGCGAGCAGCGGCGAAAGAGGGTCCCCCCAGCCGCCTGAGCCCAGTGTAGCCGGAACAAAAAGTTCCGGCCAGCGCTAAGGGCTGGATCGGAGGCGGCTGACGTCAGGACGTCGGCTGACGTCCATGACGTCACTCCGCTCGTCGCTATGGCGACAATCTAAGCAAAACAAGGAAGGCCGCTCATTGCGGCCTTCCTTGCTTATTCTGGGCGCCGGAGGCGATCGGAAGAACGCCTCCGGAGCGCCCTCTAGTGGGCTTTCATGCAGCCAACTTTCAGTTGGCTGCATGAAATAGTTTTTTTTTTATTTAAAAAAAACCCTCCCGCAGCTGCCCTGGCGATCTTAATAGAACGCCAGGGTGGTTAAGGCCCCATTTACACTTAATCAGTTGCTCTCAGTTATAACTGAAAGGGCAACGGACTTTCAAAGTAATGCCCATGTTTTCCTATGGCTCAGTTCACACTGTATGCGTTTTAACTGAAAGATTTTTCATAATGCACTGCTATAGAGAAGGAAAAATAACGCGTACCAACTGGTTAAGTGTAAATGGGGCCTTAGTGACCTCTGACTGGCTGCATACTCACCCCTTCCACAATTTTAAGCCACACCTCCCTTCTGCAGACTATCAGTCATAGTAGGTTTCCAGTCAGATAATAGAGCAATTCTCAGCATGTCCATGGGACAAAAGGGAAGAGTGGGAGGAGGAGAGGGAGTAGAAGGTGTGAACAGGAAGTTGTAGGTTGATGAGTAGGATATGAACTATAATTTGGTTCAGAAGGGATATTACTTTTCTGTTCTGCTAAAAATATATATTCCCCAAAACCTTTTATTCATTATTGATTTAAAGTAAGCCCGAGGTGAAAATAAACAAATCAGAACAATTGTAGCTATCCTCTTACTGCTAAAAATGATTTTTATATTTTTTTTTAGAATTTTAGAATCCTGCAGTTTTATTTTCTGTGTATCAGCTAAGAAAAGAATGTTTAATGCTGTTTTGTCTCATTTGCTGGCATGGTCTTTCAGTGTCCCAGAAGCTAAAATATATGAGCTATTGACCCTTTTTATCTAGCCACTGCACTCAGAAGCTGTTCTCTGTCAGCCAAGAGTTTTATGACTGTAATTCCTTATCAGTGAGGATTACGCTATAGTCAGACCCGGTTGAGAGAAAGTGTCACTTGCATACCTGAATGTTAACTCTTTCAGGCAGGAAAAAAAAGGGACACAGCACAGATATCTGTATGCTTTGCACTGTACATACACATGTCTATCTCATCATGTCATATGTCACCTCAGGCATCCTTTAAAGTGAACCCGAGGTGAAAATTAACTGATTGTATCAACAATTATAATAAATTATGTATAATTATGTATAAACAATTGTATCTATCCTCCTACTCTTAAAATTGACTTTTTTTTAGATATTCCATGGATTATTTTATATTTAAACATTTACAAAATAGATTTCATGTTTTATTGTCTTTTCTCAATGGCAGCCTATTAAGTGTCCCAGAGTTAACCATTTAAGCCTTCTGGTCGTGGAAGCGAAGTCCAAAAGGCCATGTGCGCTCCCTTGGCTGATCGCACGCGTGCACGCACGCTCCCGCCCCCTGGTTCGTTAGCCCAGGGATCAATGAATCAGGACATGGTGCCCGATCATTGATCACTTTTCCCGGCAGAAAAAGCGACGGCTTCTCACAGAAGCCTCGGTTTTTCTGCCTCTTACGTCCCCTTTACGTCCCTCTAAGCCAGGGCTGCCCAATAGGTCGATCGCGATCTACCAGTAGATCGCGACCGCCTTCTCGGTAGATCGCGGCCTCTTGGCCGCGTCTCATTAAATTTTGCGGCCAGCAGCTCATCATGTTTAGCTGCCGGCCCCTAAGAATGCAGGGGAGAAGACGCGGCGAGCAGAGAGGGAGGAGAGAGCCTGCAACGTGTGTGCTTTTAACATGCCCGGCGCCGCACCCAGCCATGACGTAGCGGCCGCGCCGCCTCTCTCCTCCCTCTCTCCTCGCCGCGTCTTCTCCCTGACATTCTTATTGGCCAGTGGCCTGCCTGTCGGAGGTTCCAGGAGTCAAGAGGACCCTGGCTAACCTACGCTGTAGGTGCATATACTTGGCTAACCTACACTGAGGGCCCCTATACCTGGCTAACCTACACTGAGGGCCCCTATACCTGGCTAACCTACACTGAGGGCCCCTATACCTGGCTAACCTACACTCAGGGCCCCGATACCTGGCTAACCTACACTCAGGGCCCCTATACCTGGCTAACCTACACTCAGGGCCCCTATACCTGGCTAACCTACACTGGGGGCCCCTAAACCTGGCTAACCTACACTGGGGGCCCCTAAACCTGGCTAACCTACACTGGGGGCCCCTATACCTGGCTAACCTACACTGGGGGCCCCTATACCTGGCTAACCTACACTGGGGGCCCCTATACCTGGCTAACCTACACTGGGGGCCCCTATACCTGGCTAACCTACACTGGGGGCCCCTATACCTGGCTAACCTACACTTAGGGCCCATATACCTGTCTAACCTACACTGAGGGCCCATATACCTGGCTAACCTACACTGAGGGCCCATATACCTGGCTAACCTACACTGAGGGCCCATATACCTGGCTAACCTACACTGAGGGCCTATATACCTGGCTAACCTACACTGAGGGCCTATATACCTGGCTAACCTACACTGAGGGCCCATATACCTGGCTAACCTACACTGAGGGCCCATATACCTGGCTAACCTACACTGAGGGCCCATATACCTGGCTAACCTATACTGAGGGCACGTAACCTATGCTGCAGGCACATATACCTGGCTAACCTACACGGGGGCGGGGGGGCCATGCTTAGCATTTGGGACGTTGGTAGATCTCCTGGCCTTGGCAAATTTTAAAGTAGCTCGCGAGCCGAAAAAGTGTGGGCACCCCTGCTCTAAGCGTACATGTTACGCTTAGTGACGTAATGTAAACAAACTCATGGTTGCCATCTTGTGGCCAAATAGTAAAACTACATCTACATATTAAAAAAATAAAAATAAACACATATTTACATAAAAAAATTACTATTTACATCCCACCCTCCTAAAATGCGTACGTTAAAAAAGGGCGCTGGGAAAAAAGGGCACAGGGTTTTAAACGATAAGCATGAATAACGTTTAAAAAAATTGTGCTATATTTCGTTTAAAAATAATGTTTTATAAAGTTATAAATCATGAAATAATGTGTATGAAATCGGCAATTGTAAAAACGTTAATCTTCCCTGTTTAAAAAGTGAAATATATAATAACGTTTTATAAAACATTAATAAGAATGTTACTAAAGCTATACCTAACCCTACTCTCACACAGAACCCTCCCTGTACCTATCCCTAACCCCTAGACCCCCCTGGTGGTGCCTAAACCTAAGACCCCCCTGGAGGTGCCTAAACCTAAGACCCCCCTGGTAGTGCCTAAACCTAAGACCCCCTGTGGTAAGCATTAATAATGTTTTTAAAAATATTGTGTGGTTTTTCGTTTAAAAATAAAAAATATTGTACTGTTTTTCGTTTAAAAATAATGTTTAAAAAATTATAAATCATTAAATAATGTGTAATCATGAGAAGCAGTTATAAAACATTAAAAGGCTCTGGGCGCCGCTTTTAAAACGTTATTTTTCTCCGGCGCCCTTTTTTCCTGTTGGGCGCCCATTAAACGATATTTATTATGGCAGTGAATGGCGGCGCCCTTTTTGTCCACCTGCCTCATGCGCCCAAATTTCCTGTTTCCCCTAAAAATACCTAAAGAAAATGTTTAATAAAAAAAACAAAAAAAAATAACATTACAATAGAAAAAAACTTAAATATTTACCTAAGGGTCTAAACTTTTTAAATATCCATGTAAAGATGAAATATTTCTATTTTTTTAAATTATAAGCTTGTAAATAGTGATGGATGCAAAACGGAAAAAATGCACTTTTATTTCTAAATAAAATATTGTCGCCATACATTGTGATAGGGACATAATTTAAACGGGACTATTAGGCAAATACAATATGTGGGTTTTAATTATGGAGGCATGTATTATTTTAGAACTATAGTGGCCGAAAACTGGGAAATAATGATTTTTTTTCCATTTTTTTCTTATTCTTCCTGATAAAATGCATTTACAGTAAAGTAGCTCTTAGTAAATGTACCCCCCTAAAGGAAGCCTAATTAGTGGTGGAAAAAAACAAGATATAGATCAATTCATTGTGATAAGTAGTGCTAAAGTTATAGGCTAATGGATGGGAGGTGAAAATTGCTCGGATGCATAAAGTGAAACACGACTGAAGGCTGAAGTGGTTAAAATACATGAACTATTGACCTTTTTCTCTCTCCCCTGCCCTCAGAAGTTGTATTCTGCCAGGCAGGGGTATTGCTAGGATCCTAAGAGATCCGGGGCACTTTTGGGCACTCCAGCCAAAAAATGGGTGTGGCCATGCACCAGAATGTGGGTGTGGTCATGGGTGGAGCCAAATTTCTATGAATGTAACAGCGGCCCAGCAAAATGTTGAATGTTCGATTTATACAAAAAAGTAGGCAGAGTTACCTGGCTTGTATGCTAGCTGGTCGGGCTTGCTGCTAGCCTGCCGCCAGGTTATCTGGCAGTTCCCCCATAGCATTCCCTGACCTTCTAGTGGACCCCCTCCCATGGGCCCCACAACTCCCAGCATGCCCCATAAAAGAACCACAGCTCTCTGCATGCCCACATAAAGGCATCAAAGTCCCCAGCATGGCACCACAGAACCCAGTATGCACAGACAGAGGCACCACAGCACCCAGAATACCTCAGATTGATGCACCACAGCTCTCAGCATGCCCACCATTGAAGAACCACAGCTGACTCTGCCTGGGGGACATCCGGGGCACCCCAGAATAGATCCTGGGCACGTGCCACTGATCTTTGGGGCTAGCAACGCCCTGCTGCCAGGAAAACTTTTATGGCTGTAATTTGCTTATCAGTAAGGTTTACTATATTCTGACAAGGCACCACAGCTGTCACTTGCATGCCTGAAAAGTAACTCCTTCTGGCATCAAAATGAAAAAAATAAAAGCAGTCTGGTTATTAATATGTTTTGCACTGTACACATGTTTATCTCATCATGTCACATGTCACCTTGGGTACACTTTAAAGCACTGTTCTTTAATTTGGGATTTTAAAGCAGTAGACAAGACTCACCCAGGAGAGTAACTGTGACCACATTGCTGAGCAGGGACATTTCTCGCCGCCCCTGCACCCAGTGTTGGTAGGCACAGGTATAAGTCATCGTGTCCCCGGAAGCAGGAGGCTGGACAGTAAAGGTCACACTGGTCTTGGTCTCTGGTGCTGTCTTTTCCTCCAGCAATACTTGAGATTGGGAATAGAGAGAGAAGGTGGCCTCTGGATAAGTGTCGGCAGCTGTACATTGCAGGTCTGCCGGCCGGCCCTTGTAGGTCACAGGTGTTAGTAAGGACAGCTCCGGTGCAGGGAGAGGATCTGTATGACGTGAAGAGGAAAAGCTTCAGATGTTTTTCCAATGCTCCTCATACAAAAAAAAAAAGCATATATACTCATACTTCCCAGCTTTTTGAGATACAGAACTACTGCACCTGCGCAGTACGCTCCGGTCCATGTGGCGGTGATTGACAGAGCCGCTCGCACAGGCGCAGTACAGGCCGACCTCCAGGTTGGCCTGACGTCCTCACCGCGGACCAGGATGCAGAGACGGCGAACGGCTGCGGGGAGAGCTGCTGCGAGGGACATGCAGGGAGCTTGGGGCTGGACGAAGCCCCGGGTAAGTAGCACTTATTTTAGTACTAAATGCCTAATAACTCATTTAAATTTAAATCTATATATATATAAAATCGGATGTATGTATGTATGTGTGTGTGTATGTGCCGCGATTACTCGAAAACGGCTTGACCGATTTGAACGAAACTTGGTACACAGATCCCTTACTACCTGGGATGATATGTTCTGGGGGTCTCGCGTCCTCCCTGCACACATGGGCGGAGCTACAAACAGCAAATCAGATTTCACCCATTCAAGTCAATGGAAAAAATGTAAAAGGCTGCCATTCTCACAGTAATCAAGCCAGAGTCCCCACACATGGCACAGTTGGTCACTTGGTGACCGAGGTTACAAATCTAGGAAAAGTGGGCGGAGCATAAAACAGCCAATCAAATTTCAGCCATTCATTTTAAATGGGAAAATGTAAACTGCAGCCATTCTTAGACTGTTAATCGCAGGGTTCTCAAACTTGGCACACTTGGTCACTGGGTGAATGCGATTAAAGGGGTTCTGTGGGAGTTCCTGAGGAGAAATACTGCCACTTACCTGGGGCTTCTATCAGCCACCTGCAGTGGTAATGTCCCACGCCGTCCTCCTCCCATCCGCCGTTCCCCGCAGCCGGCACTGGGCTACTATTCGGCTGTCACACAGACGAATAATGCGCGTTGCCGCGCCTCCGCTCGCGTCATCTGAGGCTTACTGCGCAGGCGCAGTACAACGGAGCCTTGTACTGCGCTTGCGCAGTAAGCTTCCGATGACGCAGGCGGAAGCGAGCGGGTGCGCAGCCACTGTAGCGCAGCCGCAGTTGGATTCCATGCTGCGCTAGACCGGGGCCGGCGGCGGAGAACGGCAGATGGGAGGACGCCACCGTGGGACATTACCGCTGCAGGGGGCTGATAGACGCCCAAGGTAAGTGTCTGTTTTCCTCCTTAGAAACCCCGTAACAGAACTCCTTTAAAGAGAAACTCCAACCAAGAATTGAACTTTTTCCCAATCAGTAGCTGATACCCCATTTTACATGAGAAAGACAATGATTTTCACAAACAGACCATCAGGGGGCGCTGTGTGACTGATTTTGTGCTGAAACCCCTCCCACAAGAGGCTCTGAATACCGCGGTACTGCTGGCAAACTGCCACAATGTAACAATGTTCAGAGACAGGAAATAGCTGTTATTAGCTGTCTATAACAGACAGAGCAGCTAGAAACAGCTAAATAACCTGCCCACAGTAACAATGTCACCATGTAATAAATGTCAGAATGTGAATCTGGGAGAGGAAAGATTTTACAATGAGCAAACACTGACTAAATCATTTATACATAATTATGGTAAAAAATGAAGCACTTTTTTTACTACATTATTTTCACTGGAGTTCCTCTTTAAGATTCAAGCATGTGGGTGGAGCCTACAACAGCCAATCAAAATTCACCTATTGATTTTCAAGGGGAATATTTAAACTGCTGCTATTCTTACACTTTTAATGGCAGAGGCTTCAAACTTGCTACAGTCGGTGATTGGGTGACTGGGGCTCAAATTCACTAAAGGGGTGGGGCCACAAACAGCCAATCAGATTTCCTTGGTGGATAAACTGCTTCCATTCACACATTTTTGATGCCGGGAACCTGAAAGCTTACAAACTTGGTCTTTAGAAAAACAAAAGTTTGCTTTCCTAAAACAGAAAGAATTTGCGATAATTCAGGTTGGAGTGAGCTCGAGATGTCCCCCAGGCACCACTGCTGAATATATGCAAATTAACCATTGTACCCTTAGAAGCTAAACACACCTCCAGAACCGCTGGAATGCAATGATGTGTCAGCTTGTTAATATGTACAGAGCCATAATAATCCAACATGCATACAGACTGTTTCGGATTGGTCTTTGAGTGACTTTGTGTCCAGGTTACAAAAAGTGGGCGGAGCCAAAAACAACATTTACTGGGAAAATATAAACTGCAGCCATTCTTACACCATTAATGGCAGGGTTCTCAAACTTTGCACAGTTGGTCACTGGGTGAATGAATTTTGGAAGGTGCGTGGAGCCTACAACAGCCAATAAAAATTCACCTTTTGATTTTCAAAGGGAATATTTAAGCTGCTACCATTCTCTTATACTGTTAATAGCAGATGCCTCAAAACCTGGTACAAATTGGTCACAGGGTGACTAGGGTTCAAATTCAGAAAGGGGGCAGAGCCACACACAGCCAGATTTGTTTATTTTTCAATGGGAATATACAAAGTATTGATACCAAGGACCCCAAAGCTGATAAACTTGATAATTGAGTGACTGAATGTCAAGATTAGAAAAAGTGGGCGGTGCCAACAACTAAATTTTTAACATGGCAGGGTTCCCAAACTTGACACAATTGTCCACTGGGAGACTGGGATGAATATTCAGAAGTGTACGTGGAGCCTACAACAGCCAATCAAAATGTACCTATTGATTTTCAAGGGGAATATTCACATTGCTACCATTCTTACACTGTTAATGGCAGAGGCCTCAAACCTGATACAGTCAGTCATTGGGTGACTGGGGTCCAAATTCACTAAAGGGGTGGGGCCACAAACAGCCAATAAGATTTGTTAGATTGATTTCAGCCATTCTGTTATTGGCAGGGCTCTCAAACTGGGCGGGTGGGTGACACAGTTGGTCACTGGATGACTGGGACTAATATTCAGGAAAGTGGGTGGAGCCTACAGCAGCCAATCAAAATTCACCTTTTGATTTTCAAGGGGAATATTTACATTGCTGCCATTCTTACACTCTTAATGGCAGAGGCCTAATATCTGCTACAGTCAGTCACTGGGAGACTGGGGTTTAAATTCTGAAGGGAGCGGGCCAAAAACAGAGAATCAGATTTGTTTATTTTCAATGGTAAAATGCAACTTATTGATGCTAAGGACCCCAAAGCTCATGCAATTGGTCATTGAGTGACTGTATGTCAAGATTACAAATAGTGGGCGGAGCCAAAAACAACTAACTTTTTTCATGGGAAAATGTAAACTGCAGCTTTTCTTACACTGTTATTGGCAAGGTTCTCAAACTTTGCACAGTTGGTCACTGGGTGACTAGGATTAATATTCAGAAAAGTAGGTGGAGCCTACAAGAGCCAATCAAAATTCACCTATTGATTTTCAAGGGGAATATTGAAACTGCAGTCATTCTTACACTGTTAATGGCAGAGGCCTCAAACCTGCTACAGTTGGTCGTTAAGTGTCTGGGGTTCAAATTCAGTAAAGGGGTGGAGCCACAAACAGCTAGATTTCTTTGCTGGATAAACTGCTTCCAGTCACACAATTTTGATGCCAGGAACCCAAAGACAACATTTACTGGGAAAATATAAACTGCAGCCATGCTTACACCGTTAATGATAGGGTTCTCAAACTTTGCACAGTTGGTTACTGGGTGACTGAGATTAATATTCAGAAAAGTGGGTGGAGCCTAAAAATACCAATCAAAAATCACATGTCGCTTTTCAAGGAGAATATTAAAATTGCTGCCATTCTTGCACTGTTAATGGCACAAGCCTCAAACCTGGTACAGTTGGTAATTGGGTCACTGGGGTTCAAATTCAGAAAAGGGGACAGAGCCACAAACAGTGAATCAGATTTGTTTCATTTTATTTCATGGGAAAATACAAATTATTGATGCCAAGGACCCGAAAGCTCACAAACTTGGTCACAGAATGACTGTGTGTCCAGGTTACAAACAGTGGGCAGAGCAAAAACAAATTTCACTGGGAAAATGAAAACTGCAGCCATTTTTACACTGTTTATAGCAGGGTTCCCAAACTTTGCCCAGATTAATATTCAGGGAAGTGGGTGGAGGCTATAATAGCCAGTCAAAATTCACCTGTTGATCTTCAAGTGGAATATTTAAATTGCTCCCATTTTTACACTGTTAAAGAGACTCCGTAACAAAAATTGCATCCTGTTTTTTATCATCCTACAAGTTCCAAAAGCTATTCTAATGTGTTCTGGCTTACTGCAGCACTTTCTGCTATCACAGTCTCTGTAATATATCAATGTATCTTTCCCTTGTCAGACTTGTCAGCCTGTGTCTGGAAGGCTGCCAAGTTCTTCAGTGTTGTGGTTCTGCTATGAACTCCCCCTTCCAGGCCCCTCTATGCACACTGCCTGTGTATTATTTAGGATTAGAGCAGCTTCTCTCTTCTCTCTTATCTTTTACAAGCTGGATAAATCGTCCTCTGAGCTGGCTGGGCTTTCACATACTGAAGAATTACAGACAAGGGCAAAGCTGTTTGCAGGAAGAAACAAGCAGCCTGAAACTTCAGTGCATGAGAACTGCAGGGAGAAAGAAACACACAAATGATCTTTTGAGATTCAAAAGGAAAGCTGTATACAGCCTGCTTGTGTATGGATGTATTTTCTATGTGTGGACATACTGTACATCAACCTACTTCCTGTTTTGGTGGCCATTTTGTTTGTTTATAAACAAACTTTTTAAAACTGTTTTTAACCACTTTTAATGCGGCGGGGAGCGGCGAAATTGTGACAGAGGGTAATAGGAGATGTCCCCTAACACACTGGTATGTTTACTTTTGTGCGATTTTAACAATACAGATTCTCTTTAATAGCAGTCAGAGGCCTCAAACCTGCTACAGTTGGTCATTGGGTGACTTGGGTCCAAATGCTGGAGAGGGGGTGAAGCCACAAACAGCCAATCTGATTTGTTTAATTTCAATTGGAATATACAAATTATTGATGCCAAGGACCCCAAAGCTCACAAACTTGGTCATTGAGTATTTGTGTGTTAGGGTTAGAAAGTGGGCGGAGCCACCAGTCAAATACATCCCCAGGCAACGCTGGGTCATCAGTGGGTGGAGATGAATACAAATTTCACTGGGAAAAATGTAAACTGCAGCCATTCTTACACTGTTAATGATAGGGTTCTCAAACTTTGCACAGTTGGACACTAGAGGACTGTGATTAATATTCAGAAAAGTGGGTGGAGCCTACAAAAGTGAATCAAAACTCCGATTTTTTTTTCATTTCAATGCAAATTATTAATACCAAAAACCGCAAAGCTCACAAACTTGGTCATTGAGTAGTGGTGCGTTAGGGTTAGAAAAAGTATGCGGAGCCAACACCAGCCAAATACATAACCAGGCAACGCCGGGTAATCAGCTAGTAAATAAATAAATATTCTGGATTATCCAGAGGCTACCCTCTTCTAAGGTAAATAGCTTTTACTTTATTTTTATCTCACAGATTCACTTTTAATTATTTCCGAGGCGAATAGGGTAAGAGAGATTTTACTCACCGGGGGCTTTCTCCAGCCCATAGCAGCTGTCGCGTGCCCTCACCGCAGCCCCGGTAATCCGCCTAGTTCCGCTGGCAGCTTGTAATGATCGCGACCCCGCCAGTGAGTCGGGTCTTCTGCGCCTGTGAGGGCCTTCCTTCCCCTCGCGTCCACGTCATCTGGTGTGTACTGTGCCTGCACACAACTTCTGCACTGGTGCAGTACGCACCAGATGACGTGGACGCGAGGGGAAGAGCCGACCCGCCGGCGGGGTCGCGATGTGCATGGGCAGCCAGCGGGACAACACGGAGAACAGGGGCTGCAGCGAGGGCACGGAACAGCTGCTATGGGATGGAAGAAGCCCCCAGGTGAGTAAAATCTCTTTTACCCTCTTCACCTCGGAAGTCCTTTAACCATTGTACCCTCAAACCCAAAATATTATTAGACAGAATCTCACCACCTGTAATTAAGAAATCGCTAAATGGGGGACAACAAAAAAAGAAACACGGATAGTCAGAGTTGGCCCTTGCTCCCCCCCCCATCCCCACACAGCTACTTCTCTGATATGTGGATGGGCCAATGATTTCAGAACACGGACAAGGAGCACAGAGCACGGGAGACGATTGTACAGCCAAAGAGTCTGGCTGGCCCATACCCTAATCCCGACATGTTGTCCGGTTCCGCCATGGCGCTTATCTACAGCCTGAGCTCTGAAATCATTCCTAACCAGAGGTGTAACAACTGGGAGAGCAGACCTGGCAGCAGTAGGGGGGACCAGGGCTGTGGTTGGTCTCAATGCCTTACCTCTATCTTGGGAGTTACCACAGGGGGAGGGGGAAATGGGTGGGAAGGTCTGTGGTGGCGGCCTAGGAAAGTCTTTCTTTGGGATGGGGGGGGGGGGGGGGGGGGTTAGTCAAGTCCCTATTCCTAACTCCTGACTCTGGTGTGCCTCCACTGGCTGCATGCTTATTTCGGGTGAGGGACTCAAAACCCACTAAAGCCAAAAGCTCAGCTTAACAGCCAGGCAACTGGCATTGTTTATAAGTGAATGAAGATGGAGATATTCCTCTCACTTCTGGTTCATTTTAAAGGTAGCCATCCAGGCCTCAGTAAAACCACATTTGATAAGTGTCCCCACATTGTGAAGGGTTGTAATTTTGAACTGCTCACCTGATCTGACAGCCATAATTTCCACTCCAACTATTGCTGCAAGAAAGCAAACTGTAAATGAGAAGTGAATTAAAGCAAGACTATATAAACATAACACTGAATACTATGCTCCTAAACATCTCTACCTCCTTGTCCTCAGATTGTGCCATTACCCCCCTGCCACTGTATGTTCCATCACCCCGTACCTCCTGGCTTCCCATACTGCACATCCATCACCCCCTGTCTCCTCCTCCTGCATATTCCATCACCCTCTGCCCCCTCCTACTGCATATTCCATCACCCTCCGCCCCCTCCTACTGCATGTTCCATCACCGCCTGCCACCTGGCCCCCCATACTGCACTCTGCACATCCATCACCCCCTGTCTCCTCCTACTTCATATTCCATCACCACCTGCCTCCTGGCTTCCCATACTGCACTCTGCACATCCATCACCCCCTGCCTCCTCCTACTGCATGCTCCATCACCCCCTGCCTCCTGGCTTCCCATACTGCACTCTGCACATCCATCACCCCCTGCCTCCTCCTACTGCATGCTCCATCACCCCCTGCCTCCTGGCTTCCCATACTGCACTCTGCACATCCATCACCCCCTGCCTCCTCCTACTGCATGCTCCATCACCCCCTGCCTCCTCCTACTGCATGCTCCATCACCCCCTGCCTCCTGGCTTCCCATACTGCACTCTGCACATCCATCACCCCCTGCCTCCTCCTACTGCATGTTCCATCACCGCCTGCCACCTGGCCCCCCATACTGCACTCTGCACATCCATCACCCCCTGTCTCCTCCTACTTCATATTCCATCACCACCTGCCTCCTGGCTTCCCATACTGCACTCTGCACATCCATCACCCCCTGCCTCCTCCTACTGCATGCTCCATCACCCCCTGCCTCCTGGCTTCCCATACTGCACTCTGCACATCCATCACCCCCTGCCTCCTCCTACTGCATGCTCCATCACCCCCTGCCTCCTGGCTTCCCATACTGCACTCTGCACATCCATCACCCCCTGCCTCCTCCTACTGCATGCTCCATCACCCCCTGCCTCCTGGCTTCCCATACTGCACTCTGCACATCCATCACCCCCTGCCTCCTCCTACTGCATGTTCCATCACCGCCTGCCACCTGGCCCCCCATACTGCACTCTGCACATCCATCACCCCCTGTCTCCTCCTACTTCATATTCCATCACCACCTGCCTCCTGGCTTCCCATACTGCACTCTGCACATCCATCACCCCCTGCCTCCTCCTACTGCATGCTCCATCACCCCCTGCCTCCTGGCTTCCCATACTGCACTCTGCACATCCATCACCCCTGCCTCCTCCTACTGCATGCTCCATCACCCCCTGCCTCCTGGCTTCCCATACTGCACTCTGCACATCCATCACCCCCTGCCTCCTCCTACTGCATGCTCCATCACCCCCTGCCTCCTGGCTTCCCATACTGCACTCTGCACATCCATCACCCCCTGCCTCCTGCTACTGCATGCTCCATAACCCCCTGCCTCCTCCTACTGCATGCTCCATCACCCCCTGCCTCCTGCTACTGCATGCTCCATCACCCCCTGCCTCCTGCTACTGCATGCTCCATCACCCCCTGCCTCCTGCTACTGCATGCTCCATCACCCCCTGCCTCCTGCTACTGCATGCTCCATCACCCCCTGCCTCCTGGCTTCCCATACTGCACCCTGCACATCCATCACCCCCTGCCTCCTCCTACTGCATGCTCCATCACCCCCTGCCTCCTCCTACTGCATGCTCCATCACCCCCTGCCTCCTGGCTTCCCATACTGCACTCTGCACATCCATCACCCCCTGTCTCCTCCTACTGCATGCTCCATCACCCCCTGTCTCCTCCTACTGCATGCTCCATCACCCCCTGCCTCCTGCTACTGCATGCTCCATCACCCCCTGCCTCCTGCTACTGCATGCTCCATCACCCCCTGCCTCCTGCTACTGCATGCTCCATCACCCCCTGCCTCCTGGCTTCCCATACTGCACTCTGCACATCCATCACCCCCTGTCTCCTCCTACTGCATGCTCCATCACCCCCTGCCTCCTGCTACTGCATGCTCCATCACCCCCTGCCTCCTGCTACTGCATGCTCCATCACCCCCTGCCTCCTGCTACTGCATGCTCCATCACCCCCTGCCTCCTGGCTTCCCATACTGCACCCTGTGCATCCAGGGCCGGTTCTAGACTTTTCGCCGTCTTGAGGCAAACTTGTGAGGATGCCACACCCTCTTCCCATCACTAAACAAATAAAGAGGCCCTGTAGTGACATATTATTATTGGGCAGCACGGTGGCGTAGTGGTTAGCTCTCTCGCCTTGCAGCGCTGGGTCCCTGGTTCGAGTCCCAGCCAGGGCACTATCTGCAAAGAGTTTGTATGTTCTCTCCGTGTCTGCGTGGGTTTCCTCCGGGCACTCCGGTTTCCTCCCACATTCCAAAAAAAAAAACATACAGATAAGCTAATTGGCTCCCCCTAAAATTGGCCCTAGACTACAGTACTTACACTACATAATATAGACATATGGCAATGGTAGGGATTAGATTGTGAGCTCCTTTGAGGGACAGTTAGTGACAAGATATATATATATATACATTGTACAGCGCTGCGTAATATGTCGGCGCTATATAAATACTAAATAATAATAATAATAATAATATTGTAGAATGCAGTTAATCATTCAGGATATTCACTTTTATTTTCATTTTCCTGGTTTCAACACCAGGAACACTTCCTATATCTATATATTGCTCTTTATTGGTATGTAGACCCACCAGTGATAAGTTGTCAAGGATGTTTAGCAATGTGGAAATCTGGGAAACCAGGCATTATTTTTACTGGCTTTGGAATTCTCAGAAACAAACATTCCACAGAGCTACACCTGTCAGGAATAAAGCTTGCTGCTGTGATAAATTTCAGAATGTAAATCAGGGAGAGGAAAGCTTTTACGATGAGCAAACTAAATAAATTATACATTAATTTTGTAAAAACAAAAACAATCAGTTGTATTCCTTGCGTTATTTTCCCTACGGTTCCTCTTTAACGGAATCTCTTTAAAAGGAACCCGAAGTGTGAGACCTATGGAGGCTGCCATATTTATTTCCTTTTAAACAATACCAGTTGCCTGGCTGTCCTGCTGATCTTTCTGGCTGCAGTAGGGTCTAAATCACATACATGAAACAAGCATGCAGCTAATCTTGTCAGATTTATCATAGACATCTGATCTGCTGCATGCTTGTTCAGGGTCTATAGCTCAACGTATTAGAGGCAGAGGATCAGCAGGACAGCCAGGCAATGTGTATTATTGTAAAGGAGCCAAACATGTCAGCCTCCATATCCCTCTCACCTTGGGTTCCCTTTAAATTGCTAATCCCAATTTTTGCTTCCTGGATGGAACAAATTAGTGATTAGTCACTTTGTGATAACACTCATGTTTTTCACAGATGTGTTTCTGCGCGATTGGTTTATCTTTATATGACTATATATTGTTATATATACTGCCAGCCATTGTGCAGTGTTTGTAAGGGTGCCCATACAGCTCTCGATTAATGATCAAATGATCAATGCCGCAACGTGCAAATCGCCCAATCACCTTTTTGATCAATTTCTGACCAAAGTCGATTTATCTGGCATGCTAGAAAGATTTTGCTGAAACGGCGATAGTGACATTCAATGTCCTGACAACACCACTACAGCAAAAAAAAAAGTAAGCAGTTAAAATCTGACAGAACCGACAGGTTTTGGACTAGTCCATCCCCCTATGAAGGAGTCTCAGGGTTTTCCTTGTTTTTAAAAGTATTTCCTGAACGGCACTTGCTTAGTCTAACTGCCAAAGTAGTAAGATACTAGCCAGCCTCCCTCTTAACTTGCACACTTTTTTGGCAGTTAAACTAGGCAACTGCTGTTCAGAGAATGCTTTTGAAACCAAAGAAAACCCGGCGAATCCCCATGAGCAGATGGACTAGTTCAAAACCTGTTGGTTCTGTTAGATTTTAACTTTTTCACTGTAGTGGTCCTTTAAACCCAAAATAAGAATCAGGGACTCCAGGAGCGTTCTACTTAATCTTACTTCTACAGAGACAATTACTTGCCTCATAGTAATCACTTCAGCTTTGCTTTAGCTGTAAGTACACTTCAATAAAGCAAACCTGTGACTTTGTTAAAAGGAAAAGTTAGATCCTTACCTTGGTAGTAGGAATCCTGTGGAGACTTCTCATGTGCTCCTCAAGACCACAGCTGATGCTGGGACACTATGGAAGTTCAGGGGTGCGATCCCGTCCGTGAATGAGCACGGCACACTGAGCAGGCAAGCTAGCGCGGGTCACAAGGGGTTGGCAAGTGAAAGGGTGTAAACATTGGGGGGCAATGAGGATGAAGAAGGTGCATTGGCCACAGGCCAGATAACTAGACAGTACGGCATCCACTGAAGAAGGATGAAGAAGGTGCATTGGCCACAGGCCAGATAACTACACAGTACAGCTTATAATGAGGATAATTTTTAGTTACACCACTGCATACAGTCTACTAATAAAGCAGTTCTGAGCACGGCGGTCTCCGTAACAAAGAAAAGATTCTTACCCAGAAGAAGCAGCAGCTCCATGTTCATCTGAACTCTGTGTCAACACACCCAGGAATAAGGAACTGAACATCTTCATAAGCTTGCCAGGAAACCACAATTTCGAGAGACCTTTGTGGTAATCACAGCTAGGCAACTAAGACCGAGAATAACCTGTGGGCGGTCACCGTGGTGAAGAAACTGAAAGACAACTGTCTGCCACCAAAAAATAAATAAAATAAAAGTGTTTTTTTTTTTCGATTGGCTATAGGCCAATGGTTATGTTCTGTTTCGATGGACTTTCAGAAACATGGTGGCTAAATCACCATTCCTATCCTAGTTCCTGAAACATGTTGCTATCAAATACCATATGATTTCACAAGATACAGTCCTCTCTGAAATTATTTCAGAGAGGAGTTTGGATTAGACAATTCTAAACTAACACACACACAAATTACAGTATTTATTTGGTAGAAGTTAAGCACACCGGAACTGGCCCCAAAACGGCAAACACTTCAGTGAGCATGCCCAGAACGTTCCTCGCTTGTGGCTGCTCTACATAGCGGGGTGAAAGCACGAACATCCAGGGAGTAGGGATGAGAGAGATCAATTGCGCAAGAAAGTCAAATTGTCTTGGAGCATGCCGGAGGTGAAGAGGGGGTTAAGTCATCTATGCCGCCGCCTCTCGTTGATCACACCTTGTCACTCTCCATCTTCCCCACACTTCCGCCTACTAAACCGGAACTTCCTCTGTGAAGGCATAAGAGCAGATAAGATGGAAAGAAGCGTGGAACGCATTGTTGAGAGGCAGTGACTGAGGTGTGTAGGTCTGTGCAGCCTGCGCCCCTTGCAGGCTCCAGGACAATTTTGCTTTTTGGTCTCATTGATCTCATTCAGCCTTACTACGGAGGGCGGAGTGGGACAAAGCATGTTCTGCTCCTTCAGCTTCTGTTTGACTGGCTCCTGTCAGAATCACAAAGGGGGGAGCAGAGCAGAGCAAAAGAGTGCAGCCCGGCCAAACAGGGGTACCTATGAGTGACGGGACCCCACAATACACACATTGTTGTGTTAAGCAATTTTAGGGTCATTTCAGGTGTCCGTTAAACTAAACTTAAACGAAACTTTGCCATGTTCTACATGCCTAAATAACAATGTTTCACTATAGCACAGTGTCATCTCACCTTGCTGGTTAGAGCTGCAGAATATGCGGTTTCCGTTTCATGGGGGCTGCCATCATTCTTTCTGGAAACAACTTATTTGTTGAGCTGAAGTTTTTAAGTGAGTTCTGACATCTGCAGCACACACTAAGGGCTCATTCACTACCGGGCACAGTGAGGTTGGACATGATGTGGGGAAGGTGGCACGTGAGGTTGGACACGGCATGGGGAAGGAGGCACGTGAGGTTGGCCATGGTGTGGGGAGAGTGGCACAGTGAGGTTGGACACAGCATGGCAAGAGTGGCACAGTGAGGTTGGACATGGCGTGGGGAGAGTGGCACAGTGAGGTTGGACATGGCGTGGGGAAGGTGGCACGGTGAGGTTGGACACGGCATGGGGAAGGTGGCACGTGAGGTTGGCCGTGGTGTGGGGAGAGTGGCACAGTGAGGTTGGACACAGCGTGGCGAGAGTGGCACAGTGAGGTTGGACATGGCGTGGGGAAAGTGGCACAGTGAGGTTGGACACAGCGTGGCGAGAGTGGCACAGTGAGGTTGGACATTGCATGGGGAGAGTGGCACAGTGAGGTTGGACACGGCGTGGAGATTGTGGAACAGTGATTTCGGACGCGGTGTGGGGGAAGTGGCACAGGGAAGTCAGACACAGCGTGGGGAGAATGTGTAACCCGATTTATCCGTTAGCACTGGGCTCCGGCTGAGAGGAACCCATCAGACGATTAATTTATCAAAGATTTATTTGTGACGTAATGGTCGTCACTGTGGCTTCAATCAACCCGTAACACTTCAACAACACAATACACCTCCCTTGCACATCACAGGTCAAAATACACAATCTTCTAGTCTTTACAGCCGATGCACCGGTAAAAGCTGCGGAATAAAAAGGTTAAGTTACATACAAATTATATATGAAAGTTGAGCTACAAAGGTCTTCTTGTACAATAATCAACCACTTCACAGCATGTTTACATCACAGTACCATTAGGTGGGGAATGGGCAGGGGAAGGTCTACTGAGCAATTCAATTCCTAAACAGTTCTCAGTCCCTTTCAACCAAGTCCAAGCTATATTGCTCAGCAAATCCTGGGGGAACTCGTGAAAGTTTTCAAGATGGTACTGTACAGTTTCACAGTTCGTTGGGTGACCCCAAAAGGATGTTCACTTTGCTCAGAAGATCTCTCAAACTCTTTACCCTTGGTAATATTCCACCAAACCCACTTTACACTTAGCACCACCTGACTGGATAGGGCCACTTTCCAAAACAACAAACAAAATAATATATAAATCAAATAATCAAAAAGGGTTAGGCAAATAAAAATAAACAAAATAAAATATAAAGTGACCAATGTACTCAGCTATGCCACCCAAATCACTCTCCCACAATATAACTCTCTTTTAGTGCACTTTGACTTTTAGGCTGAATAAGCTCTAATTTAGAGATGTTGCAAAACTTGTACTACAAGTGATTTGACTGTGTATTTTGGTCAGATGTCAGTTCACTTCTTACTGTAGCACACTTTTAGGATCACCAGACGCAATGCAACTCCTCTTTTCACTTATCTTATTTTTTACTGACAGGTTCTCTTTATTCTCACGGCCTTAGTAATTTCCAGTTTCTTTAGGACCGTGTACTAAGGTAATATGCATAAATCACACTTTAGGTGCGTACACACGCCGGACTGGAGGCAACGACGGGTCCGTCATTACCTCCCGCTGGGTGGGCGTGCCAACGACAGTCCGGCGTGTGTACGCACTGTCGGCGGACTGATACGGCTGCTTCTGAGCGATCCGCCCGGCGGATCGCTCAGAAGCAGCCGTATCAGTCCGCCGACAGTGCGTACACACGCCGGACTGTCGTTGGCACGCCCACCCAGCGGGAGGTAACGACGGACCCGTCGTTGCCTCCAGTCCGGCGTGTGTACGCACCTAAAGTGTGATTTATGCATATTACCTTAGTACACGGTCCTAAAGAAACTGGAAATTACTAAGGCCGTGAGAGTAAAGAGAACCTGTCAGTAAAAAATAAGATAAGTGAAAAGAGGAGTTGCATTGCGTCTGGTGATCCTAAAAGTGTGCTACAGTAAGAAGTGAACTGACATCTGACCAAAATACACAGTCAAATCACTCCGCCTGGCGGATCAGCCTGGCGGATCGCTCAGAAGCAGCCGTATCAGTCCGCCGACAGTGCGTACACACGCCGGACTGTCGTTGGCACGCCCACCCAGCGGGAGGTAACGACGGACCCGTCGTTGCCTCCAGTCTGGCGTGTGTACGCACCTTTTGGTTCACATCTTGTATCAAACTCTTAGTAACACTTCAGAACATAGCATAGAAGAGCGCATGAAACGGACTTGACAGGAACAATGGGCTCAATTCTGGTAGCGTTTAGTAGATAATTACCTCATGGAATTTGATTTACCTCATGAGGAAAATAAACTTTGGAATTCTGGTAGTTTAAAGGAATTCTATGAAAGTTGTATTATTTTCTGGCACCAGCATTAATCAATATGGCAAAAACAGTATGAATGGTTGCAGCATATGTTTTTACTGTGCAGTGCTTTTTTTTTTTAATCTACCTTCCTGACGCTGTCCCCTTAAGAAACGGATCACGGGCGAGTTCATTATTTGAGGTGATTCCTCTCAGAGCCGGGACAAGGTTCTTTAGCACCCAAGGCTGAGACACCAAAGTGCACCCCTCCATCCCTCCACCCCAACCGTCACACACTGATTGCTATTAGACTAAGAGGGCCACAGGGCCCACAACCGCCCCAATACCTTAATATCTAGTTATCTCACTGCTATGTATCCCCTTTTCTTATTTCTTTCTACTTCATACACAATTAGGAATGACAGCTGAATGAATCGTGTGCCCCCACCTACACTGCGCCCTGAGGCTGGAGCCTCTCCAGCCTATGCCTCGGCCCGGCCCTGATTCCTCTTGTTTAGTGAGGCAGTGAAATCACCAGAGCGCGTTATACAGCACGTGTCCCTCCGAACTAATAAGTTGCTATGAGGAGCTCTCGCTCTTAATCCTTGTTGTGAAAGAAACTTCTGTGTGCCGCTGCTTCATTGGTTAAGCAACGGCAAACGAATGAGCTGGAGGTGGGCGCGTTATTGCTCCGAATGGAGCAGAATGAAGCAGGGGGCCAGCGGCACACAGAAGTTCCTTTCACAACAAGGATTAAGAGCGAGAGCTCCTCATAGCAATTTATTAGTTCGGAGGGACACGTGCTGTCAGGGCCGGCCCTAGACTTTTTGCCGCCTGAGGCAAATTTTGAAAAAATTATTGCTGCCGCCACCTCCCCCGCCCCCCCGTGAGGGGCCGCCGCCGCCAAGCTGGAGGGGTAGCGGGCAGGGCGGGGGTATTGGGCCTAGCGGCGGGGAGGGGGGTCGGACCCCCCCCTCCCTCACCTGGGTCCCCCGTCCTCCGCTCCCCTCCAGCCTTAAATACATCAGAAGCGCAACTCTCGTAAGAGGCAGTGGGCGGGGAGGACTCACCTCTTCCTCGCTCGATCCAGCGTGCGCTCCACTGACGTCCCTTCCTGCAACGCCGTCCATTTACAATACAGTGGGCAGCGTTGCAGGAAGTGACGTCAGTGGAGCGCACGCTGGATCGAGGAAGAGGTGAGTCCTCCCCGCCCACTGCCTCTTACGAGAGTTGCGCTTCTGATGTATTTAAGGCTGGAGGGGAGCGGAGGACGGGGGACCCAGGCGAGGGAGGGGGGGGTCCGACCCCCCTCCCTGCCGCTAGGCCCAATACCCCCGTCCTGCTCGCTACCCCTCCAGCTGGGCGGCCGGCTTCCCGCACCCACCGACGGGCGGATGCCGCCCCTAGAAATTTGCCGCCTGAGGCAAAAGTTTCACCCCGCCTCATGAGCGGGCCGGCCCTGCGTGCTGTATAACGCACTCTGGTGATTTCACTGCCTCACTAAACAAGAGGAATCACCTCAAATAATGAACTCGCCCGTGATCAGTCGCCGTCAGTTTCTTAAGGGGACGGCGTCAGGAAGGTAGATTAAAAAAAAAAGCACTGCACAGTAAAAACATATGCTGCAACCATTCATACTGTTTTTGCCATATTGATTAATGCTGGTGCCAGAAAATAGTACAACTTTCATAGAATTCCTTTAAGTAAAGTTTTACCTCATGTAATTTCATGAGGTAATTCATGTGGTAATTTTCGACTAAAAATGTATGGTATTTAGTAGTGAAATACCTCACACTTGAATTCTGAAGTGAAATAAGGTGCGTGTTTGCATGTCTTTTACCTCACATAATTAGACCTACCTCTACCACATGATAAATGCAGTGCTGTGACAGAATTGTGATATCTGTCACATAACATGGAGCCTTTTCAGCTTGTTCTGTGTTCAGGGCCCCCATATTTTGCTGAAATAAGTAAAAGTGATCTGACCAACGACCCCCCCCCCCCCCCTTCCATTTTGTTTTAAAAAAGAAAAAGTGCTCCAAACTCTGTACAATCCTTCATCTTACTTTTCATAGGTTGCTACATAATCAAATACACCTTCCCTCCTCAAAAAAAAAAAAAAAACATCTTCCAAAGACTATCCTAACTTATGGAAGACAATTAAAGACTATTACTTATTTGCTGCAGGCTTACCACTGAAATACCTCATGTTTTACCTTACTCTATGCATTTACCTCATGTTTGGAAATGGAGAAAAATCTTTCAGAATTGATAAAAGAAGAGGAAAATACCTCATGAGGTATTTTACCTACAAATTTTTTTTTTACGTCACAGAGCTACCAGAATTGAGCCCTTTGTTTCACTTACCTGGGGCTTCCCTAAGCCCCCAGCAGCCGCCCTGTCCCGCGCCGGTCCTGCCCGAGCCGCCGTTCTCCCGCCGCCAGCTCCGTTCCGTGCCATAGACTTCTAAGTCGACGCCAGCGCAGACCTGCATCGTGTATCCTTTCTTCGCATCCCCGCTATTGCAGAGGGGAACGCGATGAAAAGATACGCGTGGCAGGGCTGCGCTGGCGTTGGTTTAGAAGTCTACGGCACGAAACAGAGCTGGCGGTGGGAGAACAGCGGCTCAGGCAGGACCGGCACGAGACAGGGCGGCTGCTGGGGGCTTAGGGAAGCCCCAGGTAAGTGAAACTATGTGTCTAAATAAAGTTTACAGTTCCGCTTTAATGCAAGCGGGGGTGTGTGTCAGCTCTGCGGAGTACTTATGGAGGCTGTTGATGTCTCTTTGTGACAGCAAGGCCTTCACACTTAAAGAGACACTGAAGCGAGAATAAATCTCGCTTCAGTGCTTATATTCAGCAGGGGCACGTGTGCCCCTGCTAAACCGCCGCTATCGCAACGCTAAACGGAGGTCCCTTACCTCCTAAATCCCCTCCGTGCAGCGGGGGATCACTTCCGCATTCAGGCAGGGCTAATGGCCGCAGCCCTGCCTCACGCGCGTCTGTCAGCGCGTATCTCCGCCTCTCCCTCGCCCCCCTCAGTCTTCCTCCAGTGAGAGGGGCGGGGGAGAGGCGGCGATGCGCCGCTGATAGACAGCGCTGAGAGGCAGGGCTGCAGCCGTTAGCCCTGCCTGAAGAGCAGCAAAATCTACGACCAAGTTGGTCGTTGATTTTGCAGGGGGGGGTTTGGGGGTGAAGGGACCCCCGTTCAGCCGCGGGATAGCGGCGTTTTAGCAGGGGCACACATGCCCCTGCTGAATATAAGCACTGAAGCGAGATTTATTCTCGCTTCAGTGTCTCTTTAATACACTTTATATAAGCGGCAGAAGATTTCTTCACCTTAGCTGGGTAGCTCTATCTTGCATCAACAACTGTATCATCAACACAAGGTCTCTGTATCATTAAAGCTTTTGCACACAAACAGTCTGTAGTAATAGGACTTTGAACAGATTTGGCCTCTTCAGGTTCTGGGTTGCTATATTTCTATCTCAGCAAGCCTCCGCTGAACACTGGCTACTAACTGAACACACACTGTAACTAGTAGTTGGCTCTCAGGCCCATACTCATCTGGCTGCCGGGCTCCTTTCTGTCCGGATTAGCTCGGATGTACTCTGTGCACGCTGCCTCTGGCCTCCAGTCACTGTTTGGCCGGGTTGCCTCTGCCTTACTTGCTCCACTGTAGTCTCTGCGTGGCCGCCGGGTCCCCTCTTAGCCTCCGGGGTGACTGCTGTGGCCTTCCTCTACTCGTGGCCTCCTTTCCCGCTCCTCACCGCTGCCTCTTGTCTCCTCCTAAGTTCCGCTCTCCTCGCTCTCTGGCTGGTTCTAGCCAGTTCCCTCCGGCTACACCTCTCCCGCCCTGCGCCGTAGTGTCTGACAGGCCGTGCGGGGCTCCTGGAAAGCTCCACCGCTCCGTGTGCTTTGGTCGCCTAGTAACAGTCTATGCGACCATTACAGCGCCTCCTCTCCTCTCCCATGCACCGTTTTGGTTCCATTAGGCTAACATCTAAGGCGAAATTTAGCCTTAGATGCTAAAGTTACCTGACACATAGAAATACATTGGCAAAATCTTGGGACCCTCTTTTAGAGGGTTACAAATGGAACAGTGAGGTCGGACATGACGTGGGAAAGGTGGTACAGTGAGGTCGGACATGACATGGGGAAGGTGGCACGGTGGGGTTGGACATGGTGTGGGTAGAGTGGCACAGTGAGGTCGGACACATTGTGGGGAGATTGGACCAGTGAGGTTGGACACGGCGTGGGGAAAGTGGCACAGTGAAGTTGGACATGGTGTGGGGAGGGTGGCACAGTGAGGTCAGACACATTGTGGTGAAATTGGCCCAGTGAGGTTGGACATGGCGTGGGGAAAGTGGCACAGTGGAGTCAGACACGGCACAGGGAAAGTGGCACAGTGAGGTTGGACATGGTGTGGGGAGGGTGGCACAGTGAGGTCGGACACATTGTGGGGAGATTGGCCCAGTGAGGCTGGACATGGCGTGGAGAGAGTGGCACAGTAAAGTCACACATAGCATGAGCGCCCTAGCAGACATACGCAGCACGTCTAGCGCAGCATGTCCGGGTCGGAGGCCACCGACCAGGAAGCAGAATTTGATTATTACCAGAGATCAGAGGGAGACGCTAGGGCATGTGGGGTGCAGTAAGGATCAGTATAGCTCCCCATACACACATTAGAGAGAGGAGAGAGAGCTAAGGTATTTAAACAGAAGATGAAAAATTATCTACTAAGAGAAAAAAATAATTGCATACGAGCTCATGTATCATTTAGGTAAGAATTTGGCAGCCCTGCTTCTGACCTATGAGCAGTTATGAACCCTTTGTCAATATAATGATATAGTAGTATTAATAATGTGCTGAAATATGTCAGAAGGATATCTGACAGCTGCCATTTTCCCGTAGCCGGCAGCCCGAGGCAGCAGAGAATGTCTCCTGTGTGGAGGAATCCAACGAGCTCACAGGTCAGGTCTGGACTCCATACGTAGGACACGTATAGCTTATATATTGTGCCACACTTCTCATTGGTGGAGCTCCACTTCTTGCCCTTACATGGAGGATCAGGCAGGGGCGGGGCTGCTCTTATAGCCTCCAATAGGCGGACGGCTACAGTCAAACTGTTGCCTCACGGATCAATGAGATAGCGGCATGGGTTGACTGACAGTTGGATGAGCCAGTGGGAGGAGGAGCAGCCTGTACGGAAGCGGCCTCGGAAGGTGAGAGCTGTCTCAGCCGTCCCTATGGCTCCTGTGCACGGCCTCATCTGGCTGCTACTGCCGGGGATAGTAGCCGGGATCAGCCAACCTCAGGACTCCGAGCTGACCTTCCTGCTGCCAGCCGGGAAACAGGAGTGCTTCTACCAGACTGCTATTTACAATGGCAGCATGGAGGTGGAATACCAGGTGAGAGGGGCACCCATGCACACTATAGAGGAGGCTGCTGCTGGTGGGCACCCATGCACCCTTCAGAGGAGGCTGCTGTTAGGGGGCACCCATGCACCCTGCAGAGGAGGCTGCTGTTAGGGGGCACCCATACACCCTGCAGAGGAGACTGCTGTTAGGGGGCACCCCTACACCCTGCAGAGGAGACTGCTGTTAGGGGGCACCCCTACACCCTGCAGAGGAGACTGCTGTTAGGGGGCACCCCTACACCCTGCAGAGGAGACTGCTGTTAAGGGGCACCCCTACACCCTGCAGAGGAGACTGCTGTTAGGGGGCACCCCTACACCCTGCAGAGGAGACTGCTGTTAGGGGGCACCCCTACACCCTGCAGAGGAGACTGCTGTTAGGGGGCTGTTAGGGGGCACCCCTACACCCTGCAGAGGAGACTGCTGTTAGGGGGCACCCCTACACCCTGCAGAGGAGACTGCTGTTAGGGGGCACCCCTACACCCTGCAGAGGAGACTGCTGTTAGGGGGCACCCCTACACCCTGCAGAGGAGACTGCTGTTAGGGGGCACCCCCCTACACCCTGCAGAGGAGACTGCTGTTAGGGGGCAACCATACACCCTGAAGAGGAGACTGCTGTTAGGAGGAACCCATACACCCTTCAGAGGAGGTTGCTGCTGGGGAACACCCATACTGCACCCTGCAGAGGAGACTGCTGCTGGGGGAGTCATATGCAGGGGGCATGTGATATGGTCTTGTGGACTGTGTACTGCTGGATACTGCAACAGAATAATAAATATGGGGTGTGAGTGTGTGGTTAGCACTCTTGCCTTGCGTGTCTGTGTGGGTTTCCTCCGGGCACTCCAATTTCCACTCACATCCCAACAACACACAGAGAAGTTAATTGGCCTCCCCCTAAAAATTGGCCCTAGACTATGATACATACACTACACGATACATACATAGACCATGACTATGGTAGGGGTTAGATTGTGAGCCCCTCTGAGGGACAGTTAGTGACAAGACTGTCTACTCTGTACCACGCTGCGGAAGATGTCAGCACTATATAAATATTAAAATATATATTTTGTTGGTGTTTTGATTTGTGCAGCTACTTTTATATGTATTTGCTCCTTTCACATGTCTGTTGCTTTGTGTAGCAACATACAATATCATTGTATCACAGCACAATGCAATGGTATTCTGGAGCTAGAATAGCTGAGGTGCTTGCAGCAAAATAACCAACCAACATCCACTCATTTGTAAGAACTAGGGGACCCAGGGGGAAACCCTAACACTAAAACTGCCCACCTGGACCCTTTGCCACTGGGCTGTGGGCATGAAGCTCGCTTCATCTACCACCTCTACTTGTATAATTTTACCAAACCTATTTGGTGGTGTAAATAGTGATATCTCCTGTGTCCTCTAGTTCTTACAAATTAGTGGTTGCGGTCAGATTTCAGTGCTAGGCTAGTTGAGAGGACCCAGCAGGAAACTTCATAGGGAACAGTTCTCTAATCACAGCACCCTATTACAGCTCAAAGCGTTGTGATTGGCCGAATAGTGTGGGTGTAGTTTACTACAACCTATCTGAAACCTTATGCTGGGCATACACGGTACGTTTTCTACCGTGTAATCGAGCTGCTGATTGCTCGATTGATAATTTCCGACGTGTCCGATACCCTCTGGATCGATTCCGCGCTCGATACCGGCGGGTAGGACAAAAGAAGAAACAAGTGGAAGTTAAGGAAGCGCCCGCGGGGATGAGTGGGAATCGATCCATGCGCCCGTGGGGACGCGCCGGCGGCTCGATTACACGGTAGAAAACGTACCGTGTATGCCCAGCATTAGAGTTTGAGAGGGTGCCGTCCACTAAATCACGTTAGCTAAATTGCCCTATGAGTTTTCCTGCTGGGTCCCTTCAAGTAGACTAGCGCTTATAATGGTCTCCATTCGGTAATGAAATGTCAGAAAATTACCGACCAAAGCATTAGACTATTTTAATATTCACAATGTTTTCCGACAGAAATTACCATTTGTGGGTAAAGTGTGGAAAAAAAGTGATAAAAGCTGGGCAACATATTGGTAAAAGTCGTTATTTTAAACGTAAAATCTTCAAAAATGGAATTCATAATGGACAAAAAAGCGCATTGTTTTATCGTTACTAACCAATATTATTTATGTATTTTTTCAGCACCTGCAAGTACCTGGTGCTATTTTTCACTTGAAATCCAATTTACATGCAGTCTAGAGCCCTTTGAGTAATTTATGAGGGTGGTAATTTTACTACATGAATTTGGTTACCGCACATGGTATTGTGAATGGAGCTCATTGTGTCGGTATTTGGATACTGCACTGACATTTCCCATGTAGTGAGGGGAGGATGCCTCTGTAACCACCTTAAAAGGACCACTATTGTGAAAATTTAAAATACATGTGAACACATACAAATAAGAAGTACATTTCTCCCAGAGTAAAATGAGCCATACATTACTTTTCTCCTATGTTGCTGTCACTTACAGTAGGTAGTAGACATCTGACCGACAGGTTTTGGACTAGCCCATCTTCTCATGGGGAGTTCTCAGGTTGTTCTTTATTTTCAAAACTGGTAAAATTACATTTTGCTGCAGTACATTAAGGGCACTGGGGGACAGCTGTGACACTAGGCACAGGGGAACAGAGGAGGACACTGGAAGCACAGGGGGGGCATATAAGAAGTAGGGTCACAGCTCTATCCTAAAGCAACACCAATCAGGATTGGGAATTCAGACATAAACAGCTCCAACCTTGTGCGCAGCCTTGGCGTACTAATCGATGGGGATTTGAGTTTCAGAAACCAAATTTCATCTGTAGTTAAATCTTCCTACTTTCATCTGAAGAACATTGCAAAGAATAAACCTCTGATTCCCCCAGAGGATCCCTACCACACCCAGTAAAGACAGCACCATCCCTGGAGCTATTCAAATCCAGACTGAAAAGCCACCTGTTTAGCCTGGCATTTCCAGACTTCTAAAATTCTTCCTCTGTACCACGATGGTCTGAGCCATGCTTATGCGCTTTGAGTCCTATGGGAGAAAAGCGCTCTACAAATGTTATTTGTTGTTGTTGTTTAGACTTATGGGCAGATTCAAATTATAGGGGACCTGAGACGGTGGTGGGGTAAAAATTCATACATAGCTGGGGCTTCCTCCAGCCCCCTTCAGACCTTTGGCACCCTCACCGTTCTCCCAGCCAGGTCTGAAGGGGGCTGGAGGAAGCCCTGGCTATGTATGAATTTACCCCCATCCTGGTCTCGGGTATACTTTGAGAACGCACCTAATCTCGTTCATTAACCAGGGACTACCTGTAAATGTTTCAGGTGTAATTGGTTGTCTCATTGCTGCCCCCTGCAGGTGATTGGTGGAGCTGGGCTGGATGTGGATTTCTCAGTCACCACCCCTTCCGGGGTCCTGTTGATTATGGAAAGGAGGCGATCTGATGGGGTCCATACGTAAGTGAACTAATATTTTTAGCCATAGTTCTTTTCGTACTGCTCTGCTGTTCCTCTCTTGTTCTTGTGTCCTCTGTTGTTCTGCATGATGTTGGGGGTCTCACTAATGTTTGGTCAGCAAGTAACAGTTTTCCGATGTCTCGTTTTGAGCAGCGTGGAGCCCACAGAAGCCGGAGATTACATGATTTGCTTTGACAACTCGTTCAGCACCATTTCTGAGAAGCTGGTGTTTTTTGAGATTATATTTGACACTCAGCAAGCGGATGAGGAGCCAGATAGCTGGGCCGACATTGTGGAACCCGATGAACTTCTAGATATAAAGATAGAGGATATCAAGGTATGACTGATATGGGGGAGGAAGAAGGAGGGGGCGGGCGCATGTCACTGTCACTTCTCATTTAGTGTAGCTATTCTCAGAGTGCTGTACTAGTATTTAATGAAATAAACAAAACTATAATATTATGAAAAGGTAACAAACTTTTCCTAGATCATCTGTATTTTCCTAGCTCTTTTGTTTATTGGCTGATTCACACGGACGTCTGAACCAACAGCGCGGCCTCTCGCTCAGATGCTTCTCTGCTAGCGAGCAGAAAAGCATCTGGTGACCTTTTGGCGGCACTTCTTGTCCGATCGCTGCGTTTTTTGTTTTTACTCCAGCAGGGGTCCTCGGAAGCACCACGTTTAGCTGATGTAGCTTCCAACAATTTTACCTGCAAGATCGATTATTTCCAACATGTCCGATCTGAATTTCGATTTTTTTTTTTTTGATCGTTTTTTTTTTTTATCGATTTTTTTTTTTTTTTTTTTTTTTTTTTTTTTTTTTTTTTTTTTTTTTTTTTTTTTTTTTTTCATAGAACTGAATGAAAAATTGAAAAAAAATCGAAAATTCAGCTTGGACATGTTGGAAATAATTGATCTAGCTGGTAAATCTGCCAGAAAATTGTATGGTGTGTACCTAGCATTAACGAGATGACTGTAAAGACGTGATCGAGTGCAGTGTATACGCAAACTATGTTAAACGTTTAAAACCGCTGTCCATTCATTTTAGCACCAGTTCAACATCCGTGTGAACCAGTCCGTAGTCTGTCTATAAGTCTCTTGATTGGGTGATGTCAAATATAAATATTAATTATAGTAAAATATTATTTTTGTGGCAGGCTAGTGTACTGGTTAAGGCTTCCTGCACATTGCAAATCCGTTTTGCGGTTCCGATTTTCAATTCCGATTTTCCCTGAATACATTCAACAGAAAAACGGATAAAAAAATGCAGCATGCAGTAAGGATTGAAAACCGGATGTAAAAAGCTGAATCGGAATTGCGTGCAGGGAGCCTAAGGGCTCTGCTTCTGACACAGGTGACCTGGGTTCGAAACTCCTCTCTTCTTGTTAAGTAAGCCAGCACCTATTAAGTGAGGAGACATTGGGCAAGACTCCCTAACACTGCTACTGCCCATACAAAACTAGCACTGTTGGTGGGCCCTGAGGACAGGGTTGGGGAACACTATAGAGCGCACTCTAGTGGCTGGAGCTCAGGCACTTTGAGTCAGCCAGGAGCAAAGCGCAATACAAATGTTCTGTGTCTTGTCCATATATATTTACATTTTATGATTCTGCTCAGCAGCATTTATATTTGTGCTGGTTGCCTCTCCTCCCTGCAGGAGTCCATTGACAGCATGAGGTCCAGGCTAGAGCGCAGCATTCAGATGCAGACCGTCCTGCGGGTCTTCGAGGCGAGAGACCGTAACTTACAGGACAGCAACCTGGACAGAGTGAACTTCTGGTCCGCAGTGAACCTGGGGGTGCTGGTGACGGTGGCCTTCCTGCAGGTCTACATGCTGAAGAGCCTCTTTGACGACAAGCGCAAGGTTCGGACGTAGTAGGAAGGACCTCCGGCGGTTCCGTTACAGCGGTCTCAAATCTATGAAGTCTTCCTTTTATAGAGCCAAGAATGTAGAAGCAGCAGACTCAGCCTGCCACGGTTGTCACTTTAAAATGATCCGTGTTTTGCCTTTAACAACAAAAAGCACAAAGACATCAGAGTGTGAAATGCACACGCCTGCTGGTACATTAACCTGTGCCGGCCCAGACTTGTCATCAGATCAGCTATAGGTTTGTGTTGTCTTGCACACGCTAGTGGATTAGACCATGATGAAATGAGAGAATGCTGCAGCTTGTAAAAGAGGGATGAGGCCCCCTATATGACATCAATAAGCTGGCACATCCAATATAATTCTTTATTCATTTTGTATAAAAATAGCCAACGTTTCGGAACCACATAGGACCCCTTTATCAAGGCAAGGTTTGCTCGTAGGCAAAAATCTGTCTGCCACAATGAAAAGGCTCATATTGGAGAAGCTCTGGAGAAGACTCCACTAAAGTACTTACAGACGTGATGTGTGTTGGGCTGACGGCAGGAGGTCCTTGATAAAGGGGCCCTACGTGGTTCCGAAACATTGGCAGTTTTTATACAAAATGAATAAGGAATTGGTTTTGCCAGCTTTTTCCCTACTTGTCATCAGATCAGTTCTGTCCGCCATCCACCTTAGTGGACATCTTGTCGTGGAGAATGCTGGGAAATTACAGAGCGTATCCCAAATTCTGTAAGATGCTTGTCTGTGCTGTGTGATGGTGAAGCTACATCATGTCAAGGACAGACTGGGTAAAAATTGTATGTAAGCAGGATTGTATGTTAGCAGGATTGTCGTCCATAGCGATCACGTGATCTGATCTCCTTTACAGCTAGTAGTGGTGGCCATGTCTAGGAGAGCTGATGGAGAAGCATGTGATCAGTTTGATCAGCTGACAGATTTGCAAAGCTCTGATTTGCTGTGATCACGTCCTGCCTTACACCTGATCTTGACTTGCATATCTATCACCTGACCACACTGATCACATGCTTCTCCATGAGTTCTTCTAGACATGACCATCACTAACAGCTAGCCATATACCATACGTCGGGCACTCAATCGATTATGATCCTAGTTGGAAATCGTTCGGGGAGTAGCGATGGCTTTAATACATTGCAACACTTAATTTCCATCAAATCTCAGCAAAAATCTGTTTGAAAATCAATTGAATTGCCATGGCTGCTAGATTTGTATCGATCAATGCACCACAACGATACACTGCTTTTTATAACCAGCCGATCCTACTTGCACCGGTCGAATCAAACATAGTGCCTTTCCCAATTGGGTTTTCATAAATATTTGGTTTAAAAAAAAAAAAAAATGGTCACCCTTATTTTTTTCGTTAGCTACCAGGCTGTTGTCAGTCCCCTAGTAACGAACACACCAAATCCAGCGCAGTAGACTTGGGCGCAGTCGGCGCCACCATAGGCCGTAATAGGAATTACGACTGTAGCGGCGCACAGGAAGTAACTTCGGTGCCATCAGAAGACGGAGCTGAGGTTATTTATAAAACACTTTAATTTGGCCTCCGGCAATAGCTGGAAGCCAAATTATTTCATTTCCCACCATCTATGGCGGCCTGGAGGGGGAATAGTATTTAACGGACCCAGGAACTTGTGCAGCAGCAGGACCAGCCATACCGGCTGTATCCTGTGCCAAAGTCTCCTGCGCCGATTCCTCTCCAACGCCCTAGTAATGCTGATTAGAGATCCTTAGGTATAAGCATATCAGCTGCATATAGATCTATGGCAGACAGCAGTGGGATGTACCACATAGACAAGGGTGGGGCTGGTAAAAAGGACGCTGGATATTTAGGCGCACCAGGTGACACCATAGACCGTAATGTGAATTATGGCTATATAGGTGCTCAGAGAGTTATTTTGGGTGCCGGCAAAAGATGGAGCCCAAATTACAAAAAAGTAACCCAGTGCAAATCAGCCGCCAGCAATAGCGGACAGCCGAATAGCATCTTACCCCTGAGTCCATGGCAGCCTAGATGGAATATAGACATTAACGCCACTGGGACTTTTTCAATAGCAGGGCAGGCTGGTTTTCAGCTTCACCCTGCGCCCAATTTTTCAGGCATGAATACAGACAGGGGTTCTCGGGCTCAGTTGAAATGTGCGTGCTGTTTGTTGAAGAGTGGAAAAGTGGCTGGTGTTACCTACTCCTAATTATCGAAGGTTACTTTCACACTGACACGTTGCGCTGTAACGGACACAGTTTTGTGCACCGTAAAATGCTGTGGATGAAAGTCTATGAACATTTCCCACCTCATCAGCTGCAAGGAAACGGATTCCTTTGTTACAGCGCAGAACATGCAGTGCATTGCTAGGACTGCACAATGTTGGTCAATGAAGGTGGTTATAGGTCAGGAGCTTCTTTGCCTGCATTATATTGCTCGGCAAATGTTCTTTCTAACTGCTTTCTGTGTGTTTATAACGCAGCGCTCCAGTGTGAAAGCAATCTTACTAATTTACTGTAATCACAGGTCCAAACTGGAGGTCAGATCTCTGGGGATCTTCAGAGCGCCAAATATGGGAGACCACAAAATGCAGAGTGATTTTGTACTCCATTCCGCCTGCGTCGCTATAGTAGTAATTAACATTATGGCCCATGGCAGTGCCCAGATCAGGGGTGACGCTGAAACAACCTCATTCACCAGTGGCTGCTTCAACAGCCTCTGCTGCACATGACCACACCCACCCCCTTAGCCAGGATAATGATGCTCAGAAGCAGAAGCCCCGCCTTCTCAGCTGATAACTCCTATGGCTAAACTGTTCCATGTCATGTGACCAAGGCTTTTCTTGGATTTTTTTTTTCTGTCTTCAGAAAACTTATTTGATATCACAAAGGTAACACCCACTTATTAAAGGGAACCAGAGAGGAACGGGGGGGTGGAAAAAGAAAAAGATTTTATACATACCTGGGGCTTCTTCCAGCCCCATAAGCCTGAATCGCTCCCACGCCGCCGTCCTCAGCTTCCTGGATCCGCCGGTACCGGGCCCGTCACTTCCGGCGGACGCGGCCAATTGTCCGCATCACAGGGGCTCCCTCCATACATGTACGCATGCGGCTGCGCAGTTAGCGGCCACATGCGTATCAGTATGGGGAGAGCACCCGGTGATGCGGAGAATTGGCCGCGTCCGCCGGCCGACTTGCCGACTCGCGGCAATGACGGGACCCGGTGGCGGCGGTTCCAGGCAGAGGAGGACTGCGGCGTGGGAGTGATCCGTGCGTATGGGGCTGGAGGAAGCCCCAGGTATGTATATTGCATCCTCTCTGGTTCCCTTTAAGCTGTCCCATTAGAGTGATGTTTAGCACAGATAATGATCAGTGGGGGGAGTTCTGGGGGAGGGAATGGATGTTTGGCAATACAGTATCCTGGAAATATGTTAGATTAGACAATCTCGTGCAATAATTGATGAAATCTGAATCATCGGTCACAGGGATCTTCCAAACAACTCTTCCAGATGAAACCCGTCGCTCTGTTAGTAATGTGCAATTGGTGCCAATATTTTGCATCACATACCAGCAGATTCATACATTTCACTTATGCTTCGGGCTTGAGGTCCCCACACCCTATGATAATGAGGGTGCATCCTACCTATTGACGACAGCAGACTAACACCTATTCAAGTCTGCCAGTTAAGACTGACCAGCAGGTGGCACTGCAGCTGACTGCTGAGATTGCCATTCCCTATTCACCACAAGTCAGATGACCTGGAAGGTTCCCTCTGTACTACATATGTGAAATTTAAAGGGAGTCTGAAGCTAGTTTAAAAAAAATAAAAATAATAATCATATACTCACCTAAAGAGAGGGAAGACTCTGGGTCCTATACAACCTTCTTGTTCTCCTCACGGTTGCTGCGTTCCAGCCCTTGAGCCCCCATTAGCAGTCTCCGTCCGATTGGTCAGAGACTGCTCTCCAGCGCTGTCCAAGGCTTTGGAAGTCTTCGGGAGCCGGAGTGCTTCCAAAGATGGATGGCTCCGTACTGTGCCTCCTGCGGTGGGAGATTTCAACCAGGAATCCAGCGATGGAATGTGGGGACCATGAGAGGAATGGGAAGGTTCAGTAGGACCCAGAACCTAGAGCCCTCCCTCTCGTTAGGTAAGTACACACACACACTTTAGACAGTTTTTCCGTCTACATAGAGGGAATATACTAGAATAGAATGTTGCACACAAGCAATTAAATGTAGAAGGCTAATTATTGATACTATACGGTATCCATGATTCATGGTAGATAGCTTGAGTAATCAGGCAATCTGTCATCAGCGTTCTAAATTTGATTGGCCACGTGAAAAGATCTGGTTCCCATCATGTGAATTCTGCTTCATGTTGAGCAAGAGACTCGGCTAAAGTCGGAATATAGCCGTACTTCTGCTCCGTATATAAAGAATCCTATTGCTGGTGGTTGTAAGGTTGTGTCTCCAGCCAAAACTTCTTTTCCTAACTTTGGATGGATTGGGAAAGTGTGAATCGTCTGGGTTGTACAGCTGTCTTTTCCACTGAGATTACCTCTCCCTTCACCATGGTGTCGCCAAGTACAGGAAGAGAGGGACGTTACAACAGGAGCACAGGCTGCAATAAAGATTGATTACAACCCTCCGAATTAAGGCAAAATGACGAAAAAAAACGTTTTGACTGGAATTGGATTGTGTGTTTGTGGTTTTAATGCTGTATAATATCAGAGGTACCTATATTTTTATTTGTATGCAATATAACTGAAGCAGTACATATTTTTATTTCTGATTGTTTACGGTTTTAGTTAAGTTTTTAATTAGCTCAAGCCAACTCTTGGCTCACTTTTGCTTTTAACGCATCTCTTAAATGGCAGACAGCATAAAGTGTACCTGTTCCTGAACACAGCTGAAGCTATTCTTCGGTTTTAACCTCTTCAAAAGTCTTTTTTTACATTTTTACTTAGTACAGTACTTTGTCTTAAATATATTTCGAATGGGTTGTGGAACGAATCCTAAGCATTTCCATTCATCCTTATGGGGAAATTTGCTTCGATATGAATGCTTTGGATTGCATGCATGTTTCCGGAACTAATTATGTCCGCAAGCCAAGGTTCCACTGTAGTAGAAAATGTTCCCTTTTTATTGAGGTTTGGTGAGACTGTATTCTACATTTCATGTGTCGCGCTAGGTTTATTTTTTTTTTATGTATTGGCCATTGATTTGATTTCATTTAGGGATTTCTGATGGTGCACTTTAAAAGAAGACTGCATGTCACATTGATCAGTACTGCTAGACATACAGGCTCCTGCCTCATAAATAGGGTGAAGGTACAGCAAGTTAAGTGTAGAGACTCCCAGTTGTCCCACTCTAAGGACCAATGAGGATGTTTGAGTAGGGCCAAAGTTGACATGAAGAAAATCCAATATGTGCTTAATAATTAAAGGAAACCTGTAATGATTTAAAAAAAAAAAAAAAAAAAAAAGTTTCACTTACCTGGGGCTTCTGCCAGCCCCCTGCAGCCGCCCTGTGCCGGTACTCCATGATCCTCCTGTCCCCCACTGTGGCTCAGTTTCACTTTTTCTTCAGTTGCTGCAAGAAAAGGCTTGACGTCCAAACCTTTGGAGAAACCAGCAATAATCTGGCCAAACCGGGGCCCAGCGTCCAACAGGTACACCAATCCTGTAGTCCAATGGCAATCAAACAAGGACACAGCACCCAGAGGCTGTTATACAGCACAAGCTGTATTGGAGCTTAGTGAACTCTCTTCTTAACCCCCTTGCCGTTCCAATTCTGTCAGCAAGGGGGCGGCGCAGCACCTTTTTTTTTTTTTTTCCTTTTTTTTTTTAAATTCATGTAGCTAGCCTAGCGCTAGCTACATGAATTAGCGAGCTACATTGTGAAAATCGGCCCAGCGGGGCCTGAGAAATCCTCCTGCGCAGGTTACCCCGAGCTGAGCTCGGGATAACTGGCAAGGAGGTTAAGTTGCTGGCCACTGCGCCTGTGTGGCTCTAGCCACACACATAATTGTTCTCAATCTACTGTGCAGGACGCAATGGTCAAAAGTGAAACTGAGCCGCGGCAGGGGACCAGAGGGTGGTTAAGTACTGGCACGGCCCACATGGCAGCTGCAGGGGGCTGGCAGAAGCCCCAGGTAAGTGAAACTTTCTTTTTTTTTTTTTTTTTTTTTTTAATAATTACATGCTTCCTTTTTATCAATCAATAGAACTACAGATCAATTTGACAGAGTGCTTTTACAGCAGAACCACCCACAATTGTGTATTTTTTTTTTTCAATGTATGCTCAGTTTAAATCGCCGGATGCACTTTAAGCCAATGTCATTGGACCTCTGCCATGTCTTATTCAACAGCAACAGCTTTTTAGAATATTTGCCCCCAGCCAATGTTCGTGCCATGACAGCTTGCCATCGGAGCATCCCTTTAATTGCATTGCTGCTACCAAGAGATTTTGTATTTTTATAGGAGTTCCTCAGTGCCTGTATCACCCATCCGTTTTATAGCATGGGATTTGTACAAAGACAATTCATTACTGTTCACTTACATTTCAGTGATCTCTCTTGCTGTTTTATAATGTGTTGTGATTGTGTCATTGGGAGAAGGAAAATACAGAAAGTCTTTATGAACAATGGTAGAAAATGCATAGTTTACATTTTAATAAATTTAATTTTTGTTATGGAGTGTGTCTGATGGGAGACTTGTTAATAATGTGTATAGGGTCAGGGTATTGCTGCTGTCATTATAGTGATGGACAAGTCTGACCTATGATGCAGTTTGGTGTTGGTTACAAAAAAATAAAAAATTGTGGATTTGATTAATCAGTCCACCCATCAGTTCCTTTCCCAATGAATGGTGGTCTGCCCTACATTCTATGCATGGGCTTCTTATTGTAACATCAGGGACAGTTCCCAGATATATGGAAATACATTCCGAGTGGTTTGGGTCACCCCGAGCTGCTTGGTTACTCTGTTGTACTGGTCCAAGCCCCTATCGCATACAGCCATATCAATCCCTGCCATGTACTGATGAGGGCCAAAAGCCAGAAACGGGCTGTCTACATGTGGGGTTGGAGTGGCTGTGTAATATTTAAAGCTATAGGCTTTCTATACACCAGCGGTTCCGGATGGTTGTCTGGCTTACAGGGGCGAAGAGATAATTTGCATTTTCAGTAGTGGAGCATTGTGGGTAACCACAAATGTTCACTTATAGCTGAATTATTGCAAATTTCCTTCTGTTTTTTAATATATATATGCAACCTGGGTTTAAATTGATTGGTCCAATTTCAAACTGCATACATTTGGACAAAAAATATAACACATTTGCATCAACTCAGAAGAATTTGCATCTCTTTGATAATCCCTGATCAATGATATGTAAATACTTCCGTGTTTATTTAAACTTTTATGCAAGTATATGCAGCTTGAAATTGGACCAATCAATTTAAACCTGGGTGGGACTTGATTGGTCCAATTTCAAGCTGCATATTTGCATAAAAAATTACATTTGCATGAACTAATAAACTAAAATAGTATTTGCATATCATTAATCGTCCCTAGAAGTGAGGAATTCACCACGTGTAATCCTTCCCATCTAGTACTTGAATTTTTTTTATATTGGAAAAAAAATCCTTTTTCTATGATCATTTATAGGAAATGAAGTTATAAGTAAAGATAAAATAGTAGTGGCTGGATGGTGTAATGGTTAAAGGGCTCTGCCTCTGACGCAGGAGACCTGGGTTCAAATCTCTGCTCTGCCAGCACCTATTTCAGTAGGAGACCTTAGGCAAGTCTCCCTAACACTGCTACTGCCTATAGAGCGCACCCAAGTGGCTGCAGCTCTGGCGCGTTGAGTCCACCAGGAGAAAAGCACGATATAAATGTTATTTGTCTTGTCTTGTCTAAAATCAGGCTTGTATTTGAATGGTTGGCTCAGATGGAAGTCTCCCAGCTGTGGTGGAACTACAAGTCCCATGAGGCATTGCAATACTCTGACCGCTCTAAGCGTAACTTGGGGAGGCAGAGGCATGATGGGATTTGTAATTTGGTCACAGCTGGAGTGCCAAGGTAAGTCATCACTGGTATGGTGGGATAAAAGAGACTGAAAAGCCCTCCTAATAAATGCTTGGTGAAATTTGCCTTCTTAAAACCAGGAAATCTGCAATAATTCAGCTATTAGTAAACATTTGTGGTTACCCACAATGCACCACTACTAAATATACAAATTTCACTAAGCATTGCTTATTAGTAGGAAGGCTTTCCTGTCTATTTTATCCCCCTATACATTCCTAGTGGTTTGGGTCACCCCGAGCTGCTTGGTTACTTTATCACTCATATGTAGTCAGTGTACTTTAACAATGTGAAGAGAATGCGTGACAGAAGTGAGTAGGGATAATCAATGATTTGCAAATATTGAGTGGATGCAAATTTATGTAAATGTTTATGCAAAAATATGCAGCTTGAAAATGGACCAATTAATTTAAACCTGACTTGATTGGTCTATTACGAAGCTGCATATTTTTGCATAAAATTTACTTACATTTGCATGAACTCAGAAATATCTGCATCTCATTGATGTGGACAGCCTCAGGGGCTACCATGTGACTGGCTGCTGAGGGACTTTGTTTACTGTGAAAAGTGTAGCAATGTGAATAGAGGAAGAATTTTCACTACTGGTCATCATCTTTATAATTTATACAACCTTTATGCAATCTTATACATTAGATCTAAAGGTGTCCATTAACTGATAGATCAGAAAGAGTCATTCAAGCCCACCAAAGGAAAGTAAAATGATAAGCAATCCTTTCAGACTAAAAGAATCAAACCCAAAGTCGGACCGAAGGAATGTTCAATAGAGTTATTGTTTGTTGATCGCCATGATTAATAAAACCAGATCTGATCAATGCTATGGTCAATCCTTCTGGCGATTGTACTGTTAATGAGCACATTAGGGGTTAACCGGGAAAAAAATGTATCCAATTTTTATACAATCTATTGGCCTTCATATTACAGCAGCTGGTAATGCAGATGACTGTGCAATCAAATTGGATTGTATATGACCAGTCTAGTGTGCCCACCAATGATACAATCTTGATTGTACAATCTAACCACTTCTATGTAATACAAGGGACTACTTAAAGTATCCAGAATATAGTTCCCCAGTTTAATCTTTCCAAGTGTATGTCGTAAAAGGGTACACAATCAAGATTGTATCATTGATGGACAATTAAAGTTGGCCATACACACTTGACATTGCTAAATACAGCTCTAGATGGGATAGAAACAGTTGCCTGGCACACACAATGACACAAACGGGTTAAAATATTTTTTCTTTTTATTAAGATTACAGGATCTCCCTAAATTTCAACCATCTTTTGCACCAAATATCATCTGTTAGTCTGTACAAACATTTCACACTGCTAGATTTCCATAATACAGGTACAAGATCTGGAGGGGATAAACAAAAAATAATCTGCTGCTGTTATGTTAAATGACCACCAGGGGGCTTCCTGCAGACTTCAGCCAGGTGCATTAGGGGGCTATTCTGTATATCCCGGGACATGCTCACAGAAGAGTATTCATTTTTTTTTGTGGTGCTTTAGAAGAAGTGTACAGGACTTGTACAGGACTGTGTCTACTACAAAGTAAGTGTGCAAAGATGGCCACACACGATACAATAACAGTTTGATTTTCATTTTTTTTTATTACAAATGATTGGTTGTATAGAAAAGTTTTTTTTTTTTTTTTTCAAATGTGATCAAGTTTTCCCCTTTTTTGAGTGGAAGATTGAATTCTGCATAATAAACAGCCTAGGCTAAGCTTCACTGGAAGGGCGGGCTACTTACCAATATACAGCAATGTAGGTGTGTTTCTGATGCTGAGGCTAGGATATTTAATAAAAAAAGTGGGTATCCTGAATAATTGACTGCATTCTACTATACATTCCATGTCATTATTGGTCCTGTTTCAGTGAAACCTGCACAACAGGGCAAACTAGTCCCAGTGCTCACAACCCCCCACCCCACCATGTTTCAGTGGTCTGTATCATGCGATCATTATATATACAGTGTAGGGGGTGTGCTGAGCCACGCATGCGCAGAAGCCCATGACTGTCAGGGACTGACCGGATTATCAGGAGCCATAGTGCCAGAACAGAGGGGCGGAAGAGGAGGGAAGTCCCAGGTAAGTATAAATAAGGGCCAGTGTACCAGCTCAGGTACACTTAAACAATAGGTCCTGGGTGGTACCTGTCTTTAAAAAAAAAAAAAAACACTAAATATTCCCCGCTTCATATTATGCTTTGTTTCACCACTAATCTCCACCACTTCACAGGCATCTTTCTAAGTGGCTGACAAGGTCCCATAGTAAAAACATTGTGAGCATAAAAGTGATGCATAAAAATATCCAGCCACAAGGACTAACAACTGAACCAAAATGCAAACTGTGGTGAAACGGCAACACCATTGCATAGAGAACCAAAGAGAAGATACACAATTCACCACTAGAGGGCAGTTCCTAAACAAGTATTTGGAAAGGCAGAAAAATGCTGGAGGACTAGAGAGAGCTCCTAAGTTTTATAAATCAACTTAAAATGAACCTGAGGTGAGAGGGATATGAAGGCTGACATGTTTAATTCCTTTTAAATAATGCACATTGCCTGGCTTTCCTGCTGATCCTCTGCCTCTGATCAGGGCTGGCTTTGTACTCTCTAGCGCCCAAGGCCACTGTCAGCAGCCACCCCATGAGCCAGATGACCCTCCCCCCTCCAATATAGGTAGCCAGATGACCCTTACCCCCCTCTCCCCTCCAGTTATAGTCTGATGACTGCCCTATTCCCTCCAGTATAGGTATCCTTATGACCCCTCCCCACTAGTATAAGTAGCCAGATAACCCCTTCCCTCTAGTATAAGTAGCCAGATGACCCTACACCCTTCCGTGTAGACAGCCTAATTACCCCTCCCTCCAGTATAGGTAGCCAGGTGAACCTTCCCTTCCCCCTAGTATAGCCTGCTGCCCACCTGCCCTTGATCCTGTGGTGGCCATGGCCTTGTCTTAAAGAGAATCTGTATTGTTAAAATCACACAAAAGTAAACATACCAGTGCGTTAGGGGACATCTCCTATTACCCTCTGTCACAATTTCGCCGCTCCCCGCCGCATTAAAAGTGGTTAAAAACAGTTTTAAAAAGTTTGTTTATAAACAAACAAAATGGCCACCAAAACAGGAAGTAGGTTGATGTACAGTATGTCCACACATAGAAAATACATCCATACACAAGCAAGCTGTATACAGCCTTCCTTTTGAATCTCAAGAGATCATTTGTGTGTTTCTTTCCCCCTGCATCTCTCATGCACTGAAGTTTCAGGCTGCTCTTTTCTTCCTGCAAGCAGCTTTGCCCTTGTCTGTAATTCCTCACTATGTGAAAGCCCAGCCAGCTCAGAGGACGATTTATCCAGCTTGTAAAAGATAAGAGAGAAGAGAAAAGCTTCTCTAATCTAAATAACACACAGGCAGTGTGCATATAGGCCTGGAAGGGGGAGTTCATAGCAGAACCACAACACTGAAGAACTTGGCAGCCTTCCAGACACAGGCTGACAAGTCTGACAAGAGAGAGATAAGTTGATTTATTACAGAGACTGTGATAGTACAAAGTGCTGCAGTAAGCCAGAACACATTAGAATAGCTTTTGGAACTTGTAGGATGATAAAAAACAGGATGCAATTTTTGTTACGGAGTCTCTTTAAATCCGGGTCTGCCTTTGATACTTTAAAGGAGAACTGTAGTGAGAGGTATATGGAGGCTGCCATATTTATTTCCTTTTAAGCAATACCAGTTGCCTGGCTATTTAGCTAATCCTCTGCCTCTAATACTTTCAGCCATAGGCCCTGAACAAGCATGCAGCAGATCAGGTGTTTCTGACAAATTTAGACAGATGTGACAAGATTAGCTGCATGCTTGTTTCTGGTGTGATTCAGACACTTCTTTAGGCAAATAGACCATCAGGGCTGCCAGGCAACTGGTATTACTTAAAAGGAAATAAATATGGCAGCCTCCATATACCTCTCACTACAGTTCTCCTTTAAGCCATAGACCCTGAACAAGCATGCACATCAGATGTCTATGCCAAATATGACAAGATTAGCCGCATACTTGTTTCAGGTGTGTGATTTGGACCCTACTCGCTCAGGACTGCCAGGCAACTGGTATTGTTTAAAAGGAAATAAATATGGCAGCCTCCATCGGCTTCACACCTCAAAATTTCTTTTAATAGAAGATAACAGTTAAATACTCACATGGCATCACATCACAGACATTTCTGTTTACAAGTTTTCTACAGACACACAGCAGCTTGTGACTTCTGTAGAAACAGTATTTATGAAAAAGTGACTGATGCTCCACCGACCTGAAAAGCAATGGTGTATGCATGCCGAAACAATTGCTCATAACAGCTTCAGCTGATGCTTTGTCTAGAAGTCCAAAACAACCAGGAACGTTCTCAAATGAACTCCACAACTGTCCTATACTGAGAGGAGTAAACCTAACAAGCAACTGCCTTTGACCCCCTTTGTTTGCTCATTTTCAGTGTCAGTAACCCGGTACTATGAATCCCAGTCTTAAATAAAGTTAGGTTTCACTTAATTACTTAATTGATACCTGACAGGAAAGAAAACGTGTGACAGTGACCACCACTCCTGACAGCAAGGAAAAGGAAAAAAGCTGAAGAGGTCATCATTACTCTGTATGGGAACTGAGTAAGCGTAAACAGCAGAAAGATAGTTTAATGGTCACACACCAATCTTTGAATCCCCTACAATCAAAATAGGAAAAATATGGCACCCCAGGAAAGTCATCTCATTAAGCTATTTTCACTTTAGGTCTGAGTTGATGCAGGATTAAGCAGCCTAAACAAATTCTACCTTGGAAGGATTCGATGGCCCATTATACAGCAGTATACATTTGCATTATTGCATAATCCTGCATACATTTAGAATTATTTCCATCATTGACCATCTGTACTCATTAAGAACTGCAGACAGGATGTAGATTAATCAGCCTCCAAGACAATCATATCTTATTTACACTTGGGGGGTCCTTTCACACTAAATTGGTTGTCATGACTGAACGTGCAGCCCAGGTGAAAGTACTGTAATGCCCATGTTTCCCTGTGGTCCATTTCACATTATATGCGTTTTAAAGTGACACTAAAGCAAAAAAAACCCCAAACTAATGATTTAATGAATTGTATGTGTAGTGCGGATAGTTAATACAACATTAGTAGCAAAGAAAAGTCATTTTTATTTTCAGTTATACAGTATAGCCTTTTTTTTAATAACATTTCATCATTCTTTCATATATGCAGTTTACAAACTATACTCTGTATTATAAACTATGAAACAGATCAGAGCTAATGTCCCTCTCAGGTTCTCTGCAGTAAAACCTTATCTGAAGCGGTGTTTCTTTGACATAAGTGCTTCAGAAAACAGCACTGTATCTGACCCAAGTTGGGATGGAGAGCTCAGAGAAGCTCTTTTGCATAGATAACAAGTGACATTTCTTAACTCTTCCTGTACTGGAAACAATGAGACTTTTCTTTGCTGCTAATCTTCTATTTCTTATCTGTCCTACACATACAATTCATTATCTCATGAGTTTATTTTCACTTCAGAGCAGACTCTCTTTAACTGAAAGTTTTCCCATAATGCACTGTTATGGGAAGTTTTAAGATGCATCAGTTTTTCAGCATATAATGTAAGAGGCCTCACATTGGAAAATCTCACTTTCATACATAGTCCATCTGATCAGATTGGAAGAAAAAAAAACTCTCAAGTCCGCAGACTTTGCTTGAGTTTGAACAATTCGTCAAAGGAAACTTGAAGTAAGAGGCATGTGGAGGCAGCCATCTTTATTCCCCTTTTCTAAAAAAAAAATACCAGTCCCCCGGCCATCATGCAGATCGTTTGGTTTCGGCAGTCATCCCTGGAACAAGCATGCTAAGCTACATAGTGATTCAGAGTCAGGGATTCAGGAAGCATGAAGACTGGGAGCGCACTTGTCTGTGCAGGAAACCAGTGTGTTTTCTGGCTTGTGCTTTTCTGTGTTTTACTCCTAGTTTGCATTGTTTTCATGCATTTGCGCATTAATCTTCCTTTTCAACAAGAGATAAAAATTACATTACTAGATACATGTTTACACAAGGCCGGATTTATCCTTTTTGTGCCCCTAGGCAAAGAATAGTGCGTTTCCCATTTCATGTGCAGCCCCCTCTTCCATGTGTACCATCCATGTACTGCAGCCTCTCCCATTCCATGTGCAGCCCCCTCTTCCATGTATAATATACATGTACTGCAGCCCCTCCCATTCCATGTGCAGCCCCCTCTTCCATGTGTATTATCCATGTACTGCAGCTCCTCTCCTATTCCATGCGCAGCCCCCTCTTCCATGTGTATCATCCATGTACTGCAGCCCTTCTCCCATTCCATGTGCTGCCCCCTCTTCCATGTATATCATCCATATACTGCAGCCCCTCCCATTCCATGTGCAGCCCCCTCTTCCATGTGTATCATCCATGTACTGCAGCCCCTCTCACATTCCATGTGCAGCCTCCTCTTCCATATGTATCATCCATGTACTGCAGCCCCTCTCACATTCCATGTGCAGCCTCCTCTTCCATGTGTATCATACCTGTACTGCAGCCCCTCCCATTCCATGTGCAGCCCCCTCTTCCAGGTGTATCATCCCTGTACTGCAGCCCCTCCCATTCCATGTGCAGCCCCCTCTTCCATGGGTATCATCCATGTACTGCAGCCCCTCCCATTCCATGTGCCGCCCCCTCTTCCATGTGTATCATCCATGTATTGCAGCCCTTCTCCCATTCCATGTGCAGCCCCCTCTTCCATGTGTATCATCCATGTACTGCAGCCCTTCTCCAATTCCATGTGCAGCCCCCTCTTCCATGTGTATCCTCCATGTACTGCAGCACCCCCCATTCCATGTTCAGCCCCCTCTTCCATGTGCATCATCCATGTACTGCAGCCCCTCCCATTCCATGTGCAGCCCCCTCTTCCATGTGTATTATCCATGTACTGCAGCCACTCCCATTCCACGTGCAGCCCCCTCTTCCATGTGTAACATCCATGTACTGTAGCCCCTCCCATTCCATGTGCAACCCCCTCTTCCATGTGTATCATCCCTGTACAGCAGCCCCTCCCATTCCATGTGCAGCCCCCTCTTCCATGTGTAACATCCATGTACAGCAGCCCCTTCCATTCCATGTGCCGCCCCCTCTTCCATGTGTATCATCCATGTACTGCAGCCCCTCCCATTCCATGTGCAGCCCCCTCTTCCATGTATAACATCCATGTACAGCAGCCCCTCCCATTCCATGTGCAGCCCCCTCTTCCATGTGTATCATCCATGTACTGCAGCCCCCCTCTTTTATGAACAGCTCTTGTGGGCAGCAGTGTCCATGGTGTGCCCCCATTTTCAGCTTCCTCTTTCTCAGCAAATCTTACTGAAAAAGCCAGATGACCATCAGCGAAGGGCAAAAGCTGCTATCTTGCCTAGGGGCCCCATTCCATCTTAATCCTTTTGTGATGCAAGGCACATATTGAAGTGATCATTACCAGCATAGCACCAAATGAAGATCTATTGCAATGGCTGAAGGAGGCCTCTTAATAATCCATTTTGTCCTGAGGCCCCAGTGCGATTGTAACCTCTACAACCCCTATTGCTCAATGCAAGGTCAGAGCACTGATCTACATCCACATCAAGGCTCAATTGCCCGCCAGAGCAGCATCTGTAAGGAGTTTGTATGTTCTTCCCATTGTCTGCATGGGTTTCCTTTTCATCCCAAAAAACTAGTTGTAGGTAATTGGTGGCTCTTCAAACTGGCCCTAGATTATGAATATAGTAGGGACTAGGAATGATCAACAATATGCAAATACTTCCGAGTTTTATGCAAATTTAAGTACATTTTAATGCAGAAGTATGCAGCTTGAAAATGGACCAATCAAGTACCACTTGATTGATTGTTTCAATTTCAAGCTGTATATGTTTGCATAAAAATTACATACATTTGCACAAACTCTTTCCTATTTGCATATTATTGATCATCCCTGGTAGAGATATGAGATGGTGAGCTCCTCTATGGGACAGCCTGTGACATGAATTATTCAGTGTACTCCGTAAGCACTACTGAAAATGTCAGTGCTGTATAAATTTGTAATGATAAATAGAATGTTTTAATAGTGTAAAAAAAAAAGAAGATAGGCTGTTCTATTTATATATATATATATAATCTGTTGATCACTTCTTAGCTCTCTGCTTCTACAGCAGAGAGCTCATATTCAGTACAGCTAGGAATGTATACTAATGGTAGCAGACAAAGGAATGTAAACAAAATATAATATCACTTCTGCGGATGAGGCCAGAAGCTGCACACTGAAGCAAGGACCTTTCCACTGAAGACCAAAGTTTCATACCACTTTAAAGAGGAACGCCAGTGAAAATAATGTAAGAAAAAAAGTGTTCCATTTTTACAATAATTATGTATAAATGATTTAGTCAGTGTTTGCCCATTGTAAATTCTTTCCTCTCCCTGATTTACATTCGGACATTTATCACATGGTGACATTTTTACTGCTGACAGGTGATGTCAGTGGAAGGAGATGCTGCATACTTTTTTGGTAGTTGGACCCAGCTGTGAACAGCTGTTATTTCCGACAACGCAACAAGGTTCCCAGACAGGTCCTGACATCACACTGTGGGAGGTGTTTCGCCACAATATCAGCCATACAGAGCCTCCTGATGATCAGTTTGTGAAATGGAAAAAAATTCTCCTGGGAAAGGGGGTATCAGCTACTGATTGGGATGAAGTTCAATTCTTGGTCACAGTTTCTCTTTAAAGCGGAATATAACCCTGCATTTCAACTTTGCTCTAAAACATTTACAGTATATTATATGCAACCAGCATTTTTTTTTTTACTAGACCAGCTTTGGAAGGGTTACACAGAGCTTTAAAGTTCCTGGAGATTTGCATCCAAAGCTTACATAGATACATTTTGTTTACATAAATGTATCTAAGTGTTGAATGTGACTCACTCTCTCTGACTGAGAAGGAGCTGGAGGACAGCCAAAGAGTGTGTAACATTTATCACTTGTTACATTCTAATTAGTTAAATGTATCTATCTGAACTTCTGCATATCTCTCCACGGAACTTTAAACCTCTGTGTTTAACCCTTCCAATGTTGGTCTAGTAAAAAAAAAAAAATGCTGGTTGCATATAATATGCTGTAAATAATGTTTTAGAGCAAAGTTGAAATGCAGGGTTATATTCCGCTTTAAAGTTCTACCCGGAAAATATGCAAAGTAACTGGCTGATGCTGCCAATAGATGAAGAAATTACTCCATTCTGACCTTAGACAATCTTCGGCCGGCCAAGTACCGAAGCTGCAGCATTCTGTTACACACAAGCACAGCCTTAGGCCTGCTGAGACCCGAAAAGAACAGCAGTGACCTTATTGCTATGCCAGCCCGCTGCTGTGTCAGTTTGCCTTCCCTTCCTTCCTCCATGTTGCCACCCCACCTCTGTACCTGACTTTTTTCCCTACCCGGACCCCCACCCACCCTGTTGTGAGCTTGCATCCTCCAGCAGGGGCTCGGAAATCGGAGGGTAAGAAGAAAGTCAGGTGCAGAAAAGGAGGGGGAGGGGGGGGCGGGGAAACAAGGAGAAGCAGAGGAAAGGCAAACTGGCACAGCAGCGTTTCCTTTGCTCCACTGATGGGCACCTTCAGGACTTGGCCGGCCAGTATCTGCCATTTCCTACTCTGGCCAGCCAGAGTCCAAAAACGCAAGCTACCGACAGGTTTCTCCATACTTTTGCCAGCCAGCTCCAGAAGTGGCCAACTTCAGAATCAACATATACACTTGTTGATCAAGTGTAAGTGGACCCTCTAAGTTTCAACCATTTTCATTGAATATGTGTACTCCTAGGCATAAATCTCCCCATGAAACAAGTATAGCCATGTCTTCTCCCTAAACATTGCCATTCCCCACCATTTATTTACAGTTTCCCCCACAAGTGCTGCCATTTACCCCAGTATTGCCATGTCCCTCCACAAGCATTGATTCCAGCATGCCCATGTCCCTCCACAAGTATTGACTGTCAGTGCTGGACTCCTCCCCCTTTCCCCACCCATACTGGGGAGTCAGGGAGGTATTTGGGACTGGGGGGGAGGCTTTATCTGTCACAGGACAGGCAGCGCTCCTCCTGTCTTAATTTTGGCAAAACAGGAAGACAGATGGGAGGTGAGGAAGGAGTGTTCCCCACTCCGTGACAGGTTAGTATACATCCTCCTGGTCCCACCTTGCACTGCTCATGCATTTTACACCCTATTTTAAAGGGCCACTATCAATAAAAAATGTAAAAAATACATACACAAAAAGGTGTGCATTTCTCAAAGAGTGAAATGCACCATTATATTACTTTTTCCTATGTTGCTGTAAGATTTTGGACTAGTCCATCTCATGTGGGAGTCTTGGTATTTTCTTTAATCTTTACAAAAGCACTCTCTGCAAAGGATCGGTACAAGCATGCCAGCCAGCCGCCCAGCCAGCCAGCCAGCCAGCCAGCCAGCCAGCCAGCCAGCCAGTTTTTTTTACGTGTTTGCACATTATTTTGTCAGCTGGACTAAGCAATGTAATTGCTTTTGAAACCCTGAGAATCCCCCATGAAATGGAGTAGTCCAAAATAAGATTTATCAGATTTCTTACTACCTACAGTAACGTCGACATCGGAAAAACAAACAATTATAGTGAATTTTGCTCTGGGTTAAATGTACATCTTATATGTATGTATTTAACATTTTACAGTCTTTCACAATAGTCATCCTTTAAGTAAGAAAATTAGGCCCCTGCTAGTTAGTCCTCTCCCAGCCCAGCCCCGACCATTAGTCAATTGAAACAGGGTAAAAACAAAAAAAACAAAAACAAATACTCAAATTTTTTGAGTACATACAGTATTTTATAAACAGTTTTAAGCTGGGTCTTATGATGTGTGATTTTTTTTTTTTTATTTTGCCCAATACAGTGTCACGGAACAGCCGTGAGAAATGTGGGCGAATTGGAAGGATCCGTGCAGTCTGATCGCTTTCTGGCTAAATTTGTGCAGCCATTACAGGAATCAGAACTGACATTCCTGGGTTTTTTTTCTTTTTTCTTTCTCCTTCCCTCCTTCCACCAAAAGGCACGAGCCTGCTGCAGAGTGTCCCTGGCTTCAAGCTGTGCTGATGGCCCATCCATCAGATATAGTTGATAAGCACGATGGCAGAAACAATTTAGTTGGGAAGAAGTCAGACATTCTGGCTCCCCTCCCAGCAGGGGAGCTGACACGTAGCTTGCTGCCCCAAACTTCAAAGAGCCTTTGCCTGGGAATGACCTACTGTAAATCCCAGATGTATCTCATATTCCATAAACTGCTATATGTGTCATATTTTCTGTGTTGCCAGGCTGGCAGACCCTCCAAACTAACAGAGCATGCTTGGCCCTGTCTGGTGCTGGTTCTGAGGAAGTTTCAGAACATTCTGAGGTAAAGACTGCCAGTTAGGCAGTTCGAAAGTACCCTGATGATACCACAGGGGTCCCATCCCTCATGTTTGGAATCAGACTGCTGGGTAAATCGAGACATACCTGAAAATGTTAGTAAATCTGCCCTGACCTGTACGGTTCTGTGAGATAGAGCCCATATATGGTCAGATATGATTTCTGGTCCCCAGGACAAGGGGAGGACTCATCTCATCTTCTAAGGGGGTGTGTGGCTCCCGCCCTCACTCTCTCCTACTGGATCAGGGGCATAAGAATGGCAGAGGAGTCAAACTCAGTGTCCTCTACCCTGAAACATCATCTTGATCTCATCTATGCCAGCTTAAGGATATGCTGGCATCCACCTGGTCTGAACTTTGATCTGAAACAAAGGATTTTACCAAGGACTTTATGATTCTTCCCACAAAAGGACATTTCTCCATGAAACTAAGTATTTTTTCTCCCTTTCTTTTATTTTTCATACTGGCTATTACTGTTTTAATAATTGTTGATTTTAATAATTGTCTGTATATGTTAATTATTTATATTGCCCGTGAATAAAATACTTTATCAAAGTCATTCACTGTTCCGCTACGCTGCTTCTCAGCCGCACAACTGAACCAGGCTTCTGAAGAGACGCTACTGTTGTTATTAGCCGGACAGAATAGAGTGTGTTTAACCGTTTATATTTGCAGGTCGGGAAATAACCAGTTAGTGAGTTCCTCTGTCTCAGAAAACAGAGGTGGTGGCAGTTATACCCTGAAATAGTGTGTAAAGTTGTAATTACCGTACCTCAAAGGCTCCCTTCTGGTCGGGCTGCTGCCCAAATTCCTGTTGGTTTCTGCTCAAAGATTGCGACCAAAGCTTGCATGGTCTGTGTGCTGAAACCGATTGGAAGGCAATTTGCGGTCTGATTACTAGGGCTCCTGTGACACAGTGTAGGTCCACTTTTAGTTAAAAGAGATGGGGCACTTGGGCACGAGCCAGCAATATTCCTACTTTAACTTGGAGCAGCTTTCAAGCACTCAAACTATGGCAAAATTGCCACGTATCCAGGTAATCTTTTATCTTCTACCTCTGGTCACCTTTACGCATTGTGTCCCGACTCCCAAAGCAAGGCCGGTTCTAGATTTTCTGCTGCCTGAGCAAACTTTGGAGGATGTGCTGCCCCCCATGCGAGTGGGACCACGGTACAGTAATTGGGCCAATCACTGCACTTGATTAGTAGCAGTGACCTATCGGATGTCACTGCAACTGATCGAGTGCCGTGATTGGCTCAATGTGCTGTGGTCTTAACGCCCACGAGACCATCAACACCAAAAGGAGCAGCGGGAGGCTGTGATTGGCCAATCTGGTGTCAGCAGCCCCGCCTGATTGGTCGCATGCCAATGCTTCTCCTCAGTCAAAGCTGTCATTGGAAAGGTAGCAGGTGCCCCCGGTTGAACGAGGAAGGGGATTCGGGGATGCGTGTGTGCCAGGAAGGCGGGCGGGAGAGTGAAGGGGAGGCAGGCGCAAGGTGGCCTAAACAATTTGTCCGAACGTCACCCCCTATATTTTGCCACCTCAAGTTTCATGGTAGGTCTGCCCCTAGCTACAGAAAAAAAAACTGAATTCCAGCAGATCGTATACCAGTATATCAATCCTTTTTTGCAGAAACAGCACCAGCAGTCAATTCTCATAATCACTTATTTTCAACTTATCATTAAGTTGGCATCTATGAAGCGTAACTTCACACACATACACTACAACCTCCAGTGCCAATCACAATTTTATAAAAATGATAATAAAGTATTCTTTTTTTAGAAGGCATATGCGCTAAACCAAATCCCAACCCAGCATTGACTGCACCACAAAGGCAGCCTTGGATAACATCTCAATTCAGTGTGACATTTCCAAGTCCCAAGAGGGTTCGGCTAATCTTCTCTTGCACCTATTCTGAAGTGATGGCATCAAGCAATCAAGACTTAGCTAAGTGGAAGACAACAGCATGGACTTCCCGTTGAAGACACTGGTAGCTACAGATGATGAAGTCATTCCTCGCTGTTCTTCATTACAGATGGCCACACATTGCCGTGTCAAAGCTTGGCTCTGTTCTGTAGGACGTAGATTTATCTTGTTTTTCCAGAGAAGTATATGAAGTCTTGCCAGGCTAAATGTGAACGTCAAGAGTTTGCTCAGCTGTGATGAGCTTTCCAGGATGCTGAGGAGCAGGTCTAGGTGCTACAGTCAATGGCAGACTTGTATTATGGACAATATAAAATCCAAGGAGTGGGTCCAAGTAGGTAAAAGGAGAGATCTTCTCACCACAGTGGCTTGGAAGGAGCTGTTGGAGGTGGCCTCCTGCAAGAAAGAATAAAAAGACGTGCATGAAATGACTGTTTACCTTCATCTTATTACTGTTTTTGTACACCCTAAAACATTTTTCCTCTGGTATTAAAGATAAACATAGAAGATCATTTGCAGTCCGCGATAATCTGGCTTCCAAAAGAGGCTGGAAAAAAATAGGGAATGATATAGGAATGATATAGGCATACATTTACAACGATCACGGGTGAAAGCTGCCAGGAGATATTAACGATATTCAATATCAGGGACTTGAGTACCGATATTCAATATTGGTAATACAGTAGCATCTTGTTTTAGTAAACTTTTATATAGTAAACCTATGGATATAGTAAACTCAGTCCTCAGTTCCCAGCAAATGCGTCTGTATAAATATACAATCTATGACCAATTCTGATGTAGTAAACTACTTTGCCTGGTTCCTTGGAGTTTACTATAAAGGGATTCTCTTATATACACTTTCTCCCTTCCTTACTCTAACCTCTCCCCAGATGCCAAACACTAGCCCTCCATCAAGGCCTAACACCTTTAGATTGTAAGCTCCCAAGGGCAGGGCTCTCTTACCCTTTTGTGTCTTGGAATTTGTTATACATATTCATCATGTTACTTCTGTCACTTTAATTACTCATTCTGTATTTAGAGATGGCCCGAACCTCCGATTTAACCGCAATAGACTTCCATGGGGAGGCGAACTTTGAAAACTAGAAACATTTATACTGGCCACAAAAGTGATGGAAAAGATGTTTCAAGGGGTCTAACACCTGGAGGGGGGCATGGCGGAGTGGGATAGACGCCAGAAGTCCCGGGGAAAAATCCGGATTTGACGCAAAGCAGCATTTTAAGGGCAGCAATCACATTGAATGCTAAATTGCAGGCCTAAAGTGCGTCAAAACATCTTGCATGTATATACATCAATCAGGGAGTGTAAATAGAGTACTGCTTCACACTGACACACCAAACTCACTGTGTAACGCACCACAAAAAGCTGTTTGCGTAGTGATGGCTGTGCTGGACTGGTGTGCACCGTGGTGAGAGTGTAGGCCGTGGGGGTTTTCGTAGCCCATATGGTCGCTGGGCTGTGGTAGCTCAAAGATAGAACAGTGAAATTTGGTCTGTCCACAATGAAGCAACGACCTTATTATTGTTGGTGTGCCCCCTCCCCCCTTACACTCATATAGCTGGCGGTTATTGCTTCATTGTGATACGCAAGCCCCTTCACCGTGGCAAGGTAATGATCATGAAGGGAAATGGGCACATGTACATGCCTTTTGTTTTGTTGTTGCAGCTGCACTGCAGGCAGAAAAATTAGGCAGGCATGTACACGCACCAGAAAAATTATTATAGCCCTAAAAATTCAGGAATCCGCCTGGAGTTCTGGACCCTGTTGGTGGTGGCGGAGAAGGCAGTCAAGTGGCCTGCAGGCAGAGATGCTGTGTGGGGAGCGACTTAGTCTTGGGGCAGGCAGGCAGAGATGCTGTGTGTGGGGACTGACTTAGTCTTCGGGCGGGCAGTAGCCCTCCGGGATTCATGCCTCATTCATTTTGATAAAGATGAGGTACTGAACACTTTTGTGACTTATGTGACTTCTCTTCTCAGTGACAATGCCTCCAGCTGCGCTGAAGGTCCTTTCTGACAGGACGCTTGAGGCAGGGCAAGACAGAAGTTGGATGGCAAATTGGGACAGCTCTGGCCACAGGTCAAGCCTGCGTACCCAGTAGTCCAAGGGTTCATTGCTGCTCACAGTGTCTACATCCACACTTAAGGCCAGGTAGTCGGCTACCTGCCGATCCAGGTGTTGGTGGAGGGTGGATCCGGAAGGGCTAAGGCGAGGTGTTGGACTAAAGAATGTCCGACATCACCATGAGATCGCTGGAGCGACCTGTCCTTGCCTGCGTGGACACGGGAGAAGGATTACTGGCAGTGGTACCATTATTGCGTTGTGCTGTCACATCACCCTTATACGCATTGTAAAGCATACTTGCCAGCATCCTTTCTGCCTTCTGTGAGTTGGTAACCTGGCCGGCACTTTGTGCCTATACCGAGGGTCTAGTAGTGTGGCCACTCAGTACAGCTCATTCCCCTTGAGTTTTTTTTATACGGGGGTCCCTCAACAGGCTGGACAGCATGAAAGACGGCATCTGCACAAAGTTGGATGCAGACGTACTATCCATCTCCTCTTGCTCTTCTTCAGTGACGTCAGGTAAGTCCTCCTCCCCCCCCCCCCAGCCACAAACAATACCATAGGAACTTCGAGCAGCACAAGCCCCCTGTGACGCCTGCTGCGGTTGTTCTTCTGCCGCCGTCTCCTCCTCCTCCAAAGAAACACCTTCCTCATCATCCGAGTCTGACTCCTCTTCAACACACAACTCTTCCTCCTCCTCCCCCCTCTGTGCTGCCGCAGGTGTTGAGGAAACATCCGATTCTGATGTAAATTGCCCTCACAACTGTTCCTGCCGTAACTGTTCCTCTTCACGCTCCTCCACAGCTTGATCCACCACTCTACGCATGGCACGCTCCAGAAAGTAAGCGTACGGGATCAAGTCGCTGATGGTGCCTTCACTGCGACTCACCAGGTTGGTCACCTCCTCAAATGGCCACATGAGCCTGCATGCATTCCGCATCAGTGTCCAGTTCGGGGGTCAGAACATCCCCATCTCCCCAGATTGTGTCCTTCTACTGTAATTGTACAGGTACTGGCTGACGGCTTTCTCCTGTTCTAGCAGGCGCGATAACATGACCAGGGTCGAATTCCAGCGAGTTGGGCTATCACATATCAAGCGTCTCACCGGCAAGTTCTTTCTCCGGTGAATATCCGCAAAGCATGCCATGGCCGTATAAGACCGCCTGAAATGCCCACACAACTTCCTGGCCTACTTCAGGACATCCTCTAAGCCTGGGTACTTTGAAACAAATCTTTGAATGACTAGATTCAGCACATGTGCCATGCAGGGTACATGTGTCAGCTTTCCCAAATTCAACGCGGAAATGAGATTGCTGCCGTTGTCACACACCACGTTGCCGATCTCCAGCTGGTGCGGTGTCAGCCACTGATCCACCTGTTTGTTAAGAGCAGCCAGGAGAGCTGTTCCGGTGTGACTCTCCGCTTTGAGGCAAGACATGTCTAATATGGCGTGACACCGTCGTACCTGTCATGCAGCATAGGCCCTGGGGAGATTGGGCTGTGTAGCTGGAGAGGAAGGAGATCGCAGCATCAGTAGAGTTGAAGTGCCACTCAGCCAAGGAGGAGGAGGAGGACAGGGAAGAGGATGTAGCAGAAGGAGAGGAGGCCTACCTGCAAGCCGTGGAGGTGTCACAAGTTGGTCCGCTGCACAGCCACGTACTCCCTGCTTTCCATCGGTCACCTGGTTGACCCAATGGGCTGTGTAAGTTATGTATGTACCTGCCCTGACCGTGCTTGGCGGACCAGGCATCCGTGGTCAGGTGGACCCTTGACTCAACATTGTGTGCCAGAGATGACACCACTTGCCTCAACTTCACGGTACAGTTTGAGTATCGCCTTTTTAGTGAAATAATTGCGGCCTGGTATCTTCCACTGCGGTGTCCCAATGGCCACAAATTTACGGAAGGCCTCAGAGTTCACCAGCTTGTATGGTAACAGCTGGCGAGCTAACAGTTCCGCCACGCCAGCTGTCAGACACCGGGCAAGAATGTGACTGGCAGAAATTGGCTTCTTCCGCTCAAAGATTTTCTTCACGGACACCTGGCTGCTGTGGGCAGAGGAGCAGGATGCTGCACCTGAAGGAGGAAGAGGAGAAGAAGGGTGGATTTTCTTTTGTGTGCTGTTTTTGCTCAGGTGCTCTTCCCATTGCAGTTTGTGCCTTTTCTCCATGTGCCTTTGTAAGGCACTTGTCCCTATGTGAGTGTTGGCCTTTCCATGGCTCAATTTTTGGAGGCAGAGACAACAGATGGCATTGCTCCGATCTGAGGCAGACACATTAAAAAATTTCCAAACCGCTGAGCCCCCCTGGGGTAATGGCACTATGGTGGCATCAGCAGTTGATGTTGTAGGGCATGTTGGCTGGCTGAACATAGGTGGCGATGCATGGCGCCGGACACTGCAACCAGCTGTTTCTGACGATGAGCTCCCCCTGCTTCTTTCAGGAACTCGTCTCCTCCTACTCCTCTCTGACTCCCCCCTCTGAACTGTCCCTTTGGTCATCTTGTCTATTAGGAATTCATGTGGGATCCGTATCATCATAATCATCCTGCCCAGCTTCGCTTGCCTCAGATACCTCCAAAACTGCACCAACAGCAGGTACTTCATCATCCTCCTCCTCACACATTATGTCCATAGTGTCGCCACCTAATTCAGACATATGAGATAGTGTAACTTGCTTAGCGCCTTCATCTGGTTGTAACAATAATGGCTGTGAATCAGTTAATTCCCCACCAATTAACTCCTGCGAAGTGTCAAATGTAACAGATGTGGTGCTTGTAGTAGCACTGGTGGCTGCGGAAGATGAGGTGTTCTGTGTTAAATAGTCAACCACGTCCTGACAATCTTGGGAGTTGATGGGACGTGCCTTATTCTGAACACTGTACTTTGGGCCAGAGGCGCACATCAACACAACCTCGCACAGACCTGCCGGGTGGCCTTCCTCTGGGTCTGCCTCTACCTCTGCCTGTTTTGTCAGTTGTATCCATATCGGGGGGGATGAAGTGAAAGGCATGCACTGACTTGACTAATACAATGTGCAGTCACACAGGTGCAGTTAACAGGTATGCACGGAGTGGTATATCACACTGCGTGCACTCACATAGGTAGGTGGGTGCACTGAACACTGAGGTATATGCAGTGATGAGGTGGGTGCACTGAACACAACAGGTAGGTATATGCAGTGATGGGTATTACAATGTGCAGCTGTCACACACAGACAGGTACCAGACAGGCACAGTGACACTGCGTGCGCTCATGTAGGTAGGTGGGTGTACTGTGAACAACAGGTAGGTATATGCAGTAATGGGTATTACAATGTGCACCTGTCACACACAGACAGGTAGCGGACAGGCACAGTGACACTGCGTGCGCTCAACTCACGTAGGTAGGTGGGTGCACTGTGAACAACAGGTAGGTAGGTATATGCAGTAATGGGTATTACAATGTGCACCTGTCACACACACAGGTAGTCACTGAATGTGCTGGGCCTGGCAGTGGCACACACACAGTATGAATTATCAAGGCTGTCTATGCAACACAAGTGTCAGTGGGACACACATAAAAAAAAAAATAGATCACAAAAACAAGATTAGCTCTCAAAAGAGCTGTTGTGGGGTGCTATTTTAGCAATAAGAATCAGCAAGGAGCAAGCTAAGAAGCCTACAACAAGAGCCTAATTAATCTTTCCCTATGAGAGTGTGCAGCAGCAGCAGCTGTCCCTTCTCTATTTACTGCAGGCACACGAGTGAGTACAATGGCCGGCGATGCCTGCCTTTTATAAAGGGGGGGGGGGGGGGGGAGTGGCTCCAGGAGGGAGTGTAGCCTGATTTGCTACAATGTGCCTGCTGATTGTGATGTAGAGGGTCAAAGTTGACCCTAATGGTGCATTATGGGGGTGAACTGAACTTCTGGAAAAGTTCGCGGTTCTCCACGATCGCAAACCCCCGGAAGTTCGCCAGGAACCGTTCGCCGGCAAACCGTTCGGGCCATCTCTATCTATATTATGTACCAATTCTGTATCTTGTTTATGTTGGTGTACACCATTGTCTGTATTATGTACCCCATGTTTGTTTCTTACCTTGTACAGCACCACAGAATATGGTGGCACTTTGAAAATCCCCTGCGTCATCCTATCCATGTCTTGCGATACTGCGCATGTGCAGGACGGACAGCCGTTGGAACAGGACGACGGGGCCAGGGAACCGGGTGCGCGCCGCGTGTGTGCATAGAGGACTGGTATATCCAGAGCGAATGGGTGCGCACGCATGCACACTGACATGTGGCGGCAGTTTGAAGAGACCTAGAGCCCATTTTTAAACAGGCTTAGGTCTACTAGTTAATAATATCCTAACCTAGCAATATGCAACCCCCAGTTTAGGTAGACAGAGGATTAGAACCCTAAATATTAAGTAGCCAGACAGCCACCCTCCCCCATATAGGTCATGCAAGTCATGTGATTGGGAGCTTGGTGAAGGGCAGCAGGGAGTTCTGCTGCTGTGATGCACAGAGATCTGCGGCGCTGGAACCAGGTAAATTTAACACTCCCTGGTGCATAAGCAATTCCCCTTTTCACCTGAGTTTTCTCCAAGGTGATAATTTTAAACTTGTCAATAAAATGCCTTTTAAGCTACTGGAAAGCAAGACAATACTCAATATAATTTTGATAGAACTTTTTCAGCTACTTTTTAGTACTTTTTTCGTTGTAAAGAACTGCAAATTTTTTTTAAATCGAAGATTAAAAATGATCTCCTAGGAGAAAACTCAGGTGAAAAAGTGAATTGCATATGGCCCTCTGCTACTCTGCATGGTAGGAGATGTTTGTTTACTGGCTGTCTGGTCCCTTTGGGGGGGGGGGGGGGGGGGGGTATGGACCTAGGGGCCACATGCAATCTTTTTTGCAGGGGGCACCATACATGGTAGTTACGCCCCTGGCTGAGGGGTTAAGTTGTTCACCTCTCTAGGATCCTGTGATCAATCTTCCTCCCCAGCGGGTAACGTGATGAAAGACACCAGTGGAACCATACAGACCGGGATGCGAGAGGGAAGCGAAGTCGTGTGTTGCTGGATTCTGGAGAGGCGAGTCACTTCACCCCTCCGCACTCTGTATGGGCTCCACTTTATCCCCTCTCCACCACTTCACCCTGCCAAACGCCAAGCCCACTTGGGTGGGGGTGGAATAAGACTTGGTGGGACGGTGGTGCTACTTATTTTTGGAGGAAGGTGGATAGGCAACACAGACATCAGGACTGGCCCTGGTGGCATAGCAATAGGGAATACAACCACACCAGTTAGGGGGTGCTTGCAACTTTGTGAACAGAGTTGAATGGTTAATAAAAGTTCTCCATTAGAATGACCTAAAATGTTATCAGTTTCCCATGAAAGTCCTACACAGAGGCAGCCTTAAGCATGTGCATAAGGCTACCATTCCTGGGAACCATGAAATGCGCTCACCGAGGGACAACCTGGTCACTATTGCTGCACACACCCATGCCTCATGTCACTGCAGTGCAGAAGGTCACAGTGACACCACATCCATGTGCTGTGCCAGCACCTGCGTGGCACTAGTAAAGGCACGGTCTCCAGTCTAGTCGCCCCGGAGGTTCTCCTATCAGCCCCACCCCTGGCAGCGTGGAGAACAGATGCCACATGCTGAGACGGGGGGCAGAGGCAAAATGCAGTGGCAAATTTTTGCGAAAGTTTAACATTTGAGTCATGAGCAGAAATCAGCTATGCGGGGTCCGCTATGGACGTGGCCTTTTACTGTGCATAAGATACCATAGTGACATTGGCGGGCAAAGGGGCCACCAATTCTTTCAATACCCAGGGCCACTACAAACCTAGAGTCATCACTGTCCTACATGTGCACACATTGAGAACTAAAATAAACAAAGGAGTCTAGTGCATTATCCTGGACATTATTTTGATGAGAAAAATGATCCATCGTTACATATTTGTATGTAGCTTTCAGTAATCGGTGATAACCACCTGGGCAGCAGGAATTGGACTGAGTCAGAAATTCCCTCTTTTATTTCTTTCATGCTCTCAGAAACCATTTTCTGCTAGGAGTGTTTTATAGTTGGAATTTATCAGTGACGGTCACACTGTAGTCACTTCCTGTCTGAGTCAGCCACTTACATACCTGATATTTATGAATGCAGCATAGTTATTTGTGTGCACTGTACATACCCATGTCTATCTCATCATGTCACATGTCACTTCGGGTACCCTTTAAATATTCCTGGTGACTGCGGATCAGTACTACAACACTAAGGGCCATATCCTATTCAAGGTGATAAGTAGCTTGCAGATGCGAGGTACTTATCACCTTGCCATCACGCGAGGATTACCGTCAAATCCTATTGCCCATATCCTTCGCGCAATGGCCGATCGTTAGGGAGCATTACTCAGGCAAAAGCCTGAGCGATGCTCCCTTTTACTGAGCGATGGGGAGTGAGGTTTACGCTGTGGTGCTGTCCATCAGCACCACGGCCTCACTCCCCACACATGCGCACTCACCCGCCGCCATCTTCCGCCGCTGCATCTGGGGGTCTCCTTTAATAAGGAGACCCCCAGAGCTCCCCGTCGGGTCGCCGCACAGTTTAGAAGCCCCCACTCAGCTCTGCAAAGGCTCCCGTCATTATAAATACCTCCGCCGATCACCCGACGCAAAATCCGTCACGTAATTACAGTATATCTAACACTGTAATTACTGTGCGCATAGAAGGAGCCCGGGCAAAGCATCTTTGAATCTGCAGCCGGGCTCCCCATTGGTCCGCTGTCTGAGCCAATAAAATGGCTCAGACAGCGGACCAATGGGGAACCCGGCTGCAGATTCAAAGATGCTTTGCCCGGGCTCCTTCTATGCGCACAGTAATTACAGTGTTAGATACACTAATTACGTGACGGATTTTATGGTGAGAGGCGTCGGGTGATCGGCGGAGGTATTTATAATGACGGGAGCCTTTGCAGAGCTGAGTGGGGGCTTCTAATCTGTGCAGCGACCCAACGGGGAGCTCTGGGGGTCTCCTTATTAAAGGAGACCCCCAGATGCAGCGGCGACGATGTGCGTTAGCTAGTTTAGACCTGCTTTTTGCAGGTCTAAGCTAACACTCATGTCTGCCGGGAAGCATCGCTTCCCGGAGACATGATAAGGGTAATTGGATTCCGTGTTAAGAACTCGCTGGGCGATCATATTGCCCAAGCGAGTTCTTTTCCGCCTGGGGGGGTCTAAAGTTTAATTAGATTAGGCGATGCACCCATCGCCTAAGTTAAGAACTCGCCACTGGTTAGCACTGGCGAGTTCAGCAATAGAATATGGCCCTAAATGGGAGAAAGTGGCAATAGTCCGCTTCTTCAAAATACAATAATGTAAAAAACGGAAATATTGAGGCTGATGTCAGTGCAATCCCATGACTCAGTGTTTGTGGCTCGCACCAATGGGATGTCCGTTCCTTTGATCAATTAAAAGCATTTTTATTCCGGTCTTAAATTTCCTATCACTGTACAGTTCTAGTTTTACAGAACATTCTTCAAATAGCCTTTTCCATATTGTCTTCAGTCTGTAGCTGGTCAGCAATGTTATTCTTGGATATTATTACAGTACTGGCTTTCTCACTGCCACCATGTCATTGTTGAACAAGGTCAATGCTAAAGAGACCACCATCAGGAGAACAAGAAAAGTGCAGAAGTGGCCTTTAGTTCATTAGACATGAAGGCAATGTTCTTTGAGATCTCTTGGAGAACTACACACTTTGCTCTTGGTGTGATCTTCGATGGTCGATCACTGAGTATCAAGGTTTATGAATTGCCTAATTTTGTACACGATGCACCACAGATAGGCCTCTGTGGACTGAAGATATCTAAATTATTTTGTCATCTTCAACAGCCTGACAATCATCAATAACTGTTGTATGGATACTTTGTGATAACACAGAATTTTTTCTCTTTAACAACTAAACCCCTCAGACAGTTTTACCCTTATCGCCAAGAGCCATTTTCACCTATCAGCACTCCTCCCATTCATTTGGCTATAACTTTATCACTGCTTATCACACCTAAATTATCTATAGCTTGTTTTTTTCACCACAAATTAGGGTTTTTGTGGGCGATGCTTGTTTTCAGTAAATATTTTCTATGCATCTTATAGGGAAAAACATGAAAAAAAACCCCCACTTTCTCCAAGTCCATCCCCTATAGTTTAAAAATAAACAAAGCTTCTATAGATAAAACACATATACTGTATCTTATTTGCCCATTTGTCCGGGCTATCGCAACATTTAAACTACGCTCTTTTAGAGTGTAAGCTTACAAGGTCAGAGCTCTCTCACACTTATCTGTCTTGCAATCTGTATTCATATTGTCACTGTAATTACCAATTCTGTATTTCATATATTGGTGTATACCATTGTCTGTATTTTGTACCCCATTTTTTTTTTTTACATAAGTTTTTCCAGAACAGAATAATCATCTTAACAGAAAAGTCAATGTACCCCATGTTTGTTTCTTAGTTTGTACAGCGCCACAGAATATGTTGGCACTTTATAAATCAATGATAATAAGTTTCTCCACCTCAGCCACTGTAACTTCCTGTCAATCACTGCCCAAAGCCTTCAATCTCAGATCTTCTGATCGCACCTGCTTAGCAGATGTCCTAGTTGTGGTCTCATCTATGGACAAGTTTTAGTCCTAGGTACGTGTCGGATTCACAATAGTTTGTCAGCCAGCAGATTAGGTCCCCAATATCCCCTTGTAGACAGGTATGAGCTTCAAGTTCATGGTGAATTGAGCTTGTGGTACACTTTGCTTTCCTATGCATCAGTCCTCTCAATATTTAAGTGGACCTCCAGTGTAAAAATAAAACCCACATTAAAGTCAGCTGTAGGTAGCTGGAAACAACATTTCTAATTCTAAAACTGACTACTTAGGCCATACAATGCAGGTTTTGTTGGTTAGCCACACTACCTTTCTAAAAAAAAACTGCTATGGCAACTGTCTGCATTTTCAAAGACTGCTAAGAGGGGGAACAGTAAGTGCAATTCTGGCTCATTTTCACTTTGGAATTTACAGCAGAGGTACACTTTAAGGTCATCTGCACGCAGGCATGCTGTCTGTGTTGGAGTTTTGCTGGTAGAGCTGACATACAGAAAGATTGTTACAGAGAGCGCTCAGACAGTGCTGCGCTGTGATATTGTATGTATTGAGGTGATGGTCTGCATATTCTCCTGGAAGCCCCCATGCCAGTGTTCTGACTGTTGCTGCTCTTTGTTAGCAGCAGGTCACTCACTATGCATTGTTTGCTCAAAGCAGCATACTGTCAATATCACATTGCTCAGGAAATACAGTAGAAATCAATGCTGGTTCCATTTCTGGCAATCCACTTTTTATTTACTGGTAATACTCTGTTCTGACTGTTGCTGCTGCTCGTCTTCAGAGTTGATACATCTTAATTACCCACCATCACCAGACCTCAGTCTAGTAACCAGAGATGGGTAATGAGAGGCTAGCTAATTATACAGGTGAAACTGAAAAATTTAATATTATGCAAAAGTCCAATTTATTTCAGTAAATCAACTTAAAAGGTGAAACTAATGCATGAAATAGACTCATTACATGCAAAGCAAGATATTTCAAGCCTTTGTTATAATTCTGATGATTATGGCTAACAGCTTATAAGAACCCCAAAATCACAATCTCAGACCGTTAGAATATTGTGAAAATGTTCCCTATTCTAGGCTCAAAATGTCAGACTCTAATCAGCGAATTAATCCAAAACAATGGCAAAGGGTTCCTACTTAATATATTAGTTTAACTTTTTAAGTTGAATTACTTAAGTAAATGGACTTTTGCACCATATTCTAATTTTTGAGTTACACCTGTACATTTACTCATAGCCTTAGTTCGGACTTAGTTTTTTTTTTTTAATGCAAATTCTGACCTGCATGCAGCTTTACAATTAGGTCAATCTAAACCAGTGTTCCCCAACCCTGTCCTCAAGGCCCACCTACAGTGCATGTTCTGTGGAAATCCACAGAGGTGGTTAATCAGCTCTGCTGAGACATTAACCATTTCAGCCCACGGGGATTTTTCACCTTATGCATCAGAGATTTTTTCACCTCCCATTCAGTTGCTAATAACTTTATAACTTCTTAACACAATTTATTGATCTATATCTTGTTTTTTCCACCACTAATTAGGTTTTCTTTGGGTGGTACATTTTGCTAAGAATTTTTTTATAAATGCATTTTAACAGGATTAATAAGAAAAAAATGGAAAAAATTCATTATTTTTCAGTTTTCGGCCATTATAGCTTTAAAATAATCCACGCTACCATAATTAAAACCTATGTATTTTATTTGCCCGTTTGTCTCGGTTATGACACCATTTAAATTCTGTCCCTATCACAATGAATGGCGCCAAAATTGTATTTGGAAATAAAGGTGCATTTTTTTCCGTTTTGCATCCATCACTATTTACAACCTTATTATTTAAAAAATGGTTCGTAGTATACCCCCTTCAAATGCATATTTAAAAAGTTCAGACCCTTAGATAACTATGTTTTTTTTCTTTTAATTGTAATTTTTTTTCCATTAAAAATTTTATTTGGGTAATATTTTGGTGTGGGAAATACAGTTAATTTTTAATTTTATATGTGTAAATTGTAATGTAAAAAATATGTAGATGTAGTTTTACTATTTGGCCACAAGATGGCCACCTTGAGGTTTTTTTTCTCCTTGTGCTTCTCGCTAACCGGAAGCACAAGGACGACGCTGAAAATTTTATTGGCAGAAAGACTGAAACCTCTAGTAAGAGCGCTTCGGTTTTTCTGCTGGGGACACGGATTGGTGATCGGGAACCATGTTCCCGTTCACTGATCCCAGGGCTACCGGGGGACAGCACGGGAACCGCAGCCGCCTGGACGTGAGCATCACCTCCGGGCGGCTGAAATGGTTAATGAAATCCCCTGTGAATGTTTGTGGTTTCCTGCAAAACATGCACTGTTGGTGGGCCCTGAGGACAGGGTTGGGGAACTCTGATCTAAACCGTCAGAGAGTGTAATTGATTGGATACATTGTAAGCTGTATAGGTGGCATCAGTGCTGGGCCGAAATTACGCATTAGCGTAATTACGCATCGTAATTCAGTTACATTGTAACTGATTAGTATATTTCCGAGGATATTGCGTGGGAACTGGCTTTTAAAGGGACAGGTAAGTATTAATGGTTAATTAAGAATATTAAAGGACTTTTTTCGTGGTTATGTTTTTTGTTCAATTAAAATACTTTTTCTATGTGTTTGTGTGTTTATTTACTTTTAACTCTTAAAGGAAATGGGTAAGGGGTACTACAAGTACCTCTATACTCATTTCTCCTGGGAGGGGGGTGGGCATCTGGGGGACCCCTTTTTAAAGGGGACTCCCAGATGCCACCATGAACCCCTCCCCAGGAAATCGCGGCCTCCACCTCCACCGCCCATCGGAGGTGGAGAAGAGCCCCTTGTCCTTGGATTGGACAAGGGCTCGGAGGGGGAGGGGAAAGCTTGGCTGCCCCTCCCCTTCCGAGACCCCCCAATCCATGGACCATGCGGGCTGGTATAGTCAGGGTGTGGAGCCCCACGCGGCCGGTGCTCCGCATTCTGGCTATACCAGTCTGCATGGGGGACAAGGGGTTAAAGAGGTCTGGGAGGGGGGACCCCACGTCGTTTTTTTTTTATATTTCCCACACTCAGAACGAAGTAAGTAAAACTCTTCCCACTTGGGGGAATCTATGAAAATAAAACACTATTGTTACCTGTGCAAAAAAAACTGACATTTTCCACATTTAAAAGACATTTTCGCCCTTGAAACTTAAAAATCGATTTTCTCAAAAACTATAAGGTCTTTTTGAAAAAATTTTTTTTCCTCTTATTCCCACTGATCCCCTTAATATACCCTGTGAATTTGGTGTTCCTAAATTTTAAGCAGGCTTTGCTATTAACCGTTAAAGTCGGCGGGTTTTTAAATGTATATTTTTTTCTTTGAAACTTTAACATCGATTTTCTCAAAAACTATAAGGTCTTTTTGAAAAAAATTTTTCCCCTCTTATTCCTTCTGATCTCCTTAATATATTCTCCAAATTTGAGGCTCTTAGCACTTAAGGGGGCTTTGCTATTAACCCTTAAAGTCGGCGGCTACCTAACATTGATCCATGCGTCAACTTTTCCGCTTGGCAGCATGACCTTACGCATTAATTGCTAGTAGGATTTTACGCGTAAACCTATAACGTAATAACCTGAATTACGGTATACTTACGCGTAATTGCGTAAGTGCTATGCGTAATTATAGACATGTACCGAAATTGAATGTCTATGCCGTAAGCGTAATTTCGTAATGCGTAATAGCGTAAAATTACGCGTAATGATCCGTAAGCGTAGCTTTCTCCATTACGACCAGCACTGGGTGGCATTATCTGCATCTCTTTATCCATCTGTGTATGTGGCGGTGCATTGGTTGTTCCTAATGCTCATGCTGACTCCTGCCAACCAGCAAGAGTGCCTTCAGTAAGGACATCACCACTGGACCACAAAGCAATGGCAGAAATGGCCTGATCTGATGAAACAGGTTCTCTTTGGCCTCCATATTCATCAGATTGTAATCCAATCAAGAATCTATTAGATGCGCTGGAGATACAAAACCAGTTCATGGAGATTCCACTTAAAGGACAACTGTAGCAAGAGGGCTATGAAGGCTGACATTTCATTTTAAACAATGTGCATTGCCTGGCTGTCCTGCTGCTGATCCTCTGCCTCTAATACATTTAGCTATAGACCCTGAACAAGCATGCAGCAGATCAGGTGTTTCTAACATTATTGTCAGATCTGACTAGATTAGCTGCATGCTTGTTTCTGGTGTTATTCAGACACTACTGCAGCCAAATAAATCAGCAGGGCTGCCACTGGGATTGCTTAACCACCCTGGCGTTCTGATTAAATCGCCAGGGTGGCTGCGGGAGGGTTTTTTTTAAATAAAAAAAAAACTATTTCATGCAGCCAACTGAAAGTTGGCTGCATGAAAGCCCACTAGAGGGCGCTCCGGAGGCGATCTTCCGATCGCCTCCGGCGCCCAGAATAAACAAGGAAGGCCGCAATGAGCGGCCTTCCTTGTTTTGCTTATATCGTCGCCATAGCGACGAGCGGAGTGACGTCATCGACGTCAGCCGACGTCGTGACGTCAGCCGCCTCCGATCCAGCCCTTAGCGCTGGCCGGAACTTTTTGTTCCGGCTGCGCAGGGCTCAGGCGGCTAGGGGGGCCCTCTTTCGCCGCTGCTCGCGGCGAATCGCCGCAGAGCGGCGGCGATCAGGCAGCACACGCGGCTGGCAAAGTGCCGGCTGCGTGTGCTGCTTTTTATTTCATCAAAATCGGCCCAGCAGGGCCTGAGCGGCAGCCACTGGCGGTGTTGGACGAGCTGAGCTCGTCCAGACCGCTCAGCTGGTTAAAAGAAAATAAATATGGCAGCCTCCATATACTTCTCACTTCAGTTGTCCTTTAACTTACAGGACTTAAAGGACCAATATCACAAAAAAGTGTAACATTTAAAATACATGTAAACACATACAAATGAGAAGTACGTTTCTTCCAGAGTAAAAAGAGCCATAAATTACTTTTCTCCTATGTTGCTGTCACTTATAGTAGGTAGTAGAAATCTGACAGAACCAACAGGTTTTGGTCCAGCTCATCTCCTCATGGGGGATTCTCAGCATGGCCTTTAGTCTTAAAAAAAAAAAAAAACAACCCAAAACATTCCCTGAAAAGGATCTATACCAAGATGTTAGCCAGCCTCCCTGTTGGCTGCACACTTTTTTTGGATGGAGCAACTGCCATTCACAAAGTGCTTTTTAAAATAAATAAAACACTGAGAATCCCCCATGCGGAGATGAGCTGGTCTAAAACCTGACGGTTTAGTCAGATTTCTATTACATACTGTAAGTGACAGCAACATAGGAGAAAAGTAATTTAAAGCATTTTCCTTGTCCTCTTATTTATATATGTTTACATGCGCTGTAAATGTTATGATTTTTGCGACAGTGGTCCTCATCTGCAGCTAGTGTCTTGGTGCCTAATAACACCAGCTGTCTGATAGTCAGAGATGCTTTGGTGACATAAGGAGGACGTACAATACTAGGCAAGAAGCTTATTGATCTGTGAAGACAAGTGGAAGTAGATCTAGCAATGGGCTTTAAAGGGGAACTGAAGAGAGAGGTATATGGAGGCTGTCATGTTGATTTGCTTTTAATCAATACCAGTTGCCTGGCAGCCCTGCTGGTCTATTTCTCTGCAGTAGTATCTGATTAAAACCAGAAACAAGCATGCAGCTAGTCTTGTCAGATCAGACTTATAAGTCTGAACCACTTAAACACCTGATCTGCTGCATGCTTTTTCAGGGGCTATGGCTAATAGTATTAGAGGCAGAGGATCAGCAGGGCTGCCAGGCAACTGGTATTGTCTAAAAGGAAATAAACATGACAGCCTCCATATACCTCTCTCTTCAGTTCCCCTTTAAGGTTAAAACACACCTGCAGTGAGAGTGATTTGGAAGCGGACATATTTATTTCCTTTTAAACAATGCAGATTACCTGGCTGTCCTGCTGATCTTCTGCCTCTAATACTTTAGACCCGGAACATGTATGCAGATCAGGTGCTCTTACTAAAGTCTGACTGGATTAGTCCCAGGTTTGGTTCAGGTGTGTGAGTCAGACACTATTGATGCATGAAAGGGCAACAGGACAGCCAGGCAACTGGGATGATTTAAAATGAATACCCTTATGTTATAAGCCTATTTGGCAGGGACCTCTTCCCACGTGCTCTTCACCACGGCCATATGGACTCAGCGACTAGTCTATATTTATCCCTACCTTGCAATCTTTGCATCATTGTTTAACGACAATGGTTCATTTGCATATATTCAGCAGTGATGCACTGGGAGACATCTCAGAGCTCACTCCAACCTGAATTATCACAAATTCTTTTTGTTTTAAGAAAGCAAACGCTTGTTTTCCATTGTATTGTCTCCCCTATCTATTGTACAGGGCTGTGTGATATCTTAGTGCTTTATATGGTGTAATAATAAAAAATAATACAATTAAAAAAATAAATATGGTAGCCTCCATATTCCTCTCACCTCAGTTTCCCTTTAGGCTGCTTTCACAGTGGGACATTACAGGCGCACTAACACAGCCCAACTCACAGTAATGAAAAATCAATGGGCTGTTCACAGTGCCCACGTTGCGTTACAGTGTAACGCTGGATGTTCAAAGAAGGTGCAGCATGCAGTGCGTTATAGGTGGTTTTAGCTGCATTAGATTGTTTGCCCATGCTCAGTTCTCTATTGTTCCTAGCCACATGGCTAATTAATATTCACTGCACTGTAGTGTTGTCCAGATCACGAACAATTTGAATTTTTTTTGTGAGTCGAATCATCCGGATCATCACAATGAAGGATTCGGTTCACAGTGGATGTCTGGAAGAAACAGGAACTGCAGCTTCTGTGCACAATCTTTCTGCTGCATCTCTCCCTTCCCCATTAGCACCCCCAATGTGCCTTCATTCTCCTGCACCTCTCACTCTGCTGCACCCCTGCTTCCCTAGTAGAATGATTCAAAGATTCAGTTCAAAGATCCAGATCATTTCAATGATCCGATACGAATCATTGAAAAGATCCGGACTTCCCAGGATAGCACCAAGAGCCTCATAACGCCGCTCAATCTGACGTCCAACTTCAACACCACCATGCGTTGCGTTAGGGGCACGTTATGCTACCTTAAAGAGGATCTGTAACATCAAAACATCCCCTGGGGGGTACTCACCTCGGGTGGAGGAAGCCTCCGGATCCTAATGAGGCTTCCCACGCCGTCCTCGGTCCCTCAGGGGTCTCGCTGCAGCCCTCCGTAAAAGATGACGTCAATATTTACCTTCCCGGCTCCTGCGCAGGCGCTCTGACGGCTGTCAGCTCTGAAGTAGGCGGAAATACCCGATCGCCGTCGGGTCTGCTCTACTGTGCAGGTGCAAGTTTCCGGCGTCTACGCAGTAGAGCGGACCCGACTGAGATCGGGTATTTCCGTGTAGTTTGGAGCCGAAAGCAGCCACAGCGCCCCCGCTGGAGCCAGCAAAGGTAAATATTGAATTGCCAGTCGGGTCTGTCGCCGGCTGTTCGGAGGGCTGCAGCGAGACCCCTGTGGGACAGAGGACGGCGTGGGAAGCCTCATTAGGATCCGGAGGCTTCCCCCACCCGAGGCGAGTACCCCCCAGGGGATGTTTTTGATGTTACAGTCTCTTTAACGTCCCCTAAAACGCAACGTCTTGGTGTGAAAGAGGCCTTAAAGTGTACCTGAACTCTTGGACTGGACTAAAGGAAAATAGAGAAATGCACCCTGTATGTATTTAGAGAGTTTAGCCTGTGTAATTCCCACTCATCTGTGTCTAATCACTAGTTGTAATTTGATCTCCCCCGTGTCACATGACTGCCTGTGGCAGATAAGCCAATTTGAAAGCACAGGCTGTAAACAATATGTCTGCCTCCATGAATCAGAAAGTAGACACAGTGCAGATTTACTTTAGGATTGGTATGAGCTGTAACAGAGAAATGTTATTTGTTTAAAGATTATTATGCCGTTGTGTATATTTTAGAGCAGAGAGGACGTTCTGAGTTCAGGTCCACTTTAAAGATATTTCAGCAATAGTAGAATAGGTTAATACAGAAAAGAAAAAGGTAAAATGTAAAGATTTCATGATGCTCTGAAGCACGGTATGGAGGAGTCATGTACAGGTGAATGGCTGTGTGGGATAACAGGTGCTACAGGGGAAAGTTACATGAAGGGCACAGATCAAGCTGTTTGAAACTTAATGGGGGAGTGTTAAAAGGAATGGCAATGTGGGGGAGGTTGATTTTTTATTTTGGGGGGGGGGGGGGGAGAAGGGATCAGCATGTTGGGGAAGACACTATAGTATATGAAGTGTCTAAGTGCCTACTCCCACATTTGTAAATAATACAGCAATTCAGTATATAAAAAGAGCCCACCTCTTAGCACATTGTAACAAAACATATCCTGTGGTTATAAGAATGGGGATTCTTGGACAGTCCACAAGTCTACTATATAGCTTTTACTGCACAGTGCTAAAGAGGAAAAAAAGAGAAAAAACAACAAATAGAAAAATTCTGATAAATTCTATTTACCGGTAGGCCTTTTTCTCTTATGCACAGTGCAATAAAAGTTATACTTTATACATCTGACACGGTCAAATAAACCCCTTTTTTTTTTACTGTACATTTGCACTTAAAGGACAACTGAAGTGTAAAGGACATGGAGGCTGCCATTTTTATTTCCGTTTAAAGGTAAGATCCACTGAGTTGTTTAAAAAAAATAATAAAACTGCTAATCCACTTACCTGGGGCTTCCTCCAGCACGTGGCAGGCAGGACGTGCCCTCGATGCCGCTCCGGAGGCTCCCGGTCTTCTCCGGTGGCTCACCCGACCTGGCCAGGCTTTTGTGCGCTCCAACGTGCGTCTCACGCGGTCGCACTAACGTCAGCAGACATCCTACGGACTGTACTGCGCAGGCGCAGAACTACTGCGCCTGCGCAGTAAAGCCTGGAAGACGTCCGATGACGGCAGCGCGAGACGCACGTTGGAGCGCACAGAAGTCCGACCTGGAAAGGTCAGGTGAGCCGCCGGAGAGGCATTGAGGGCACGTCCTGCCTGCCACGTGCTGGAGGAAGCCCCAGGTAAGTGGATTAGTATTTTTATTTCTCTGCAAACCCTCCATTTAAACAATACCAGTTTCCCGGCAGACCTGCTGATCCATTTGGCTGCAGCAGTGTCTCAATAACACCAGATACAAGCATGCAGCTAATCTTGTCAGATCGGACAATAATGTCAAAAACACCTGATCTGCTGCATGCTTGTTTAGGGTCTATGGCTAAATGTATTAGAGGCAGAGGCTCAGCAAGATAGCCAGGCAACTGGTATTGCTTAACCACTTCACATCCAGACCTCGTTTCCCACTTACAGACCAGAGCAGTTTTGACAGTTTAGCTACAGTATGTCCCTATTTAATTAGAAATAACTTGATCTATTTGACTGCAGTAGTGTCTGAATCACGCCAGAAAAAAAGCATGCAGCTAATCGTCAGATCTGACAATATTGATAGAAGTATCTGATCTGCAGCATGCTTGTACAGGCTAAAATTATTAGAGGCAGAGGATCAGCAGGACTGCAGGCAGCTGGTATTTCTTTAAAGAAAATAAACATGGCAACCTCTCGCTTTAGTCATCCGTTAAGGGTATTGAATCTTGGACTTCTGAGGAACAATAAAATGCCACAGAACACTTATCAGAATGAAATGGGGGAAACAAGGAGGGATGACGTGGAGTGATGGCTGGGGTTACTGAAAGGTTGGTGTTTATCTGGAGTCTAGTCCTCTAGACACAGGAACAGTTTTTTTCCTCAAGCGGTAGCCATACTTCATGCTGAACCACGTTAGAGCTGCTAGGACTGAAAGTAATCAGCACAGAACTAAACATGAACAATTCTCACATTGCTTACTGCCACTATACTTATAATGTCCTTAACTTGTAATATTCACACTGTCTGTCCTTGTATTGTTTTTGTTAAGAAACTGCCAAGACAAATTCCTTGTAGGTGCAAACTTACTTGGCGAAAAATAAATTGATTCTGATTCTACCAGGACAAGTTATAGGGAACAGCAATACTGAGGGGATATGAATAACAGGACTGAGAGGCAGCAATAAACAGAGGCGCTAAATGGAAACCTAGAAAGACCAGGCTGGAATGGCAGGTGTCACAAAGAGGGATTCTAATATAGTATTATGAAGCATTAGGGAAGGATTACATGGAGTACTAGCTGGTTTAGAGATGGATTATAGAGCTTTATGAGGGAATACAGGGAGGGATTACGTGAAGTAATAGGATGAGGTATAAGAAAGTGTCATATACAATACAGTGTGGGAGGACTGTTCTAGAAACAGTGAGGTATGCACTGTAATATAAAGTAATGAGGAGAACAAACTCAGTGAGACAGACACCCAGAAAGTGAAATGACCAGCCACCAGAAGGAGAAAGTTCCCTTTATTTTAGTTTATTAATAAGGTACAGAACAGGGAGCTAATTGTACACAGTTTTTCTCGGTAGTAACAAGCCAGCTGCTCCTTAGCAATATACAAAGAATTGTCACACAGGCCACAGTGTAATGTCCGACCTGACACTGCTGGAAAAACCAAGCATGACTGGAACCACCACCACAGGAGACAGCCACTGCCGCCTAGCTACAGCTGGGTAAGTGTAAAGTTCCCTGCATTGTAACAGGTGGGGGCACTCGGGCTGATGTTCTCTCAGTATTAAAGTGTACCCGAGATGAACTAAAAAGAAAAATTCATACATACCTGGGGCTTCCTCCAGCCTGATGGCTCCTTCACTGCAGTTCTCTGTTGCCTCATTCCTCCATTTATGGCTCCCGGTAACTTCGGGAGTTGGGGCTTACTGCGCATACACAGCCCAGCCTCGCATGCACTCCCCTAACCAGGAGCGTTCTGCGCCTGCGCAGTACTACTGCCCATACGCAGAACGCTCCCAGCCGCGGAAGCGCGCGTGGCCGCACTGCACCGACTGGCCAAAGTTACCAGGAGGACAGCTGATAAACAGAGTAACACCAAGAGCCCCAATAGTGTAGTATGTATTGACAAAGGGGATAATGACAAAGAGTAATAGTTGTTATACTCACAAGCATGGGTCACCAATAGGCAACCACTGTAAAGGCAGGTGGTGAGATTATCCTGACCCCACTCAGGAATAAGAAGTCGCTCTCTGTAGATAGTAGAAAGGGTCGCAACCCTCCACCCAGGGTGGATACATTATATAGGAGAGAACAGAGGCGCCTAAAGAATAAAAGGGGTTTTAAAGGAGCTTAAAAGCCAAAAATTTGGTAATTAGAGGAGGCAGTGGTGGACTTACCTCCTCCAAGCAGACACAACATGACTGTACATTCAGTCTATTTATTAACGAACTCCAGATAAAACAAAGCAACGCGTTTCACGGGTCAGTGACCGCTTCCTCAGGCAATAGAAAAAGGAGTTACAGCATCTAGCAAAACAAACAACACTCGGCACCTCTGTGATGTGCTTTGTTTTATCTGGAGTTCGTTAATAGACTGAATGTACAGTCGTGTTGTGTCTGCTTGGAGGAGGTAAGTCCACCACTGCCTCCTCTAATTACCAAATTTTTGGCTTTTAAGCTCCTTTAAAACCCCTTTTATCCTTTTGGCACCTCTGTTCTCTCCTATATAAGGATAGCTGAGGATCCAGGAGGCGGAGGATAGCGGCGAGGGAGGTATGTATGAATTTTTCTTTTTAATGCATCTCGGGTGTACTTTAAAGGGACTCAGAGCAGTGCAGAAACTATGTAAAGATGGGTATCATTTTAAAGCTCCCTTTCTCCTCTTACCAATGATATTCAAACCACCCCCCTACGCCTTTTAGTTTTTGTTATTTTCGCGATCGAAATTGCCGCGATCGCGACTTCGATCGCAAAAATAGAGAAAACTAAAAGGCGTAGAGCGACGATTTAGGGGTCGCCAGAAGGTGGAGAAAAAGAGCTGTAAAATGATATCCATCTTTCCATAGTTACATTGTATTACACAGGGCGACTTTTTCTGCTGAATGGAGCTGCTGACTTTGAGAAAAAGTCACCCTGTGAAATACAATATAAATATGCAAAGATTGATATCATTTTAAAGCTCTCTTTCTCCTCTTTCTGACGACCCCTAAATCGTCGCCCTACGCCTTTTAGTTTTCTCTATTTTCGCGTTCGAAGTCGCGGCCGCGGCAATTTCGATCGCGAAAATAGCGAAAACTAAAAGGCGTAGGGCGGTGGTTTATGTATCATTGGAAAGAAGAGAAAGAGAGCTTTAAAATGATATGCATCTTTCCATAGTTTCTGCACTGCTCGGAGTCCCTTTAAGTGCTCTCATCTTGTCATGAATTCTCTTCCAGGACCGACCGCACCATTCTGGGGGAGGGAATATATAAAGTATAACTTTAAAAAAAACAAACCTGGAGCAAAGGAAGGTATAGTCTGCTAGAATGTGCAAATTAAGTTCCGTCTCCTAGAGTACAATAACTTAGCTCCTTCGGTGAAAGGATATCTATCACGAAATATTGCAAGTTTGAAAATACAAAGAAATGTACATTCCTCCAAGAGTGAAACGCACTATTGGATGGCTATGGTGCCATTGAAACGCACTTGCTTTCAATGGAGAAAATTTTTTGCAAAAACGCATAATGTGCATGGAGTCTTAAAAACGGAACTACGATATTGTATAGTGTGCACAAGGAGAGCTTAAAAATTCATGAGAAATTTGGGTAAAATATTCATCAGCGTTTCCCTGCATTGAAAAATTCAGCTGTCGGGGTGGTCACGCAGCTTGAACAGAGCTTATTCATTACACTCAGTACCTGGGATGGAAGCCCAACTGACCTATGGCCACACTTCTCTGTTTACTCCTTTGATTTGACACAGTACATGTACAGAGTTAGGAGTTGCGTTATTTTTCTCCCCAATTTTATGCAACTGATAGGTTTCAAATCCAGATTTGATAGAAAGTTTAAAGGAAACCTGTAATGTGCCGCCCTCCCCCCCCCCACCAAAAAAGTTTCATTTACCTGGTGCTTCTGCCAAGCCCCCTGTGCCCGTGCAGACTCTGAACGCTCCCCCGATTCCCCGCTGCAGCTCAGTTTCGTTACCACAGATCACGTCCACTCTGCAGCCCTGGCTGCAGACGCGTCCTCATTTGCGATCACCTCGCCAGGAACGGTCGGGGTCCACGCAGGAGCAGTGGCTGTCGACTTGTAAGTTGGCGGTAACGAAACTGTGACACAGCGGGTGACAGGACGATTGTCAAGAGACGGTGTGGGCACAAGGAGCTGGCAGGACCTCCAGGTAAGTGAACATTTTTTTGAAGCATGTTACAGGTTTCCTTTAAAGCTTACTTTTGAATACTTGGAATATATATTTTAAAGTAGTGAAGTTATAATTAAAAAAAAACCCAAACCCTCTATACTGTGATGGCATACAACAGGGCAGGGCTGTCCAAATGGGGCCAGCAGGCCACATCCGACCATTGTGAGCTCTTGCTGTAGCCCATTTGTTTGCTGTGTCACTCCTCTCAGTACTTCTGCCATGACCACCTCTTTCTCTCTGCTTGGCTCCGCCCCCAAAGACAGGACACTGCTGCTCCGACTCCTCAAAACCAAAAATCCCAGGAACCTGGCCCACTGTGTCCAGTAAGTTAGCCAGCACTGCGGTAAAGTATGCCATTGTTTTTATTGAAGAACAGCTCTGTTGACTTTAGCAGCTAATAATCCTCAGCCTTAGAGCCTGTTCAAAATGTATGCATACTGCCCCCACAAGATCACTGTCCAATCCACTTCCCAATGGATGGCAGCCACATTAGGCAATGCTGACATTTTATCCAGTGCCATGCAGTTGAAATGTTTCTTAGCTTTGAGCTGGGAATATCCGATTCCTCTACTGTAGATACAAAATCTGATGTTATGATCAAGCTATCCTTACAGGTAGACGGATTGGAGGACTTGTAGACAGAATATTCAATACACTTCTCCTTTGCTCTTAGATTAGATAGCCATTTTAAGATCCGTGCTTTTGTCAAAAGAAGACCTGAACTGTTGCACAGGACAGATAGAAAACAGAGAAATGCACTCTGTATGTATTTAGAGGGTTTGGCCTGTCTAATTCCCCCTCACCTCACTTGTGACTAATGACAAGTGTAATTTGATCTCTCAGCTGCGTCAATGCCTCGACAGAGCAACTAATTTGTAAACACAGGAAGTTAACCCCCATGTCTGCATCCATGAAGGATTTATTGCAGGATTTGTATCAGCTGTAACAAATAAATGTGTTTCTTTAAAAAGGTAATAATGCGGTTTATCATTTAGAGCAGACAGGAAGTTCTGAGTTCAGGTCCGCTTTATTGAGAGGTTTTGCCAGGGCCTTGAATTTTTTTTTTATCTCGCCGATTCGATCAGAGCATTCAAATTAGCAGAATATAGACAGGAGAATGAGTGTATGGCCTGCTTAAACACTTGTGTAACTATAAAAACAGGAGGGGATGTTTCAGGCATGTACAGGAGATTATCTGCCAATCTGAAATGAATTGCAACTGTGACTGTATTTCTAAAAGCAAACCTCATCCACCACCTCTGTGGAATAAGGAAGCATTTAAAAACTCATCTGCCTTCTTTGCAGCCCATCTTAAGACCTACAGTCTCTTAGGTAAAAAGTAAGCTGTGCATAGCACACTAGCTAGCATGGCTTTCACAGTATACTTAAGGCAAGGAATGCCATGCTCTGCTACATCCGGTTAGTACTAGAGGTGTCAGATTCCCATAATGAAGCCAAATGCGTGTGGTCCGGAATTTGTCATGGAGAGAATCCGAAGACATAACAACAAAAGTTGTTTAGGTGATACCTTTTGCAAGCTTTCGAAACTAAGTTTCTTCTTCAGGCATGTTTCAGAGCTGGATCAGAACCATACCTAAACAACTTTTGTTGTTATGTCTTCAGATTCCCATAAGGCACCAGCATGTGGTGTGCATCTCAGAGCAATGTGAAATTTCCAGTCTTTGAGGCCTACAGTTGCTGAGAGCTGTGTTTACAAACGTCTGCTACTGCTCCTGATGACCACTAGAGCCCGCTGTAGTGACATTGGATGCGGGCTGCTTAGTGAGAACAGCAGGGAGCTTGCTTGCTAACCACACTTCTAGAAATTGAATTATAATAAATAGCTAAAAATAATATGCTCAAGCTCTGCCCTCTCCCTTCCAATCATTAAACAAATCATTCCTTCAACCCCCAATCCAGGTGCCGTCTGCGGATAATAGAATGGGGAGGGACACAGCTCTAAGGGCTCGTTTCCACAGGCAGCTGAACTGTGTGCTCAGCAAGCAGTTACCAGGCAGCAGTGAGCAGTAACCAGGCAGCAGCAAGCAGTTGTGAGTTTGAGAGGCTATCAACTGCTCGTGGAAAAGGGGCCTAAAGTCAAGGCCTCTATTCAGTGACCAATACGTGGGACAGACTCCCAAGTCTAACGTGAGAAGATCTTTTCTTAGCTAACAGAGCACCATAATGTCAGGCTGGTTCTAGAGCTTATTACATGAAAAAGTCCTTGTAGCCACTTTGTGATCTTCAAGCTCTCAGTCCAGGTACACATGATCTCCATGTGTACCGTGGGAGTTCTACAGCAGAGCTTGTTTTTGTCTCTTTAAAAATCCTTATCAACTAATGTTTAATTATTGTAAAGTATGGTACCTGTTCAGGAAGCCAAGCACTGGTAACTTCCTGCCCCAAAGACCATCACTGCAATAGTCTGCAATCTGTGCAGAGTGTTCAATCTACGTCTAGCCACCATCAGTTTATACTGCAGAATAATGCAATTCAAAGAACCTCCCCCCCCCCCCCCCCATAAATTGGTACTAACTCTACCAAGACTGTTACCAGTATCACCAGAAATACCTAAACTGCAGTATAGAAAAGCAACCACAAGATGTCACTGCAAAAAGTAAAGTGCTGCAATGATCTTTATGGTATCTCAATTTTCCTGTGTTCACTCTGTGTTCCACTGTTCTAAACAGAGCCATGGAGTTGGTACCAAAATCATCCGACTTCTTAGTTTATGAAACCACTAACTCAGACTCCGGGTACTCAAAATTGCTCCAACTCAGACTCCTCGACTCCAACTCCTTAATACTTACCAGAGCTGTGGATTTGGTACAAAAATCATCCGACTGACTCTTCGGTTTATGAAACTACCGATTCCAACTCCAGGTACCCATAATTGCTCCGACTCCTTGACGCCACAGCCCTGGCTCTAAGTAAGCTGCATTTCCTGATGGAGGTGTCTGATTTATCTCTGCATGTTTTTCTTCAGTAAAGAGTTCTAACTTGTTATACACGGTGCCTATCTGCTTGTAACCACCACTCTGCTCCATCAAAGACGTGTATGCTAGAGAATTTTATGTGAATGATAATGTGGCCGGTTACCTACCTGGGACTTCTTCCAGCCCCCTGAAGTCCATCTGGTCCCTCACGGTCATTCTGGGCAGCTCTATTCATCGGTTGTCCCCCTATGAACACTGCATGCGCGGCCCCCTTCACAAACTTGCGCAGTAAGTAAAAATAGCTACTGAGCATGCAGATTGCTCCCAGCCACGAGAGCTGGATCAAGAAGGGCAGCTTTTGAAGGGGACAGCAGCTGAACAGAGCAGGGGGAATGACAGAGGGACCAGAATGACTACAGAGGGCTAGAAAAAGCCTCAAGTAAGTGACTGGCCACATTACAAATCAATTACCAATCCCTTTAAGACTAATTTGTAGCTGTATCCCTTGTCCAGTAATCGGTTGGAGCATCTCAGTTGACACTAAGGATCTTGTTTTTCAATTTCTGGACCACAGGTGGAGGGCACAGGCAAAGCTCTAGAAGCTGGACTCTTTTTTTCAGTGTAGGCCCCATATTATGATGTTCCTTGAGAACACAGGAAAGGATCTGGATATTATCATAGATGAATGTAGACAACGTGTGGTGCCGAAACAAGAAACAGCAGTTTTAGATTACAGACACTGAAAAATCTGACAGATTAAAGCACAAAAAAAAAAAAATCAGTTCTGGTTGAAGCTGGCCTTTAATCTGTATACTCCAACACTTAAAAACCGTCCTGACCCAAGTACAGTTTCTGCTGTTTGCCTTCACACTTCCTGTTACAGCTGTGTTCAGTCTGTCATGACTATTACAACAACATAGTTTGGTTGTTCCAAATCATGTTTGGTTTTCTCCATTCGCACTACCCACAATCCTCTGCCCCAACCCGTAAGCATAAAAAGGCACTGATTAAGGTGAATCAAAATGAATTCTGTAGGAAAAAAAATCATACAGGATATAGGTTTTATAGACTGTTAAATACATATGAAAACAAATGCAAATTTTATCTCAAAGTTCAAAAAAACTGTACATAAATTTCATCAGGATAGAAATCAAAGTCACTTCTACGTATGGAAATTGCAGAAATGGCTTAAATACTCTACTGGTTAAATAAAGGGGGGCCAGAAATCCAGCACAAGCTGGACAGTGTATATTACACATGCTTGATGTAACGCTAAGTTTCTCCTCTGTGAAAACTTACATATTTTTTTCCACTCAACATTGAATTAAACCCTGTATTTCATCTCGACATCTGCTAGAATCAGACCAAAAGCTACTGTGATAGAAATAGACTTTGGCACTCAGTAAATCCATTCCAGAAAGGTATTGGCATTTCCACTCATACTTGTGTGGAAAGGAAGGATGCCATTTTGGGGTACATGGGCTCCTTCGCTCAGAAGCCATTTTACTTTCTGAGGGAGGACATGTGGCCAAACTCAGTGAAATATGGGTAGCTGGGCTCAAACCAAGTTCATAGCTCTTCAGTGTTTTTATAGGAAAGTGGCAGCCATTTTGTGTCCAAAGGGATGGCCATTTTGTGCCATAAATGGCGAGAATGTTGTTTCTTGGTTCAGTGTGCAGTGTAGCAGACATTCTAGGAGACTGAGGGAAGACGGAGGCCATTTTAGTAGACAGGAAAACTGCCAGCGTAAAGCTTGACAGAATCAAAATGGAGTCTCCTTTCCCTCATGCTAGGTTCCAGTTCAGAAAACATACTCATGAGTCAGGCAAACATGCACCAACACTTAGCGAGAGGTTTGTCAACCTAATGGATTTCATGAGATGAAGAAAGTCTATTTCTATTGGACTGATGAACAACAACAACACTGACAGATTACACAGCTGGGCAAGACACGGCGTCTTTGATAACGGAGACTGACACCCAGCGTATAATCCTCCTTTCCCGACAGAGCCTTAATTTCTCGCTAGTGCCCCAGGGGCCCCTCCAGATGCTTAGTCTAGTAAGGAGGGTTCCGCAGGTCGAATTATGGTGGGTCGGTTTGGGGCCGCGGGTGGTCTTCGGCTGCAAAAAGGAAGAAAGGGCAAGAGATACAGCGATTTTAAGTAAGGCATGTAAACAGTGGTCATCATATATGCCATATAAGCCTCCCAAAGGCAGTGTGGTTACTGAAAATCATAAGTCAGGTTATTCATCATGCTCATTCCAGTTAGCATTTTCGCATTAGAGGTCAGTACAGTTACTTATGGTGTTAACTGTTATCGAATTATCATGTTGCTATAGATAACACTAGCAATAGTACACCCAGTCTCTGTTTGATAAAAGACGTAGAATAGCTAAAGCGCACGTGAACTCTTGCACAGACCACAATAAAAACTAGTCTTCATTTCCCATCTAGTTGCTAAAGAAATCCACCTCTCTCTGTTTATTTAGGAGGTTCAACAGGTATAACTAGTTCTGAATCCCAGTCAGATTGGTCTGCACACAGTTGGTGTGGGTTTCCTCCCACAAGTCTGTGGCATTGCAATGCATACAGTAAGGTGTACAGTACAATACTTCACTGCCACTACAATTGCGCATGTTACCCTGTAAACACACTGCACGCAGCACGTTATCCTGATGGAACCCGCCGCATAGCAATCAATGTGATCGCCCAATAGGAATATAATGTCCTGTGTGCCACACTGCAATAGAAATGGTGTGAAAGGAGCCAAAAACATAACAAAAAAATCTCAACTGCAGGAACATTAGACTGAGTCCCACTAGGGGACAGCCAGTGATGTGACTTGAAAAATATTTGTTAAAAAAAAATTGACCATGCGTTTTACGGGTCATGGCCCACATCCTCAAGTAAATACAAAAAATGCCTTAGCAGCATAAAGGGGTATAAAATAGAGGTGCCTACACTCAGGGGAGGACTGGCCAGGGGGGAAGGGGGGGAAGGGGGGGAAGGGGGGCTATTCCCCCCCCCCCCCCCCCAGGCTGCCTCTCAATGATTTAGGGCTCGTACAGTTCCTGGTACATGTTTTTGTATAAGGCAATGTGAACCACTAGGCTGGCCGAGGGAAATCAATGCCTAATTACAGAGTAGAGGGTGGGCAAGTTGGTTAATATATACAGCAAGATGCAGAGCAGAGGCTTGCCTGCAGGGTCCGTGGGAAATTATCTGTCTGATTTCGGGTGGAAATTGGTTGAAAGTATCGATCTGAGATGCTGGGAAATCTCGGGTTGATGTGGTCAATCCAGTGTGATAATCACAAACAATGAATGCGACGGAAACCCTGGCCGTTGGAACTCAAAATGTTTTATCTGCCCCCCCCGCCCCCCCCACCGCTAGTGCATTATACTTTATCTGTCACGCTGTCCCTCATGTGTCCTTGCTGTATTTCCCATGTGACTTTTGGCATATAGCACATGTGTGTGATGTAATTTGGGCCCGGGCTGCTGTGAAAATGGGCCTCTAGTTTGTGTTTTCCCTCCAGGCCAAAAGGTCCCAGTCCTCCCCTGCCTACACTCTACTCCTTATGCTGCCAAGGTATTTAGTATTGACATGAGGAAGCGGGCCATAACCCGTGAAAAGCGTGGTCAATTTTATTTACAAATATTTTTCCAGTTTACCTGGTGTCTATCTTCTGGAGAGGTAAGCGATTACCTTTGGTTTACATGTTATGTTTTAAAGTTTTAACACTAATATTTTGGGTGCCTCCAACCCACTATCAGACCTCCATACAATTTTAGTTTTCTGGAAAGTGAATCGAACTGCAGGAGAGCGACCGTCCAGTTTCCGGCAGGACCTGGAGCACCAAGCGGTGACAGCGAATTCCCTGCAGGCTTATACGGTGGTTGCAACATACGGTGGTGAACTGCAACACACCTTTGTGAGTATACAATCTTCTATGCTTTTGTCCCCTTATACCTAACGATACTGCAATAGTGGTCTCCTGTACTCTCTCTACTTCTCATTTAGGTGCTCTTGGTGCCTACAATAATCACCAAACCCCTACTACAGTGATGTTACTTGTTCAGTATACTATTTAAAGTGCTGGAAATCATGTCTTACGTGTAGTCGTAATAATCAGTCTAATCCTCCAGCAGGGCAGGGGTTGGGCAAGAAACAAAAAAAAAAAAAAAACCCCAGATGACTGCAACTTAGTAAACATTTTGAGTTTTGGGGGGTGGGTTTAAAAAAAATGAAGAAAAAAAAAAGAAAAAAAGAAAAAAGTAGGCTACCTGATCTGCGAGGCTGAACGGATCAGGTAGCTGCAAAAACCGTTGCTCCCGTGGGCCGTAATGGCCCACTTTCACTTTTGTGGGTCCCGACGCTGCACTGAGAGACTGTCTCTCATAGCGTGCAGGGAGGTGGCAGGAGGCATGGCCAGAGAGTGGGCTGCCCAATGGCAGTTCAGGAAACCCTGCAGGAATGCCCCTGGTGGGCGTTTTGAACAGGGAATTTCTCTCCCCTGTGTTTACCTCCAAGTTAGTGACAAATAATGACAGAGATCAGCGGTGCGGGGACACAGAGGCGTGTCATTAGGCAGAGAACATGCCTCTGTGTTCCATCTGCCCCACGAACATCCACCTAGGGTTCTCTTTAAAAATGTAGAAAGAGATGCTCATCTAGTGCCAAATTCAATAAAAGTTTTGCGGTCCCCTTAGCAATTGACATAGAAGTAAAAATTTCAATGCATATGAATCAACAGGATAGGTCATGATATGGAATCACCAAATTGAATTAATTTAGTAGATTTGTGTAAGTGTAACATATTAGATGGATAGGTGCAGATTATTTCAGTTGCTGTACTCACTGTTTAAAGCGGAACTGTAGATTCAAATTAAACACATTGTTGCACTTTCCTGGGCTTCCCCAAGCCCCCAGCAGCAGTCCTGTCCCGCGCTGCTCCGACGAGCCTCCGTTCTCCCGCCGCCAGCTACTTTCGGTTTCGTTGCCGGGCCACTGCTCGGCTCTGGCCATGCGTATCCTTTCTTCGCGTTCCCCGCTATTGCAGAGGGGAACATGAAGAAAGGATACGCTTGTCAGGGCTGCGCTGGCCCCGACTTACAAGTCGAGGTACGGGACGGAGCGGCGGCGGGGGAACGGAGACTCGTGGAGACTCGGCGCGGGACAGGACAGCTGCTGGGGGCTTGCAGAAGCCCCATGTAAGTGAAACAATGTGTATAATTTGAATCTACAGTTCCGCTTTAAAGGGATACTGTGGGGGGGGGGGGGGGTCGGGGGAAAATGAGTTGAACTTACCCATAGCTTCTAATGGTCCCCCGCAGACATCCTGTGCCCACGCAACTACTCATCGATGCTCCGGCCCCACCTCTGGGTCACTTCTGGAATTTCAGACTTTAAAGTCTAAAAACCACTGCGTCTGCGTTGCCGTGTCCTCGCTCCCGCTAATGTCACCAGGAGCATACTGCGCAGGTACACACCATACTGGGCCTGTGCAGTATGCTCCTGGTGACATCAGCGGGAGCGAGGACACGGCAACGCAGGCGCGGTTGTTTTCAGAATTTAAAGTCTGAAATTCCAGAAGTGAACCGGAGGTGGGGCCGGAGCATTGGTGAGTGGCTGCGCGGGCACAGGATGTCTGTGGGGAACCATTAGAAGCCTTAGGTAAGTTTAACTCATTTTCCCCCGACCCCCCTACAGTATCCCTTTAAGTGCATCAGCCAATCAATGACGTGCGATTATCAGAACAAAAATAGGTTGTTTTTTTACAAATGCGCTAGAATAAGTGCCGATTCATTTGGGGTAAGGGGGAAGGAACTGAACGTCATCTGGTGAGGGCCGCAAGGCTAAAGGTGTGGAGCTACACTAGCCTTTATTGATCCCTGTGGTCACACTGTCCAAATGCGGGGTGATCTAAAGGCAGAAATCACTGCTATCTGTTGGTGTAATGCCCGAGCGGGGAAGCAGGAAATTTGGGCGCATGAGGCAGGTGGACAAAAAGGGCGCCGCCATTCACTCCCATAATAAATATCGTTTAATCGGCGCCCAACAGGAAAAAAGGGCGCAGGAGAAAAATAACGTTTTAAAAGCGGCGCCGGGAGACTTTTAATGTTTTATAACTGTTTCTCATGTTTACACATTATTTAATGATTTATAATTTTTAAAACATTATTTTTAAACGAAAAACAGTACAATATTTTTTAAAACATTACTTTTAAACGAAAAACCGTACAATTTTTAAAAAATTTTTTTTTACATTTTTAAACGAAAAACCGCACCATATTTTTTTAAAACGTTATTAATGCTTATCACAGGGGGGTCTTAGGTTTAGGCACCACCAGGGGGGTCTTAGGTTTAGGCACCACCAGGGGGGGTCTTAGGTTTAGGCACCACCAGGGGGGGTCTTAGGTTTAGGCACCACCAGGGGGGGTCTTAGGTTTAGGCACCACCAGGGGGGGTCTTAGGTTTAGGCACCACCAGGGGGGGTCTTAGGTTTAGGCACCACCAGGGGGGGTCTTAGGGTTAGGCACCACCAGGGGGGTCTTAGGTTTAGGCACCAACAGGGGGGTCTTAGGGTTAGGCACCACCAGGGGGGGTCTTAGGGTTAGGCACCACCAGGGGGGTCTTAGGTTTAGGCACCAACAGGGGGGTCTTAGGTTTAGGCACCAACAGGGGGGTCTTAGGGTTAGGCACCACCAGGGGGGTCTTAGGGTTAGGCACCAACAGGGGGGTCTAGGGGTTAGGGATAGGTACAGGGAGGGTTCTGTGTGAGAGTAGGGTTAGGTATAGCTTTAGTAAAATTCTTATTAATGTTTTATAAAACGTTATTATAAATTTCAATTTTTAAACAGGGAAGATTAACATTTTTAAAATTGCCGATTTTATACACATTATTTAATGATTTATAACTTTATAAAACATTATTTTTAAACGAAATATAACACAAATTTTTTTTAAACGTTATTCATGATTATCTTTTAAAACCCTGCGCCCGTTTTTCCCGGCGCCCTTTTTTAACGTACGCCCGAGCGGGCCCTGTGAGTACGAGTATGTGCTAACTGGATGCATAACGACCAAAGGGACGCAGTTCTCGGGGGTTCTGAGGTCCCTGGAAGTTATAACATCTGTGTGCTGGACTCTACATGCTGCGCTTTTTTATCATGACCCTATTGCTTGGCAGCCTAAGGAACTCTGCTTTATTAACACGCTATGGCTGCTCTGCTTGCTCAGCTACTAATCTGAACTGAACTTTTTTGTCAAAGCCGTGTAGGAAATTACAATCAGTGAATCGACGGCTGTTGATGTTTTGGTCTCAAGCAGTACATTTATCATAGGCTTTTTCTAGCTATCAAGCAGCTTCCATTATTGCGGATTGCAAAGTGATTAACAGCCGGCTGAGTCCCTGTATTCACAAGTGGGCACACTTATTTGGTTACCCTGGGCATGAGTGATCGCTGCAGATGTGGCATGTGTGTGAGGGAAGACCCCTTTACATTGAGATCGTTCCACGTGTTTTTAACGGTTTTTAACAGTCTGTAGGTATGGTTGTAGTCCTTGGAGGTTATCCACAATAAACTTTTTGATGTTTTTGGACAAAATGAGGCTTAAATTAACTTTTTTGTGCTACATTAAGTTTACATGTGTACATGAAGTTTATAACTTAAAGTGGATCCGAGATGAAAAGCTAACTATAACAAGTAACTTGTCTATATATCTTATCTAAAGTTTAGATAGTTTACACAGCAAATCTAGCTGCAAAAAGCTTTAATAGAATATGATTATTTCTTCCTGTGATACCACGACAGCAGCCATGTTTGTAAACATTACACAGAGGCAGGCTTATCTGCATCTTGAGCAAAAAAAACGAATCCCCCCTCCTCCCTCTGAAATCTCTGGCTAGTAATACCTCCCCCTCCTCCTGCCCAGACTGAGCTCCCATGAGCCCTTGCTACTGTCTTGGCTTTCTGAAAACCTGTGGGCGTGGCTTGTTTAGTTTATAGGGAATTAGATTATAAAAACAAAAAAAGTATTTGGCTTGAGGAATTCCCTATAAACAATAGGAAAGGAACACAATTCTGCAATGAGTAAAAGTTCATCTCGGATCCACTTTAAGTTGCAGGCCCAGTTAATATTGCGAGTGTGCAACTGAGGCATAGGAAATTCCTGCCTGGCACACAAACGCCACCCTGTATAATTATCTGAGGATTAAAAATAGGTTTTAGTTGAGAGGACCCAGCAGGAAACTTCATAGGGAACAGTTCTCCAATCACAGCACCCTCTCCAGCACAAAGCGTTGTGATTGGCCAAATAGTGTGGGCGTAGTTTAGTACAACCAGAGGGAGCTGCTTCCCTTTCAAGGTGTCTGAATGAAATTTCAGGATCATGGCAGGTGCCATAATGTGGTGCATTTTGGGAGCATTCTAGTTTGGCAACCTTTAGTTACATAACCACCATCAACTGGACACTTTTTATTCTAGCAAATGTTTCGCTGCTCCTACAGAGTGACTTCTTCTGCGCTCAGCCACATAACTGGAGGTGTTGCTGTGTAGGAGAGATGAAACACTACAACAGAAAAGGGCATCTCTGATTGAAGCTGCATTATTTTTGTTTGGATTCAAGTTGTAAATAAACTACCGTATTACGATTCTGTAAAATATATCTAACACTTAGCAACATTATACAACTGAATTATGTTTTTAATTATCTAGCAATAGCGACACGCATAACATAAGGGATAGGGGTCAGTTTCACCTCCATCCCTCTTGGTATAATCCACCTTCCTTATCAACAGAGCTGAGGCAGAGGCGAGAGAGGCTCCAGCCTCAGGGCGCAGTATAGGAGGGGCACACAACTCACTCAGCTATCATTCCCCTATTGTGTTTGTAGCAGAGAGAAATAAGAAAAGGGGATACATAGACTGCAAACCAGATAACTAGAGATGAAGGTGTTGGGGGCTCTGGGGCGCCTCTTAGTATAATAGCAATCAGTGAGGAACTGCTGGGGTGGGAAGGATGGAGCAGCAAACTTATGCGTCTCAGCCTTGGGTGCTGGAGGACTTTGTCCCGGCTCTGCTTACCAATCACTAGCAGCAAAATGGTGTTAATAAGGTGACCAACGTTCATTGTGTCATTGGTCAACTTAGTAAACTGGACTGAAGCACAAGGTTTGCTGTCTGTGAACTGGTTATACACACGGTAACCTGCTCAGGATTATAGTGGCCAAAGCTGATCACGCATGTCCATAAAATATTCAGGAAAAATAGACTAATATGCACACCAAGTGGTACCTCTACCATGGTCAGAACCACTACAACAGTAGCAGGCAGCAGTGCAGGGGGCATTGCCGAGCTAGCCAGAACCAGCTTAGCTGTGTTTTTGTTTCATTTTTATTTTAGAGTTTTGATGTGATTTATAAAACATAGTTCAGACAAAGTGATTCAGCAACAAATAAAGTGTAACAAAAATTGCAGTTTTAAAGTGGACCTGAACTCTTGCACAGGACAGAAGGAAAACAGCGAGTAATGCACTCTGTATGTATTTAGAGGGTTTAGGCTGTCCAATTCCCCCTCATCTGTGCCTAATCACAAATTGTAATCTGATCTTTCCGTGTCACATGTCGGCAGATGAGCTCATTTGAAAGCAGACTTAACAGTATGTCTGCTTCCATGAATCAGGAAGTATAAACAGTGCAGATTTATTTTAGGATTTGTATCGGCTGTAACAGAGAAATGTTTTTGTTTAAATGTTATTATGCTGTTGAGTATCTTTTAGAGCAGAGGACGTTCTGAGTTCAGGTCCGCTTTAAGCAAAATTGAAAAGGGAAGTCCCTGCTGCACCACTTTAATGGCTGGATGTCCGTAGGAACGCGTGACAGGGCAACTTCGCTGCACTCGGCCTGCCCATGTGACTAAAGGGAGAATCGTTCAAGAGTCAGCAGGCAGTAGGGATTGTCAATGAGATGCAAATATTTCTGAGTTCATGCAGGATTATGTAAATGTTTATGCAAATATATGCAGCTTGCAAATGGACCAATCAAGTCCCATCCAGGTTTAAACTGATTGGTCTATTTTCAAGCTGCATATATTTGCATAAAAATGTACATAATTCTGTATGAACTCAGAAATATTTGCATCTCATTGATCACCCCCAGCAGGCAGCTGCTGCGCATGACAAAAAAAAGCAAAACAAAACTAACTGAACTGAGGCTTTAAGGCCCCATTCACACTTTTTGTCAGCGTTTTGCGTGAGTGATTTTTCTGCGATTTCACGTGGAAAAATCACTGGACAGTGCAGCGATTTCTCCGCGATCGCGTTTAGCGCTTCTATAGCACTAAAACGCAATCACCGGGAAACCGCCTGAAAATGGTGCAGGCTACGCATTTGCATTTTTCAATTTTGGGCAATTTGCGGCAATTAGCGCAAATCGCCCAAGTAAGAATGGGCCCATAGGCTTTTATGACACTAGCGCTTTTAAAAGCGCAAGTGTTTTGCTCAAAAAGATCAAGTGTACCTGAAGGGGAAAAAACATTCGAGTACTTTCCTAAGTAGAGGGAAGCCCTTGGAGGCTCGTTGACACGCCTTTGTAAATGGAGCATGGTGCGGTAGAGCGCGAGCCGCCACCTGCAGTGCGGCTGTGGGTATTCACGTACAGGAGAGCGCCCGCGAGCTTTGAGAGGTCCCAGCACTTGAGTGGCGAAGTGAAGAGAAATGGGGGAATCCTCTGGAGGACCCAGAGGCCTTGCTCTACCAAAGTCAGCATGTGACTATTTTTGCTTTAAGCAGGCAGTTTTTGCTTTAAGTGTGTGTGTGTGTGTGTGTGTGTGTGTGTGTGTGTGTGTGTGTGTGTGTGTGTGTGTGTGTGTGTGTGTGTGTGTGTGTGTGTGTGTGTGTGTGTGTGTGTGTGTGTGTGTGTGTGTGTGTGTGTGTGTGTGTGTGTGTGTGTGTGTGTGTGTGTGTGGTGTGTGTGTGTGGGTGTGTGTGTGTGTGTGTGTGTGTGTGTGTGTGTGTGTGTAAAAATGACTATTTAATCCTCTTCTGATTTCTGAAGGTTAAGGTCCTGCCCTTTCCTCTCCCACTCCATTCATGATAATCCAATAATAATAATCCAGTAATAATAATCCAAACATTTGTATATCGCTTTTTTCCTGTCGGACTCAAAGCGCTCATGAGGCCACCCTGCTGTGTCATGCTAGGAATACACAGTACGCTTTGTATGCTTTGATGGCTCGATTGATAAAATCAGACGTGCCCGATCACCCGCCGGATCGATTCCCCGCTCGATACTGCGGGCAGGACAATAGAAGAAAACAAGAAGATAAGAAGCGCCCGCGGGGACGAGCGGGAATCGATCCAGCAGCTTGATTACACGGTAGAAAACGTACCGTGTATTCCTAGCATTAGGGAGTCTTGCCTTAAACTCCTTACTGAATAGATACTGACCCTAGCCAGGATTTGAACCCTGGTCTCCCATGTTAAAGGAGGTGCCCTTAACCAATACACTATCCATCCATAGGCTGCTCAGCTAATCATGTGACACCAGCCTGCAGCTTTCCCTCCCATCAGAGCACCTTTCAGAATTAAGCTTTGAAACTACTTATGAGTGACTATTTATTGGAAGTAACGTTTGCTTGTTATTTCTGTAGGCGGTTTCCTCAGAAGTCAGAACGCAGATCTGTGCAGACTATCTCCACAAAGCAATAGAGTGATGTTATCAGAGTCAGTGCGCAGACACAGAGCGGATTATCATGCATGGAAATCACACAGAGCAGCATGCAGACTGGGACACTCCTTACCTGGGCACACCAGGCGGAACGCCTGGAGGAATACGGGCTGGTCGGTTTGGGATCTGCGGAGGTGCGGAGAAAGGGTCCTGGTTAGCAGCTGAGAATGGCCCGGCCGGGCCTGGGCGAGAGGGGATAGGAGGATAAGCAGCACCCGTCGCAGGCACAGGTATGAGGGGTGGCCCTGGCGTTGGACCTCGCACTGCAGGAGGACGGCTGGGGGGCATGATGTTGGAAACTGGCCTCCTCTGTGCGGGTGGGCTGGAACTTAAGCAAAAAAGGGGAAAAAAATAAATCAATACATTGCGAAGTGGGAAGTTAAAGAGAAGAGAGATCAAGAAACAGGATATTTGCTGTGTAATTTGTTCATGATGTCTGATCCACAATGAGCCTGCAGGTCATCACCGTTACTGCTGGCAGCAACAACTGCCATTATCTATATCCACACCCACTAACACTGATTAATGATGCAAAATTTTGAGCATTTCTGATTATGACATTTTCCACATTTTATGCATTAAAAATCCACATGACTCAACTAGGGCCATAAAGGAAGTTTGAAGCAATTTGTAAAGCAAAACAGATACCTAAGTAGAGGGAAGGCTCTGGGTCCTGAGGAGTCTTCCCGCTCCTCTCCTGGTCCCATGTTCCACCGCTGGCTCCCCCGTTAGTCTTTGACCGATGGGTCGGACACTGCTCTCTGCCACTGCCTGAGGATTCAGAAGTCTTCAAGAGTGCTAGAGGCCTGCATCGGGTCGGGTTCGGGTACCCTTTTTGATTTTAATCGGGTTGCGGGTTGGTGCGGGTAGCGGGTCTGCATACCAGATTCGCCAATAAGTGGGTTGCGGATCCGGTGCGAGTAGCGGTGCTGCAGGTCTGAAAAATTAGACCCGCACAGGGCATCAGGTCGGGAACCTGCGGGTTACATTAAATGCGGGTCGGGTTCGGGTACCCATTTTGGATTTTAAATTGGGTTGCGGGTCCCAGATTCACCAGAAAGCTGGTTGCGGGTTGGATGCGGGTAGCGGGTCTGAAAAATTAAGACCAGCGCAGGTCTCTACAGAGTCCTCCCAAAGATGGGCCACTCCATACTGTGCATGCGCGAGCGCGCTCTCTCAGCGCACAGTATGGAGCCGCCAGTCTTCAGAAGCACTTGGGTTCCTGAAGACTTCCAAGGCCTCCCGCGGTGGAAGATTTGAACGGAGGAGCTGACGCTGTAACGAGGGGACCATGAGAGGAGGGGGAAGGCTCTATAGGACCCAGAGCCTTCCCTCTCCATAGGTGAGCATTTTTTAATTTTTTTTTACAAATTGCTGTAGACTCACTTTAATACTCTCTCTCTATATATATATATATATATAAAAAAAAAAAAAAAAAAAAGGGGTGCTTGCTGTAGATGTGAAGTCTGAGCACTGACCTGTAGCCAGCGTTGGCATTGTGCAGCCAGGTGTCATCCACTGGAGGAGGGACAGGGGTGGTAATGGTGCTAGTGGTAATATCCCCGATAATGTTTAGTGCCTCCTTCAGTGCATGGTACATCCTGAGCATTTCATCTCGTCTCTGCGCCTGGTCCGCAGACTCCTCCATCAGGCTGTTCTGGTCGGTGGATGAGTAGAGGTACGCCAGCAGCTCCGAGTGAATGAAGTCTTTTGTCTGGAAGAAAAAGTATGACTGAATAAGCTACAGCAATGTGCTCTCCAGCTCCATCAATTCACCTCTACTCCATTGGATCGCCATGGAAGTGCTACAGCCTCAGCAGAACTGCAACAGTCAACTTCCACAGCAACCCGGATTCTAGGATTTCATTGCCTGGAAACATCTGTGGTTAGGACTGATCAGACTGCATAGATTCAAGGACAACTGTAAAGCTGGCTATACACTAGGCCGATTCCCCGCCGATCGACAGCAGATTCGATCACTGGGATCGATTCTGCTGTCAAATCATTAACATTGAATTTCGATCTATTTCGTCCCAAAATAGATCGTTCCCGTCGATCGCTCCGTGCGGGAAATTACCGTCGATCGCCCACGGGTAGGGAGCGCGTCACTAGCGGCGTTCGAGTGCACGACGACCGACGCAATACAGCTGCAATACATTACCTGCTCCACCGGCGTGTTTCCCCCCGGTCACCGCTGCTCCGTCTCCGTGCTGGGCTCCAGATCCAGCAGGCTTCACTTCTTCCTGTCCCGGCAGGAAGTTTAAACAGTAGAGGGCGCTAGCGGCAGCATCACCACCACCACAGATTGTGAACGGCTGAAATCGATTCACAATCTGTTTACAGTAAAGGTAGCCATACGATCCCTCTCTGATCAGATTCGATCAGAGAGGGATCTATCTGTTGGTCGAATCTGATGGCAAATCGACCAGTGTATGGCCACCTTAAGGAGAGGGATATGGAGGTTGCCATATTTATTTTCTGTTAAACAACACCAGTTGCCTTGCTGCCCTGCTGGTCTATTTGGCTGCAGCAGTGTCTGAATCACACCAGAAACAAGTACGCAGCTAATCTTGTCATATTTGACAATAATGTCAGAAACACTTGATCTGCTGCATGCTTATTCAGGGTGTATTGCTAAATGTGTTAGAGGCAAAGGATCAGCAGGGCAGCCAGGCAACTGGCATTGTTTAAAAGGAAATAAATATGGCAGTCTCCATAAATCCCTCTTCTTACAGTTGTTCTTTAAAACCTAGGTTCTCAACATGCGGTACGCGTACCCCAGGGGGTACTTCTGATGGTTCCAGGGGGTACTCGGGCTTGATACACTTAACCAAGAATAACCAATTTAGAGTTTTAGAAAATTATAAATCTTATTTAAACAACACCAAATTAGTATTTTAGCTAATTAAAAGCAATAGTAAATTATTGGAAGTTGTTTAGAACCATTATCATGCACTACGATTCAATATATATTTGTTAAGGGATACTTGTCATAATGGTTACTATGCTTGGGGGTACTTGGTGAGTACACAGGTTTTAAAGGTACATACCAATAAAATGTTGAGAAACACTGCTTTAAAGGACCACTGAAGTGACAGTGATATGGAGGCTGCCATATTTATTTATTTAAAAAAAATGCAGTTTAGCTGGCTGTCCTGCTGATCCTCTGTCTAATACTTTCAGCCATAGACCCTGAACAAGCATGCGGCAGATCAGGTGTTTCTGACTTCGGTATGACTGGATTAGCTGCATGTTTGTTCCAGATGAGAGTATGACACTACTAATGTATGAAAGATCGGCTGGGCTGCCATGCAACAGGTATTGTTTAAAAGGAAATCAATAGGTCAGCCCCCATTTACCTCACACCAGGTGATCTTTCAGTATAGAGCAGGCAGACCAAATTCTATTTTTTCAGGTGTGTGATTCAGACACTACAACATCTGAAGAGATGACCAGGACAGCCACGCAACTGGCATTGTTCAAATATGTCTCCATATCCCTTTCACTTCAGATTCTCTTGAAAGTGTCGGGCATAAAATCAAAAATCAATTCTTTATTTTTATCTGGTAAACAAGTAATAAGCCAGGCAATCCAAAAGTTAAAAATCACTATTACTTTTCTTGTTGATAAACGATCATTCCCCAGTTTACCTGACTCTTATTTGGTACATAATACACACGTCTGAATTTCACAAGATACACAATTTAGGAAGCTGTCTAGGATCAAATTGAAACGCAACTTTTACTGGTATTACAATAAAATTGTTTCAAATATTTTTCATTTTACTTCAGTAAACAGGGTTGGGTGGCTTAGTATGTGTTTACACAGTGGTTCATAAATGGCTATATTTCTGAGGACCTCTGTGAACCCTACCCTATACCATGAATTCACTAATGCTGAGTTACTTCAAAACATAAAGAAAGAACCCCCCCACCAAAACCGACATGTTTCAGCTCCCTTGAAATGGAGCCGTCGTCCGGGCAAACTATAAAGTGCTAGGGTGCTTAGTGCATAGTACCATAGTCTCGACTGCTGATTTCTTTGGAGAGCATACGCTCTCATCTTTTGTTATTTTTCTTGATTATGTATATATAATTGCTGTGTTCTATTTCTACGATGCACTACTGAGCCTGCGCAGAACAGCCCGGAGGACGTCCGATGACGTCAGCGCGCACCAGTGCGCCGCACATTGGAGCGCAGAAGAGCCAGACCTGGCAGCCGGCCTGGCCAGGTCGGGCGCGCCACCGGAGGAGACCGGGAGCCTGCGGAGCCGCGACGAGGGCACCTCCTGCCTGCCACGGGCTGGAGGAAGCCCCAGGTAAGTGGATTTGGATTTTTGTTTTTTTTCACAGCGTCCCTGAACCTTCCCTTTAACTAATACAGCCTGATTGGCTGAAGCCTCTTTCGCTCCTGTTTTCCCCTCCAACACCTCTGTTCCTCTCTGATTGGCCAATATTTCTCATACTGAGACAAAGCACTTTCTATAGTAGAGATGGGAAGTTCGGATCTTTTCAATGATCCGGATGATTCAAATCGGATCATTGAACAGATCCGGATCTTTGATCCGAATCTCGGATCATTTTACAAGGGAAGCATTCGGGGGGTGAAATGACTAGCAGGACAGGAGAAAGGGAGGGGGGTGGACACAGAGAAGGGGAGAAGATGGACAGAGGGCAGGGAGTGGACAGAGAAGGGAGGAGGGACGAGCAGAGAGCAGAAATGTTTGCTTGCACACAATACCCACATGCTGCAATCATATACTTTACATGTATTTCACCTATATGCTCATCTGTGTACTTTGAATGCAAACGTCGCACAGTGATAGAAAGCATTCCCCAAAGCATTCCCAGAAGATAAGTGCAGCTGTTTAGAGCGAGTGCAGGAGGATCATATTGCGCTGCAATCACAGTGCCTGCAAAGTTACTGAGCTGTGCTGAGCCAAAAGCTTCCAATGTGATCACTGTGCAGCACTACGGAACAGACAGCCTATAAAGAGCAGCACGTTAGAGCCAGTATGTGTGCTCTACACGAATCTGGCAGTGGCACCGATGTCCCCTCTCTCTCATCTACCTGTGGCTGTGCAAGGCTGCCTCCCCTTCAACAGAGCGATCCATCTCTGCTCTGCTTCCAGGACCCCGGTGCCCGCTGAAAGGGGGGGGGGGTCCCTCCTGGCCCCGCCCCTTTTTGAGATCCGAATCACTCATTTTGATGATTCGGATGTTTCGACTCACAAAATAGATTCGGATCAAAGATCCGAATCGTTCATGATCCGGACAACACTATTCTATAGTGGAGGGCAGGCAATGCATACACAATCAGGCAGAGGAGAGTAAGGATAGGAAATTTAATCACGATTGGCTTCAAAATAGCCACAGTTAAAATGGGAAATGCTAATAAGGATTTTCTCTTTTTTTTACTGGAAAAGACAGGAATTACTTACGGTAATGTCTTTTCCAGAAGTCGAAAGGACAGCAACCCTGAGACTTGTCTCCTTCCACACACACTGGACAGGAAGCTAGTTAAAAGATTTACATAATTGATTAGTCAGGGGTTAGACAGGTATATAACATCATGTGCCCTTACCCCATCAGTAATAAAAAAAGACTCCACACAGAATGATGCTTCAAATCTTTTAATAACAAACATTCGGGTGGGTAAATAGGGTGCTGTCCTTTCGACTTCTGGAAAAGACATTACCGTAAGTAATTCCTGTCTTTCCCAGAACGTCTCAGGACAGCAACCCTGAGATGATATACAAGACTTTATTAGGGAGGGACCACCGCTTGCAACACTTTTCTGCCAAAAGACAAATCAGAACAAGATAATACATCAAGTTTATAATGTTTAACAAACGTATTGTGGTTTGACCATGTGGCTGCCTTGCAGATTTGCTCAATTGTAGCTCCAGCCCTCTCTGCCCAGGAAGTAGCAACTGCTCTGGTTGAGTGTGCCTTAACTGAAGAAAGAAGTGATTTTCCTTGCTGAAAGTATGCTAATGCAATGGCCTGTTTGATCCATCTTGCTATGGTTGCTCTAGAGGCTTGATTGCCTCTGAATTTTCCAGCAAAGAGCACCAATAAAGCATTGGACTTCCTCCAAGGTTTAGAACGTTGTAGATATTCCAACACACATCTTCTAACTAGAGTTGGGCGAACTGTTAGCCGAACTGCAGCCGAACTGTTCGGCTGCCCAACCTGTCATGTCGCTGTGGCTCTTACTACTTCCGGGTCGCAATGACCCGGAGTAGTACGTCTGCGCTGGCCCGGCGGAGCGCGTCCTAGATCGCGCTCCCGTTGCCGGGCACTCTCTGCGCATGTGTGTGACGTCATGAGTGACGCCACACACATGCGCAGAGAGTGCCAGGCAACGGGAGCGCAATCTAGGACGCGCTCCGCCGGGCCAGCGCAGACGTACTACTCCGGGTCATTGCGACCCGGAAGTAGTAAGAGCCACAGCGACATGACAGGTTGGGCAGCCGAACAGTTCGGCTGCAGTTCGGCTAACAGTTCGCCCAACTCTACTTCTAACATCTAAGCAGTGTAATTTCTCTTCTTTCTGGTTTGATGGATTCTTACAGAAGGATGGTAAGTAATCTCCTGGGACCTGTGGAATTTAGAAACCACTTTAGGCAGGAAGGCTACATCTAGCCGGAGAGTAATTCTATCTTCGCTGATTATACAATAAGGCTCATTGATCGAAAGCGCCTGTAACTCCCCAATCCTTCTGGCTGATGTTATTGCCAAAAGAAAGGCTGTTTTTATCGTCAGGTGTTTATCTGAACTGTCCTCAATTGGTTCAAAGGGGGGTTCGCATAACCCTTGTAACACTGTATTAAGGTCCCATGCAGGTACTTTAGACCGAGCTATAGGTCGAAGTCTTTTCAGAGCTTTAAAGAAACGAATTACATATTGTTCTTCCGCCAACCTCCTTTCCAGGAAGACACTTAATGCCGATACCTGACCCTTCAGGGTGCTAATGCTCAACCCCTTCTGGAAACCTTCTTGCAAGAACTCCAGTACTGATGCAGATCTTGATGTATCCACCGAATTCTGCAAACACCAGCTATTGTAGACTTTCCATACTTTATAATAGATCTGTCTGGTAACCTTCTTCCTACTTTGTATGAGTGTCTCTGATAGCTTATTAGAGAAACCTTTGCTCTTCAGTATTGCCCACTCAGGCTCCATGCAGAAAGCTGTAGAAGGTGTAAATTGGGATGACGAGCTGGGCCCTGGGTCAGCAGATCCTGATTGCTCGGTAGAAGGAGATAACTGGATGCAGATCTCTGAAGTGGCGCAAACCACGGTCTTTTGGGCCAGTAAGGTACTATCAGGATAGCCTGAGCCTTGTCCTGACAAATCTTGTTCACCACCCTTGAAATCAGATGAAACGGAGGAAAAATGTACATCTTGTGGTGACTCCAACTGATTGAGAATGCGTCTATCTTCCAAGGCTTGTCCTGAGGATTCAGAGAACAAAACAGAGGACATTTTGCATTTGCTCTTGTTGCAAAAAGATCTACTTGTGGAATTCCAAATAGCTCTGAGATCTGTAGAAACACTTGATTGTTCAGACTCCATTCGTCCTGTAACAGATGACGTCTGCTCAGGTAGTCCGCTAGACAATTCAAGGTTCCCTTTAAGTGCACCGCCCTTAGAGAATTTAGTTTGTTTTCGCCCAGTGAAGGATCTTTGAGGCTTGGCACCACAAAGTCCTGCTCTTGGTTCCTCCCTGGCGGTTCAAATAAGCGACTACCGTCTTGTTGTCTGTCCGCACTGTTACATGGGAATGAAGAATCTGTGATTCGAAGGCCCGTAGAGCTTGCCCCACTGCTTGCAACTCCCTGTTCGATGAACTTCTGCTCACTAGTGGTGACCACTGACCCTGTGCCAGAAGAGTATCCAAGTGGGCTCCCCATCCCCAAGAGCTCGCATCTGTCGTTATTATGACTTCTGTTGGAAGCTCCCATAGATTTCCTTTGGATAACCGTGTTGGTTCCAACCACCATAGCAGAGAGTGCTTTATGTTCCAAGGAATGGAGAATCTCTTGTCTAGGGAAGATAGCCGTTTGTCCCATTTGGAAAGGATCCAGGACTGTAGGGTTCTGGAGTGAAGCTGACCCCACTGCACTGCTGGAAAGGATGAAGTCAGTAACCCCAGTAATGCCATGGCTTTCCTTAATGATATAGTCTTGAATTTCTGAAAAGAAAGAACAGATTTCAGTAACACAGCAGATTTTCTTTCTGGTAGAAACAGTATTTTACTGGAGGAAGAAATTTCAAACCCTAAAAATTCCATACATTGTTGAGGAATTACGGAAGATTTCCCCCAGTTAATCAACCACCCCAGGGATTGGAGGAAATTCAGTGCAAATTCAAGTTGAAGATTTACTGAGTTCACAGAGGGACCCCAAATAAGTAAATCATCTAGGTAGGCGATAATCTGGATAGAATTCAATCTTAGAGAAGCCAGTACTTCTGCCATAACTTTTGTAAACAACCAAGGGGCGGATGACAGCCATCAGCTCAGTATCAGCTTCAGGAGTAGTATTAACAGGATTACATCTCATTAACTCCATAGCAGAGGTTATCTCTGACTTAATCCATCCCCTTAAAGCAGGCCATACACTGGCTCGATTCACGGCCGTTTCGACAGCAGATCCGATCCTGGGATCGAATCTGCTGCCAATCGCTTGCGCTAAACGCACCCGCCGATCCGATTCCCTCCCGAAATCGGATCGGTCCGTCGATCGCGCCGTGCGGGAAATTACCCTCGATCGCCCGGCGGTAGGAGCGCGTCGCTTGCGGCGTACGATTCGGGCCCGATCCGAGCATGTATACATTACCTGAAGCTGGCTCCGGGGTCCTCTTCTCCTCGCTGCACCGCATTTCCGCATGTCCCAGTGTACGCTTATACTTCCTGTGTCACTCCGGTGACCAGGAAGTTGAAATAGAGGGCGCTCTATTTGAACTTCCTGGTCACGGAGTAACACAGGAAGCGCCGGGATGGAGCAAGAACAGCGGTGTGGTGCAGTGCGGAGAAGACGCCCGGGAGCCAGCCTCAGGTAATGTATACTGGGGGGGGGGGGGGGACAGGCGGCAGGAGCAGCTGAACAGATTGTGATCGGTTTCAGGCTGAAATCGATTCACAATCTGTTTGCAGTAAAGGCAGCCATACGATCCCTATCTGATCAGATTCGATCAGATAGGGATCTGTCAGCTGGTCGATCTAATGGCACATCGACCAGTGTATGGCCACCTTAAGTCTTTAAACATAGATGGAAATTCTTCCCTCACCACTTTTTCAGTACATGACTGGCATAGTAATTTATTTGAAGAGGATGACAATTTCTCATGACATACTGCACACTTTTTCACTGACTTCTGAGTAGTTTTAGTTCCAGAAGATCCAGCTGATCTACTAGCTCTAGCGGATGTATCAGTTTTCACAGGGTTAGCAGGCTTGTCTGGTCTGTCCATCCTGTCAGATCTAGAATCTGATTTGGCTTCCATAGTAATAGCTTCAGGCTGCAATAAAATACAGACAAAACCAGCCATCAGCCTGAGAACCCTTCAACAACAACTAATATGCCTCATATATGTTATATGATCATACCAGAGAGGGAACGGAGCGACACTCCACAGAGCCCTGGGAGGAAGATCCAGTGGCAGCCTCCATAGTCAGTCACCGATTCTGACTATGAAATTCATTTAAATAGGTTTCCCAGTCGAAACAACTCCGCCCACAGCATACCCTAATGCACATACCTTTAATTGCCCCAATCAACGGTCTCTGCAGCAGCTCATCCCGGGCAGCCTCTGCTGATACCACGCTGCACCATGCTGCATACCGCCGCTGGAGCGCACGCCGGGCCAGGACCTTCCTGCTTCCGGCTTCCTGTCACGTGAGGCGCCAGTCACGTGACCCGCGGGCGGGACTTCCGCATACGCGCACTTCCGCATTCAGTCCGACGAGAGGGAGGCTATTGCGCGCAGCGTGTCCCCGCGCTAAAGCTACCAGTCAGCGCCTACCAAGGGGAACACAAGAGCCGCGGAAAAGCATGGGTGGCCAGACCTCCCTCCACCTAGCATCCTGCGTGGACAGGAAAAACAACTGATGGGGTAAGGGCACATGATGTTATATACCTGTCTAATCCCTGACTAATCAATTATGTAAATCTTTTAACTAGCTTCCTGTCCAGTGTGTGTGGAAGGAGACAAGTCTCAGGGTTGCTGTCCTGAGACGTTCTGGGAAAACATCACTACAATCAAAACGTGGACAGTGCAATACATATGTTATGTAAGTAAAGCAAGTATATCTACTTATATACTGTATGTTTTTTTTTCTGAGATAGTATAGCTGCAGCTCCTCTTGAAGGATGCAGGATAAAGCTATAGGAACCCCCCTCATGCACTACTGCTCTTGCACACACTTCTGTGTTTCTGGCAATAGTGGTAAGAAATAGATATTTTGGATTAGGCCGGTTTTACACCTGGCCATTGCATTGCGATGCTCCGCCCCCATTCGGATTGCAGAAAACGGCATTCATATGACCCTGAAAAAGGGTGTGCCGACAGGGTCATATGCATAGCAACGCCCCCTCGTTGCCACCCCTCGCCCAGTGATATCACTCTCTGCTGGACAGGAAGTAAGTCACTGGGATTCCCAGGTTTCCCCATTGTATTTGCATCGTTCCGCACACATGCGCCGCTGCCAACATATGTAAAATCCCTGCATCATCCATTGACATACATGAATTCCGTTGCAGTGTAAGTCAGCTGCTAATGCGTTGTTGACTTTGCATCAGATCGGATACTTCCAGCGCATTGCGCCACATTAAAGTGAACCAGAGACAAAGCACCCTCATGTTTTTTACCATATAGATCAGTGGGAACATTAGAGAAAACACCTACCATGCTTTCTGTTTCATTCTGCACTGCTCAGCTTGTTTCTTATCAGACCTGATAAAATCCCCGACTGAGCATCTTTCTTTGTCGCAAGGCGAGTATTCAGCTGTCGGCTATTGTGGGCTTCATTAGTGCAACGTTAAAAATATAGCTCCATGTTGAGACTTGTGAAATCCAGATCTTGCAGGAGGGATCCAGGTTCCTTCAGGACCTTTACAAAAACCCTAGTGGTTCTGGGTATTACTGTCAAGTTGTCAGTAGACACATGCTCAGGACTTTCGAAGGCCACAAGGCACCAGTATGGAGATAACTGCTACCAGGTTATTTTGTAAAACGGAAATGCGCCTTCTTAACCACTTAAGCTCTCAGTCGTTTTCACTTTATGCATCCATTACTGTAAATGCATTTTGACAGTAAGAATAAGAAAAAAACGGGAAAAATTCATTATTTCTCAGTTTTTGGCCATTATAGTTTTAAAATAATACATGCCTCCATAATTAAAACCCACGTATTGTAATTGCCCATTTGTCACGGTTATTTCACCGTTTAAATTATGTCCCTATCGCAATGTTTGGCGACAATATTTTATTTGGAAATAAAAGAGCATTTTCCCCGTTTTGCATCCATCACCATTTACAAGCTAAAAAAAAAAAAATATATAGAAATATTTCATCTTTACATAGATATTTAAATAGTTTAGACCCTTAGGTAAATATTTATGCTTTTTTTTGTTTTTTTTATTGTAATCTTTTTTTTTTTATTAAACATTTTATGTGGGTATTTTTGGGAGGGTGGGAAGTAAATAGTGTTTTATTTAGGGAAAAATTTGTGTAGTGTAATTTTTTTTAACTTTTAGATGTAGTTTTACTCTTTAGCCACAAGATGGCAACCTTGAGTTTGTTTACATGACGTCACTCTAAGCATACAATGTATGCTTAGAGGGATATAGACTCAGAAAAAGAGAAGCTTCCGAGAGAAGCTGTCGCTTTTTCTGCGGGGGAGAGGAATCAGTGATCGGGCACCATAGCCCGATTCATTGATTCCTGGGCTACCGAATCCGTGGCCGGGAGTGCGCGTGCACACGCGCGATCGGCCGCAGGTGCGCGCATGTCCTCCTTGACGTTTTTATATGTGGTTAAAACAAGGTATTTGCAATTATTCAGGTTGGAGTGAGTATATGAGGTCTGCCACAATGCATTACTGCTGAATATGTAAATCATCCCTTTTATCACTGAAAGCTAAACACACCTCCAGAACCGCTGGAATGCAATGATGCACCAACTTGTAAATTTTACAGAGCCACAATAATCCAACATACATACAGACTGTTACAGCATGTTGGATTATTGTGGCTCTGTAACAATCTGTCACATCACTGCATTCCAGCCATTCTGGAGGCCTGTTCAGCTTTCAGGGACAACAAAGGGATGATTTGCGTATTCAGCGGTGAAACATTGTGGGAGACATCATATGCTCACTCCAACATGAACAATTGTAAACACCTTCTGTTTTAAGAAGGCAAACTTCTGAGGACTAACTTTTTCAGCTGCAGCCGCACTGCACATGCACCGACTGGCCAAACTTACGGGGCTTCTACAAGGGCAACGAGGAGGCGGAAAAAGACGTTGTGGGAGCGATCGGTGCAGAGGGGGCTGGAGGAAGCCCCAGGTATGCATAAATCTTTTATAAGTGTTTGTCTCCAATACACTTTAAGCACCACAGCCATTCTTTTGAATTCTGACTTTGTGGTCTACGTGATTTGATTAGCTGACAGCGATCACAGGTTGGCTCTATGTTAGTCGTATCTACTCCATGTTAGTCTTATACAGATACAAGCACAGCGTTTATTAACCTCCTTAGCGGTAACCCCAAGCTGAGCTCGGGGTAAACCGCTGAGGAGGATTTCTCAGGCCCTGCTGGGCCGATTTTCACAATTTTTTTTAAACACGCAGCAAGCACTTTGCTTTGCTTGCTGCGTGTTCGGGTCGATCACCGCCACTCACCGCCGATGCACCGCTACCCGCCGCGATACAGCCCCCCCCGCATACCCCATTCGCAGCCTGGCCAATCGGCGCAAGGCTGCGCTATGGGGTGGATTGGGAGTCCCTGTGACGTCACAACATCGATGACGTCACAACGCGGTGATGGCGACGGGGGAAGCCCTGAAAGAAATCCCGTTTAGAACAGGATTTCCGGATGGGCTTGATCGCTGACGGCGATCGGAGGGGTGGGAGGGAGGCTGCAGGGAGGGGAGAATCATGTAGCTAGCTCTAGGCTAGCTACATGATAAAAAAAAAAAAAAAAACGAGGCTTGTAAAACCTCCAGCGGCCGCGTAGCCGCAGAACAATAGACCGCCAGGAATGTTAATCTACAAGCACTACTCAAGTAGAGGTTTCAAAGATCAGAAGTCAGCCCTAACTGCTGTCGGTGTCCCTGCTGATTAAGATTTATTTAATATACTTATTACTATGCTCCCCATTCCCTGTACTGGAGAAAAATTGTTATTGAGAGAGAACAACACATATACACTACAACAAGGTTTACTGTGTGACACTCTAAAATACAGAACTATTTCATGAACATCTCTATAAAGAATGGCTTGGCAAACCGTGGCCTTCACAGAGAAACTACAAATCCCAGCAAGCTCCTGCATTGTGTATTTGTCAGTATTTCCGGTGCTGATAAAGCTTTGTAAGCCTGTCAGTTGCTACATTGGTTCAACCCACACAACTCCCTTCCCACATGTACTCACATTATTAATCATGAGGTGCATTATGGTCTTTGGCATGAGGTCACGGATGGACTTGTTGATGATTCCCATGTAGGAGTCCACCAAGTTCCGAATGGTCTCTACTTGTCTCTCCAGTTGGGGATCCATAGAGAAGGTGTTCTCTTGTACGTCATCTTCATTTTCTGTCTGAAAGTTAAAATATAGAACTGTGCCATTATTTCGTTTAATGGCAGGTGCCACACTCATGCCTCAATTCACAAAGCAGCCAACACTCTATTACACGGACATTACGCAGGTCCTGAAAAGGAAAGCTTTGGCCTCAATTCACTAAGCTCATCTCCTGTCTTTAGCCTCCTTAGCGGTAACCCCGTGTGTGACACGGGGTAAGCCGCCGGAGGGTGCCGCTCAGGCCCTGCTGGGCCGATTTAAATATTTTTTTTTTTTGCTGGACGCAGCTAGCCCTTTGCTAGCTGCGCCAGCACCCCGATCGCCGCCGCCGCGCACACGATCGCCGCTATCCGGTGCAGCGCGGGCCCCCCCCCAGACCCCTGCGCTGCCTGGCCAATCAGTGCCAGGCAGTGCCAAGGGGTGGATCGGGTCTCCCAATGACGTCCCGACGTCGCTGACGTCGGTGACGTCATCCCGCCCCTCCAGGAAGCCCTCCAGGAAATCCCGTTCTTTGAACGGGATTTCCTGATCGAAGCGGGCGGGGGGATGCCGCTGAGCAGCGGCTATCATGTAGCGAGCCCTGGGCTCGCTACATGATTTAAAAAAAAAAAAAAAATTAAAAAAAGCAGAGTTAGTACCTGCTAACGAGGTTTTCAACAATCCTTTAGGGCAAAGGTGAGACGTAGCTCCTCCCAGGAACAGGAACAGACAGCATTTCCCCTATAAAAAAGTCACATGGTTAGTCCACCCTCAGTGCGTTTAGCCAAGTACCCGACAGGTGAACATTCCACTAACCCATAACCGTGCAACTATCAGACACAGACAATTAACACCCGGGTGGGATCGTTGCCCTGAAGGATTGTTGAAAACATCGTTAGCAGGTACTAACTCTGCTTTTTCCCCACAATCCTTCAGGGCAAAGGTGAGACGATTAACAAGTAATACAACCTCAGGGTGGGACCACCGCTTGGAGAACGTTTCTACCAACCGCCTGGTCGTGTGCAGACATTGCATCAATTCGGTAATGACAGATGAACGTAGAAAAGCTTGACCACGTTGCTGCTTTACATATTTGCTCAGGCGAAGCCCCTACATTATTAGCCCAAGAAGCTGCCCTAGCTCTAGAAAAGTGATCTTTAAATGAGGCAGGAGCCTCACTTCCCATAACTCTGAAAGCTTCTATAATAGCTAACCTAATCCAATTAGCTATAGTAGATTTAGAAGCTCTCTGACCTACAGTTTTCCCTGAAATAAAACAGATAAGGAATCTGTCTTCCTGACATCTGCAGCTCTGTTTAAGTATTCCAGAACACATCTAACATCTAATGAGTGAAAAAAATCCTCTCTTTTCCACAACTTGGATTCACACAGAAGGTAGGCAAAATAATATCCTGCGACCTGTGAAACCTAGACCTAACTTTTGGACAAAAGTTTGGATCCGACTGTAATACCAACCTATCCTGAAAATAAGGACTTTTCATAGACAAGGCCTGTAGCTCACTAACCCTTCTGGCTGTAGTGATGGCTACTAAAAATACCGTCTTTAATGTAAGAAATTTAAAAGAACTGTCCCCTAGTGGCTCAAAAGGACCTTTGGACAGCCCCCTAATACTAACGATAAATCCCAAGGAGAAACGTATGGCTTGTAAACTGGCAGTTTCCTCGATAGAGCCTTCCGAAATCTCAGTATTGGAGAGGAAGACAAGGGGATACCTGAAAAAGCAGATAAGGTAGCAATCTGCACCTTAAGCGTACTCACAGAAATATTTTTATCCAAACTGTCCTGGAGAAACCAGGACTGCTGGGACTGACAAGCTATCAAACTTAGAGCCAGATAACCAAAGATGGAAAGTCTTCCAGTATTTTTAGATAGATCCTCCTAGTAACTTCCTTACAGCTAGTAACCAATGTAGAGGCTGCCTTCTCAGATACTCCAAACTTTTTGAGTAAGGCTAATTTAAGATCCAGACTAACAGATTCAATCTGCCTGGATGCGGATGCCACAGGTTCCCTTGTAGCAGTAGATCCGGCCTGCAAGGAAGTCTCCAAGGGTCTTCTGATGCTAACCTCCTGAGAGCTGAAAACCAGCTCCTTCTCGGTCACCAAGGTGCTATCAAAATCATCCAATTTTGACAACCTCTCCATTTGCTGATGACCGCCGGAATCAAATTGAGAGGAGGAAATGCATACAGAAGTGGAAAGTTCTACTCTTGAATGAATGCATTCACCGCCCCGGCTTTGATCTCTTGGATTGAGAGAGAAAAAAGTCTGAATCTGGGTATTGTCTTCTGTTGCAAACAGATCGATTGACTGTGTTCCCCATCGTTTTATGATGTCTGCGAAAACACCTCCTTGTTTAGAGACCATTCTGATGACAGAATCCTGCTTCTGTTCAGTTTGTCTGCATCTATATTGAGTGTTCCCTTGAGATGAACAGCTCTCAAGGATGACACATTCTTTTCTGCCCAAGACAAGATGTCCTCAGCTTCCTCCTACAACTACCGGAATCGCGTGCCTCTCTGTTTTTTTGATAAACGCTACTGCCGTAACGTTGTTTGACTGGATCAGAACATTGGACTGCAACAGTATCGATTGCACCTGAAATAAAGCCAGCCTTACTACTGTTAATTCCTTTCAATTGGATAACCTTTGAGACTGATCTTGTCCATTTCCCCTGAAAGGCTCTGTGAGCTATATGAGCTCCTCAGCCCCAAGCGCTTGCATCCGTAGTTATTACGTTGTCTACAGGCCCCTTCCAAGGCCTGCCCTTCACAAGGTAGAATTCCTCCAACCACTGTTGCAGAGACAACACACAGTTTGAGGGATTTTGACTTTAAAATCTAATGTTTGTGGACGACCGTCCCAATTTTCTAGGAGAAACCTCTGTATCTTCCTGATATGTGCTAATGCCCAGGGAACTGCCACCATCGTGGATGACATTAACCCAAACACTGACAAAATCGTTCTTAGGGAAACTTTGTCTTCCCCTTGTAATGAATTCAGAATCCTCTTGGGAGGAAGGAAAATCATCTGTTTTACTGAATCCACTAGCATGCCAAGAAACTGAGTTCTCTGACTTGGAATTAGAGAGGACTTCTCCAGGTTGATGATCCAACCTAGGGATCGGAGATGTTCCGATACCAGATTCAAATGGCTTCTCAGCTGTTCTGCTGAACTTCCTAGAATAAGCAAGTCGTCTAAATACAGAATGGTTAAAATCGATTGTTCCCTTAACGGAATTAATGCTTCTCCCAGAATTTTTGTGAACATTCTTGGGGCAGAAGTGATCCCAAACAGGAGGCAAACAAACTGGTAGTGTTCTACCATCCCATTTATTCTCACTGAAAAACTTAGGAATTTGTGATTTTTTGGTGAATCGGCACATGCCAATATGCATCTCTTAGAACCAGAGATCCCATAAAGGCCTCTGGAAACAGTAACTCCCTTACTGATTCCATCCGAAAATTTTTCATAAACCGACTCAGGTTTGTTAGGTTCAGAATCAGGCACAGGATGAATTCCATTACTCTGTACAGCTCCACGGAATATGTTGGCGCTTTATAAATCAATAATAATAATAATAATAATAATTCTGTCTTAGCATGTTCTGCAATATGCTCAAAATCTCTGGAACCAGAGTGGGATCTCTTCGGGCCTTTGAGATCACAAATCTTGATGGTGGAGGAAGGGCAAACTATTTGGAAACCAAACATTATTGTCTGGCGAATAAATTGATTTTTTGCCACTTTTGCCCACCTAAGAGAAAGTATCTTAGCCTTCCTCCCACCGCCTGACACGAGTCATGGGGATTCTGACTGGGTCTCTAGAGCTTTAGACTTAAAGCCCCCTTTCCTGGACTTGTCAAAAGTCCACCTCCTGCCTTTACTTTGATCCTTAGAGGCATCCTTTTGATCACTCCTTGGCTTACGAAAAAATTATTACCACAGTCTTCTGTTTAAGCAACTTTATTTTTATTTGATGTTCTTTCCCAAGCTGAATCCAGCTCTGGACCAAACAACAATTCACCTGAAAGAGGGACACCACACAGCCTGTTTTTGGATGAGATATTACCATCCCATATTTTAAGCCACAAGGCTCTAAGAGAAACATTAGAGCAATGGACCTGGCTGTAAACCTAATTGCTTCAGCAGAAGCATCTGCTAAATATGCAGCAGTTTAAATGAGAATAGCAATAGAACTCAACAATTGCTAAACAGGTGCATCAGCCAGTATGTTATCTTTGAGCTGATTAATCCACAGCTCCAAAGTTGTGGCCACACATGTAGAGGTAAAAAGCCGGCCTAAACACAGCCGCACTAGCCTCCCAAGACCATTTCAAATAAACATCCACCTTTTAAGTGGATCCTTCAGCTTTGTATAACTGATAATGAATAAACAAAACAGCTAACACATCCTTACTCAACTCCAAAAGAGTCATTTATGGCAGCAATCAACGCCTCCATATCCTCAATACAGAATTTAAACTTTGAAACAGATTCAGATTCTATTTCTCTAGCGTCTGAATCCTCAGAACTAGCTGCAAACTCAGCCTGACTAACATCAGCCTCAGTCACAGATACTCCAGATACAGCAACCTGAGAAGTGGATGGATTAGCATTCAATAATGAGGACTTAATTGATTCCAATGAAGCATTAATCACATCTCTAAAGGATCTCAATGTATTCTGAACAGAGTGACCCGGCTCCTCCCTCATAACCCTCTCTATGCACAACTGACAGAGTCTTTGCATAGGGCCACATAAAATTGCACAAAGGGAATGTTTTATCATTAGGAGGATGCCTATGCTTATCTGCAGCCGCAGCAGCAGCAGATTTAGCAGAAGCCTTAGTATTGGCATAATTAACAACACAACAAGGCATGTAACTCTGCTCACAGCTATAGCACAATCAGCCCAGAAAGAGAAACCATTATCTCACCTTTTGGGCGGCCTGGTTGCTCTCAATCCTCTCAGCGTCTGACATGCTTCCAGCTGACACATCCAGCGCAGGACAAACTCTCTCTGAGCAACAGTGCTACAGGCCCGCGCAGCTTCCCCTTGAAACATACCTGGCCTGCCGCGAATGGATGAGTGGCGGCCCGGAAGCTGCAGAGAGAGTAATGAGCCGGCACTACAAATTGTTACCTTCGGCATACCCGCCGGAAAGTACGCATCCGGACGCGGCCAAGCGTCCTAATGGCCGCAATGCGCTCCACGCTGCACATGGCCGCCGGCTTACCTCCGTCCTGCTCACTCCGCCGCAAGGCCGCCAAGGGGAACCCACGCCTTCCACTCTTGCTTTCCCTGGAAGCGGGAGAGAAAGGTAGGCAAACCCCAGGAAAGCTCCAGCCTGGGGCGCATGGCCAGACTGCCTCAGTACCACAGTCTCAGCCACCCAGAGAGATCCACCTGCAGCCCAGCACACAGGCTTCACCCAGAGGGGAGATGCCGACCTGCCTGGACGCAGGAACAAACAGCACTGAGGGTGGACTAACCATGTGACTTTTTTATAGGGGAAATGCTGTCTGTTCCTGTTCCTGGGAGGAGCTACGTCTCACCTTTGCCCTGAAGGATTGTGGGGAAAAAAACTGCTGCGCTGCCCCCTGGCGGTATTTTTCATACCGCCAAGGGGGTTAATAACGTTTCTAGAGTGATCACCATGGTGATAAGGCATGTAGTATTCAGTAAACATTTTACCTCAGGCAAACCTTAAAGAGAAACTCCAATCTAGAATTGAACTTTATCCCAATCAGTAGCTGATACCCCCCTTTTACATGAGAAATATAATGATTTTCACAAATAGACCATCAGGGGGCGCTGTATGACTGATTTTGTGCTGAAACCCCTCCCACAAGAAGCTCTGAGTACCGCGGTACTCTGGGCAAACTGCCACAATGGAACAATGTTCACAGACAGGAAATAGCTGTTTACAGCTGTCTGTGAGGGCTGGTGCACACCGAGCGGCTTTTTGGGCGTTTTCAGATCCGCTTGCGGCTGCGGATCTGCTTGGTCAATGTATCTCAATGGGGTGGTGCACACCAGAGCGGCAGGCGTTTTGCAGAAACGAAAAATGCCTGGGTGAGGCATTTTTTGGATTTCGGATGCGTTTCTGCCTCAATGTTAAGTATAGGAAAAACGCAAACCGCTCTGAAAAACGGCACTTCAGAGCGGTTTTGCAGGCGTTTTTGTTACAGAAGCTGTTCAGTAACAGCTTTACTGTAACAATATATGAAATCTACTATACTGAAAACCGCAGCAGCAATCCGCAAAACGCTAGCAAAACGCCTCATAAAAATAAAAAAAAGCGTTTAAAAATCTGCTAGCATTTTGCGGATCTGCTAGCGGGTTTTGGTGTGCACCAGCCCTTAAAGCCAGAACAGCTAGAAACAGCTACATAACCTGCCCACAGTAAAAATGTCACCATGTAATACATGTCAGAATGTGAATCTGGGAGAGAAAAGATTTCACAATGAGCAAACACTGACTAAATCATTTATACATAATTATGGTAAAAAAATGAAGCACTTTTTTACTACATTATTTTCACTGGAGTTACTCTTTAAAATAACTCTTCAGTCCTTAAAATAACTCTTCAGTCCTTAAAATAACTCTTCAGTCCTTAAAATAACTCTTCAGTCCTTAAAATAACTCCAGAGTTAAAGACAGGCCGTTCATTAACTGCATGTGAAATTAACTACCGTGTGGAGGCAGCCCCACCACCGTGTGGAGGCAGCCCAACCACCGTGTGGAGGCAGCCCCACCACCGTGTGGAGGCAGCCCCACCACCGTGTGGAGGCAGCCCCACCACCGTGTGGAGGCAGCCCCACCACCGTGTGGAGGCAGCCCCACCACCGTGTGGAGGCAGCCCAACCACCGTGTGGAGGCAGCCCAACCACCGTGTGGAGGCAGCCCAACCACCGTGTGGAGGCAGCCCAACCACCGTGTGGAGGCAGCCCAACCACCGTGTGGAGGCAGCCCAACCACCGTGTGGAGGCAGCCCAACCACCGTGTGGAGGCAGCCCAACCACCGTGTGGAGGCAGCCCAACCACCGTGTGGAGGCAGCCCAACCACCGTGTGGAGGCAGCCCAACCACCGTGTGGAGGCAGCCCAACCACCGTGTGGAGGCAGCCCAACCACCGTGTGGAGGCAGCCCAACCACCGTGTGGAGGCAGCCCAACCACCGTGTGGAGGCAGCCCAACCACCGTGTGGAGGCAGCCCAACCACCGTGTGGAGGCAGCCCAACCACCGTGTGGAGGCAGCCCAACCACCGTGGAGGCAACCCAACTACCGTGGAGGCAACCCAACTACCGTGGAGGCAACCCAACTACCGTGGAGGCAACCCAACTACCGTGGAGGCAACCCAACTACCGTGGAGGCAACCCAACTACCGTGGAGGCAACTTAACTACAGAGGAGGTAACTTAAGGAATGAAGAGAGAAACTCTCTCACTGTGTGGAGGTAAGTTTTCTCTTGCCTTATCTCCAGCATGATCTTAGTGAATTGAGGTCTAGTATTTCTTAAGAGTATGGAGGACCAAATAGCAATTTGCATGAGACAAATATGCTTGTCAGTGCACTGTAGCCAACTTCCTGCCCGCTGTAGATTAAACTGGGGGGTAGGTCAAACAAGAGTGGACATGCGACTCTGAAAATGGGCAGAACAGAAAGCTGTAGCCTTGTTGACTTAAAGAGTACCTAAAGTAAAAGAAGAAGCAATCCTGGCATGACAAAACTGTCTTTTTTACAATTGGTAATATTTAACAAGCATTTCAACAACACTGAATTACTAAACCTCAATTGGGCAAAAACATCCAAGCAGTGAAGTGAGCTCTTAAAGTGGACCTGAACTCAAAACTTCTTTTGCATAAAAGATAAGCAACAGCATAAAACCTTTAAAGAAAAAACATTTTTTGTTACAGCTGATACAAATCCTGCAATAAATCTGCAGTGTGCACTTCCGGCTTTCATGGAAGCAGGCATATAGTTAACATCCTGTGTTTACCAATTAGATATCTGCAGAGGCAGCCAGCTGACACAGGGGATAGATCAAATTACACTGGTGATTAGTCACAGGTGAGGGGGAATCAGACAGGCTAAACTCTACATAAAGAAGCATTTCTCTAGGTTTTCCTTTTGTCCTGTGCAAGAGGTCAGGTCCACTTTAATACTCCTCGCCTGCTGCCTATATGTCAGTTTGTTGTCTTATGCTGGATACACACGTTGAGATTTCCCGTTCGATTCGCAGGATCGAACGGATCAATTCAATTATTTCCAACATGCTCGATTCGTATTTCGATCGTTTCTGCCATCGATTTGCATGTTAAGTATGCCAAATCGACGGCAGAAATGATCGAAATCCGAATCGAACTGGAAATCTCAACGTGTGTATCCGTGTGTATTTAGCTAAACGCTAAATTTCGATCGATTTCGTCCCGAAATAGATCGGTCCCGTCGATCACTCTGTGCGGGAAATTAACGTCGATCGCCCGTGGGTAGGGAGCGCATCGCTAGGTATACATTACCTGAAGCTGGCTCCCGGCATCTTCTCCGCATCACCTCCCGGCTGGCATCTTCTCCGCATCACCTTCAGCATCCCGGCATCCGTGTATAACTTCCTGTGTCACTGCAGTGACAGCTGAAGTACAAATAGAGGGCGCTCTATTTGAACTTCCGCTGTCACTGGAGTGACAAAGTTATACGCGGAAGACGTGATGCGGAGAAGATGCTCGTGAACAGGCTTTGGGTAATGTATAAATGGGGGGGGGGGGGGAGTTTGGGTTGGGTGTTCCGCTCAGCAGATGGTGAATCGGTTTCAGGCTGAAATCGATTCACATTCTGTTTGCAGTAAAGGCAGCCATAAGGCCCATACACACGTCGGATTTTAGCGAACGACCCGTCGTTTGAACGTTCCGTTGTTCGGACGTTTTCGCGTCAAATCCAACGTGTGCACAGACTATCGTTCGGGTGATAAGACTGGTTACCAGCGATCCGCCCGGCGGATCGTTGGTAACCAGTCTTATCACCCGAACGATAGTCTGTACACACGTCGGATTTGACGCGAAAACGTCCGGACGAACGTTCAAACGACGGGTCGTTCGCTAAAATCCGACGTGTGTATGGGCCTATACGATCCCTCTCTGATCAGATTTGATCAGAGAGGGATCTATCTGTTGGTCGAATCTGATGGCAAATCGACCAGTGTACGGCTACCTTTAGATTTACCTGCCAGATAGATAAAGTTCAACATGTTGGAAATGTATCTATTTTACCATCTATCTGCCGAGCAACTAGGCATTGTTCTACTCAGCAGGAAATAACCAGAAGACAATGCACCAGAGATAATGACCATTCTCTACAGAAAATAATCTAATTATGCATTCTTACACAAATCTAACAGAAAAATCTAACAGAAATTTGTATGGTGTATTCCCAGCATTACAGACACCAGGTACCACTCTGCTCCTACCTTAGCGGAGATGCAAATAATTTCTCCTTGCATTCAAACTTCATGGAACCGTTATGCAGCTTGAACTTCAACCAATAAAAATTGACAGGAAGTTATTCTAATTGATCCAATTTCAAGTTGCATTTAATTTACATTAAATTAGAATGCTAAGAGAAATTTGCATCTCATTAATCTCTAGGGACTAGCCCATTTTTTTCTTTCATTAAAAAGGACCCTTCCCATAGTACCTGGTCTTTCTCAGGGTACACCCCCGCTCGCAGGAAGGACCCTTCCCATATTACCTGGTCTTTCTCAGGGTAGACCCCCGCTCGCAGGAAGGACCCTTCCCATATTACCTGGTCTTTCTCAGGGTAGACCCCCGCTCGCAGGAAGGACCCTTCCCATATTACCTGGTCTTTCTCAGGGTAGACCCCCGCTCGCAGGAAGGACCCTTCCCATATTACCTGGTCTTTCTCAGGGTAGACCCCCGCTCGCAGGAAGGACCCTTCCCATATTACCTGGTCTTTCTCAGGGTAGACCCCCGCTCGCAGGAAGGACCCTTCCCATATTACCTGGTCTTTCTCAGGGTAGACCCCCGCTCGCAGGAAGGACCCTTCCCATATTACCTGGTCTTTCTCAGGGTAGACCCCCGCTCGCAGGAAGGACCCTTCCCATATTACCTGGTCTTTCTCAGGGTAGACCCCTGCTCGCAGGAACGACCCTTCCCATATTACCTGGTCTTTCTCAGGGTAGACCCCCGCTCGCAGGAAGGACCCTTCCCATATTACCTGGTCTTTCTCAGGGTACACCCCCGCTCGCAGGAAGGACCCTTCCCATATTACCTGGTCTTTCTCAGGGTACACCCCCGCTCGCAGGAAGGACCCTTCCCATATCACCTGGTCTTTCTCAGGGTACACCCCCGCTCGCAGGAAGGACCCTTCCCATATTACCTGGTCTTTCTCAGGGTACACCCCCGCTCGCAGGAAGGACCCTTCCCATATTACCTGGTCTTTCTCAGGGTAGACCCCCGCTCGCAGGAAGGACCCTTCCCATATTACCTGGTCTTTCTCAGGGTAGACCCCCGCTCGCAGGAAGGACCCTTCCCATATTACCTGGTCTTTCTCAGGGTACACCCCCGCTCGCAGGAAGGAGGCTTTCCAGCTGTCCACATCCTCTTGAGACTCACAAGCAAGTTCTATCTGACGCAGGTCCTTATACACATTCCTATATAAAGACAGCATAGAAAATGGGTGAATCCATTGCTTTTTCAACACTGTGTGGATAGGAGTAAAAGTCACTGGTCATAGCAGTAAACTTTCGTTGAACAGGCGGAGGATGCACGCAACATGGGATCGATCAGCATTATACTGCATTGAGTGTTGCATCTTCAGCAGTCTGATGAGCAGTGTGTGTAGGTAAGCTCTCATACTACAAGGAAGGGGTAAAATTAGCCAATCAAGATTGTATGATGTGTGTATGCACCTTTAAGCAGCCCATACACTCAGCCGATTTTCTGGCCGACCGATCGATCGCGGTCGATCGATCGATCGCAAATCGGTTGGCCAATCGACCGATCGACGGCCGATTTCGATCGATTTCGATGGATTTCCATCGAACTTGCAGGGTGGAAAATTTAGGTCGATCTGATGAGATTGCTTATCAGTTTGCATTGGCCTTAATGGAAATCTGATGGCAAAAAAATGCCATCAGATCGAATTTCAACAGATTTCAAACTGAAATCTATTGGAATTCTATTCTGGTAAAAAATGTTCTAAAAACGCATCAGATAGATCATCAGATGCATTTCTTATCTGTCTGCTGCCAATCTGACGAGTGTATGGGCACCTTTAGACTAGTGATGACACTGAAAGGTGAAAGCTAGCAATACATCTCTCTGATTCTACACTTTCCCAAAGGAGAAAAAGGCAGAAACAGTTGACAGGCAGGTGGAGAAAAGGCATTCATTGAGCACTTTAGGGGCACAAAATTTCAAGAAATAAAACAAAACCTCCAATAGTAACAATAGGCTTCTGAATTTCATCCCGCCCACATAGAAAGCAGCATTGCTTGAATTCTTAGACTGCAAATACACTTTCAAGAGAAACTGAAGCAAAAAGAAAAAAAAATGATATAATGAATTGGTTGTGTAGTACAGCTAAGAAATAAAGCATTAGGAACAAAGTCATAAGTCTAATATTGTTTCCAGTACAGGAAGAGTAATGCTGGGCATAGACGGTTCGTTTTATATTATCAATCAAGCCGCTGATGGCTCGATTGATAATATTCAACCTGTCCGATCACCACGGCGGGACGATACCACGCTCGATCCCCGCGGGCGGACAATGGCAGAAATGAAACGCTGATAAGGAAGTGCCTGCCGGGACAAGCGGGGATCGATCCGCGCGGACGAGCGGTGATGCGCCGGCATCAACGCACTGGCTCGATACCGGCGCATAAACTATGTCTATGCCCAGCATTAAACTCCAGTTATCTATGCAAATAGCTATTGAGCTCTGCCACTTTGAAAGTTGCAGAGAGCTCTGACTCCTGATTAGGTTATCTCAAATGTATTGTGTTTTTCTTTTGCAGAGAACAATTCAGGACAGGTCAAAAGTTCACTGGACTGTTCTATAAAAACATTTAGAATGCTGAGTAGTGTGTAAACTGCAAATATTAGAGAATGATGCAATGTTATAAAGAAAGCTGTATAACTGAAAATTAAAATATGAGAATATTTTTTTGCTACCAATGTTCTAGTAATTACCCGTACTACACAAACAATTCATGATATAATTTTTTTTCCACTTCAGTGTCTCAAAGGACATTACTAAAAACAGTAAAATATAAAATACATACACAAACTTACACTTCTCCCAGAGTGCAATGAACTATAAATTACTTTTATCCTATGCCGCTGTCACTTGCTGCATATAGTGGAGAGCAGATAGCTCTGTTAGGATTTGGACTGGTCCATTTCCTCTTTTTTTTTATATTTACAAGAGCATTTAGTGAACTGAACTGCGCATGTCAGTCCAAATGCCAAAATAGTGTGCAGCAAGAAGAAGAGCTGGCTTACATTTTTGTATAGATCCTTTCCAGGGAGTGGTTTTGCAAATAAAAGTAGATACTGAGGTACCCCCATGAGGAGATGGACTAGTCCAATACCGGGCAGCTTCTTTACTACTTACTGTAGGTGACAGAACATGGGAAAAGGGTAATAGAGCATCTTACTTTCAGGGAGAAATGTACATTTTATATCTATGTATTTCATAGGATACCAGAGCCCAAACAGTTAACGGGGGGGGGGGGGGGGGGGGGGGGGGGGGCGGGAGCATTTCGGCTTTCTGGCTGGTCTGCATGCGTGCCATAGCATGCAACCTCTGCCGTCACGTGTACCACAGTATGGAACCCCTGGTCAGGACCCGCTCTGCACTTTCATGTGACATCACACATGTGCGCAGAGAGCGCCCCCGTGTGTTCTGTACTGATGTATGCATGCCGGCAGAGGTTGCGTGCTATAGCATGCATGCAGACCGGCCAGAAAGCCGCAATGCTCCCGGCAGACCAGAAGACGGGGCCACGCGGCAATTGCTGCTAAACGAGTGTGCACAAAGGAGAATGGGAAAGCGGCGAGCATCAGGACAGCTCACCCTACATGCCTGCTCCCCCCATTTCTCAACTGTGTTTGGGCTCTGGTATCCTTTACATTTTACAATTTTCTGTGGTAGGAGTCCTTTAAATGGAACCTGAAGTGAGGGGGATATGGAGGCTGCCATATTTTATTTCCTTTTAAACAATACTATTGCATACCTACGATATAACCGCCGGGGAGATTTGGGAACAGGATAAAGCCGATATACGGCTTACCCTGCTCCTGCCCAATTTCCGGCGGTGTTAATTACTATTCTCCCTCCAGGTCGCCGGGGATAGTCGAGGAAAGACATAATTCGGCTTCCAGCTATATCTCCTGCGCTGTTTTAACAGCGCTCTATGCCAGTTGCCTGGCTATCCTGCTGATATCTTTGGCTGTAGTAGCGGCTGAAACAAGCATGCAGCTAATCCAGTCAGATTTTTTTTCAGAAACGTCTGGTCTGCATGCTTGTTCAGTGTCTATGGCTAAGGCTGGTTTCACAGTGGGACGTTAAAGTCCCACGTTACAGCAGCCAGTAATGCAGCCCAACTCACAGCACTGTAAAATCAATGTGCTGCTCACAGTGCACACTTTGTGTTAGGGTATAACGCTGCACGTTAAAGGAAAGTGCAGCATGCTGTACGTTATACCCCTATAGAGCTGCGTTAGATTGTTTGCACATGCTCAGTGACTAGCCACATGGCTAATTAATATTCACTGCACTGTGGTGACTCGTGGTGGGACTGGTAGTGTTGTCCGGATCATGAATGAATCGTTCATTTGATCTGGATCTTTTTTGTGAGTCGAATCATCCGGATCATCAGGATGAAAGATTCGGTTCACAGTGGATGTCTGTCTGGAAGAAACAGGAACATACAGAATGTACAGTGCAGGGAAAGTCCTGTCCTGCTAATCATTTCACCCAATCTGCTTCCCTAGTAAAATGATTCAGTTCAAAGATCCGGATCTTTTCAATGATCCGATTCGAATGATCCGAATCCTTAAAAAGATGCGGACTTCCCATCACTATCCTGGAGCGGCTGCTTTGAGAGCCGCATAACGCGGCTGAATCTGACGTCCAACTTCAACACCACCACGTGTTGCGTTAGGGGCACGTTATGCGACCATAACGTCCCCTGAAACGCAACGTCTTGGTGGGAAAGAGGCCTTAAAGTATAAAGGTGCCAGTACATCACTGGATATTGCGACCACATTGACCTTCCGATTTGATTTTCCGGTGCTCAGGCCAGCAGCAACAGGATGGTTTGCAATAGAATTTAAGATGAAACCTACTGGTATTCTAAATTGCTGGAGAGGGATTTATATAATGGTCGATCTGTCCATCAATCAAGTGAGGTATGTACAGCGTTAGAGGCAGAGGATCGGCAGGTCAGCCAGGCAATGGCTTCAATTCACTAAGATCATGCTAGAGATAATAAGGCAAGAGAAAACTTACCTCCACACAGTGAGAGAGCTATCTTATCTCTTCATTCCTTAAGTTACCTCCTCTGTAGTTAATTTACCTCCTCTGTAGTTATTTTCACATGCAGCTAATTAACAGCTTGTCTTTAACTCTGGAGTTATTTTAAGGATTGGAGAGTTAATTTAAAGACAGAAGAGTTAACTTTAGGCTTGCCTGAGGTAAAATGTTTCCTGAATACTACATGCCTTATCACCATGGTAACAACTCTAGAAGAGTTATTAAAGACAGGAGATAAGTTTAGTGAATTGAGACCAATGTGTATTATTTAAAAGGAAATTCATGTCAGCCTCCTTATCACTCTCACTTCATGTTCCCTTGACACTTTAGCTGCAGCCTATTCCTTCCTGTGAGCCGACCACTCACCTTGACTCTGTGTTGAAAATGCCGAAGATGTGCTTAGTGGACATGAATCCCTTCTCCACATCTCGGATCTTCAGGTTGTCCAGAGGCAGCATGTATTTCTTCTCTTTTTCCTGCAGGGGGCACAGAAGAGCTCAGCGACGTGTGATCATACAGAAAGCTCACTGCTACAGGTACCACTTTTTTTTTTAGTTACAGCAGTAAAGTATCCGCATGGCACTTACAATTCCTTATGAATGACTGTCGGATAAAATGATGTCACCAGAATGTAATAAACACATCAAATCAATGATATGCAGTAAACAGGATATTATGGGTATGACAGATCATGGATATTACACGTATTTTTGTTATTAAAAAAAACATTTTCGCATCATGGCCGCCGCGATGGCGCTCAGGAATGTAGCGGTGACCAGCCAGGGGCACGAAGAGTTAATGCGAGGCAGCTTATGTTACGGCTAACATCTGGAACAGTTTAAGTGTCTGGGAGGATTTTTTGGCCCAGGCCTATGCTTCTTCCACATGGAAGGCTGCTGGATGCTAGAGCCCCCCCTGGCCTCTTAACCCCTCCTCTCTCACTTCCTGTATAGCCACAAATGTGCTCCGGAGGCTGCGAGCATTTCAATGCCACGTCACAGGAGCCTGGATATCCCAGGGCTTGCTGTGCCTCATCCAGTCCTGCAGCCATCTAGGAAAGCCCGGCAAAGGACCACAGCCGGAGTTCAGCTTAAGGGTAGGTACTCCGCTTGCGCTGGCCTCTATCTAGAGGAGAAACCAGGGGTGGGATAAAGCTCAAATCCGTAGACCAGTTATAAAGCAGGAATAGTATAACTGGCTTGATTCCATATATCATATAGAGAGACTAGCACTGCAGTCAGCTGAGGGGGGATAAATCCCACTGCAAAGATTTCTGGTCCTCGCTGTGCGTTATTAGCAGCAGGACACAGCGCATAAGATACTCTGAGGTAAACCATGGGCTCTCCTGATCTGCAAACAATTCCTCTATTTCAGGAGTCCCAGGACCTGGGATGAATGAACTGCAGGTTTTGGGAAACAGATTCAGGAGAGTTATAAACCATCACAAGTCCCCAGCGCAGTGATGGGCTCATGTTACACTAGGACAAAACCCAGGAGCCATGGCTCTATAAAAAATGATACCTGGCTCCTTACTTCTGAGGATTTCTCCCAATTGTCCTCCAAAATGTCCGAGTGGCACAAGGATTGGACAGAATAGCTCCCGAATTCTGTGGTAATTTGTCCAGCTCCATGTTGTGCATTAATGGGGTTTAAACCAACATCTATAGGATGCTCTGTCTGGGTTTTGTTTACAAAGGTGGAAGAAAGAGCAAGGACGGGAAAAAACGACAATTGTACCTACAAATCTGCAGTTCCTGGAGCGTGAGGTAAAATCCGCAGCATGCTACACTTATCCCTGACAAAGCCATGGCTGGCTGCTGTCCCCATCTGACTGGCCGGAATAGGTGAGCGATAACTACAAATGTCTACTCTTCATTGTCTTATTATTCTCTCCATCTTTCTCTTAAGATCTACCAAAGCTCCCCAAGGCTGTTTCCTTCACAACTTTCATCATTTTAGTCAGCAATACCTCTCCTCATATCCTTGGTGAAAGAAAAAAAAGTAACATCAGAATTTCCAACTGCTGCTGGCAGTGACCATAATGATTGCAGTGGCTGAGATGATCAGGTTATGGGCAGCCCACCTTAATAAAAAAAACCTTACTACTGCTAATAGTGATCAAAGTGATCTAATTACAGGCAGAAAGAATCGGGTTAGTGGAAAGGTTTAAGGTGGATGGGAAGAGCCCTGTACTTCATAAAAGTTCTCAGCCATGGCTGTAGAATTTGTCACTCCTGAAATGATCGACAATCCAATCAGTGAACCAGCGATCTCTACATGATCTGCTATTGGTAACAGTGATAAATCTATAGATCTGGCCTTCATCCAGGCAGGTTGTCGTTTAAAAAAAAAAAAAAAAAAAAAAGTAAGATATTTAGCAGTAACTATTGCCTTTACAGAGTGGCTGAGAAATTAAAGGAGAACTCTGTGCAGTGTTACTGGAATAGGCATTCAATACATGAGACATTTTTTATTTAAACCATTGATAGCTGCAGACCCGAAAATCTATCTAAAGATGTCAGGAGAGATAGAATATTCATATTCCTCCTTTAAGGACATGGGCAGTCTAAGTGAAGCTAAGCTGCCTGGAAAAAAAACTATTAATTAACACAGCAGGGGGTGTGTAACCACATCATGAAAGCTCATATATTATATAGAGTTGATTCCAATGGCATAGCTTAAGCAGTTTCCTTCATCCAAATCACATTAATGGTAAAACAGAACTCCACGACCACAACTGACACAACTTAGAGGGTGGGGGTTGCTTTCGTAAGACTTATTAAGCAAATTGGGGAGTTCTTTAAGGCACTAAAGTGTTTTTCCCGCTTTATAAATAGCTGCAGTCAGTCAGTGGCGCTGAAACCGAAAAGCTGCTGCAATACGTCTGCTGATTTATCTTTGGTTTATAAACTGGGAAAGCTTGCAGTCACTAAAGACAGCGGTTAAAGGTCAAAAAGCTGTCTTTATTGAACTGATTCACAAATCAGCCTCTGAGACCCAGCTGAGCTGATGAGGTAGTGAAGAGTTGTAGCATATGCAGAAGGGGAAGATTTTGGTTCCTTTTATCATATCTGACCTATCTAGCCAGGCTAAGTATGCACAGTGGGGGGAAAAGCCAGTGGGGGTACAGAAGATGTTACACTTAGCAACCAGACTTAACCCCTTGTTTGCTGGAAAACTGTTTTCTCTGTTCTGCTTTCCATCTCCTAAGCAAAAAGTGGCCTGAATGATAAAGTAACAGCTTTCTAGTTCTAGTTGCTTCTTCTGCTTTAATAAGACTGTTTCGGAGAGAGCTGTGAAGCATAGGGTTAAAGTCTCAGTGTAATTTGTTGTGGATGAGGACTAGTAAAAGTTGGTCTGAAGACTGGACTCTGCTAACAAAGGCAGACGCACATCTGGCGGTTGGACGGGCACAAAGAAATGACTATTCTGCAGCTCGGGGAGGCACAGGAAGTGGCCAGGAATTTTTCTCTCCTCTAGCATCGCTCGGCTGGGACTGCGTGATTCAGAGCCTGACCCCGTTCGCCCAGTGTTCAGACTACGTGTTCGTAGGACACAAAGTGAACAGTAGTCTACACACTGGTTAAACTGGGACGGACAGCGGCCCGATGAGGACAGCCACAGGACCTGTATGGACGGGACGGCAGCCACATGGCGGGCAGATGTCTGAAGCCGTGCCTGTTCGCGCCAATTTCTCAGAGCAGCGCATTCTAAAGCTGTCTTAAAGGGGAACTTCTGCCCCAATATCAAACTGCCATTTTTACAAAGCCCAGTTTGTTGATGTGCCGGAGCTGCAGAACCTCACAGATGCGAGAGAGAACACCATGATGCATTTAATAAAAGAATTTCTTGAATGAGATCACTTACTGTAACTACTGTACATGTTACTATGGCTTTGATTAATAATACAATATATGTGTGCTGATTTGTAGCCTCATTTTAGGAGACAAGGGCCTGTATTCAAATTCACTTTTTCTCCAAAGTTTTCTCCTAGGCCAGGGTTTCTCAAACCTGTCCTTGTGACTCTTCAACGGTGCATGGTTAGCAGGCAACCTTACCTATGCACAGGTGGGGTAATTAGTGTCTCAGCTAGGTGGATTCCATGTAGTTGAGACACTAATTACCCCACCTGTGCATAGGCGAGATTGCCTGCTAACCATGCACCGTTTGGGAGTCACGAGGACAGGTTTGCAGTAGGGGCTCGCAGCTCGGGTGGATATAAGAGCCCGATCAGGGCCGATTCACTGCGTAGGTGCGAGCCGCCTGCACAGCAGAGCAGACCTGATGGGGTTCGGCTATTTCCACCGGAGCCTGAGCAGAAAGCAGCTGCTCCACCTGCGTGAGGTGCACATTGTTCGAGGGACCCAGCAGTGGAAGCCGTAGTGCGCCTGCATGATCCAGGAAGGGGGGGCAGCGCTGGATCGGGAGACCTCAGTATCCAAAGGCTTCCTCCTCGCAAGGCAAGTACACACTAGGGGCACTTTTTTCACTACAGGTACTCTTTAAGACACTAACAAACAGCAGAATACTCAAAATAATGATGGCAGTACCTTTTCATCTATGTTTTTAATCGCAGAGTGCTGAAAAAGTATGAAAAATTGTCTCCTAGTAGAAAAAGTGATTTGAATATGGGCTAAGGTGTTTATCCCCGTTTACAGAGTGAATATTTTGAATGCGCACACCTGAAGCAGGAAGCAGTACACACTAAAGCTCACTTAACACCAGTATATGCGTGGAATAAAACTGACTGTACTAACTCTGGGTAATACGCCAGAATATAGTGCAAATACAGATGTCGCAGACATTGGCCTGCTCTCGCCCAATCACTACAACCGTACTCCTTATGTAGATCCCTCATCCTCCCACTCATTCCCTTCCCATTAGAATAGAACCGGCTATTTAGTACTTAGCCAAGCAGAGTGTCCGTACAAGTATCATTCCTAAACTGTGACTTAAAACCATGACTAATTGTTTCAGGTGACAGTAACTGTGCATCTGTATTTTCTTATCTGCTTAAAGAGACTCTGAAGCCTCCTTAAAGGATACCCGAAGTGACGTGTGACATAATGAGATAGACATGGCTAAGTACAGTGCCAAGCACACTAATACCTATGTTGTGTTCCTTTTTTTCCTTCTCTGCCTGAAAGAGTTAAATATCAGGTATGTAAGTGGCTGACTCAGTCCTGACTCAGACAGGAAGTGACTACAGTGTGACCCTCACTGATAAGAAATTCCAATTATAAAAAAAAACCAAAAACTTTCCTAGCAGAAAATGGCTTCTGAGAGCAAGAAAGAGATAAAAAGGGTAATTTCTTATCAGCGAGGATTACACTGTAGTCACTTTCTGTCTGAGTCAGGACTGAGTCAGCCACTTACATACCTGATATTTAACTCTTTCAGGCAGAGAAAGAAAAAAAGGAACACAGTGCAGTTACTTGTGTGCTTGGCACTGTACATACCCATGTCTATCTCATCATGCCATATCTGGTATCCTTTAAAATCACCTTTTTATTTTAAAAACCTATTAAGTATGTTTGCCCTAACTAAAACGCTGCATCCCAGCGGCTGAAATCTAAATAAATCCCTCCAAACTCCCCTCGCAAAATCCACGACTTTCTTGGTCGTGGATTTTGCTGCCCTGTGCGCTTCCGTGAGAGGCAGAGTTTTCAGCTGCAGCCCTGCCTCACACGCGTCTATCAGCACGTATCTCCGCCTCTCCCCCGCCCCTCTCAGTGAAGGAAAACTGAGAGGGGCGGGCGGAGGCGGAGATACGCGCTGATAGACGTGTGGAGAGGCATAGCTGCAGCTGAAAGCTCTGCCTCTCACGGAAGCGCTCCCCGTAGTGTGCCCCGGGGAGTTTGGAGTGATTTAGTTAGATTTCAGCCGTGGGGATGCAGCGTTTTAGTTAAGGCAAACATACTTAAAAGGTTTTTAAAATAAAAAGGTGATTTTAAGGAGACTTCAGAGTCTCTAAGTCCAATCAGTGTATTATAAAAAAATTGTAAGGAGCCTAATTATGAAGCTGGAAGTCCTAATGACATTTTGAGACAATTGCCATATTAATGACTTTGCAGTCAGCCGGATCGCTACAAGATAGAGCACTAGGAATGGTCAATGAGACGCAAATAATTCTGAGCTGACACAGAATTATACAAATGTATTCAGCTTGAAAATGGACCAATAGAATACCACCTTGGAAGGATTTGATTGGACCATTTTTAAGCTGCATGAATTTGCACAGAAAATTTGCAGAATCCTGCATCAACTTGGTGTTATTTGCATCTCGCGGACCACCCGTGAAGTTCCTCAGGTCGCCATTCACCACTCTCAATTGTAGTGAATTCCATATACCCTATCCTCTAGCCTGGTGCACACTATAGGTGCTTACACATCTAGCCACATATGGGCAGATCTCTCTCTCTGGTCAAATCTGATTGGAGAGAGATATCTTTTGCTTGGCCATACACTGCAATCTATCCAGAATCAGCCTAGCGACGCCATCTGCCTCCCAAGGTGCCCGTGTAGTGTTTAATCTCACCTGTCCCGCTGCCCCGACTCCCAGCCCCCTCTGCTGTCAGCTCTCAGCACTACCACACAGGGCATGAGTGCGCTTGGTGCTGGACAGGTGAGATTTTACACTGCACAGAGGTGTGTGTTTATAGTGGGGGGGGGGGGGGGGGGGTAGTGATATGGAAAGTTGAGGTTGAGCACACCATATGGAGTTGGGTGCTTGGTATTGTGGTATAGGCAAACCACTAGGCCAAGTCTGTAATCAAATATAGCAGCACTCCCAGATTTTCCAAAAATCATGCTCTTTTTATTGAGCTGACATATCCACAAGAAAATGACCGACCATTGTTTCGGGGGCCTAGCAGGGTCCTCCTTTCTCAAGGCGTGTGGTTACCTCGTACACATGGTAGATGAAAATCTGCTGAGAAAGCCAGTAAGAAACGCCTCTGCTGAGCATCTAGCGGACGTACAGCGGCCGCAGATGCCCTCCCATGCCTTGGCCAGTGATCAGCCCAGCAGATCAACTTGGCCGAGAACACTGTTTTCCCCACTCACTCTTTTTGCCTGGTGACATCACTGAAAGCACGATAAGTAAAATTGGAGAAAATAATAAAATTTTGTCTAATTTTTTTTGTGATTCATAGCGCCTTGCCACACTGCATGTCAGCTCAATAACTCCACCCCCTCCACACTTCTCCCATAACAGTTTAGTTTCTGCCCCAACCTGCTGATTGGATGATCAACAGGCATCATGATCATTGCTTTGCATACTCTACCCTCTCCTCCAATCAGCAGCTTTACTGCGCCGGGATTTGGATGATCTTCCCTCCACCACTCAACCCAGCTGTTCAGGGGGTTATGGGAAACCGATAAGGACAGATTTAGGTACATCATGCTAGAAACATTGTTAATATGTTTCTAACATGTGCCCGGTGTACAGCTTTCAGATTATCTTGCAAATAAAGATAATTCTACGTGGAAAATAAAGAGTTAAAGTTAAACAAACAATCACTCCTCCATCAGTCCCACTTACCTCCTCATCTTTATACCAGGATAAGGACTCCGCTGTGAGAACAAACCAATATTCCTTGGAGCCTCCCTTCATGATGCTGATGTTGTTGATGGTCAGCCATCCTCTTCTGATCACCTACAGGGAGAAAGAGAAGTGGAAAGAGTACAGCATGGGGGATGGAAGACAGGAAATGAAGCCTGGCAGCCCAGCCTATTGTATGACAATGGTGGAGATGGTGGGGTCTTGATAAATGGTTTGGACACATTATGAGCTGAAGCACAGAGTTGCCTGATAGAAGTTTGTAGATGGCGACAATAAAAAAAAATTATGAAGCTTCCAAGCTAGTGCTGGTGTGTAAGACAATAGCAGAGGCGCAACTACAAAGCCTCCCCAGGTCTCCTCCATTCCATCGCCAAGCAAGTGTGGCCAAGTATAGGTACCCCTCACCTCTCCCCACAGCAAGTTCAACACTTTCCTTCCCAACAACTGACACTCCTGCCCCCACCCCCTTCCATCCCATGTCAGAGTAGCACAGCTAAGCAGTGTATCATTTACCTGCTTACAGCATTAGGCCGGCCGCTTCTTCTCTTTACTGCAGCTGTACGCAGGGATGCATACCTCTGTGTGTCTTCTGCGTGTTCCTGCAGGTCACGTGACATGCAGCGGGAGCTGTTTGCAGGTATGCAGCAATGGTGCAGATAAGAGGAATCAAGACCCCGCATTGGAAGCAGGTAAATGCTACTGTACAAGGATATCAGAGACGAGCAATTAAATCTATCTTTACTTGGGGTTTCTTCCAGCCTCTAGAAGTCACTGCAGCTCTGGTCTTCTCTGGTGTCCTGCTAGCAGCCCCTAAGTTTCGCCAACTCTCGATGGGTCGGTGTCTTATGCGCATGTGCGGGCTGCGCAGGTGCAGTATGCTCCCAGCATAGGAACGTTCTCATGCAGACATGCGCAGAAGACGCTGACACATCGGGGGTCGGCAATGCTTAGAGGCGGCTAGCAGGACCCCGGAGAGGACCGGAGCTATGGCGAGTAACACAAATGACTTCTAGGGGCTGAAAGAAGCCCCAGATAAGATAGAATTGCTTGCTTGGATATCATTTAACCTTAGCGGCAACCCGGAGTCAGGCTCGTGATGGAAATCCACAGCTCAGAGTGGTTAACCCTTGGCTGAGTGAGTTATATGGCTGAGCGTCTGCAGATCTCTCTTGTTTTTTGGGTCTAAAAGCTTGTGAAAAAAAATGTACGGCTTTTAGACCCTAAATCTGGAAATAATCATAACGCCAGAGAGGATAAGGAGTGCTGGAGTGTGAAAGTGGGGTGGGACAAGTTGATTGGGGTTATTGTTAGGCTTACAGTTGTTAGCTGCATAGGATAGCGGCAACTGCTGATGGAGATTTGTATGCACTACAAAGTTCTAAATCACCTAGCCCTCTAGATGAGAAAAAGATAAGAGTCACATGGAGGCCTCACTGTCATCAGCTGCCTTTTTAGCTGCTCTGTAGAAACAGAATAATGCCTCACATACAAATCTGATATCTGTTACCCAGAGCCATATGATGGACAAGCTGGGGGTTTAATACTCATCCAAGCCAACACCAGAAATCTTCCCCTGAAGTCACTAAGCTGGGGAGTCCTGGAAGAATTTGGTGCTTTCCAGCTGCAATTCCTCAAGCCTGATGCCTGCTCTGTACTTAGACACACCCACCACAGAATCCTAAAGGATTCTATGTAGGAACAGAAATGTACTTTCTTAAAACAAAAGGCAATTGCAATGATTCATGATGGAGTGAGCTCTGAGGTGCCCCACAATGCATCACTGCCTTAATATGCAAATCATCTCTTTGTTGTACCTTAAAGCTAAACACACCTCCAGAACTGCTGGAATGTAATGATGTGTCAGCTTGTTAATATCCAGCTCTGTAATAACAATACATTATTGCATTCCAGCGGTTCTGGAGGAGTGTTTAGCTATCAGGGACAAGAAGTGATTTGCATATTCAGCAGTGATGCATTATGGGACATCTCAGAGCTCACTCCAACATGAATAATCTCAAATACTTTCTGTTTTAAGAAGGCAAACTTGCTAATCAATGAGGTTTACTATATTCCCAACAAGGAAACTACAAGGCAGAAGATGTCACTTGCATGCCTGAAAACGAACTCTTCCAGGCAGCAATATGAAAAAGTAAAAAAGCATTATTATAATACGTTTTGCACTATACATACACATGATTATCTCATCATGTCATATGTCGCCTAGGGTACACTTTAAGGCAAACCCCCCCCCCAGAAAACAAATTCTCACTACCTCCAGCACACATTCCTTCAATTTAAAATATGAAAAATCAAAGCTTGGCTGTGAGGGTGGAATAACTGTCCTTATTTCCTGTAGTAACCTGCTAAATTCCCCTTCTATTCTGTCTTTGTATGATTAAATAAAGAACTATCTGACTGGTCACTATGGGCAACATCATCAATACTCACTCCACCAATTCTGGCAAATAGGAACCATGTTGATAGGATCATCTGCAGTGCTGATGAAATGTCACGCCTGTCACACCTAGACAGGAGTGCTTTCCTAGCCGAGAACGAAATTAAAACCGCCAAACAATAAACTAAAGAGTAGTCCACAAAAACTTCATCTCAAATACAGAGACTCCGCTGCTAACTGTAGGACCACTTAGTAACAGGTAATCTAGACAAGTGGAGGACTCAACCATTTGGATGGGGAATCTTGATGACTAAGTATTTCCAATTTTAATTGTTTGGAATGGTTAGGTGGCATTACTGGAATAAAGTTAGAATCACCAAAGTCTAAGCATTGTTTAAAGGGTTTTCAGCGATAGCATTGGAAAGGGGCGGGGGGACGTAATAAGGGACCAGGTCAGGGTAAGGAGGGTTGGGGTCAGGGAAGGAAGGGTTAGGGAAGTGGATAAGGTAAGTGAAATAAAGGATAGGAAGGCAGCTAAGGTAAAGGAAGGGAGGATTAGGAAGGCGGTTATGGTAAGGGAGGGTTAAGAAGGCGATTAAAGTCAGGGAAGGGAGGCGGTTAAGGTCATGGAAGGCAGTTAAAGGGAACCTGAACTGAGTAAAATTATTTAAATTAAACACATGATGTAGCTGCAAATGAATATTACATACTTACCTCACTGTCAGTTCCTCTAAAGCTACATATACATGGGGAACAATTGTCCCCTGCTGCATGCGCGCACGCGACCAGGGAGCGATAGCTCCCTGCCGGCGACAGCTGTCCACACATCTCGCCAGAAAGGCAGAGACGCGGCGGAAGCTGTTTGTGAATGGAGCATCCCCCGGCCGGATGCTCCATTCACTAGCGTAGGTCTCCTGTCGCTAGCCCGCATACACACACGGGACTGGCGACAGCTGTAGCCAACGATTGAACACGTCAATCGCCTGGCGACGGTTCGGGGCGCGCGTGTCATACACACAAGCAACCTGTCCCCGCAACACACGCGTGCCATGTGGTTGCGGCGAAGGCCGTACCCCGTGTGTACGAGCCATTAGAAGCTCACCATTTTCTTCTTACAGTGTTCTCATCCAGTTCTGACAATATTTTGTCAGAACTGAAATATACAAGTTGCTGTCAATTATTTATCAGCTGCTGTCAGTTACAACTGAATATGCAAGGTAATGTCCATGCTTCCCTATGGCTCAAGTGGGCGATATTACAGATCAACAGTGTGCTGACCAGGAAGCGGTTATGGGGTAATGGCCATTTCCAAAATGGAGGACAGAATTCCATCGTTCATAGTTGACAAACAAAACGCAGGAGAGAAGGAAGAGATTAATGAGTAGACTACACAGGAGACAAGTATGACCTGTGTTTGGTTATTTTGACTTTTTATTTTCAGTTCAGGTTCTCTTTAAGGTCAGGGAAGAAAGGATTAGGGAGGCAGTTAAAGAAAACCTGTACTGAAAATAAAAGTCAAAATAAGCATACACAAGTCATACTTACCTTCCATGTAGTCTACTCCTCAGTGTCTTTCTCCTGTCCCGCATCCTATTTGTTCACTATGATCAAGGGAATTTTCCGTCCTCCATTTTGAAAATGGCCATTACCCATAACAGCTTTCTGGTCAGCACACAGTTAAACTGTAACATCGCCCACTTGAGCCATAGGGAAACATGGACATTACCTGGTACATCTGTTTTCCTCTCAGCTATAACTGACAGCAACTGATATTTTACTGACAGCAACTGATATATTTCAGATCTGACAAAATATTGTCAGAACTAGATGGGATTATTGTCAGAAGAAAATGGTGAGCTTCTGAGAGGAACTGATGGCTAGGTAACTCAGTAATGTTCATTTGAAGTTACCTCATGTGTTTATTTTAAATATTTTTACTCAGTACAGGTTCTCTTTAAGGTCAGGGAATGAAGGGTTAATGAAGCTGTTAAAGAGGAACTCCAGTGAACATATTACTGTTGGCAGGTGATGTAGCTGCTGCATGGTTTTTGGCAGTTGGAAACCGCTGTAACAGCTATTTTCCACAACGCAACAAGGTTCACAGACAGGAAATTGCCAAAAAAAAGTACGTACTTTTCTTGTGGGAGGGGTTTCGTGTGTGTGTGTGTGTGTGTGTGTGTGTGTGTGTGTGTGTGTGTGTGTGTGTGTGTGTGTGTGTGTGTGTGTGTGTGTGTGTGTGTGTGTCACCACAATATCAGTCATACAGCGCTCCCTGATGGTCTGTTTGTGAAAAGGAATAGATTTCTCATGTAAAAGGGGGCATCAGCTACTGATTGGGATAAAGTTACATTTTTGGTCGGAGTTTCTCTTTAAGATCAGAGTAGGAAGGGTTAGGTAGACAGTTAAGGTAAAGGAAGGGAGGGTTAGGAAGGCTGCTAGGGTAAGTAAGGAAAAGCGCAGTGGATGAGAGGGTGAGGCCCCGCTCACATTACAAACGCTGATGGCCATGCGTGCAGAACGTAACGCATGCGAACGCACGCCATCCGCGTTTGTGTGCGTTGCGTGGCTGATCCCATCACTGAAAAGTGAATGAGGCAGCCGCGCGTTTTTGCAAAAAATGTGTGCAGCATGCGTTCCCGGACCGCACAGGTCCGGAACGCATGCAGTGTGAACATCAGACAGTGCACTCTATGCACTGTCTGATGTCGTGCGTGTCAGCCCCCCGCACGCGTTTCCAAAACGCGGCTGGAAACGCGTGCAGTGTGAACGGGGCCTTAGACTTGTCAAAGAAGCACATGAAAAAGTTAATATATGAGGTATAAAGATCCCCATCCTATTTTTCACCTATATAACCCACCTAAGTACTGGACTGGGCATTACCAGGCCCACCCTCCAAAGAAATCTATGTCATGGCCCATGGTTCTTCTTAAAATGTTTAAATGTAAAATGTCTTCACAGAACAATGCAAAACATTATTTAGGTTATTAGCATATGTATGAATTTCAGCAAAGGGCGAAAACGTAAAAAGGCAAAACACCATTGTGATTTCCCCATCACATGATAATAAAAGGGTGCAAGTCAGAAATCTATAAGCCAAGCAGTCACCACACCTGGAAGAGGAGGGGCCTCCTGTGTGCCTCAGAATCAGAAGTCGTTCTCTTTACTCATTACTTAATCTGCTACCACAACCAGATCGAGAAGGCGGTCCCCCAGCTTCAGCACCGAGGTGATGTCAGTCAGCTGACTCTGCACGGCCATCTTGTACTGACGCATTACACTGTGCTTTACCCAAAAACCAAATCAGTAAAAATAGGAGCCAGACCACTGTCTGTGGATGCCCTTGCGTTACACTTTAAGTGGCCATGCTGCAAAGGCACACATTGATGCAGAACATGGGCAGAGTTTGCAGCCTGTTTATTCAGAAAAGCGTGCAGTGCAGAATCAGCCGCTGACATCACCCTCCTGCAGGCTGGCAGCTGTGTCATCTGTGACAAGTGATTGTAAGATAAGGCAGAGAGCAGCACAGCATAAGAGGCTGTATAGGTTCAAAGCAATCCTTAATTCAGCTTCTGCAACAAGACAAACCATTCTTTAGTCATTGAAAGGAAACCACATAATGCACCCAAAAAAAAAGAAAATTTTTTTTTTAAATAAAGATAAACACCGGCCAAGAATGCTGAAACTGTGGAATTGAATGAAACCATATTTTACTTGTGAACTGCGTAGTACTACTTTGACATTGTGCAATGGCATACTGCCCTCTAGTGGATACGTAATAAAAGGGCCTACAAAATCTACTACACCACTAGGTTTCAAAGCCGGACGTTTAGAATTCGGATGGAACTGTGTATTAGCTAACTCATCAGCCTCTACATACCTCTCACTACAGATTTCCCATAACAAGCTAAAATTCTACTAAATGATATCACATATGGCAATCAGTCAAGCTGCCAGTATATTCTAGGTAAGAGAACTATCCAAGCAAGACAGATCAGTGAGCGTCAGCAGGGAAACTACTAGAGGTGGCAAATCACAGGCTAATCATTTCCAGCTGAGGCTAATTTTATCTTCATAAAGTACAGTTGTGTTCAAAATTATTCAACCCCCAATGCTGTAAAGTGTTTTAGGGAATTTAGTGTACATTTGTAATTGTGTTCAGAATGATATCTTACAAGGACGTTTTAAAGAACCAAATGCAACTAAAATGACATCAATTGTTTTTTGTAATACAGTATTAAGTGTTCTTTTTTTTGTGTGATTTCTTCATTGACAATTATTCAACCCCTTAAAGACTACCACTCTTAAAGAGACACTGAAGCGAGACTAAATCTCGCTTCAGCTCTCATATATAGCAGGGGCATGTGTGCTGAACGGGGTCCCTGACCCCCCAACCCACCCCCCGCAAACCTTGGTCGCAGACTTGGTCGCTGATTTTGCTTCCTGGAGGCAAGGGCTAACGGCTGCAGCGTTAGCAGTGAAGGAAGTGCAGTGAAGGAAGACTGAGAGGGGCAGGGGAGAGGCGGAGATACGCGCTGACAGACGCGCGTGGGGCAGGGCTGCGGCGGTTAGCCCTGCCCCAATGCGGAAGCGCTCCCCCCCATTACGGAGGGGATTTGGGGGGACAGGGACCCCCTTTAAGCCGCGGGATAGTGGCGTTTTAGCAGGGGCACACGTGCCCCTGCTATATATGAGGTCTGAAGCGAGATCTATTCTCGCTTCAGACTCTCTTTAAGAACAGATTCAGGTGTTTTCGATCAGGTATTGAAAACACCTGTGGATTTTAACGAACAGTAATCAAGCATAATAAGCACCAATTAGGCAGATTTAAAATGACTGATACTCAGCTCCTTCTAGATATTTACTGGTGTGTTTACAAACATGGTGAAGTCAAGAGAATGGTCCAGGAAGACAAGAGAAGAGGTGATTTCTCTTCACAGGAAGGGCAGTGGCTATAAGAAGATTGCAAAGATGTTAAACATACCAAGAGACACCATAAGGAAGCATCATTCGCAAATTCAAGGCAAAGGGCACTGTTGAAACGCTACCTGGTCGTGGCAGAAAGAAGATGCTGACTTAGACTGCTGTGCGCTACCTGAAGCGCAAAGTGGGGAAAAGTCCCTGTGTGACTGCTGAGGAACTGAGAAAAAGATTTGTCAGATGCGGGTACTGAAGTTTCAGCTCAGACAATATGGTGCACACTGCGTAATGAAGGCCTCCATGCCAGAACTCCCAGGCGCACCCCCTTGCTGTCTCCAAATAACAAGAAGAGTTGACTGCAGTATGCCAAAAGTCTTGTGGACAAACCACAAAAGTTAAGGGATAGTGTTCTGTGGACTGATGAAACAAAATCAGAACAGTTTGGGTCCATGGATCAACGGTATGTTTGGAGGAGGAAGAACATGGCCTATGAAGAAAAGAACACCTTGCCTACTGTAAAGCATGGCGGGGGGTCAATTATGCTTTGGGGCTGTTTTGGTTCTGCAGGTACAGGGAAGATTCAGCATGTGCAAGGTACCATGAATTATCTTCAGTACCTGGAGATATTGGATGAAAATGTGAAGCAGTCCGTCACAAACCTGAGGCTTGGGAGATGTTGGACATGTCAACAGGACATTGATCCCAAGCATACCTCCAGGTCCACTAGAGCATGGTTGCAGATTAAAGGCTGGAACATTTTGGAGTGGCCATCGCAGTCACCAGACTTAAATCCGATTTGAGAACCTCTGGTGGGACTTCAAGAAAGCAGTTGCAGCGCGCAAGCCTAAGAATGTGACTGAACTGGAGGCCTTTGCCCATGAAGAATGGGCTAAGATACCCGTAGATTGCTGCAAGACACTTGTGTCAAGCTATGCTTCACGTTTAAAAGCTGTTCTAACTGGAAAAGGATGTTGTACTAAGTACGAAGTTGAATAAAACTGATAATGATGTGAGCACAGAAAAGACATTTGTGGTTATTTCATTATAAATGTTATGTTATATTTGTCTGACTTACAAGTGCCTCCTTGATTTAATTGTAAACAAGATGACTGAAATGATCAAAATCGATGTCAAACTGGCCAAAACACTCAATTTCAGTGGGGGTTGAATAATTTTGAACACAACTGTAAATGTATGCAGCTGGGAACTGGACAATTCTAGATTCTTAAAGGACTTACGAGCCCAAATAGTAAAAAAAAGTTAAGTACCTTAATCATTTTTAAATGCACGGAGGACGCCGTCCGCGCCCTCCGTGCTGTTCCGCCGGGTCCCCGCAGTCTGATCGCCCCCCCGTGCCGCTCCCGACCCCACGGACGGGGTCGGGCTCCCCTTCCTCTCCCAAGATGGCCGCCGGAGCCGGCCGCGCAGTCCGCATACGCGTTAGTGCGGCTGCGCAGCTCTAGGGCCTCCCCCCCGATCCACGCACAGTAGCGTGGATCGAGGGGGGAGGCCCTAGAGCTGCGCAGCCGCACTAACGCGTATGCGGACTGCGCGGCCGGCTCCGGCGGCCATCTTGGGAGAGGAAGGGGAGCCCGACCCCGTCCGTGGGGTCGGGAGCGGCACGGGGGGGCGATCAGACTGCGGGGACCCGGCGGAACAGCACGGAGGGCGCGGACGGCGTCCTCCGTGCATTTAAAAATGATTAAGGTACTTAACTTTTTTTTACTATTTGGGCTCGTAAGTCCTTTAAGGTAGACAGGAAATAGCATTATGCATTTGAGGGGGAAATTCTACATAGGTCTAATTTAGGTTTTTGATGCACATACTAAAGGTATGGACACAAATACAGTTATCCTTAAAGAACCCCTGAAGCAGGGAGAGAAATAATGAAATTAAGCCCATCATTAAGACTCTTCATACTGCTTGTCATCTCTGGAGTCCCTCCCTGTTCCTCTTCTCACTACAGCAGTAGGAGTACTATCAGAAGTTTTCCTGAAACACTGACGAGTGATTCTGAACAGCACATGTGCAGTGAAATAAAGCACTAGTGGACAAGGGATTCCTTTTGCTGTGCATGCGTAGTTTGGAACTTACACCTACGCAGTTACAATTTGCTAGTTACCACTGGGGGGGGGGGAACTTCTGTAAAAGATATTCGATGGAGGGATCCAGTCGGTTGCGAAGGGGACCGGGAACAGGAGTGACCCCAAAGACGACAGCAAGAGGAGTGTAAGGATTACCGTACTTGTTTGTGGAAATCCACAGAGGTAAGCAATCAGCTCTGCTAAGACACTAATTACCTCACCTGTGAATGTTCGTGGTTTTCTGCAAAACATGTACTGCTGGTGGTACTTTGACAGGGTTGGGAAACTGTGGTCTAGAGCACAGATGTTTAACTCCAGTCCTTGAAGGTCATATCCATGGCAGTGTTTAGGATGGAATGAGAAATGATGAAACGTGTGCTCCTTGATGGACCACACCTTTCCTTAATGGCAGAGGCGTAGCTATGGTTTTCAGCGCCTGGGGACCAAGACAATCTTTGCAACCCCCCACCCCAACAAAATGGGTGTGGGCATGCATCAGAATATGGGCGTGATCATGGATGGAGACAAAACCACGTGTCCCCTTCCCCCATAGATAGCCAAATGTGCCCCCCTTCCTCCTGTTTGTATAGCCAGATTTGCTCCCCTTCCTCCTGTTTATATAGCCAGGTTTGCTCCCTTCCTCCTGTTGATATAGCCAGATGTGCCTGCATTTTCTGCTGCTGTAACATTTCTGCACTCCACTGCAGGGGGAAGGAGAAATAGGGGCACTTCGGACAGCCAGTAAGCTGCCTATCACTTGTGTAGGGGTGCAGCAGCTGTGCAGAGCGCCCTCATAGTGCTGCGCCCGGCGGCATATGTCCCCCATTGCCCACCCATAGCTACACTTCTGCTTATTGGGCCCCGTCAATGAATTTAAGCTGTGCCAAAAATGTGAAAGGACCTTGGCCTTTGGAGTTTGACATCCCTGGTCTAGAGCCTGTAGATCTGTGACCACTGTGCCTTGCTTCTTGACTACACTTAGCAATACTTGGTGAGCACCTCCAGACCACGAATGGCCTTCTTAAAAGCCATTTCCACCCTTGTAATCTTCCCAATTTAAGTTAGCAAACCAGTCACTCCCACTGTGAGCTAGATTTTACTTTTCAGCAGGTGGGAAGTGACTCTGTATATACAGGAAGTGACGATGGTAGCTAATCCGCACTCTTTACTCTAATGTGCTTGAAAGTGGTTTCCTCTCTTTGACCAAAGCATGGTTAACTCACACGCAGCAAGTACTTACCAAGATCTCTCCCTGAGTTTGGGATAAGGAGCCACGAAGTTAGGAGTACACGGGAGCATACAGAAGAGGAGAGGAAGGTGGTATTTATGATAATAAGAGTTATGGAGAGAGAGGATGAAGAATGGAAAGTAAACAGAATGGAACAGCAGCACAAAAAGGAGAGAGGGGAAAAAATTACATGCAATTAATACACAGTTAATATTTAAATTCCCATTACACCAACAAATTAAAATAGTCAGTTACAAAAATTAATATCAGTACATGCCAAATTGAATATTAAAATGCATGTGCATGCTCGTGCAGAGGACACAGTACAGCACGATGAGTGTCGCAGAGCGCATGTGAGAAAGACAGGACAGAGCGTGAGACGCAGTGCATTATGGGGGCCACAGCCGTGTTATCATGTGACCTCTTGTGCGTAACAGAATGGATTCCTGATCAGACCGGACAATCATGGCATTCAACATAAACGGTTAAGGGATTGACACTTATTCCCTGCTGTTAATAAAGTTTTATGCCTAAAAGAAGAACTTTATTTTTGCTGCCAAGTGAGACCGGATTCCCCCAGTGTGGTACGGGAGAATTATATTGGCTTGTGTGGGCAAAGTGAGCAGCTCTCCCTCCAGATGCTGACCAATAAGGATCCAGGGAAGGTGCAACTTTCAGAGATGGGATCGGGATCTTGTGTCCTATACGGAAGTAGCACAAGTGCAAGTGTGGCTCTGATAGCTGCTGCAGCCCTACAATGGGCACTACTTACCTGGTTGGGGATAGCCCTCTTCTTGTTAAGCTGTGTGCTCCTCTGCTGGGCACTAGAAAACACAAAGCACACACGTTACAACCCTGGAGAAGAACACAGATTGAAGTCAAGGTCCAAGCAGAAACATATGAAATGTGAACTGCACACCTGTTCTCAGCACTGTAAAGCATCTTCTTCCACCTATAAAATACTCTGTATATTCTAAACTTAGCGCCCCAGTTTTTAAACCTGAGAGAACAGATTACAATGGTTGCATAGGCTATGAATTGAGGGAGCCCTTACTGCCCCATTATCTATCCCATAACACAGGGGTGTCAAACGCAATCACGTATAGGGCCAAAATGGGAAACATATCCTAAGATGTAGGCCACATTTTAAGATTTAACATGTATTGAACAGTCTTAAAGTGTCATGACTATTGCGACTGTGGGAAGCAGTTTAATATTTACCTGCTCCAGTGTAGCTTTGGGACTCCTCTTGTCTTCCTGACAGCCACACACGCTATCCTGTGTACCTGTATCTTCAGAGGCATGTCACATTAATGGGAGAAGGAGGTATGAAAGCACAGAGCGTGCAGCTGCTGGGAACAGGAGACCCAAAAGATCGCTGGAGCAGGTACATATGGAGGTGGCAATACATGTGCTAATGCGATTTTGCTGAGGAGGGGATCCCAGCTGGGGGCTCAAACTGACATTATTTCAACCAGAAACCCTGTCAGTGTGCTGTCATTCTTTCGCTGCTTACAATGATGCACATTTGAGGCTTTTAAGAGCCACATAAAATGGCAAGGAGGGCCGCATTTGGCCCGCGAGCCTCGAGTTTGACACATGTGGTCTAAGACAATATTCCATTTTTTTCCCATACGTTACAGCACATCATTATCTGCACCAGTTCTGTAGGACACACAAGCAAGTCCCAATAAACACTGAACTCCTTGCCTTCCTTTCAAATGAGCACATCGGCTAATTCCTAAACCAGAGTAGATTGTCAGTGATGATGGATTTCATGCAACAGTCATCCTGTGATCTCAAGCACATGCTTCATAGTCTTCTGGGGAAAGCAGTAAGCCAAATCTTAGCGCAACGGAGAAGCGATGTTATAGCTATGGCCTACAAAAAGTTTATGGATTGTATGTTTTCAAAGAGAAGAGATTTCAATATTGGCGATAAGAATTCAAAGCCAAACCTGGATGCAAAAAAAGGGAAAAAAAAAGGTCTGCAAAGGGGGTTGTTCACTTCCTCCTACTGGTGACATCACAGGAAGTGAAAGGATAACCCTTTATTGGGAAACGGAAGGTAATAAGTGTAAAGTAGATGTTCTAACCTTTCACCACTGCATCCAACCATGAAGGGTTGTCTGGCTATTGGCCATCTGTGAACCTACATCCAACTGTGTATGAAGTGGGATTCAGGCCCGAGTCAAACTGGGTCCGCCCCTTCCTAATGCTGGATACACACCATGAGTTTCAGCGTCGAATGCGTCCATCGATACGCGTCGATTCAATCATTTTCGAGCATTTCCGAACGAATTTCGATGTTTTTTAGGTCGATTGCCATGTAAAGTATGGCAAATCGACCGAACGATCCATCGAAGCTTAAATCGGACATGTCGGAAATAATCGAATCGACACGTATCGACGGCCGCATCGAACGCGGAAACGCATGGTGTGTATCCAGCATTAGCTGGCCAGATAAGGTAATCTCAGGAATTTCTTTATTTACAAAAGCACTTACTAAATGGAAGTTGCTCAGTCCAACTTCCACAATGTTGTGCAAATGAGTAGGGAGGGCTGGCATCTTTGTAGAGACCCCATAAAAGGAATGCTTCTTGTAAGCCATAACGGAAATAAAATTAATAATAATATTATGCGATCAATATTTACAAGCCCCTAATTTCATTCTCTTATTTGCAAAAATAACAGTAATCTACCCTCATGATATATATAGGTGTTCATATCTATTGTAAATTTATTTTTTAAATGTATTTTTATTTTAATCTTACTTTTTAGCCACAAGATAGCGCTATACACTATGATGGTTACCACGGGGCGTTTACTTTTTTTTTTTTTTACAAAAACGTTTACTTTCATTTTTATGAATGAACATGGCTCCTGATTGAAGTACTTAAATTGTCTCAGGGAACACAGGTTCCAGTTAATCAATTATCAACATTTAAGTCCCATGCGCGTGTCAAAAAGACTCAAACTGGATGCAAATAGACAGTTAATTTACGAAGTTAAATAGAATTTTTTTTGAAAGTTTTCCTTTTAAAAGTACATTATTTACAGCTCCTCTGGTTGCTGCATTACAATGTAGTGCATGAATTTACTAAAACATTGTCAAGACAAGTCAAGTCAAAACAGAAAGCATCAAATGTCAAACACTGATTAGCACAGTTCAGTGATTGCAAACAGGTTAAACTGGATAATGAAGTATTTGCAATGCAGATGTGAGTGATGAGGTGAAGGAAGACAGTCTATACAGGCAATGTGACATGGGCACACACAAGCAGCAGGCATGCGGAATACCCACCCTGGGATGTGTTGCTCGGTATAACAGCTGTGATGGAAGAAAGGGTGAGCGAGGGATGGTCGTGGAGGACGCAGAGAGAGAAAGACAGTGCAGATCATGAATGACAGCAAGGAGAGAAACACAGGAGAAACGTTACAGACAGAGGCAGGTGCTTACTGCGGAGAGGAGGAAGAAGACATGACACAATCCATAACAGAACGGAGTGAGCTGAGGAAAGCATGAGCAATGCATACAAAGGAGGTGACAAACAAAATGGCCGCACTACCGCCCACTACAAGTACACAAAGAACAAATAGCTATGATGGTTTATAATAAACACGAGTACGTTAGCAATTGATCCACCGTTATCACACAAACTAATAAAGCTAAATAATTACGGGGGAAAAAAAATTCCAATGTGTATATTAAAAAAAAAAATTACATAAAAAATGAAAACCGAATTCAATATTTTTTTAAAAACAATTTGAATCATGTGGAACAAATTTTGAGGAAAGTTCCGGTCGTCCATATTGGTCACTTAAAGAGGAACTCCAGTGAAAATAATTTAATAAAAAAAGTGCTTCATTTTTACAATAATTATGTATAAATGATTTAGTCAGTGTTTGCTCATTGTAAAATCTTTCCTCTCCCAGATTCACATTCTGACATGTATTACATGGTGACATTGTTACTGTGGGCAAGTTATGTAGCTGTTTCTAGCTGCTCTGGCTTTTACAGACAGCTTTAAACAGCCATTTCCTGTCTGTGAACATTGTTACATTGTGGCAGTTTGCCCAGAGTACCGCGGTATTCAGAGCCTCTTGTGGGAGGGGTTTCAGCACAAAATTAGTCACACAGTGCCCCCTGATGGTCTGTTTGTGAAAATCATTCTATTTCTCATGTAAAAGGGGGTATCAGCTACTGATTGGGATAAAGTTCAATTCTTGGTTGGAGTTTCTCTTTAAAGATAACCCGAGGTAACCTTCAAGAGAACCTGTACTGAGTAAAAATATTTAAAATAAACACATGAGGTAATTTCAAATGAACATTACATAGTTACCTTGCCATCAGTTCCTCTCAGAAGCTCACCATTTTCTTCTGACAATAATCCCTTCCAGTTCTGACAATATTTTATCAGATCTGAAATATATCAGTTGCTGTCAGTAAAATATCAGTTGCTGTCAGTTACAGCTGAGAGGAAAACTGATGTACCAGGTAATGTCCATGTTTCCCTATGGCTCAAGTGGGCGATGTTACAGTTTAACTGTGTGCTGACCAGAAAGCGGTTATGGGTAATGGCTATTTTCAAAATGAAGGACGGAAAATTCCCTTGATCACAGTAAACAAACAGGACGCGGGACAGGAGAAAGACACTGAGAAGTAGACTACATGGAAGGTAACTGACTTCTGTATGCTTATTTTGACTTTTAATTTTCAGTTCAGGTTTTCTTTCAGATAAAAAACAAACAACCCCCCCCCTACTTGCCTAAGAAGAAAAGAGGGCGTGTTCTCCTCACCGGGACCCTGCGGAACATCGGGCCGCTCTCCTCTTCTGGCAGGGGCACACACAAGTGTCTCCAGCTTACTGCGCAGCCGTACTCACACAGGCGCAACATGGCCACGGTTGTGTTTGAAGAAGAGCGCGGCCCGATTTTCTTCCCAACAGACCCATTTCTGTTTTCTGGGATGGGGGGGAGAAAGAGCATGTCAGCGCTTGGCAACGAGGGACCGGAGGATGGCTTGGGAAACCTCTATAGGATCCGAAGGCTGCCCTCTTCTTAGGCAAGTACTGGTATGTCTTTTAGCCAGTGGTTCACCTCAGGTACGCTTTACACTCTCAATTCCTGTTCCCAGGACCGCAAGAGGCTTTAAGTTTAAATTAGAAGAAAGGTAATCTTAGGGGCTGGATTCTCACTTTTCTTTGCACATGTATATTTTGCCGACTTACCGTATATACTCGCATATAAGCCGACCCTCCAACTTTTCCATGAAAAAACAGGGGAAAATGATTGACCCCCATACAAGCCGGGGGTAGGAAATGCTGGATTGGTGCAGGCCGCGTAATCCCCCCAGTGTGTCCCAGTATAGCTAGTATAGTGCCCAGTATGGGTAGGTAGTGCCCCAGTATAGCTAGTATAGTGCCCAGTTTAGCCAGTATAGTGCCCAGTATAGGTAGGTAGTGCCCCAGTATAGCTAGTATAGTGCCCAGTTTAGCTAGTATAGTGCCCAGTTTAGCCAGTATAGTGCCCAGTTTAGCCAGTATAGTGCCCAGTTTAGCCAGTATAGTGCCCAGTTTAGCCAGTATAGTGCCCAGTTTAGCCAGTATAGTGCCCAGTTTAGCCAGTATAGTGCCCAGTTTAGCCAGTATAGTGCCCAGTTTAGCCAGTATAGTGCCCAGTTTAGCCAGTATAGTGCCCAGTTTAGCCAGTATAGTGCCCAGTTTAGCCAGTATAGTGCACCAGTATAGTGCCCAGTTTAGGTAGGTAGTGCCCCAGTATAGCTAGTATAGTGCCCAGTATAGCTAGTATAGTGCCCCAGTATAGCTAGTAGAGTGCCCCAGTATAGCTAGTAGAGTGCCCCAGTATAGCTAGTAGAGTGCCCCAGTATAGCTAGTAGAGTGCCCCAGTATAGCTAGTAGAGTGCCCCAGTATAGCTAGTAGAGTGCCCCAGTATAGCTAGTAGAGTGCCCCAGTATAGCTAGTAGAGTGCCCCAGTATAGCTAGTAGAGTGCCCCAGTATAGCTAGTAGAGTGCCCCAGTATAGCTAGTAGAGTGCCCCAGTATAGCTAGTAGAGTGCCCCAGTATAGCTAGTATAGTGCCCAGTTTAGCTAGTATAGTTCCCAGTATAGCTAGTATAGTGCCCAGTATAGGTAGGTAGTGCCCCAGTATAGGTAGGTAGTGCCCCAGTATAGCTAGTATAGTGCCCCAGTATAGCTAGTAAAGTGCCCAGGTTAGCTAGTATAGTGCCCAGTTTAGCTAGTATAGTACCCAGGATATAGGTAGATAGTGCCCCAGTATAGCTAGTATAGTACCTAGTATAGTGCCCCAGTATAGCTAGTATAGTGCCCAGTTTAGCTAGTATAGTGCCCAGTATAGGTAGGTAGTGCCCCAGTATAGCTAGTATAGTACCCAGTGTAGGTAGGTAGTGGCCGGTATAGTGCCCTGCTCCCTCCGCTGCTATTACCTGCAGCGGCTTCCTCGTCCCCGGCGGCGCTTTCTCTTCCCCGCTCTCATGCCTCTATGAAGAGATCACAGCAGCGCGCCCGGCGCTGCTGCTCTGATGATGCAGGGGGCAGGAAAGAGCGCGGCTCCCTGTAGCGGCGATCTGTATCGCCGTTACCATGGGAACCGCTCTTTCCTGCCCCCTGCATCATCAGAGCAGCAGCGCCAGGCGCGCTGCTGTGATCTCTTCATAGAGGCATGAGAGCGGGGAAGAGGAAACGCCGCCGGGGACCAGGAGGCCGCTGCGAAACAAGTAATAGCAGCGGCGGTGGGGGGAGGGGGGAGCGGGGGCCGCGGACCACGGACCACCAGGGAAGACTCGCATACAAGCAGACCCCCCAACTTTTGACCAGGGCTGTGGAGTCGGTCCAAAAATCCACCGACTCCGACTCCTCAGTTTAGGATTCCACCGACTCCGACTCCGACTCCACGACTCAGACTCCTCTAATTTGCATATTACAATTTTGTTGATTAAAAGTATGTAACATGAAATTCGTCTCTTAACTGCCAACGCTTAGGAATTTTACAAGACAACTGAAGTGAGAAGGATATGTAGACTACTATATTTATTCTCTTTAGACTAAAACTAGTCCTTGGTAGGAGTACTTGTAAAAGGTGCAAACCGGAACAAAGAACATCTATCAGACCCTAGGCAATGTAAGTGTGGGTACATGTAAGAATGATGTGCAGGTACTCTGCAGGGGAATGAGGAGATTGTAAACAGACAACACCTCTGTGTTCAATGTGCACAGCATTTTCAGTGGATTCCCTGCAGCTCTGTGGGGAGTGCATATGTAGAGTATAGTACTACTGTGTAACAAAGTAAACCTGAGACAGATGAAATTCAAGTTTTATACATACCTGGGGCTTCCTCCAGCCGCCTTCAGGATAATCAGTCCCTCATTGTCCTCCACCACCTGGATCTTCTGCTATGAGTCCAGGTACTTGAGCCAGTCAGGCGTAGTGCGCATGCACACACTCCGCCGCCAGGAGCATACTACACCTGTGCAGCACTATTGCGCAGGTGCAGAATGTTCCTGGCTGTGGGAGCGGCATGCGGCCGGACAGCGCTGACTGGCTGAATTACCAGGACTCATAGCAGAAGATCCGGGTGGTGGAGGACAGCGAGGGACTGATTAGCCTGAAGGGGGCTGGAGGAAGCCCCAGGTATGTATAAAACTTTACTTTTCATCCGTCTCAGTTACCCTTTAATTTGTAGTCACCAAACCAAATTTTAATAACATATCACATTATTTGATTTCATCAGCAAAGGGAGTGCATACATTTGCATAAATCAGCATCAATGCAGAATTATTTCCATCTCGTTGACCATCTCTATTAGTGACACAGCTACACATCAGGCTTTATTCTTACAGCATAGATGTTATTTAGTATATATAAGAGATTCCTGTGTACACATCATATATACAGTCACAATCAGATATGTATATCTGACCTTAAAAATACGGGGACTGCTTTATTGAAGCAGCACAAGCAACTAATTTTGATTGGTTTATTTCATTTTTGTGGACTAAACACAGCTATTACTGTATATATACATTATTTTTAATGACTATTATCCGAGAAATAGAACATTTTATCATATTTTCTATTTTAATTACAGTTACAAATTCATTAGGAGTCGGAGTCGGTGCATTTTTTCCCGACTCCGACTCCAGGCACCCAAAATTGCCCGACTCCACGACTCCGACTCCACGACTCCGACTCCACAGCCCTGCTTTTGACCCCCTATTTGGGGGTCAAAAATTCGGCTTGTATGCGAGTATATACGGTATTCTTCAGTGCGGGAAATGAGGCAGCAATGAAGACTTATCGGGAATACCAGGTGGTCTTCGGGCTTATGTAATACGGCTTTATTTCATGCTTTGTGTCTTGAAAGAGGAGTGGACAGGAGGTGACGGGAAAATTCACAGATGGGGACACTGGAGGGCAAAGTTCAAACGAGGTTATGAACCCTTTCCACACTATGCAAAACTAAACGAAGATACATCCCCGAGGCTGGGCTTCACACAACGTGTACCAATGATCTATGTACAATAGCGGGGACCATTATACAGGCAAATCCAGCTACAACGTTATAGCTCTACTACAAAAGGCTGTTGGTCAATTGTAAGCTTCAGCTCTACAAACGGATCAATAAGATGCTAATAATTCAGAGTTGATGTTAATTGTATACAAATTCATGCAGCATAGCCATATCGAAAGCAGCTGCTGCTTGATCTATTTCTAAGCTGCATAAAATTAGCATCAACTCGCAACTATTCGCATTTACCAGAAAACCACCTTGCTAAACTTGACCAAATACGAGAAACCAGGGAGGCCGATTTCAATGCAAAAGCAAGCAGGGGTTCCCCGCTAGTGACTGTGCTGCTGACCCAATAACCTCACATTGACTGCTGGTCTTACAGTGGCACAGACAAGGGTATGGGCTGCTGTCTGCTGTCTCTAATGATGTTAGTCTCCCACAAAGCACCTATGAGGCACAGGGAGATGAAGGCATAATTAGGGAGGTCCAACATTATGTAATGCTAGGTACACACCATACAATTTTCTGTTAGATTATAGCTTTTTTTCATGTTGTAGGTAAATCTAACAGAAGAATCGAACAGAAAATTGTATGGTGTGTACCTAGCATTAGTCTTTAGAGGTCCCTCAGTCTTTACTGGGACACATCCTGCGCTCATCACTAACTACAATGGAGGAACATAAAAACTTACTGGATCGTTCCCCAGTCTCACTCCAATGCTCCTCACAGGAAGACTTCACCCATCACTTCCGATATGCAAATAGACAAAGTGTACAACTCTCCCTGCTCCCAATTATAAAGATGCTGTGAAGAAGCAAATCGGGGGGAGGGGGGGTGGGGGGGGGGGGGGGTGGGGGGAAGCAGTGGACAGCACCCTCTAGTGGTCTTTTGCGGTAATGCAACTGCAAACTCACATTTCTCAAAAGAGGCACCTAGTTCTCTGCTCCTAATTTGTTCTTTATAAGTAAACTAACATGTTCAATGTACCAATTCATTATTGCATATTTCAATCTGTATAATTAGGAGCCTAATTCACAAAGGAGGCCACCGGCCAGCTGCACATGTGAACCAGCTGGGGGGGGGTGCGTGTGTAATTGGCAGTGCAGAAGCGTCGCTCGTAGTAACCCAGCCAATAAACACGGTGATCACAAACAGGGCAATGTCCAATGGGCAGAACTTAATAGCAGCAACCAATCTTTTTGCACTTCTAGCACAGTTACTGGTAGTTACTGAATAGCTAATTAGCTCAACCTAGCAACGACTGGAAACTGCCTAACCTAGTCCTGAATCAGCAGATCTACTGCTGTAAGAGCCAAATGTTATAAAGTGTACCTGTGACACTGACCATACCTCTCTTTCTCCGTTATAGTATTAAACAAATTGGGCAAAGCACCTCCCCTCAGTCTGATAACTGGACAGTACGGTGAAACCCCCTCTCCTACTACTGGGCTAATTATTTTTTTATTTATATTTTAATATTTTCTTGGAGTTTAGCTTTAAATAGAATTGTGATCAGACACTATCAAAATATTTTAGGGCTCTTTCAGAAGGTTTAGGGGTTAAGTGTCCTTCAGCTGCTCAACAATGCAACCAAACGGGAGCATCCATACCACATGTACCACATGAATGTCAGTGGTTGACACGCAGTGCAGTTACCTCCCAGGAAAAAACAAACATAAAAAATGACTACATCAGGGCTGGCTACCATCAACTGATTGACATGCAGTGGTCGCTGAAGGAGCTGGACGATTGCGGCCGGCTGCAACTGCCCTGCACAGAAACAGGAGTGGCTGACAAGCAGTAAAGTGCTCTGCTGTCAGCCGTTCGTGTAAAAGAGCCATGAGTCGCCCGTGAATTATAAAAAACATTACGAGGCAGGATCACAGCCAATTCCATGCAGCTGATGTGAGATGAAGCCTCCAAAACAGAAGGGAATGGGAGACTTACTTGGCAAATCCGATGAAATCCTCGTGATTAGTGTTGATATAGGAGAGCTCAATTTCTATTAGTAGCAGAATCTGTGGGCACAAAGTACAGCAGTTAGTGCAAACAACAACACCGACTGTAGTCAACAGGCTGCTCTCCCAGGACTGTTGCTGCGATCAGCCTAGGCCACATGGGGTTAACTTGTGAGGCCGGCCAACACTGGAGAACAAAAGCCACCCAAACCTGTGTCTCTGCTTCCTATCGACTAACATACCTTATGGTGGCCACACACTTAAAGCACACCTCAACTGAGAAAGATACGAAGGCTGACATTTATTTCCTTTTAATCAATGCACATTGCCTGGCTGTCCAGCTGATTCTCTGCCTCTAATACTTATAGCAACAGACCCTTAACAAGTATGCAGATCAGATGTTTCTGACTGAAATCTGACTGGATTAGCTGCATGTTTGTTTCAGGTGTGTGATACAGACACTACTGCAGCCAGAGAGATCAGCAGGACAGCCAGGCATCTGGTATTGTTTTAAATGAAATAAATATGGCAGCCGCCATATCCCTCTCAGTTCAGGTGTACTTTAATATTTTTCTTGTTCGGTTCAGGAAGATTCGAGGATTTAATCTGCCTGAAATCTATTGCCCTAACATGTTTGATCAAATTTCAAATAGATTCTATCGATCAGACAGGACGATTGGTTTACATTGGTTGGGGGTGGGGCAGAGGCAGACTACAGCGTTGCACTGCACTGAAAAGTACAACACTGTGGTTGATTTCTGAATATTGATTTACTATGTTAGGAATTGATACCTCCCTGATTCGATTCCGATCAGATAGGGATTGATAATGTTGCCAAATTGGGTGGAAATCTAAGTCTATGGCCATTTTTCAACTCCATAGGGGAAGAGCCTGAGGTTGCCAGGATACTGGGTGCCAGGGCTGTGGAGTCTGAGTTGAAGCAATTTTTGGGTACCTAGAGTCGGAGTTGGAGAAAAATGCATAGACATTGAGCCAATCAAGAGTCAACAGGGAAGATTGATGAGATGAGCAGCAGGGTTCAGAGTCTAAATGAGATATGGTGAGTGAATGCAATAGCACATTTACTTTCCTGCATCAAGCAGGTAGCTACCTGAACTTCGACTTATGATCACGTGATCTACGCTCCCCATTCAGCACAAGTAATGTTGTGCCTGTCTGGGCTGAGACCAAGTTCTCAGTTCCCTCTGTTCAAACCTAATGGGGCACAGACTAAGCTCTCAGAGAAGATTGCTTATAGCTATGGAGGTCTGTTGTGCAGAAAGCTGAATTTTTTGAGTACCATGCATCTTTTCTGCTGTGTGCCCTACCTGGTCTTTTGTTCTGCCTTCCCTCTCTCTGACGTGCGTTGTAATAATCCTTTCGCTCTCTTCTCGAAGTCTTGGGTAGGATGCAAGCTATGGCAGAAAACACAAACCATCACAACAGGGAAGATGAGAGTCCCAGATATAAAACAATATAAAACATAGCTGACAGTGTTTCTTACTGCTTTGTTAATCTCTGCAAATTGTCAAATGTAATAATTGTGGCTAACAACGTTCTGCCTGATCTCTTCACTCTACTCCAGCTCCCTCCTTTGCAATACTTTGGCAGAACTGAAATATACCAGTTGCTGTCAGTTATATATCAGCAGCTGTCAGTTACAACTGAATGTGCAAGGGAATGTCCATATTTCCCTATGGTTCAAGTGGGTGATATTACAGTTTAACAGTGTGCTGACCAGGAAGCTGGCATGGGGTAATGGCCAATTTAAAAATGGAGGACAGAGAATACCATTGTTCACAGTGGAAAAATGGGACCGCAGGAGAGGAGAAACAGATTGAGGAGTAGACTACACGGGAGGCAAGTATGACGTGTGAATGGTTATTTTGACTTTTTATTTTCAGTTCAGGTTCTCTTTAAAGCAGTAGAATTAGCCATACTATGCCAGGGAAAAAACACATATATAAGTAGATAAATACTTGATCTACTTATATAACACATGTATTGTACTGTCCACGTTTTGATTTCAGTGAATGTTATATAGTAAATGAAGAGAATTCTGTTCCTGGTGGGGGCCATGTCTTTTGCCCACAGTTTAGGCTAAATTCTGATGTCATTTCTGCCCTTTACTTTTTTTTTCTCTTCTCCTCCAATCGCTGAGTCACCTCAGCCTTGCTTGTAAACACAAGTGAGCAGGGGATCGTGTTTAAGATAAGCAGCTAGGCAGGGAAATAAATGGAAGAGGAAGAATATATTACAGATAAAAAGAATCCCCGCCCCCCCCAGCATGCAACTGTGTGGCACTGACTACTAAAGGGTCAGTGCTCCTAAAGTATGTGATAACCCCAAATCATAACAGCAGAAAAAGTTTAGAAAGTTTTGAATGCATGCTTAGCATCTTTATCACTTAGTACACTCAGACCAGTTTGTTGAAATTTTATTTTTATGGTGACAATCCCGCTTTAAGTAACATGTCTGTTCAGCAGAGGAGGAAGGAGGAGCAGAGTGAAGAAACAGGCAGAGAGCTTCTAGCCGCAATGATTGCATTTGATGTTTTGCAGAGATTAGCAGAGCGGTACCAACTTATGCTGCTCTCTGCATTAAAAGTAAACTTTTTTTATACACAGGGAAAGCTTTAAAATGTTAAAGTACCCAAGAGTAGGTACTTAAATTGCAGCTTAGGAAGTTCAAGCCCACTTGTAACACGAACAAAAAGAAGAATCATGATAGCAGCTGAGTATTCAAGCAAAGATCAACACACTGCAGATGATTTACTACCACAAATAAACAGCATACACTGTACATGCTCGGGAAGACGCGCCAGTATGAACAAATGTGGGTTAAGATCAGTGCCCCATTTTAAAGACACCTCAGAATGACTGCACTAAAGCAATGTATGCACCATACTGTTTTGCTGTCCAAGAGTAAAGGACTCCTTCCAACACGGTCATTAGTGATCTGTCATGTTTCACCGACAAGTGACACTATTGTCACCATAGCAAGGCTTGCTCGTCCCCTCCAAAGAAAAGAACAAGCTGCTGGACAGAAAGCAGCAGAGCATCTATCCGGCCATCAATCCCAGATCGTCACCCAAAGTGTTTTAGGCAACAGGTGTTATTAGTGTGTACGAAGCTTAAAAGACCACTATCATAAAAAAGGTTAACATTTAAAATGCTTGCGTGTAAAATGTCCATTTGTTCCAGAGTAAAACGCACTATGAATTAACATTTTCCTATGTCGCTTTAATTTACAAGAAGTTATAAAAATCTGACAGACCTGAAAGGTTTTAGACTAGTTTACCTCCTTATGGGGAATTCTCAAGCTTTTCTTCATTTTCAAAATCACTTCCTGAGCAGCAGTTGTGCAGTCCAACTGCCAAAAACGTGCACGAGTAACGAGGCTGGGCAGCATCCTTGTATAGATCTTTTCAAGGCAGTGTTTATTTAAAGGATAAAAGGAAATGCTGAAAACCCCCCATGAAAAGATGGACTAGTCCAAAATCTGTCATATTTTAACTACTGTCTACCTACTGTAAGCACCAGGACCATGGTAGAAAAGTAATTTATAGTGCATTTTACTCCAGGAGAAATGTACCTCTTATAAGTTTGTGTACAATTGTATTTTACTTTCTTTTTTTGTGTGTGTGCAATAAAGTAGCTGTCCTTTAACACTGGAGTGTTAGTGCATTGTGCCTGTAAGGACTGTGGGGTCTTGGCCTAAATAAATCGCTAATGAAAGATTTGTTATACATCCTATAGAGACACTCGCTGGGTGCTTTATTAAGGGAACTTGCAGAACTGATTATCCATATAAATGAGCTAATCAGCCAATTATGTGGCAGCATTGCCATGCATAATATCATGCAGAATCAGGTCAGGAATATCACTGAATGCTAAAGATGGGGGAATGGTGGAAGGAGGGGGTTCCTCAATTTGGGTAGTGTTCAAACCAGATGGGCTATCCTGCTTATCTCCTCTGCTTCTAATACATTTAGCCATAGACCCTGAACAAGCATGCAGCAGATCAGGTGTTGCTGACAAGATTAGTTGCATGCTTGTTACTGGTGCTATTCAGACACTACTGCAGTCAAATAGACCAGCAGGGCTGCCAGGCAACTGATATTGTTTAAAAAGAAATAAATATGTCAGTCTCCATCGTCCTCTCGCTTCAGGTGTTTCTTTAAAGAGAATCTGTACTCTAAAATTCTTACAATAAAAAGCATACCATTCTATTCATGATGTTCTCCTGGGCCCCTCTGTGCTGTTTCTGCCACTCTCTGCTGCAATCCTGGCTTGTAATTGCCAGTTTTAGGCCTTGTTTACAAACAAAAGACACGGCTTGCTAACAGCATGTGATAGGCTGAGAGTATCTCAGTGTGTGAGTCATACAGAGTGTGCAGGGGGCCTGGAGAGGGTGTGTATAGCTTCTATCCTATCACAAGCAGAGCAGCACATTCTTGCCTGAGTGCCTGAGCCCGACAGAGGAGAGAAGATTAATTATATAACAGAGATAACACAGCCATTGTGCAAATAGCAAATGCTGCAGTAAGACAGACCACATTAGATCAGGTATAGGAACTTATAGGATAGAAGAAATAAGGCTGAAAATGTTGTTACAGAGTATTTTTAAAGAATTTGTGCCCCGGCTCCCCCAAGGTTGATATACTTTTAATTACTGTATTTTACCATTGAATACAGAGTTCATGGAATGAATATAGAGTGTGGTATTGCACCATATTAGCTAAGCCTATTTTAACATTAATCCTCAAGCAACCAGACAGCACACATATGCGGCATCAGCCAATTACCGTCAGTGAAAGATAACCAAGACATTACTGCATATCTTTTTTTTTTTTTTTTCTAAATACACTAGAACTATGAGGGGTATAGAGGCTGCCATAATTATTTCCATTTAAACAACACCAGTTGCATGGTAATACTGCTGATCTATTTGGATGCATTCGTGTCTGAATCACACAACTGAAACAAGCATGCAGCTAATCTAGCCAGGCTTTAGTCAGAGCACCTGATCTGCTGCATGCTTGCTCAGGGTCTATGGATAAAGTATGAGAGGCAGAGGGTCAGCAGGACAACCAAGCAAATTGTATTGTTTAAAATGAAATGAATAGGTCAGCTTCCATATCACGCTCACTTCAGATTTGCTTTAAGTTTGTTTCAAACACAAATAGGAGACAGTATCTAAAATGACTACACTATGTTCCTAATAAAGTGCTCAGTAACCTCTCATTAACCAGTTGAGGACCTCAGGCTTATGCCTCCCTAGTGACTGGGCAATTTTTACAATTCAGCACACTGTAGGTTTAACAGTGTGCAGCACGACCATACAACTTAGCAGCCAAATGAATCTTGCTTCCTTTTCTTCCCACCAACAGAGCTTTCTGTTGGTGGGATCTGATTGCTGCTGCGATTGTTTTTTTTAATCCATATTAGGCAATTTTTTCTTTAATTATCCCTCCCTCAGAGATCCAATCATCATGATCTCCTCTTATAGGCATTAGCCTATGATAGGGATTACTTTATGAGCCTTTCCTGTGGACAGCTCTTTGACAGACTTTGCACTTTCGGGGTTTTTGTTCTTTCAGATCACGGCTGGCAGGCTTTTCTCCGTAACTCAGCGGGATGCGTACGCAATCCCCGCCCCCCAGGACTTGACGCTGATCGGCGTTAGGCAGTCCTGGCTGGGTGGGCCACCTTCCCGACGCCTATCGGCGTTAGGCGGTCAGGAAGGGGTTAAACCGCAGCAGGTCTACTGTGATGTCAGACTGACAACTTGCATGTCTCGAGCACTGAGTGAGGATACACAGGATACAAGCATGTGCGGTCACAGCAAATGCAACTGTGGAGTCAGAGCAGCAGTTTTCTATAGACGTTTTGTCAGGATAAATAACATATTGCTATAGTTCATGCTGTTATTTTTTTTATTATTTGAACACAGTTCTGCTTCAACACCAGTCATCTGCAGCTCTTTTTAAACTTTTCAATCAAACCACAGCAAGAGGGGTGCAATTATGCACAGACTATGGCTCTGGAAGGTTACACGGGTTAAGCTCAATTGCCTTTAATCAACTGAAAGATGAACAGCGCATTTTGAAAGATTAAATATGCCCATTAAAGTGCATCTGTCATTTTCTACAAGTGCCAAAGGAAAGAGCACTTATGGCAGATCATAGCGTTTGCTCTCAGAGCGTGCAGGCAGTGCTGAAGCCTCTGCTAATGCTCCACGGACATGACTGCACCTCCCCACAATCCTGCCTTGCACTCGCTCCTTCTCTGGCACAGTCAGGTGACGCTTGCTTGGAATCCAGTCTTAAAGGAAGCATCCAAGCAGCTAAAAATAATGAGCTCTACTTACCCGGGGTTTCCTCCAGCCTCTGGCAGACGCTATGTCCCTTGCCGCAGCTCTGGTGTCCCGGGATCCCCTCAGTTTCAGATGCTGACCTTGCCGGACCACGTGGGTGTAACTGACAGTGGCGCAGGCGCACTACAGGTCGACCTGGTGAGGTCAGCATCTGCACCAGAGGGGATCCCGGGACACCGGAGCTGGGACGAGGGACACAGGGTCTGCCAGGGGCTGGAGGAAGCCCTGGGTAAGTATAGCTTTTTTTTTTTAGCAGCTTGGATGCTTCACAGTAGTGTCTGAATCACACCAGAAACAAACATGCGGGCTTATCTTGCCAGATCTGACAATAATGTCAGAAACACCTGATTTGCTGCATGCTTGTTCAGGGGCTGTGGGTAGAAGTATTAAAGGCAGAGGATCAGCAGGGCTGCCAGGCAACTGGTATTGCTTAAAAGGAAATAAATATGGCAGCCTCCATAACCCTCTTGCTTCATTTGTCCTTTAACTTGTAACTGTCGGGCATAAAATCAAAAATCAGTTCTTTATTTTTATCTGGTAAACAAGTAGTAAGGATGCTAATCCTGCAATCCAAAAGTTAAAATCTCTATTACTTTTCTTGTTGATAAATGATTTCCCAGTTTACTTGACTCTTATTTGGTACCTTGCCGCACAAAGGAAGTTGCAGGGCATGCTGGGTTGTCTTTTTTTGCTTCTTTATTTCCGCTTACTTAACCAATGTACATAAGCAAAAAAAAAAAAAAAAAAAGACAACCCAGCATGCCCTGCAACTTCCTTTGTGCGGCAAGGTACCAAATAAGAGTCAGGTAAACTGGGAAATAATCATTTATCAACAAGAAAAGTAATAGAGATTTTAACTTTTGGATTGCCTGGTTAGCATCCTTACTACTTGTTTACCAGATAAAAATAAAGAACTGATTTTTTATTTTATGCCCGACAGTTACAAGTTAAAGGACAAATGAAGCAAGAGGGATATGGAGGCTGCCATTTCCTTTTAAGCAATACCAGTTGCCTGGCAGCCCTGCTGATCCTCTGCCTTTAATACTTTTACCCACAGCCCCTGAACAAGCATGCAGCAGATCAGGTGTTTCTGACATTGTCAGATCTGGCAAGATAAGCCGCATGTTTGTTTCTGGTGTGATTCAGACACTACTGCAGCCAATTAGACCATCAGGGCTGCCAGGCAACAACTGGTATTGTATAAAAGGAAATAAACAAGGCAGACTCCATAGCTCTCTCCTTACAGTTCTCCTTTAACAAATGTCTGTAAATGCCTTTACTTTGGGCACTTGGGGGTGGGACGATACAGAAGCATGTTATGGACCAGAGAACTTGCCTCTGTGTCCCATATGCCCCTACCTGCGCTGCCTTGGGGACACTTTAAAGAGTACCCAAGGTGAGAGGGATAAGGAGGCTAACAGGTTTATTTCCTTTTAACTAATGCACATTCCCTGGCTGTCCTGCTGATCCTCTGCCTCTGATACTTTAAGCCATAAACCCTGCACAAGCATGCTGCTCAGATGTCTAGGACAAATCTGCCAATCTGTATTGCTTGTTTTAGGTGTGTGATTTAGACCTTACTGACCAGAAAGATCAGCAGAGCAGCCAGGCAACTGGTGTTGTTTAAAAGGAAATAAATATGGGAGCTTCCGTTAGTCTCACACCTCAGGGTCCTTTTAAGAGTGCATGCAATGACAGGGTCTGTCTTTTATACATGAGGTACTCTTTAAAGAGACTAACAAAATTTTCATCCTTATTTCTTCTATCCTATAAGTTCCTATACCTGTTCTAATGTGGTCTGTGTTACTGCAGCCTTGTCTAGTTGCACAGTGTCTGTGTTATCTCTGTTATATGATCTAATCTTCTCTCTTCTGTCGGCTCTGTCGGGCTGAGGCTGGAATGTGTGGAATGTGCTGCACTGCTCGTCATAGGCAGAAGCTATACACACCCTCTCCAAGCTCTGTATGAGTAAGAGACTGAGCTACTCTCAAGCCTATCACACTCTAGTTAGAAGCCGTGTCTTTTGTTTGTAAACACTGCCTAAAACTGGCAATTACAAGCCAGGATTGCAGCAGGGAGAGGCAGAAACAGCACAGAGGGGCCCAGGAGAACATAATGAATAGAATGGTATGCTTTTTATTGTAAAAATTTTAGAGTACAGATTCTCTTTAAATCATCTTTTTAAGTTTTGAATCCTAAAATAAAACAGAGATCTATAAAAAAGGGTCACTTTTAGGAGTAGGAGGATAGATACAATTGTTTACCTCATCAGTATATTTTCACCTTGGGTTAGCACTTCATTTTTGAGTACATTTAAAGATAGTTTAGAATCCGCTCTATACAGGGTTGCACTACCTAAATGAGACCGCTAGATGGCGACACATGACCAATATTTCTACAAAAAACATCAAGCAAGCCATCACTCCTTGTAATGAGATTCCATCCTAATAACCTCTTCAATAATGAATATTTCCTGGCAGAGACACTTCTGATCTCTGAGCCGGGTCTAGAATAGCAGAGAGCGGCATACATAAAACATTGGATATAAACAAGCGGTGGACTGGCAGAGGCAGGAGCGTCAGATGGGCAGACAGAAGGCAGAACAGACGCTGTAAGGCAGACAATGGATATATGTATCAAGAGGTCCACTGAGCCGCTAGGGCCCTCCGCACTCACTGCTACAGATAATCCATCAAGTACAGACCTCACTTTCCATTACTCAGAGCAGATTACAGTATCAGAGGCAACAGGAAGAGTCCAGAATGACCTCAACAACCACCGGACCCCTGGCCAATGTCCACGCAAGTGTATGTGTGGATTCACCCCATGCCTGTGGTCAGTACTGAAGACTCACCAGTCACACCAGCGCAAAACTTTGCCTCTTCTGGCGGCTATTTGAATCGTCACCGCGAGCACCAGTTTGACATTGGTGCATGTACTGACATCAATAAAAACGCGCATGGTACAGTCACTCATGGTGAGCATTCAAAAGAAACTCTTGGGGGTGGGGGGAGGTGGCATTAGGAGGAGGATTTCCAATAGATTTCATGGTGAAATCTATTGGAAATCTGTCTGCAGCATGTGGGCAGACAATAGATCCCTCTCTTCGATCAGAGTGGGCTCTATCTGGTGGCAGATCAACAGGTGTACCTAACCAGGAGTGCGATCGAGGGGGAGACTTTGCGCAAGACTCCCTAACACTGCTACTATCTATAGAGCGCGCCCTTGTGGCTGCAGCTCTAGTGCTTTGATTCTGCCAGGAGTAAAAAGCGCAATATAAATGTTCTGTGTCTTGCTGCTGAAGAATTTCCCTTCTCTGTGTTCGTTTAGCCAGATCAAAGTGTCTATTTCTTATGAGCAGCTGTGAATTGACTGCAGGAGCTCTGCTGAGGCAGCTCTCCCCACAGAATAAACACTGAGGAATAATCCTTTCAAGTGTTCCCTGCAAAGAGAAACCAAGTTAAAACTTTAGGATTTTATGGAAATATTAAGAAAAATCCTGAAGATTTTTTTCCCCATAAAGGTTATCTTGCTGTGCCTAACCTTTTAGAGCAGAGAGGAGTCCTGAGCCCAATTTTTCCTGCCGCTAGAGAGGTATGCCTTCCCTACCCTGGCAGGCTCGGCAGAGTATACAGAGTGGGCAGCAGGGAGCTCTTATAGTTGCCTGTCAGGACGGCTGGATCGGCAACTGACTTCCATCACTGCAATGCTGATGCAACCCTGACATGTTTTCTCTGTTCCGATCGCGATGTGATTGGGATCCAGGATACCATGTCATGTTACAGTGCCACCCGGTGGTGGAAGAGGGCTGATGGAATAGTCTCTTCCATCATCTCTGTTCCCCCACCGGGTGGCACTGTAACTAACAGTCTCCTGGATCCTGATCACCTCATATCGTGTGATCAGATATGACCGGGGCCCAGAAGACCTGTTGGTAGTTCAGAGCCGCTGGTGGAGAATCAGGTAAGTATAACTGCTCCCTGCCACCTGCTCGTTTAGCTGCACTAGGTACCCAAACAAGATTTGCCGACAAAGGTTTACGTCGCGCAGCAGTCTTAAAATGAGAAAGGTGCAGGTGAACAGAGGCGCCAATAGCATAAAACAATCAGATAAAACGTTTAAAACATGGACGTGGTGGACTCCTAGCCACTCCAAAGGACACTACAACCGACACCTTTTTAAGGTATAACACAAAGGAACAATTTATTATTACACTCCCAATATTGCAACCCGTTTCGTGGGCATGACCCCACTTCCTCAGGCAGTTCAGTTAGGAGTATAAAGCAGTTGCCGTCCGGCTCTGTACTAAGCGCCTCTGTGCTTTGTGAGTATTCTATACCTCTTTCATCCTCCCTCCTTGATCCAAACATACTACACTATAGTGCTCTCGGTGTCCCTGTGTTTCTCTTTAAAATGTAAAAGGGTTAATGGGCCCATAATGGTTTACAACACGTTTCACATCCCATTCACAGTAGAATAATTCACAAAAAGACTCTTGATACATATATCCCAATTACCAGGTTTTACACATACGCCTACACAGGCACAAACCATTGAGACAGTTACCCTTTTGTGTGAGGCGGAGCCCTCTGACCCAGTGATGTCACAGGCAAAGGAGGAGTTAAGCAGAGGGGGGAAAAAAGAAAAAAGAACCAGTGACAGACAGTGAGACAAGACAAAACAGTTAGTATGCGACAGAGAGAAAAGAGAGGAGCAGGGCAAACAAATCATGCTTGGCAAACACATAATAAATATCCCCGCTGATGAGGATTATCTCACACAGAACACTTCTCCCTGCCGACAGCAGAATAACTCAACATAACGGAACACTCTGTGACATTAGTAAATGGATACCGTCTCTTCATTACCATTTGTCATGAGGGAAGCCTGGAGGCAGGTTATTCATGAAGTTTTGTATTATTGCAACAGTAATGAGGCTCTTCTGACTAGAAAACTTAACAAAATCCCTCTCCTGAAAGAAACATGCAGCTCAGATGCTGGAAATCACTAACCTGGACCAAGTATGCAGCGATGTGAAAGCATTCTAGCCAGAGGAGCCACGGTACAGCTGTGGAAATAGCATTTCTGGGAGGTGGCCAGCAATGGCAAGCATCAGACCCTATGACTTTCAGAGCTGTGGAGTCGGCGTTGGATCTATTTTTGTGTACCTGGAATCGGAGTTGGAGTCGGTGGTTTCATAAACTGAGGAGTCGGATGATATTTGTACTGACTCCATAGCCCTGAAGACTGGTGAATCTGGAATTTCCCCATTCATTCCTATTTTTATATACTTGCATGGAGTAAAGCTTTGGCACACGTACAACAGTTCTTAGCCAAAGCAGCCGATGGGGGTAACCGAAACTGAGAATACACCCCCCAAAAATGGCAAAAAAATTAGAGACACCCTCTAATAACGAGTTGGTCCACATTTATGCTGGGAATACACGATAATTTTTTTTTTTGGCAGATTTACTTACCGATTGATTTTCCAATCGTTTTACTGATTGATTTCTTTTCACTTCTATGAGAAAATCGATCAGAAAAACAACTGAAATCAGATCAGTACTGTTGGAAATTATCGAGCCATCTATCTACTGAAAAAAAATCATGGTGTATTCCCAGCATTAGCTCTTAGCCGATATTCTTCTTAGCATGGACTCAAGAGCTTTTGCAAATTCGCATCCAAAAATTCCCATGCGATTCGCATGCCTCTAGTGGAAATGTAGCCTCACATCTCTGTCGCTCAGGTGTGCTCAGTCATAAGGCCACTGCATGACAGTCGCAATGCCAAGAAATCATTCCCAGTCCCCTGATAACACAATATTACGGACAGACATAAATAGCAGATGAGGTCACGAAGGCTTCTGCTCTCAATTAGCTGTCCGCTAACAGAATTACAAGACAGAGGACTTATCTCCAACCTATGTCTCCTAATCCCCGTAATACTAATTAATAGAAGTCCGCCACTGATTTGTATCTTGGTGACCCAGTGACTCACAGGGCTTTATCTAATAACCAATTATGAGCAAAAATCAAGCAGGCTAAAGCAGCTTATTGGAGTCAGGCAAAAGAAAAACACATTTGTATTGGTTGCTATGATTCATTGGTCAACTGAAGACCTTGCAAACTTAGAAATAAAGCTAATACAGGTTAGTCTTCCAAGACAAAAAAAAGCACCAAGCAAAGGAAAATACAATTGACCCATAGCGACCAATCAAAAATAAGCATTCACAGATGAATCCATGTTCTAGAGCAGGGGTATCAAACTCACGGCCCGCGGGCCAGTTGCGGCCCACGATACAATATTTTGTGGCCTGCGCCGGCAAAAGCTTCCTTATAGTTCGCTTCAGTGCTCCCAAGTAATCCGCTGCATCTCCGCCGCTAAACGAGGGCTGCAGAGCCCCCAAATCGCCCGGGGGGGCATTCTGCCGGCATTTCCTGGAAGGGGCAGAGCTTTCAGCTTCAGCTCTGCCCCTCCTGACGTCAATTGCGGCGCATCGCCGCCTCTGCCCGCCCCACAGAGACAGGCGGGGAGAGGCGACGATGCGCCGCGATTGACGTCAGGAAGGCCAGAGCTGAAGCTGAAAGCTCTGCCCCTTCCAGGAAATGCCGGCGGATTGCCCCCCGGGCGATTTGGGGGCTCTGCAGCCCTCGTTTTGCGGCGGGGACACGGCGGATTACTTGTAATGGGAGCACTGAAGCGAACTATAAGGTAAAACAGGCAAAATAGTTCGCTTCAGTGTGAATTTGATTTTGAAGTAAAAATCAATGCAAGGGAGGGGGGGGGTTAGGGGGGCTTTGGATTTTGTGAAATCCCTTATGCGGCCCAGCCTCATCCTGACTTTGCCTCCTGCGGCCCCCAGGTAAATTGAGTTTGAGACCCCTGTTCTAGAGGATCTTTTTTTTTGGGGGGGGGGGGGGGGGGGGGTGAAATGAAATGAATTACAGCTGATAAGCTGTAATCCATTTTCCAGGTGACATTCGGACCTCCTTGGCAGTACAGTAGCGGACATTTTTCCAATGCTTGCTGGCCACCCACGCCTGTGTTGTTGTGGCCTGGTCCCAGCTCCGCAGCCCCCAATTAGGCCACGGCTGGCGAACTGGGGGCAGCAATGCAGGTGGGGGTGGCCAGGCCATCACCTGTACAATGGATTACGGCCATTCTGGTAAATAATCCACCCGGAAAGACCCCCCCCCCCCCCCATCCTGCATCAGTAAGACAGGCATGACAAGCCTTGTTTTTTATACTAGAAGTCCTATTTAAATGCTATAAATTCCTTCTTACCGGTAACAGAAGAGGTAACTTTTGGATTATACAAATATAAGGCATAACTAATGGGACTGAATAAGGAATGGTGTTGTGGTTCATCAAGAAGAACACATTTCTCAATTTCTCTGTCCATTGTAAATACTGGCATTGATATGGCCCTACATGACTGGAGTTTGATAGCTGTGATGAAGAGTGTGTACAGCGGCCCTTGACCTAACTCTGTGCTTTGGCCAGTGATCAGCCTGGTGGAGAGTCTCACCTGAATGCATTGTTCGCTTACTCACCCCGCCCACTCTATCGGTCCTCCTTCCCCCTGTGTAGCCTAGAGACTAGGGATGCATCTGTACAGCCTCGGCCCTGCACAGTGACCATGCCAGGTGACATTCCTCGTACGTACGTAATAGGCGTTAAAGAGAACCCGAGGTGGGTTTGAAGAATATTATCTGCATACAGAGGCTGGATCTGCCTATACAGCCTAGCCTCTGTTGCTATCCCAAACCCCCCTAAGGTCCCCCTGCACTCTGCAATCCCTCATAAATCACAGCCAAGCTGCTGACAAACAGCTTGTCAGAGCTGGCTGTGTTTATCTCTATAGTGTCAGTCTGCTGCTCTCCCCGCCTCCTGCAGAACTCCAGTCCCCGCCTGCATCCCTTCCCTCCCTGCTGATTGGAGGAAAGGGACGGGGGCAGGGACCGGAGCTATGCAGGAGGCGGGGGAGCAGCTGAGACTGACACTACAGATGTAAACACAGCCTCACAGCACGGCTGTGATTTATGAGGGATTGCAGAGTGCAGGGGGACCTTAGTGGGGTTTGGGATAGCAACAGAGGCTGGGCTGTATAGGCAGATCCAGCCTCTGTACGCAGATAACATTCTTTAAACACACCTCGGGTTCTCTTTAAGGTGTGCCACTCCTGGGAGCTCCTACCTTTGTTGTGCATTGTCTCACAGTGTTCACCAACTCCTGGATGACGAGATCCACGCATTTCAGACAGGGTTCCTTCAGTTTTACCACCTGCTTCTTCACAATGGCTTCAAAGGCCATATCGGGTGTAAACAGACCTGTCCTGTATGAGAGGACACAGAGCAGTTGATAGCAGAAGAATACAAAGACATTAATGGCAGCTGCAGAATAAGTCAGTATAGTTAGATTGGCTGAACTTGCCTCACACCGTGGATGTTCTTAATGGCGTAACTAATTTCTCGTCGAAGATCTTTTTCATCAAATTCCATCTGAACATAGAAATGGAAAAGTTGTGGTTAGGGGTAGATAAGACGGGATACGAGAAATAGCAAGCACTGATGGAGCAGAGGTCCTAGAGGCCAAGGTGCAAGAGCTACGTGTAGAGCGGGAATGTCCAAAGTCCAGCCCTGGGGCCAAATGCAGCCCATTGAGCCATTCCTGGTGGCCGACAACCCCACCCCAAGCTCTCTACAGTGGTTGGTTCCATGCGGCCCGCAGGCCATAGCTGCAGTGCCACTTACAGGGGCCAGATGCAGCAGTACCTTGCACTGATTAGCAGTTGTCACTGTGGTAACTGCACACGGTATATGGGTTATTTCCCCTGGAAATGTCTTGGCAAAGTGGCATAGGCATAGTGTAACCAACAGCAATCAGCAAAAATTGAGTTTGATTTCGCTAGTTCGGCCCCCTAGCACTCAAGAATGGCTTCATGGCCCTTGGCCTAAAAAGTTTGCCCATCCCTGGTGTAGACGGTGACCGGAAGAAAGGTAGAAGCTGCAGAGAGAGCAAAATAATCTAACGGGGTACATGAAAAAAGCCACAACCAGATGGTGTAGAAGTGAGGCAGATTTAAAAACACCAATGCAGTTGTTTAAAGTGACCCATTACAACCTTTGATTAGGACATCAACCCCACGTCTGTGCTAGTGGTGCTCGGATACCCCCAATCACGAACTCGAGTAAATCCGGCCACGGCATAATCGAAATCTGTACATGCCGTGATCGTGATCCGGATTTGAATCGGAGCTCCGAATTCGAGATTTTAGCCGTGATTACATGTAGAATCCATGATCACGGATTTGACTTTAACGTTAATAGCAAAGCATGGATTATAAAAGGTGATCAGTGGCTACAACTTAACACATTTTTTCAAAAAGAACTTATAGTTTTTGAGAAAATATATTTTAAAGTTTCAAATGAAAAATGTATTTGTGATTAAAAGCCTGCCAACTTTAGCGGTTAATACAAAGCCCCCTTACATGCCAGAAACACCAAATTTGATATGTTAAGAAGAACAGCGGGAACAAGGGGAATTTGTTTTTTCAAAAAGACCTTATAGTTTAAGAAAATTGATTTTAAAGTTTCAAAGGAAGACGCAAAGGAAAAAAGTATACATGTAAATGTGGTAAGTTCATTTACTGTCATTTAAATGTATACTATTTTCCTTTGAAACTTTAAAATCAATTTTCTCAAAAACTATAAGGTCTTTTTGAAAAAAAAATTCCTCACTGTTCTACTTAACCTCCTTGGCGGTTTATTTTTTCTGCAAAAATTGCAGAAATCCAATTTTTAAAAAAATTTTTTTTTTATGTTTCATGTAAAGCTACCAGAGTGGTAGCTACATGAAACTCCACTAGAGGGCGCATGTGTCCCTCTAGTTCGATCGTCGCCGGCACTAATAGCAAACAGGGGAATGTGCATATAACGCGCTCCCCTGTTTGGCTTCTCCTGTCGCCATGGCGACGATCGGAATGACGTTATAGCGACGTCCTGACATCAGAAGTCTCCGATCCAGCCCATAGCGCTGCCCGGAACTCATTGGTCCGGGCAGCGCAGGGCTCTGGCGGGGGGGGGGGGGGGCGTCTTGCGCCGCTGCATGCGGGCGATCAGCGCAGAGCGGCGGTGATCAAGCTGTACGCGCGGCTAGCAAAGTGCTAGCTGCGCGTACAGCACTTTACAGGGTGAAAATCGCCTCTCCAGGGGCTGAGATCTTCTCCTGCGCGGCTTAGCCCGAGCTCAGCTCGGGCTTACCGCCAGGGAGGTTAACATATCCTGCAAATTTGGTGTTTATAGTGTTTAAGGGGGCTTTGTTTATAGCGTTTAAGGGGGCTTTGCCAACAACCACTGAAGTCGGCGGGTTTTCAGGTTATAATCACGGCTAAATCCGTGATCACGAGCCGGATTTGGACCACGATCACGGATGCATTCGGAACTGAATCCATGATCGAAAGGCGATCACCAATTTGGAATCCGACCTCGTGATCAGGAAAAACAGCTAATTATCACGAGTTACTTGTGATCACGAGACCGTGGAGAGCAACACTGGTCTGCGCCAACTTTCCTTGCATTGGTGTTGGTAAACCTACTCTATGGCTTTCCAAATCTCTCCTCAAGACAACACACGTGCACACACTGCATCATGTGTACAGATGGGGCAATTACTGTTCCAGCAATGATGATTAAAGAGGCACTGTAGTGGCATATAGTAGAATGCAGTAAACTATTCAGCATACCCACTTTTACATTACACATCCTGGCTTCAGCATTATTAACACTCCCGCTAGCTATACATTTCTGTATATTGTATGTAGTCCCGCCTTTCCAATGAGGCTTTGCCTAGGCTGTTTATTATGTGGAATTCTCCCCCCAAGGGGCCCATACACTGGTCGATTTCAGCCATCGATCAATTCTATCGAATCTATCGATCAATGGGAAATCGATTCTATCAAATCAGCTGATCGATCATTTTGTGGCCGATGTCGATGGATTTGATCTATCTGACTGGATGGAAAATCTAGGTCGATCTGGTGCTGGCAGCCCATAGAGTTGCATTAGATCTAATGGTCCAATAATGCACTTAGATCGATTTACAATAAATGTAATTCTAAAATCTATTGGAAACCTGTTACTAGTGTGTGCCACACATTAGATAGATTCCTGTCAGATTCAACTTGACAGGCATCTGACAGAAATCTAGATGATGGTCGAATCTGCTGCAAATCTATAAGTGGATGGCCACCTTAACTCCCAGACAGTGCATTCAAATAGTAAAACATTCTGCTGAGATCACCTGCCAGTACTAAAGAGGTTGCTGCCTGAAATAAATGTCAGAATGTAAATCAGGGAGAGGAAAGAATTTAATCTCAATGATTTACATTACAGTGATCAAAAACGAACTAAATCATTTATAAATGTTGTAAAAAAAAAAAAAAAAAAGTGATTCCAACTACAGTTCATCTGTGTCCAAGCAAAAGTGCACAGATATATATAGCCCCAATTTATCTTGCGCTGGTTTTGAGAAATCAGCCACAAGTTTACAAAAAGAGGGAGGACTATGCACAGAAAAGGTCAGCAATACCAGCTGGAGAGGGATTACATAAAATGCAACAGTGGGAGCAAAAAGCAATGAAATAAGGATACAAGGATTGCAAACATATTTAATAAAGCATGCAGTTACCAGGAGCTGCTTTACAAATATGCTATAATTATTACCTTGACAAGCTCGAATGGAAACCTCTCATGGAATATTCGGTTAATCCTGGCACCTCCGGACAGTTCCAGCGTGTCCACCTGATCCCCGGAACCCTCAATCCTCTTCTCAAAGTCCACCCCAAGCTGCTGGACCATCCTGCAGGATGACAGAGTTGTAAAAACACTCTTACATGCAACAAAATCCCAGATGAAAGTCATATCCTCACATGATGCCTCACATGATCTTGCCTGGATTCTGAGGTCTTGGAACACGTAGTTGTCCGACAGCCTACTTTTTTGGGAAAGGTCCAGGCACATCTTGTCACTCATTCACCCCCTGCTGATCCTTATGTCAGAGTACGCATGGCTACAGCCACTAATCATCCTGACTCCTGTTATCTTGGCCAGAAATGGGAGTGGATACTCATAGAATGGGAGTGGCTACTCCTAAAATGGTAGCGGCTTACCTAACCAAACTGGAACCAAACTCTTGCACCGCACGCAATGAACAGTATTTTTTCCACTGCTCTGTGTTCAGTTTACCCAGATTAATGTGACTAGTTCTTAGCAGCTGTGAATAGACTGCAGGAGCACTGCCATGGAGTCTCTCCCCATATAGTAAACAATGACGGTTAACCAATTCAGTGCTCCCAGCAAAGTGAAACTAAGTTCTAAACTTCAGGGTTATTTTAGGTGCTCTGAAAAATTGTAATGAAGACTTCTTTTCCATTTATCATGCAGTGACTAATCTTTTAAAGCAGAGAGGAAATTCTGAGTTCAGTTTCACTTTAGCAGACAATGGAAATGAAGGAATATGCAAGAACACAACTCCACCTAGTGGTTGGAGGACTTTCCACTTACTGGAGCAGAGCTTTGGTTTTCCTTGTGGGGTCATCCGGTCTGAAGTTTTTGTACTCCTCCACCTCTTTCTCCAGTGACAGCGTCTGGCTCTGCAACTTACTGCGCAGCGCAGGAAGGGTCTCCCGAATGTGGTTGGTGAGTTGCTGAAAGGGGAGGAGGAAAGGAGATGTGAGCACCATCAGCATATACACTCTAGGAGCCATATTACCATTGTCACCATACAATACCTGGTTCAGTGTTTTCTGTAGATGTGGTGTCCCCATTCTGTCTGCCACGTGCCGGTATGCAGGATGAGAGAGAAAGAACTTTCTTTCCGCAGCCAGAGCCGCCCGGATGTCCTTTTTACCATCAATGTCTTTCTGACTTCTATTGACAACACCGATATAGCCTGTGACAGAGATGGACACCAATGTCAGTTCTCAGGCACAGTACCAGAGCGACTATGAGGGTTTCCCATACAAGCCGAGTAATACCTAGGCAGCTCATGGTGACCCAGAACCACTAGGAAAGTATAGGGGACTAAAAGAGACCAGAGAGCCCTCTATTAAAAAGCAATTCTAAATGACCGCAAGGAAGGCTGCACATCCAGAACCGCTGGTGTATCCATGCCATGCACTGAGGAGGGCCAGAAAGTCAGTAACAGGCTGTATGCATATTGATTGATGTGGCTCACTATACAGCCTCACTATACTCCAGCAGTTCTGGATCTAAGCTTTGCTTTCAGCGGCATAAAGAGATGATTGGTATATTCAGTAGCGGTGCATTGTGGGAAACCAACTTCACTCAAAGCTGAATCACCACAAATGCCTTCTGTTTTAAGAAGGCAACAATTACATTTAGCCATGCCAGTTAAACTCCAGACACTGTGCAGGATGTACAATTGTTTTATACAGTAAATTATCTCTGATATTAGAAAGAGGAAGGAGATGGGCGGCACATTTTAACTTTATCCCGTTGTTTGGCCAACACACATGTGCATTACACTACTGGGCTACACACTGCCTGGGCCCTGTATTTCTTTTTCTGCTCTTTTTTGAAATTTGTTACATTGTAGTGCTATCAAATAAAAGCAGTCTATACGGAGAACTGCTTTTTTTTTATACTCATGGCTTTTGACACTGTTTGCTGATACCATACTGGAGGAGTGGTCTATAATCTTGGCACCTGGATGGTCGATTCTACCATTTGGGAGTTTTCGGAGCTTATATACAACCTTATAATGTGGGTTATTTCCAGCTGATCCCTTTATTGGTGATGGTGAGCACGTGTAATAACTGAGGGTATTACATGGTGGGATAGCCTCATCACCCCATGAGACCTGCGCCAATTTATGTGTCTGGTATTAGAAAGACCACCAGCATTTTCTTAGAATAAATGACAGAAGTAGTGAGCTCATTATTCCTTTACGTCCAGTGTGGGAAATAGCGCTGCGGAGTCGGGAGTAATTTTTGGGTACCTAGAGTTAGGTGGTTTTATAAACTGAGGAGTCAGATGATTTTTGTACTGACTCCACAGCTCTGGTAAGTATTAGACTGAGGAGTCGGAGTAATTTTGGGTACCTTGAGTTGGCGGTTTCATAAACTGAGACGTTGGATGAGTTTTATAACAACTCCACAGAGAAAGAGAGAGAGAACTGGGAAATCTCTATGGGATACAGAGCCTTCTTTCTACATAGGCGAGTATCTAAGGTGTTTTTTTTTGTTTTTTTTTTGCAGCCTGCTTCAGTTTGCTCTAAGCAGATGTGTCCAATGTACTGAATAAATTGCAGAGATTTTCCTCAATGCTTTTTCTCTGCAGAGGAGCCCAGATTACTCCTTACATGAACTCTTTCTCTCTACTGTGAAGAGTAAATCATTACAAGTGGCTCTATAAAAAAAAAAATGTCAAAACACACCTCCGCATACACTCTGTGCCCTGACAGCATCCTCAATTTGCTACAGCAACAGAACATGAAACCACAAACATTTTGGTTTTGGCGCCAAGTTAGGGGAATTCAGCTCTTCCACATGGGGCAGAGTTGGCCGTACCTCTCCGCAGTGGCAGTAGCTTATTCTCCAGAATATCTCTGGCGTCTGTGCCTTCATCCATCAGGTCCAGCTTGGTTATAACACCAATAGTCCTTAAGCCTAGGAGAAATAAAAAGGCAAAAAAGCATTAAGATAAAGGCCAGCAGCATTAAGGACTGCCCCTCAGAGGGGCTCACAATAATCCAGGGCTGTGGAGTCGGAGTAATTTTGGGCACCCGGAGTCGGAGCCGTGGTTTCGTAAACTGAGGAGTCTGAGTCGGGAGTCGGAGTATTTTTGTACAAAATCCACAGCCCTGTTTAAGTATTAGGCTAAGGAGTCGGAGTCGAGGAGTCGGAGTCATTTTGGGTACCCGGAGTTGGAGTCGTGATTTCATAAAACGAGGAGTCTGAGTTGGAGTCGGAAGATTTTTGTACTGACTCCACAGCCCTGCAATAATCCCTGCCAGTCACATGTCCATTGTAGTCTACGGCCTATTTAGGGAGAATCCAATTAACTCATCTGTAGGTTTTTGGGATGTGGGAGGAAACCGGAGTGCCCAGAGGAAACCCACACAGCTTATTCCATGCCCGTGTCCTCTCTCTGTTCCCACTGGCCAACTGTCATCTCTTTGTAAACACCAAATGTTAACCCTATGTCAGCTTCCATGAAAGCAGGAAATAGTCACACTGGAGATTTATTGCAGGATTTGTATCAGCTGTAACAAAACTTAAGTAGCAGCAGTCTCTGCCGCCTGAAGTACCAGAGACTGTGCAATACCGATGAATCGCCGTACATACTCACCACAACCGCCATCCACACAGCATGCTGGGAACCACAGGCCACCCACTTTGCTGTCCCTATGACGGCAGAACCCACTTTCATTGGCTCCTCACCGTGTCTATCAATGTAAGCCAATGGGAGTTGCTTACATTGACAGACAGGATCAGGAGCCAACGAAACTGGCTCTTGACCCGCCCATAGGGCTCTGCCATCATAGGGACGGCAGGGTGAGTGAGCTGCGGCAGGGAGATAGCTATACGATTGATGAGAGTGACGAGTACGCGCGGTGGCGGTGGTGAGTTGAAACCTACACCCTGGCAGCTACAGCAGCAACAAAACAGGGCGTAGATTTCAATTAGCATCGTCCTTATCTTTTAGAGCAGAGAAGAAGTTCCGAGTTCTGAGCTGCTTTAATATTATTGTGGGTGCAGCATAATTTGCCAGTACCCACCAGGTTTATCTCACAGGCTTGGGAATTGGCATATGTACGTGACCTTGTCTGTCAGCAAGTATCTTCAGCCTGATAATCTGTAGTACAACTGACAGATTTCATCTCACATTCTCCAGAGAATAACTGTGCAGAGATAATGTAATGCGTACACACAAGGGCACAATGCTGCAAGCCACCATTCAGAGTCTGTGCAATCTGCGGCTCAGCCGTACAGATAACGCCATCAGGGTTGTCTGCTGTGAGGCGGCTGCAACACTTCACATCTCAGACATAAATATACATTGTATAAACACAATAAGGTTTCACAATAGGCTGCATTTCCTGATCTGTAACTTCCTTTGTTTTCTGGTAAAGAAAGTCCATCACTGCCTAATAAAGTTACAGAACATATGCTACAACAGTCGTGGTTTCTCTACACACAGCGTGTACCTCTTTATAAAGGATGGTGTGTGCCAAGTACATAGTTTCTAGTGCTGTATTACATATACATTCACCTAAAGGATTATTAGGAACACCTTACTAATACGGTGTTTGACCCCTTTTCGCCTTCAGAACTGCCTTAATTCTACGTGGCACTGATTCAACAAATTGCTGAAAGCATTCTTTAGAAATGTTGGCCCATATTGATAGTATAGCATCCTGCATTTGATGGAGATTTGTGTGATGCCCATCCAGGGCATGAAGCTCCCGTTCCATCACATCCCAAAGATGCTCTACTGGGTTGAGATCTGGTGACTGTGGGGGCCATTTTAGTACAGTGAACAGTTTGAATCAGTCGGCCCATTCTCCTCTGACCTCAACAAGGCATTTTCGCCCCCACAGGACTGCCGCATACTGTATGTTTTTCCTTTTTCAGACCATTCTTTGTAAACCCTAGAAATGGTTGTGCTTGAATTCCCAGTAACTGAGCAGATTGTGAAATACTCTGCCTGGCCCATCTGGCACCAACAACCATGCCACGCTCAAAATTGCTTAAATCACCTTTCTTTCCCATTCTGACATTCAGTTCGAGAGTTGCCTAATGACTCCTTTAAGCAATACCAGTTGCCTGGCTATCCTGCTGATCTTTTAAGTATCAGTTGTGTCTGTAGCCACGTACATAGGCCGGTCTGAACTCTGCCCTTTTTTAATCGGAATAATAATAAAAAAAAAACGGAATCGCATTTAGTGTGCAAGAGGCCTTAGGGGTATCGGATTCAGGTAATTTAAAAGGTGCAGGAGCTCACCTACTACTTAGCCAAGCTCCAGATACCACACCAAGGTTATAGGTTAACTTTAGAATTCATTTTAGGAGGGGTTGGTGTAAAGGTGTGTACACATGTCCTCTGTTGGGGATCGGGATCCAATCCCCTAGGGCAACATCGCTGGCTGGCCTGTACAAATGTGAGTCAGCTACGCAGTTCTGTTGTTGTGTGCGGGGGGGGGGGGGGGGGGGGAGGGGAGGGGTGACGGAGCGGTGCGTGTGTTACGTCATACTGTGGGCGGGGAGCAGCGCAGACAATTCAATCAGGCATCGCGGGTGTGAGTTGATCCACCGGACAGATTGCTCGCTGGTTGGGGGTTGACGGCCGCTGTATACGCGCCTATCGGCTGAGGTGGTTGTAATCAGCCTTAAGTCAGGTGTACGTACGGGCCTTTAGAGGAAAGAAGGATAGAATTATTAATAGTCGGTGAGAGGAAGGTTGGCGTTTAGGAAAGGTTTTACTCTGGGAGGGCAGAGAGGATGGGGGGGGGCATCAGGCAAGCAAACAGTACAACATTAGTAATAGAGACGTACTGATATTCTACCTGTCGTCATCGCCGGGTGCCATATATAACACGCAGATGTATCTGAGTCAGAGTTGGTGGTTTCAATAAACTGAGGAGTAGGATGATTTTTGAGCCAAATCCATTGCCTTTGTAAAAATTAGACTAAAGGTGGCCACTAGCAGTCCAATTTCTAGCAAAAAATTGTTTGAGCGATTACAAATTCTAATCGTATTGGTTTTAAATCTCAGTTGATGGGCACAATCGTTTATGAACGATTACAAAAATAGACGTTCAATTGGATTTTTGTCAAACCAAAATTTAGATTTTCTCGTAGCGTGTGATTTTTCACTAGAAATTGGACAGTTAGTGGCCACCTTAAGGAGTCGGAGCAATTTTGGATACCTGGAGTCAGAGGTTTCATAAACTGAGGTGTCGGATGATTTTTGTATCAACTCCACAGCCCTGAGATGTACACACGTGTGCCATGTGCTGGGCAATGTAGCAGAGACTGCCATGCGATCTGTGGCACAGTCTGGGTCATGCCCCCTCCAACAAGTCAGTGCTTCGCCTCGCTTCTAGGAAAAGCAGTGGATTGTGGTGGTTGAACCAAATAATCAGCTGTTGAAAGTGAAGCTTCCCGGGATACAACTGATTGCTTGCATACCTTCAATCTGTTAAGTGTACAGCACAGACGGTGCCATGGATTGCAGTTGTTTGGCTTTCAACCACTGCAAACCTGACTACGTGAACTATGAGAACAATACACAAACAGTTATGAATGATGACCTGAAAGGTGCACTGTACATGTATAAGAAAAATTGTTTGGAGAACAACATAACCAATATATACTTACACCGGTCAGACTTAGAGTTTATACGGCTATTTATAAGGATATAGAATCAAGACAATAGGGCTTCGGAAACCAAAAATAGTTTTTAGATCTTTAATATTCAAAATTTGTAGAAAATTGACAGGTTAAAGAAAAACACAAGCCTGTTAGCACTCTTAGGCCCTGTTTACACTACACATAGATTTGATGCAGACTGGATGCAGAAAAACTGACTCCAGTGAAAGCCTATGGGCCTGTTTCCACTAAACGGGATTTTTCAGATGCAGATTTTTCCATAAGCATTCATTGGAGTCAGTTTCTCTGCATCCATTCTGCATCAAATCTGCATGTAGTGGAAACAGGCCCTTAATCAGTTGCTCTCAGTTATAACAAAGAAAACGGATTTTCAAAGTAATATCCATGTTTTCCTATTGGTGGGCCATTTTCACCTAGGTTATTGGTTAGATGTATTTATCACGGCTGAAAATTTTCTGTAAATTTTGAATATTTAAGATATAAAGGTTATTTCTGGTTTCCGGAACCCTATTTCCTTGATTCTATACCCTTGTATAAATTCTATGTGCATTGTACATAACATTTCCCATTATGTGGAGAATGAATGCAGAGTTTGTACTGTGTCTCATGTTTGTACTGCTCACCACATGAAAGAACAGGCCTGAACAGCTCCCTCCATGATAGCATGACTGATTCCATTTATTCCACATGTGGGTCCAGCAAGTTCCTGGGGCTTCAGGAGATGTGACTCACTAGAAGAGCAGCTACCTCCATCCTAATCCAGCTAATGAGGGCTGTTATCTCTTTCCCCTCATCCTCCTCCAGACAAAACATTTGTGGAACTCCGCCTAAACTCATCTCACTTCTCCATAATCTGCCTTACTGGCCAATCTTGTAGTGCCAGAGTTTACACCGTTCTCCACCCTTCCCACTCGTGTTCTGCAAGGTTAAATTACATCCCCCTCCTCATGGACCTAGATGTGGCAGTGACTGTATTCCTCTGCTATGTAATAAAGGCCTCCTCATTTAACCTAAAGTAGCCATTAGGTCATGTGATATTGTTAATGAGTAAGATCTGATAAAAACGCTGAACTGAAGTCTAATAAACATTAAAGCTCTTGAATGATGTTTCGAGCAATCTGTTGTCTGAACACTGACAGGCATCCTTGTGATGAGTGTAGCGGAAGCAGAGAGAGATTGCTGATCCTTGCAGGAGCAGAGCGAGACTGCTGGGCCATGGTGGGAGCAGAGAGAGATAGCTGGACCTTGGCAAGTGCAGAGCTAGATTTCAGGAGAGTTAGTGGGAGCAGAACGGGATTGCTGGACCTTAGCAGGAGCAGATTGTGGGAGCAGAGCGAGACTGCTAGACCGTGGTGGGAGCAGAGCGAGGATGTTGGACCTTGGCAGGAGCAAAGCGAGATTTCTGGACCGTGGTGGGAGCAGAACACGATTGTTGGACCTTAGTAGGAACAGATTGCGGGAGCAGAGCGAGACTGCTGGACCGTGGTGGGAACAGAGCAAGGTAGCTGGACCTTGGCAGCAGCAGAGCGAGATTTCTGGAGCATGGTAGGAGCAGAACATGATTTCTGGACCTTAGCAGGAGCAGATTGCAGGAGCAGAACGTGATTGCTGGACCTTAGCAGGAGCAGAGCGAGATTGCTGGACCGTGGTGGGAGCAGGGCCAGATTGCTGTAGCGCAGTGGGAGTAGCACAAGATTTCAGGAGTGCAATGGTAGCAGAACCAGATTGCAGAAGCACGACAGGAGCAGAGCGAGATTGCAAGAGTGTGGCTGTAGTAGATCAGGACTGCAGGAGCAGAGCAAGATTGCTGGATAGATAGCTTTGTACTGCATCAAGAGGTACAAAACTAGCAACACTCGTGCTATGACTAATATTAAATCAGATTCCTACTGGAGTCTGATCAAATAAGCAGTAGTTTAAGTGCAAGACCAGGATAACAATATTAAATAATAACATTATGGAGTTATCGGTCGTTCCCCTGTAGTGTACGGCAGGATTTATTGTATATACTCGAGTAGAAGTCTAAAAATGTAGGTCTGATTCACTTTATAAAAGTATAGTGGTCGACTTATACACGAGTCACAGGCAACTCTGACCACACCGAGTTATGTGTGTACTAATAGTGACATTCCCATTTGCAGCAAATTATCCTGTAGTGATACTTTGAGGAAAGGAAATGCACAGAAAACACAGGTCTGAAAGTCCTAGCTACAACAATTAACAAGGAAAGGGGCAAGGGGGAAATACTGGGCTGCATTTAAGTGAGTGAATAATTGCAGCATTTGGGGAGCCTGGATGAGGTATTGGCTGCATTTACGGGACAGGATGGGTTAATGACTGAAATACTGTAAGCAGTGCTATTAAGCCCTCCTGAGCCCCAAGTGCAGCCATTAACTTTGCTGGGTAGACTTAAACTTGAGTCAATAAAAAATTCCAGCTTAAGAGGGTTGAATATTATACACGAGGTCGACTTGTATTCGAGTATATACGGTAATCTCTTTTAAACAGCAGTTCCTGAGATGTAAGAAAATACATGCCGGGAATCCACACCCCATACACCTCTTATTTCTATGTAGGCCTTAGCAAGGCTGGATGTGTAATTCACCATTATTATCTCATTCTTCTGGACCTGGTATATCCTGTCAGGCCCTTTGAAGTCTGATATCCTCAGACAATACAACAGACTGAGGTGTGACTTAGCAGCGAGGAATGCAGAGGACACCCCGGAGCTTTGTTTCCTAACCACACACTCATGTATCCATATTGTACGAATCACGTCAGTCAAGTCTGCTGCTAATTTACAGGAAATGTATGGGGTTTACAAGTCAATTACCAACATTTATTAGCCACGATACTATTGTTTTAGTTTACATTTAAAGAGACACTGAAGCGAAAAAAAAATGATGTTATGATTTGTATGTGTAGTACAGCTAAGAAATAAAACATTAAGATCAGATACATCAGTCTAATTGTTTCCAGTACAGGAAGAGTTAAGAAACTCCAGTTATCTCTATGGAAAAAAGCCATTAATCTCTGCGACTTTCAAAGTCATGGAGAGGGCTGTTATCTGACTTATTATCTCAACTGTTACTAAACAAATTCCTTTTTCTCTTCCAGAGGAGAGGTCATTAGTTCACAGACTGCTCTGAAAGATTCATTTTGAATGCTGAGTGTTGTGTAATCTGCACATGTTATAGAATGATGCAATGTTAGAAAAAACACTATATACCTGAAAATAAAAATATGAGAATATTTTCTTTGCTGCTAATCTTCTAGTAATTATTCATAGTACACAACCAATTCATTATATCATTTTTTTTTCGCTTCAGTGTCTCTAACACTGGGGATAAGTATGAAATATTACAAATGAACGGACCGAACCACTGGCAACCAGCGGGTAATGAGCCCAAGCTGTAGTGATGGTCATTCACAGATCTATAGTGGCTTCATCTGGGAAGCAATCGATCATGGTTCCCAATCAGCAAGTAGCAACAGATCTATCTCCTTGTACCACTTATAAAACATCCCGCAGTTATTCACCTTGCCAGCAGTAAGGCTGCCAGCATCACTGATAAACTTGAAGGGAACCTGAAGTTAGAGGTATATGGATGCTGACATATGCATTTTCTTTTTGACACTACCAGTCGCCTGGCATCCTGCTGATCATTCTGGCATCAGAAGTTCCAGAATAACACACCTGAAACAAGCATGTGGCTAATCCTGTCAGACTTCAGTCAGAAACATCTGATCTGCATGCTTATTCGGGGTCTATGGCAAAAAATGTTAGAGGCACAGAGTCAGGCAACTGGTATTGTTTAAAACGAAATAAATTCGAGCCTCCATATCCTTATTTATTGTATCCCTCGCACTTCAGGTTAGTCAATGTTTTTCCTATTGTAACATAATGCCTTGCCCTGATTTACATTCTTAAAGAGAATCTGTATTGTTAAAATCGCTCAAAAGTAAACATACCAGTGCGTTAGGGGACATCTCCTATTACCCTTTGTCACAATTTCGCCGCTCCTCGCCGCATTAAAAGTGGTTAGGGCTGGTTCAGACGGACGTTTGTGCAGCGTCTACCGCCAGCGTTCGGGGCTTCGCGTTAAACGCTCCCATTCAAGTGAATGGGAGCGCTTGTACCAAGCTTTTACGCGCGTTTACACGAACGCGGCGTTCGGGTCCCGATTTTCCCTGGCGTTCAAGGAGCCCCTGGAAGCTACATGTAGCTTCCAGGGACGGTTAACCGCGACGGGTAATGTCCCCCTAGGGGAAGAAAAAACGCGACCGCATGCGAACGCAACGCGAACGCTGCTGAAAGCCTGAACGCATCACGAACGCAACGCCAACGAACGCAACGCCTCCAAACGTCCGTCTGAACCAGCCCTTAAAAACAGTTTTAAAAAGTTTGTTTGTAAACAAACAAAATGGCCACCAAAACAGGAAGTAGGTTGATGTACAGTATGTCCACACATAGAAAATACATCCATACATAAGCAGGCTGTATACAGCATTCCTTTTGAATCTCAAGAGATCATTTGTGTGTTTCTTTCCCCCATGCACTGAAGTTTCAGGCTGCTCTTTTCTTCTTGCAAACAGCTTTGCCCTTGTTTGTAATTCCTCAGTATGTGAAAGCCCAGCCAGCTCAGAGGACGATTTATCCAGCTGATTAGAGCAGCTTCTCTCTTCTCTCTTATCTAAATAACACACAGGCAGTGTGCATAGAGGGGCCAGAAAGGGTGAGTTCATAGCAGAACCACAACACTGAAGAACTTGGCAGCCTTCCAGACACAGGCCGACAAGTCTGACAGGGGAAAGATACATTGATTTATTACAGAGACTGTCATAGTAGAAAGTGCTGCAGTTAGCCAGAACACATTAGAATAGCTTTTGGAACATGTAGGATGATAAAAAACAGGATGCAATTTTTGTTACGGAGTCTCTTTAAAGAGAACCTAAACTGAAAATAAAAAGTCAAACTAACCATACACAAGTCATACTTACCTGCTGTGTAGTCTACTCCACAATCTTTCTCCTCTCCTGTTTGTTCACTGTGATCAATGGAATTCTCCGTCCCCCATTTTGAAAATGGCCATTACCCCATAACAGCTTCCTGGTGAGCACACAGTTAAACTGTAACATCGTCCACTTGAGCCATAGGGAAACATGGACACATCAGTTCTCCTCTGAGCTGTAACTGATAGCAACTGATATATAACTGACAGCAACTGATATATTTCAGTTCTGACAAAATGTTGTCAGAACTGGAAGGGATCATTGTCAGAAGAAAATAATGAGCTTCTGAGAGGAACTGATGGCAAGGTAACTATGTAATGTTCAATTGGAGTAACCTCATGTGTTTATTTTAAATAATTTTACTCAGTACAGGTTCCCTTTTAAGTACTTAAAAAAAACCTGTAACAAAAAAACCCCTCGGGTGGGGGAAGCCTCCGGATCCTATTGAGGCTTCCCCTGTCCTCCTCGGTCCCACAGGGGCAGCGATTAAGCTCCCCGAACAGCGGGGATGTAAATATTTACCTTCCCGGATCCAGCGCAGTATCTGCTCTCCGCTCAGACATAGGCGGAAATAGCCGATCGCTGTCAGGCCGCTCTACTGCGCAGGCGCAAGTCTCCTGCGCAGTAGAGCAGACCCAACAGAGATCGGCTATTTTCGCCTATCTCCGAGTGGAGAGCCGCAACAGCGCCTCGCTGGAGCCAGGGAAGGTAAATATATCAGAGCTTATCAGTGCTTGTCAGGCTCCTCGAGGGAGGATTCCAGGACACTTCGGGGGAGCCAGCGCTGGACTGCCTGCAGCTACAGGGGAGGGGGAAGCCTCATTGCGACCCTGAGTCTTCCCCCTCCCGAGGTGAGAACCCCCCAGGGGAACTTTTTTTTTTGTTACAGGTTGTCTTAAAGAATGTAAATCAGGGCAAGACACCGTTACAATAGGAAAAAACATTGACTAAATAATTTATAAATGAATATTGAAAGGGGAAAAAAAAATTCTTTGTTAAGTTATATTCAGTAAAGTTCACTTTTAATGGAGAAACAGTAGAACCGTTGCCACCATTCGTTTTGTACTGTGTGATAAAATATAAAGCTATGTGGCAACCAATCTTTCACCCATTCAACTTAAATTTACTGCTATGCCCAATCACCCTTTTAATCAGTTTATCGATCTGTGGTCAATTGATCAACAGCAAAATAAAAGTAACTGAATCAGCCAGAAAATGTGATATAAGCTTATGATAAAATGAATTGTAGCACAGAACAGCTAAGAAATAGAACATTAGTAGAAAAAAAAAAAAAAAAAAAAAGTCTTATACTCCATTATTTTCCACTACACGAAGAATTCAGAAACTTTAAGGGCCCGTTTCCACTTGTGCAGTGCGAATCGCCACGGTAAAAATTTGCATGCGGATGCAAATTTCGCATGCGGTTGTATGCGAATTTTCGTGCGAATTCGCATGAAAATTCGCATGGATGACGCTGTATGCGAATTTAACCATGGCAGTGCCGGTGTGCTTTTCCATTGATTTCCATGCGAATTCGCATGAAAATTCGCATACCAAAGCCACAGGCGATTTCCCTATTAAATACATTAGCGGCGATTCGCATGCATTCCACACGCAGGCGAATTCTGAGGGCTCTGTCGTGCAGAAAAATCCTGCACAGAAAAACGCTCAGGAAAACTGACAAGTGGAAACAGGCCCATCCACTTGTATTGGCTGTGCGAATCTGCATGCAGGAAACGCATGCAGATTCGCGATAGTGGAAACGGGCCCTAATTCTCTTTGCACAAGAGCTTCTCTGAGTTGTTCAACCTCACTTGGGTCAAGCAGTGCTGTTTTCTGAAGCACTTAACCTCTTTGCGACTGCCTAATGCCAATTGGCAGTCGCAAGGTGGCAGCCCCAGGACCGCCTCACGCCGATTGGTTCCGCTCCGTCATCAGTCTCCCAGCGGCGGTCGCCGCTAGAAGACTGTTGGGCGGCGAAACCGCCGCCTATTCACACTGTACACAGCTGCGATCTACGGCAGAGTTGTACTGGAGACAGCTGTGTCACTCGGCTGTCCCCCGGGAGGCTTAGAGAGCGATCCGCTCTCATAGGCTGATGTCTAAGAGAGCTGATCGCTGGGATCGGCACAAATTTAATTTACAATAAAATGATTAATACATTTATGGAAGGAAAAAAAAAACAAAAAAACCGCCCACAGCTATGATCAGAGCCCACCAACAGAAAGATTGGTTGGTGGGCAGAAAAGGGGGGGGGGGGGGGGGGGGAAATCAGTGTGCTGCATTGTTTGGCTCTGCAGCTAGCTCTTAAAGCTGCAGAGCCCTGATTTGTAAGGACAAATAGCCTGGTCACTGGGGGTAGGGAACCTATGGTCCTTAAAGGAAAGAGAAAATCTTAAAATACATGTAAACATATAAAAATAAGAAGTACGTTTCTTCCAGAGTAAAATAAGCCATAAATTACTTTTCTACTATGTTGCTGTCACTTACAGTAAGTAGTAGAAATCTGACACTACCGACAGATTTTGGACTAGCGCATCTTTTTATGGGGGGTTCTCAGGGTTTTCTTTCTTTTTAAAAGCACTTGGTGAATGCCAGTTGCTCCGTCCAACTGCCAAAGAAGTGTACTGGAGCAGGGAAGCTGGCCAGCATAATTGTATGAATATTTTTCAGGGAATGTCTTTATAAAGAATAAAGGCCACGGCTGAGAATCCCCCATGAAGAGATGGACTAACCCAAAACCTGTCGGTAATGTCAGAGGTCCACTACCCAGGGCCGGCGCTACCATAAAGCAGAGCCGGCCTTAGAGTACGCGGGGCCTGGGGCGAGTGTCATATGCGGGGCCTAGAGGCATAAGTGTAGGCCATGTACCGTACCACCACAGTCACGGGCTTGTCCACCTCTAAAACAGTATGCCTTATTGTTTAAAAACTTGTTAAAGGCCCCTAAGCCAACCAATACAGGAACAATTACAATTCGTAATGTAATCAAACTGTACCTATCCCTAGCTCCCCAGCCAGCCTCTATCTATCCCTAGCTCCCCAGCCAGCCTCTACCTATCCCTAGCTCTCCATGAAACCTAGCACCAATCACCAGCCAGTCTAGAAGCTCCAGCCCAAGCCCCCTCTAGCTTCAGTCCATGCTTGACTGCTGAAGATGAAAACCTAAGCAATAAAGGGGGGGGGGGGGGGGGGGCAGTGTAAAATATAAGGTGTGGTGTGTAAAACAAAATAGGAACATCTGAGTTGTTGTAAATGACACACTGCTCAAAACACAAACAGCTAGACTTATGTAGACCTTTCCTTCACCATGAGCATGGTATGGCGGGCATGACATGCGGGGCCCTCTTCATGTGCGGGGCCTGGGGCGATCGCCCCACTTGCCACCCCCAAAGGCCGCCTCTGCAGAAAGGCAAAGGAGGCAATTGCCCCAGAGCCTGTAGGGGCCCCTAGTGGCTACAAGAGGAAAACTTTTTTTTTCAAAAAGACCTTATAGTTTGAGAAAATCGATTTTAAAGTTTCAAAGAAAAAAAAAATACACATTTAAAAACCTGCTGACTTTAATGGTTAAAGGGACTCCGAGCTCACCCAAAAAAAGAAAGTTGTACTCACCAGGGGCTTTCTCCAGCCCAGTGCTGGTCGGGAGGTCCCACGCCGGCATCCTGGCTCCTCTCCTTGTCCCCGCTCCGGAATGGCTGACAGGCCGCAGCCCGGGCGACACTCGGCAGAGTGTCGGGCTGCTCCTTCCGCGTATGACGCGGCTGAAGTCACACGCCGGCCGCCTCGCATCATCACGGCGGCCGGCGTGAAAGTACTGCGCATGCGCTATTAAAGCGCGCATGCGCAGTACTTTCACGCCGGCCGCCGTGATGACGTGAGGCGGCCGGCGTGTGACGTCAGCCGCGTCATACGCGGAAGGAGCAGCCTGACACTCTGCCGAGTGTCGCCCGGGCTGCGGCCTGTCAGCCATTCCGGAGCGGGGAGAAGGAGAGGAGCCAGGATGCCGGCGTGGGACCTCCCAACCAGCACTGGGCTGGAGAAAGCCCCTGGTGAGTACAACTTTCTTTTTTTGGGTGAGCTCGGAGTCCCTTTAATAGCAAATCCACCTTAAATGCTAGAAACAGGATATGCAAGATATGTTAAAGATAATCTGTATTGTTAAAATCGCACAAAAGTAAACATACCAGTGCGTTAGGGGACATCTCCTATTACCCTCTGTCACAATTTCGCCGCTCCTTGCCACATTAAAAGTGGTTAAAAACAGTTTTAAAAAGTTTGTTTATAAACAAACAAAATGGCCACCAAAACAGGAAGTAGGTTGATGTACAGTATGTCCACACATAGAAAATACATCCATACACAAGCAGGCTGTATACAGCCTTCCTTTTGAATCTCAAGAGATCATTGTGTGTTTCTTCCCCCCTGCAGTTCTCATGCACTGAAGTTTCAGGCTGCTTGTTTTTCTCCTGCAAACAGCTTTGCCCTTGACTGTAATTCCTCAGTATGTGAAAGCCCAGCCAGCTCAGAGGACGATTTATCCAGCTTGTAAAAGATAAGAGAGAAGAGAGAAGCTGCTCTAATCTAAATAATACACAGGCAGTGTGCATAAAGGGGCCTGGAGGGGGGAGTGCATAGCAGAACCACAACACTGAAGAACTTGGCAGCCTTCCAGACACAGGCCAACAAGTCTGACAAGGGAAAGATACATTGATTTATTAAAGAGATAGTGATAGCAGAAAATGCTGCAGTAAAGCAGAACACAGAATAGCTTTTGGAACTTGTAGGATGATAAAAAACAAGATGCAATTTTTGTTAAGGAGATCATTGGTAATAAGAGGAAAAAACAATTTTTCAAAAATACCTTATAGTTTTTGAGAAAATCGATTTTAAAAAGTTTAGAAGGAAAAAAGTATACTTTTAAATGCGGTAAATGTCACTTTTAGTAGCAAACCTAACGGTAGTGTAATTTCACATGTATCAAAAGAAAGAGCAATAAATTTCCTGACGGGGTTTCCAGGGGGTCCATACAGCCGCAATATAGCTGTATGAAAATCCCTGGCATTTTTTCCTTTTTTCCCAATTTAGTTTTTTTATGTTTAGATGTGGGGTCCCCCCTCCTGACACTTTTTAACCCCTTGTCCCCCATGCAGGCTGGGATAGCCAGACTATATCAGCTGCAAAAAAAGTCCCTTAAAGTGGATCCGAGATGAAAAACTAACTATAACAAGTAACTTGTCTATATATCTTATCTAAAGTTTAGATAGTTTACACAGCAAATATAGCTGCAAACAGCTTTAAAGCGAACCCGAGGTGGGTTTGAAGAATGTTATCTGCATACAGAGGTTGGATCTGCCTATACAGCCCAGCCTCTGTTGCTATCCCAAAACCCCCCTAAGGTCCCCCTGCACTCTGCAATCCCTCATAAAACACAGCCGCACTGCTGACACAGCTTGCCAGAGCGGGCTGTGTTTATCTCTATAGTGTCAGTCTGCTGCTCTCCCCGTCTCCTGCAGAACTCCGGTCCCCGCCTGCGTCCCTTCCCTCCCCGCTGATTGGAGGGAAGGGATGGGGGCAGGGACCGGAGCTCTGCAGGAGGCGGGGGAGCAGCTGAGACTGACACTACAGATGTAAACACAGCCCACACAGCACAGCTGTGACTTATGTCTGATTGCAGAGTGCAGAGGGACCTTAGGGGGGTTTGGGATAGCAACAGAGGCTGAGCTGTATAGGCAGATCCAGCCTCTGTATGCAGATAACATTCTTCAAACACACCTCGGGTTCTCTTTAATAGAAAATGATTATTTCTTCCTGTGATACAACAGCAGCAATGTTGTTTGTAAACATTACACAGAGGCAGGCTTATCTGTACCTTGATCACTAAGCCTGTGAAAGAAACCTAATCCCCCCTTCTCCCCTCTGAAATCAATGGCTAGTAACAACTCCTCCTGCCCAGACTGAGCTCCCAGGAGTCTTTGCTACTGTCAAGGCTCTCTGAAAACCTGTGGGCGTGGTTTATTTAGTTTACAGGGAATTAGAGTATTAAAGACAAAGACTTATATAGCGCTTTTCTCCTGGCAGACTCAAAGCGCCAGAGCTGCAGCCACTAGGGTGCGCTCTATAGGCAGTAGCAGTGTTAGGGAAACTTGCCTAAGGTCTCCTGCTGAATAGGTGCTGGCTTACTAAACAGGCAGAGCAGAAATTCGAACCCTGGTCTCCCGCGTCAGAGGGGGAGCCCTTAACCATTACACATTCCAGCCACTGCACTAAAAAAAAAAAAAAAAGTATTTGGCTTGAGGAATGCCCTATAAACAATAGGAAAGGAACACAATTATGCAATGAGTAAAAGTTCACCTCGGATCCACTCAAAACTCAACTCAAAAAGTTCCCCTGGGGGGTACTCACCTCGGGAGGGGGGAAGCCTCAGGATCCTAATGAGGCTTCCCACGTGTCCTCTATCCCACGGGGGTCTCGCTGCAGCCCTCCGAAAAGCCGCCCGACAGACCCGACTGTTAGTTCAATATTTACCTTTCCAGGCTCCAGCGGGGGCGCTGTGGCGGCTTTCGGCTCCGAAGTAGACGGAAATACCCGATCTCAGTCGGGTCCGCTCTACTGCGCAGCCTGCGCAGTAGAGCAGACCCGACGGCGATCGGGTATTTCCGCCTACTTCGGAGACGACAGCCGCCAGAGCACCTGCGCAGGAGTCGGGAAGGTAAATATTTACTTCGCCGCTGTACGGAGGGCTGCAGCGAGACCCCCGAGGGACAGAGGACAGCGTGGGAGCCTCATTAGGATCCTGAGGCTTCCCCCTCCCAAGGTGAGTACCCCCCAGGGGAACTTTTTGAGTTGAGTTTTGAGTGGATCCGAGGTGAACTTTTACTCATTGCATAATTGTGTTCCTTTCCTATTGTTTATAGGGCATTCCTCAAGACCCAACAGAGATCGTCTATTTTCGCCTATCTCCGTGTGGAGATCCGCAACAGCGCCCCCTGCTGGAGCCACGAAAGGTAAATAACTCAGAGCTCATCAGTGCTTGTCAGGCTCGTCGAGGGAGGATTCCGGGACACTTCGGGGGAGCCAGCGCTGGACAGGGGAGGGGGAAGCCTCATTGGGACCCTGAGGCTTCCCCCTCCCGAGGGGAGTACCCCCCAGGGGAACTTTTTGAGTTTACAAGATTTTCTTTAATGCCGATTTTTGTTCCAGGGTATCTGTTGGGGGGTCCCCCAGGTTTATTTTGCCCTGGGGCCCCATTGTTGCTTAAACCAGCCCTGCTACTACCTACTGTAAGTGACGGCAACATAGGAGAAAAGTCATGTACAGTGATGTACAAAAACTATTTGCCCCTTCCTGATTTCTTATTCTTTTGCATGTTTGTCACACTTAAATGTTTCTGCTCATCAAAAAACGTTAACTATTAGTCAAAGATAACATAATTGAACACAAAATGCAGTTTTAAATGATGGTTTTTATTATTTAGTGAGAAAAAAAAACAACTCCAAATCTACATGGCCCTGTGTGAAAAAGGGATTGTCCCCCTTGTTAAAAAATAAACTGTGGTTTATCACACCCGAGTTCAATTTCTGTAGTCACCCCCAGGCCTTACTGCCACACCTGTTTCAATCAAGAAATCACTTAAATAGGAGCTATCTGACACAGAGAAGAAGACCAAAAGCACCTCAAAAGCTAGACATCATGCCGAGATCCAAAGAAATTCAGGAACAAATGAGAACAAAAGTAATTGAGATCCATCAGTCTGGTAAAGGTTATAAATCCATTTCTAAAGCTTTGGGACTCCAGTGAACCACAGTGAGAGCCATTATCCACAAATGGCAAAAACATGGAACAGTGATGAACCTTCCCAGGAGTGGCCGGCTGACCAAAACTACCCCACGAGCGCAGAGCAAACTCATCCGAGAGGCCACAAAAGACCCCAGGACAACATCTAAAGCAGTGGTTCCCAACCTTTTCCGGCCCGGGGAACACTGTCTGACCAAATTTTTCTCCGGGGAACAGAGCGGGGGGGTGGGGGGGATGGGGATGCGGCCCCCGGTTGTTTGCGCGACCTAGTCGACAGTGCCGTGCGCAGCAGGCTATGGGGGGGCCTGGAGTTCGGCTGCATAGCTAGCATAGTTGCCCCAGTGTAGCTAGTATAGTGCCCTAGTATAGTGCCCCAAGCATAGCCAGAATAGTGTCCCAGTATAGCCAGAATAGTGCCCCAGTATAGCTAGTTTTGAGGGTGCCCCAGTATAGCTAGTATAGTGCTCCAGTATAGCTAGTATAGTGCCCCAGTATAGCCCCCCAGTATAGCTAGTATAGTGCCCCAGTATAGCCAGTATAGTGCCCCAGTATAGCAAGTATAGTGCCCCAGTATAGTGCCCCAGTATAGCACCCCAGTATAGCTAGTATAGTGCCCCAGTATAGCTAGTATAGTGCCCCAGTATAGCCAGTATAGTGCCCCAATATAGCCAGAATAATGCCCCAGTATAGCTAGTATAGTGCCCCAGAATAGTGCCCCAGTATAGCCAGTATAGTGCCCCAGTATAGCCAGTATAGTGCCCCAGTATAGCCCCCCAGTATAGCTAGTATAGTGCCCCAGTATAGCCCCCCCAGTATAGCTAGTATAGTGCCCCAGTATAGCCAGTGTAGTGCCCCAGTATAGCCAGTGTAGTGCCCCAGTATAGCTAGTATAGTGCCCCAGTATAGCTAGTATAGTGCCCCAGTATAGCCAGTATAGTGCCCCAGTATAGCCCCCAGTATAGCTAGTATAGTGCCCCAGTATAGCCAGTATAGTGCCCCAGTATAGCCAGAATAGTGCCCCAGTATAGCCAGAATAGTGCCCCAGTATAGCCAGAATAGTGCCCCAGTATAGCCAGAATAGTGCCCCAGTATAGCCAGAATAGTGCCCCAGTATAGCCAGAATAGTGCCCCAGTATAGAGCCCCAGTATAGCCACCCAGTATAGCTAGTATAGTGCCCCAGTATAGCCAGTATAGTGCCCCAGTATAGCCAGAATAATGCCCCAGTATAGCCCCCCAGTATAGCTAGTATAGTGCCCCAGTATAGCCCCCCAGTATAGTGCCCCAGTATAGCTAGTATAGTGCCCCAGTATAGCCCCCCAGTATAGTGCCCCAGTATAGCTAGTATAGTGCCCCAGTATAGCCAGTATAGTGCCCCAGTATAGCCAGTATAGTGCCCCAGTATAGCAGTATAGTGCCCCAGTATAGCCAGTATAGTGCCCCAGTATAGCCTCCCAGTATAGCTAGTATAGTGCCCCAGTATAGCCAGTATAGTGCCCCAGTATAGCCAGTATAGTGCCCCAGTATAGCCAGAATAATGCCCCAGTATAGCTAGTATAGTGCCCCAGAATAGTGCCCCAGTATAGCCAGTATAGTGCCCCAGTATAGCCCCCCAGTATAGCTAGTATAGTGCCCCAGTATAGCCCCCCCCAGTATAGCTAGTATAGTGCCCCAGTATAGCCCCCCCCAGTATAGCTAGTATAGTGCCCCAGTATAGCCAGTATAGTGCCCCAGTATAGCTAGTATAGTGCCCAAGTATAGCCAGTATAGTGCCCCAGTATAGCCAGAATAGTGCCCCAGAATAGTGCCCCAGTATAGCCAGTAGTGCCCCAGTATAGCCCCCAGTATAGCTAGTATAGTGCCCCAGTATAGCCAGCAGTATAGTGCCCCAGTATAGCCAGAATAGTGCCCCAGTATAGCTAGTATAGTGCCCCAGAATAGTGCCCCAGTATAGTGCCCCAGTATAGTGCCCCAGTATAGCCAGAATAGTGCCCCAGTATAGCTAGTATAGTGCCCCAGTATAGCCAGTACAGCGGCTTCCTGTAACGGCGATATGTATCGCCGTTACTATGGAAACCGAGCCCTGCCTCCTGCGCATCACACAGAGCAGCCGGAGATACGCTGCTAGAACAACAGAGATCGTCTATTTTCGCCTATCTCCGTGTGGAGAGCCGCAACAGCGCCCCTGCTGGAGCCAGGAAAGGTAAAGAACTCAGAGCTCATCAGTGCTTGTCAGGCTCGTCGAGGGAGGATTCAGGGACACTTCGGGGGAGCCAGCGCTGGACAGGGGAGGGGGAAGCCTCATTGGGACCCTGAGGCTTCCCCCTCCCGAGGGGAGTACCCCCCAGGGGAACTTTTTGAGTTTACAAGATTTTCTTTAATGCCGATTTTTGTTCCGGGGTATCTGTTGGGGGGTCCCCCAGGTTTATTTTGCCCTGGGGCCCCATTGTTGCTTAAACCAGCCCTGCTACTACCTACTGTAAGTGACGGCAACATAGGAGAAAAGTCATGTACAGTGATGTAAAAAACTATTTGCCCCTTCCTGATTTCTTATTCTTTTGCATGTTTGTCACACTTAAATGTTTCTGCTCATCAAAAAACGTTAACTATTAGTCAAAGATAACATAATTGAACACAAAATGCAGTTTTAAATGATGGTTTTTATTATTTAGTGAAAAAAAAAAACAACTCCAAATCTACATGGCCCTGTGTGAAAAAGGGATTGTCCCCCTTGTTAAAAAATAAACTGTGGTTTATCACACCCGAGTTCAATTTCTGTAGTCACCCCCAGGCCTGATTACTGCCACACCTGTTTCAATCAAGAAATCACTTAAACAGGAGCTATCTGACACAGAGAAGAAGACCAAAAGCACCTCAAAAGCTAGACATCATGCCGAGATCCAAAGAAATTCAGGAACAAATGAGAACAAAAGTAATTGAGATCTATCAGTCTGGTAAAGGTTATAAATCCATTTCTAAAGCTTTGGGACTCCAGTGAACCACAGTGAGAGCCATTATCCACAAATGGCAAAAACATGGAACAGTGATGAACCTTCCCAGGAGTGGCCGGCTGACCAAAACTACCCCACGAGCGCAGAGCAAACTCATCCGAGAGGCCACAAAAGACCCCAGGACAACATCTAAAGCAGTGGTTCCCAACCTTTTCCGGCCCGGGGAACACTGACCAAATTTTTCTCCGGGGAACGGAGCGGGGGGGGGGGGGGATGGGGATGCGGCCCCCGGTTGTTTGCGCGACCTAGTCGACAGTGCCGTGCGCAGCAGGCCATGGGGGGGGGGGGGGGGGGCTGGAGTTCGGCTGCATAGCTAGCATAGTTGCCCCAGTGTAGGGAGTTTAGTTGCCTCAGTGTAGCTAGTATAGTGCGCTAGTATAGTGCCCCAGTATAGCCAGAAGAGTGTCCCAGTATAGCCAGAATAATACCCCAGTATAGCTAGTTTTGAGGGTGCCCCAGTATAGCTAGTATAGTGCTCCAGTATAGCTAGTATAGTGCCCCAGTATAGCTAGTATAGTGCCCCAGTATAGCTAGTATAGTGCCCCAGTATAGCTAGTATAGTGCCCCAGTATAGCCCCCCAGTATAGCTAGTATAGTGCCCCAGTATAGCCAGTATAGTGCCCCAGTATAGCACCCCAGTATAGCTAGTATAGTGCCCCAGTATAGCCAGTATAGTGCCCCAGTATAGCCAGTATAGTGCCCCAGTATAGCCAGTATAGTGCCCCAGTATAGCCAGAATAATGCCCCAGTATAGCCCCCCAGTATAGCTAGTATAGTGCCCCAGTATAGCCCCCCAGTATAGCTAGTATAGTGCCCCAGTATAGCCAGTATAGTGCCCCAGTATAGCCAGAATAATGCCCCAGTATAGCCCCCCAGTATAGCTAGCATAGTGTCCCAGTATAGCCAGTATAGTGCCCCAGTATAGCCCCCCAGTATAGCTAGTATAGTGCCCCAGTATAGCCAGTATAGTGCCCCAATATAGCCAGAATAATGCCCCAGTATAGCTAGTATAGTGCCCCAGAATAGTGCCCCAGTATAGCCAGTATAGTGCCCCAGTATAGCCCCCCAGTATAGCTAGTAAAGTGCCCCAGTATAGCCCCCCCAGTATAGCTAGTATAGTGCCCCAGTATAGCTAGTATAGTGCCCCAGTATAGCCAGAATAGTGCCCCAGTATAGCTAGTATAGTGCCCCAGTATAGCTAGTATAGTGCCCCAGTATAGCCAGTATAGTGCCCCAGTATAGCCAGTATAGTGCCCCAGTATAGCCAGAATAGTGCCCTAGTATAGCCAGAATAGTGCCCCAGTATAGAGCCCCAGTATAGCCACCCAGTATAGCTAGTATAGTGCCCCAGTATAGCCAGTATAGTGCCCCAGTATAGCCAGAATAATGCCCCAGTATAGCCCCCCAGTATAGCTAGTATAGTGCCCCAGTATAGCCCCCCAGTATAGTGCCCCAGTATAGCTAGTATAGTGCCCCAGTATAGCCAGTATAGTGCCCCAGTATAGCCAGTATAGTGCCCCAGTATAGCCAGTATAGTGCCCCAGTATAGCCTCCCAGTATAGTGCCCCAGTATAGCCAGAATAATGCCCCAGTATAGCTAGTATAGTGCCCCAGAATAGTGCCCCAGTATAGCCAGTATAGTGCCCCAGTATAGCCCCCCAGTATAGCTAGTATAGTGCCCCAGTATAGCCCCCCCCAGTATAGCTAGTATAGTGCCCCAGTATAGCCCCCCCAGTATAGCTAGTATAGTGCCCCAGTATAGCCAGTATAGTGCCCCAGTATAGCTAGTATAGTGCCCCAGTATAGCCAGTATAGTGCCCCAGTATAGCCAGAATAGTGCCCCAGTATAGCCAGAATAGTGCCCCAGTATAGCCAGAATAGTGCCCCAGTATAGTGCCCCAGTATAGCCAGAATAGTGCCCCAGTATAGTGCCCCAGTATAGCCAGTAGTGCCCCAGTATAGCCCCCAGTATAGCTACTATAGTGCCCCAGTATAGCCAGCAGTATAGTGCCCCAGTATAGCCAGAATAGTGCCCCAGTATAGTGCCCCAGTATAGCTAGTATAGTGCCCCAGAATAGTGCCCCAGTATAGTGCCCCAGTATAGCTAGTATAGTGCCCCAGTATAGCCAGTACAGCGGCTTCCTGTAACGGCGATATGTATCGCCGTTACTATGGAAACCGAGCCCTGCCTCCTGCGCATCACACAGAGCAGCCGGAGATACGCTGCTAGAACAAACACATGCGCTGGAGAGGGGAGAGCAGCCGCTGCTAAGGTAATAGCAGCGGCGGCCGCGGGGACGTTCGGGAGGGGGGGATGAGAGGACGGCACACCAGGCAACGTTCCGCGGCACACTAGTGTGCCGCGGAACACTGGTTGAAGAACGCTGATCTAAAGAACTGCAGGCCTCACTTGCCTCAATTAAGGTCAGTGTTCACGACACCATAAGAAAGACTGGGCAAAAACGACCTGCATGGCAGATATCCAAGGCGCAAACCACTTTTAAGCAAAAAGAACATTAAGGCTTGTCTCAATTTTGCTAAAAAAAACATCTCAATGATTGCCAAGACTTTTGGGAAAATACCTTGTGGACCGACGAGACAAAAGTTGAACTTTTTGGAAGGTGCGTGTCCAGTTACATCTGGAGTAGAAGTAACACAGCATTTCTGCAAAAGAACATCATACCAACAGTAAAATATGGTGGTGGTAGTGTGATGGTCTGGGGTTGTTTTGCTGCTTCAGGACCTGGAAGGCTTGCTGTGATAGATGGAACCATGAATTCTACTGTCTACCAAAAAATCCTGAAGGAGAATGTCCGGCCATCTGTTCGTCAACTCAAGCTGAAGCGATCTTGGGTGCTGCAGCAGGACAATGACCCAAAACACACTAGCAAATCCACCCCTGAATGGCTGAAGAAAAACAAAATGAAGACTTTGGAGTGGCCTAGTCAAAGTCCTGACCTGAATCCTATTGAGATGTTGTGGCACGACCTTAAAAAGGCGGTTCATGCTAGAAAACCCTCAAATAAAGCTGAATTCCAATTCTGCAAAGATCTAACGCTTGATTGCAGTTATTGCTGCTAAGGGTGGCCCAACCAGTTATTAGGTTCAGGGGGCAATTTCCTTTTCACACAGGGTCATGTAGGTTTGGAGTTTTTTTTTCTCACTAAATAAAAACCATCATTTAAAACTATTTTGTGTTCAATTATGTTATCTTTGACTAATAGTTAACGGTTTTTGATGAGCAGAAACATTTAAGTGTGACAAACATGCAAAATAATAAGAAATCAGGAAGGGGACAAATAGTTTTTCACATCACTGTATGGCTCGTTTTACTCTGGAAGAAATGTACTTATTTGTATGCATTTTAAATTGTACGATTTTCGCCACAGTTCCTCTTTAAGTGGTTAAATAGCAAACCGTGAGAGACCGCTTGAGAAGGCTTTAGTGCAGGAAAGTTCAAAGGGCCATTATTTACGCTTTGTTTTATAGTTTAAAATACAGAGTGTGGTTTTAAAAACTGCAATTTTAACAGAATGATCCAATGTTATTCAATATATAAATTGAAAATAAAAATTGGTGTCTTCATTGCTACTAATGTTCGTTCCTTATCAGTGCTACACATACAATTCATTATATCATAAGGTGTTTTTTTCGTTTTTGTTTTTTTTGCTTCAGGTTTGCTTTAAAAGTTTGTAATCAAGCAACAAAAGGATTAAAAACGACTATCCCTTTTCCAGCATCTTGTCTAAAAGTCTGAAGCTAGCGGCTCATGCTTTCAGCTCACATTACTTGTTACAGATAGCGTATTGAGGAGCTGTGGGGAGTTTTGAGGGTTTAGAAAATGCTATTATGTGCTCCTACAGGAAAGAGGCGCAAAATGCAAAAAGGATCCCCTGAGCACTGTATAGAAAAAGCAGTTACAAGAAAACACACTTATATAAAATACTTTAAGTAAATAATTCATAATATTCTTAAAATATTGAGCCCAGATATTTAACTTACCCTGTGGATCCACCTCTTTGGACATCTTCAAGGCGTCGGAGTTGGCCAGGTCAGTGTTGGCTGGAGTGACGGCCAGGATAAGGCAGCTCTCTCTGGAGATGAACTGGAGGATCATGTCCTTGATCTGGTACTCTATGTCCTGGGGCTGGTCACCAACAGGGACCTTTGTGATACCCGGGAGGTCAATCAAGGTCAGGTTCAGCACTAGAAATACAAAAGGTTCATTAGGGGGAATTGTGGTCTCTAACTGTGAGCGTTTCAGTGCTGAGTCCTAAACACAGTAACTACAATATTTACATATTAGCCTTACAGATTACAAACGGAAATTTAATTTGTTTAAACCTGCTGGTTTAACCCAGAAGCTTAGTCTGGTTTCTCCGCTGTGTAGTACAAATCATTTTCAGATCTCAGGGAACCCCTGCATTAGCAGAGGAAGTGGCAATATATTTTAGATTAGGATTGGTCATTAAAGAGTAACTGTCGGGCATAAAATCAATTCTTTATTTTTATCTGGTAAACAAGTAATAAGGATGCTAACCAGGCAATCCAAAAGTTAAAATCACTATTACTTTTCTTGTTGATAAACGATCATTCCCCAGTTTACCTGACTTATTTGGTACACACAATATTTGGTACACACAACATTTGGTACACAAAGGAAGTTGCAGGGCATGCTTTTTGCTTCTTTATTTCTCCTCAGACTTATCTAATGCAGCCTGATTGGCTGAAGCCTCTTTCCCTCCTGTTTTCCCTCCCACAGCTCTATTCCTCTCTGATTGGCCAATATTTCTCATGCTGAGACAATACACTTTCTATAGTGAAGGGCGGGCAAATCGGGCAGCCTGAGAGCTGAAGTGTGAGAGGAGCAAGCTGCACATTCACCACCCTACAGACAATTGCTGAAGTAGCAACACCAGCCCTGCTGTCTATATTTGTATTCTTATTACCTGCGGCTTTGCATAAGCTTTAGTTGTAGCAAACGAAGAAGTGCCATGAAAGAAAAGTACAGTAAGTATAAATTCAACATTCCTTTTACCCTGTATCAATAAAACGTGTATTCCTCCACATTATAGTATGATCACCAGAGAGCCCGGTGGTATCGCTGTACACATGCTAGACTGACGTCTCCCGACAGGGATCAGTACTGCACCCCCTCAGGTGACCTGGCTGGGCGGGGATATATAGACGCGTTTTGTTGCTCTGAGGGCGAAGGGGCAGGAGACGAGGGCTGACAAAGAAGTACAGATGTGATAACACACATTGGTCTGGCGGTGAGAATAACCGCCATCTGCCGCTGCTCCGCCCATTTGATCTGCCTGGTGGATCGCTGGGTCTGCTACACACACACACACACACACACAATTATCGGCAGAGGGGATTGTTACCAGCTACCTCTTATCTAGAGCAGGCTTTCTCAGCCAGGGTTCCTTGGGAACTCTGTAGGGGTTCCTTGGCATTCCCCCCCCCCAATCGTGGGGGGGGGGGGGATCGTGGGGGGGGGGGGGGAAGTATAATAAAGCACATTATAATAGGGGGTAACTAACAATAAGCACTAAATTGTGAATCAAAATAATAATGAGCACATTAATAAAAAGCACTAGGAGACAGTATAATGAGTGACAGTGTAATAGGAGGTAGTGAAACAAACTGCCTCACCTACTTTTTTTAGACCATGCCTCCTGCAAAATAAATGCAGTGGTTCCTCAAGATCAAAAAAATAGTTTGCAGGGGTTCCCTGACATTCAAAAGTTATTTGCAGGGTTCATCCAGGGTAAAAAGGTTGAGAAAGGCTGGTCTAGCGTGTACAATGCCCTTTAGCAATCTATCACCTCAAACAACAAGAGTGACGAGGCAACCAAGATTAATAAAACTTAACTAAAAGCAGATAAAATCGAAAAAGATGGAGGTAGCTTAAAGAGGAACTTCAGCCTAAACAAACATACTGTCATTAAGTTACATTAGTTATGTTAGTTAAAATAGATAGGTAATATAATCGCTTACCCACCCTGTTTTAAAAGAACAGGCAAATATTTGATTTCATGAGGGCAGCCATCTTTTTGGTTAAAAGCAGGTGACAGGGAGCATGAGACAGTTCCAACTGTCCTGTGTGCTGATCACCCCTCCCAGTTGCCTGGCAACGTGAATAACAGCATAGGAAATACCATCATGCTTTGCACAGCATCAGGGGAAAAAAGCCTGGGCAGTTTTCTTTGATGGGTGGAGCTTAGCTAAAAATGCAGCTAAAAATGATGCTTTGGTAAGAAAAACAAAGTTCCAATGCTGTGAAACTGTTAAACACAAAGCCTTTTCAGTTCTGCTGAGTAGATTTTTAGTCCGGAGGTTCACTTTAAGAAGACACAATCAATTGACAAAAACGTAAATTTTATCTTTTTTTTTTCCAATTGATTGTGTCGTCTTGAGAGGTAAGCTACCTCCATCTCTTTCAATTTTAATTGCTTTTAACTAAGTTTTATTCATCCTGGGCGCCGCTTCCCCCTTGTTGTGCTAATCCCACCTTCCCTTATTTTGGGGGAGGGAGTCTCAGTCTACAGTGCCTCTGCCACTTGCAGTACCAGTGCAACCATCTAGCATCCAGCCATTTCTGGTTGGATGTGGTGGGTTGCCCATTTGTGCAACCCACTTTTGTGAGTAGGTTTCCTATTACAGTTTTCACAAAAAAACCAAAGTGACATATCGCACTATTGGGCTCCCTTGTCTGCTTTTTCCAAGGTGTTTATCACCCAATCCTTTGTCTATATCACCCCAAACAATCATGAGAGATAGTTGTGGACAACAGGCCTTTTCCATGTAGCTGTTATATAATTATATTGTTAATTATTAATTATATTCTTATAATCAATGCTATCCAAATAAAAAAAAACAATGAAACACACAGACTTGTGCACCTCTCAGCAAAGCAGACTCTCAGTTTCCTATCAGGTCTGGTCAGAGATAGAAGGGAAATAAAAAAAAAATAAGAGTATTTCATTCACACACTTTGCACAGGAAGCTCATTGTAAGACATAAGTATAGTGAGCAGTGATGGTAATATTATACAGGAGCGCTCCTCAGACACACTTTCCAGTTAGAAGGGCAGATAATTGCGGCCTGAGAGTTCCCAGAGGGCTCAGAGCCAACTATAATGCTTCAATCTGAGGAGCCCTGGAGGTCTTTCATGCAGAAATAAAGGTAAGTGCTTCTTGTATGTTTTATCTGGATAACATGACCCGAGGCGCAGAGCAAATAAGAGGAAGACACGGCGCTGGAGACATCCCTGCTGGCCGGCTACACGTCCTGCGCACTCATAATATCAATTATGTCTTTTGTCACAATAAATAGCCCCTAAACCGATCTTACAGCACGGCTTGAGTAAAAAGCTTTTAAGCCTGAACGCTGGGCCCAGATAATGTGAGAATGCAGAGCTCTCCTACAGGAAGTCTGAAGAAAGAAAGAAAACTAGCTCTACTCACAGTGCAATGCCATTTTACACAGTGCCCAGGTAAAGAGAACCTGAGGCACTGAGGCAATCGTAAAGCTACATAAAATGAGATAATTATCTAAGAAGAGGGAAGCCTCTGGGGCCGGCAGCCAGGGCTGTGAAATGGGCACAAAAATCATCCAACTCCTCAATTTATGAAACCTCCGACTCCAGGTACCCAAAATTGCTCCGACTCCAAAACCCTTGCAGGGTACAAAAATTATCTGACTCAAACTCAGACTCTGCAGTTTATGAATCCACTGAGTGACTCCGGGTACCCAAAAATTACACCGACTCCTAGACTCCAGCCTGTGGCTTCCCAGGTTCTTCTCTAAACCACCGCCGCCACCCAGGACCCTCTGGAAGTTCACGCCCATACTCCTCTTCGTGCACAAGCATGGCTGTGCCGCCGTGAGAACGACCAGGCCTGGGCAGTGGCATGGAGACACTTGTGGACGAGCTTCATACACGAGCACACCCATGTATGCAGAGGCGTGTGGGTGTGGCCACATGACATCCAACTAGCTCTTGTTGGATATGCATTGGAGGGTCCATGCTGGGGCAACGATGGGGGTCAGGAGGGCATGGAAAGCCTCTGCAGGATCCAGAGGCTTCCCTTTTCTATGCAACGATCACAAGATTACAGTTCGTGTCTATGAGGACATTTACAATTTGGCCAGGGAGGGATATGGCAGCCAATAAAGCTGTACCCTTGGAGAAGGAGGAGAAATGTGCTAAATGCTATTGTGCTATCCAGGGAGTACGGCCCTAAATGCCACTAAATGTGTTTCTTGTAAACACGCTATTTGAGGCAAGAATTTCCAAAGATGATCGCAAACCAGTCAGTGCTTTATAGAATTATTCAGGCCACAGACATTCCATGACAACACTGTTAGACCTCTATTGTAATGCCATTGTTTCACAGTCCGCATACTTAGAGCAAGATTGTGATTAAACAGAATGAACAGGAAATAAAAAAACCACAAAAAAGAAATGACCAAAAATACCTCAACTTTGCAACCTTAGGGTGCAAAGAGTAAACGAAACAAGAAAACAGCTGTACCCGGCCTGGCACATCATACAGTAAAGCGAAAATTAAAAAAGCTCCAATACCAAAATTGAGACAGAGAACAAGGCAAGAAGGCGACTAGCACTCTGGGTTTCATGACCATAGTGAAACTATCTAATGTGCATACTATAGATTAATAGACTAGGTCAAGTAACATTTACCTGCACAGATAAATCAGGGGCATAGCCATAGCAGCTGGTATGGGGCCCAGGAGAAGAGGGGGGTCCAGATGGTACTTCGTATGTTGCTTTGTTGCTCCAACCTCTGACTTTTTCTTAGTGCTTATGGACTATACACAGTGTGCATTGCATGAGGATGTAAATTGACCAATCAACTCCTATTAACAGGGTAGGGGCAGGTAGCATTGCTCAAGGTCTAGATAGGATGGTCCCACAAAAATGTTGCTATGGGGCCCCATGAAGTCTAGTTACGCCACTAAGATAAAACATTGTGCATAAAATAAGATTCAGTTTAAAAGGTATGTTGTAAGAGCCACACTGCACCAATTTATGGAAAAGGTAAAAAATGGTCATCTTTTTCTTGTTAGGAGAGATTAAACTGCTGAACTCTAGAAATGTCATCCTTTATGCAACGTACTGATGTATAGAGAAGACAGTTCTCTGCATGGCCTTGCTTGACTTGCAGGAGCTCTCAGACGCAGCATCATTGGGATCAGTGAAGAAATGAGCTTTTCCTCCAAACTGACTGCGCAGCTTTACCGGGAAAATCATTCTATAAATGACCTGCTGCTCAGGCAGAGAGGTTTTCAGGTTGCTCACAGCTTTTGGATATCTGCTGAAAAGTCCTGGAATATAGTAATCTTGGCACAGTTGTATTGAAAGTAACTTCTTCCGCTTACCGTTCTGCCGCTTGTCGCAGGAGGTCACCTGAGGTGCAGATTCCCCTGTGGCAGAGGAGCCTAGGGTGTTTTATGCCACCGCTACCACGCTGGTGACATCTTGTGGAGAATCGCAAGCAAAACGGGCACCTTGTCTGCTGGACTGGGCAGCCCATATTTAATCAAGGTGGTTGGATGGGTGAGTGCCAGAGCAGCTGGGGGAGCAAACCGCTGTGGGGACAAGGGGATCAGAGAGCAGCATTCCTATAAGATTGCGGCCAAGCGAGTCTCCAGGAATTATTTTGTAGCAGGATAACAGAGGCGCCAGGTAGAGTAAAATTAATTAAAATCGTTAAAAAGGGGGAAGTGGCTGGACTCGCCTCCCTTCTGGAAGAAATGGCCGGACAACGGGCAAGTTACTTGCAGTTTAAAGTAACATTTATTAATAACTCCAAAAGTGCAACGCGTTTCACGGGTAACAGTCCCGCTTCTTCAGGCAAATGATTTTTGGAGGGTACACTGTCTGGTCAAGAGTTGGGTATAGATGATGTGTCCCCTACCTGCCCTAAATGCTCATCTTCCACCCCTACATGCTTTCATCTAATCTGGGAATGTCCCCACATTACAATATTCTGGAAACAATTAATACAATTCCTACATGAAAAAATGGGCTGTCCTGTGAAGATGGATCCTGCTTTGTGCATCTTAGGCCTAATAACAGATGACTCTATGCCCAAAAATACTAAATTATTTATATCCCAAACTTTATTTCAGGCTAGGCAAGAAATAGCCCAGAAATGGCTCTCAGCTGAATTTCCCACGCTCCAAGGCTGGATCTCCAGAATAGACCGCACCCTCCCATACAAGAAGCTTGTCTATCTTCACAGGAAGGCCATAAACAAACTCCATCTAATATGGGATAAATGGATAGAGAGATAGATTAGTGTTAGTATATACCATTCTTGATGTAAGAACACCATGGACCTTAAACTTTCTTGAGAGCTCTCTCTCCTCTTTCTTTTATAGTATAAAGTGTGTACATCCCCACATCCCACAGGACTAAACTGCAAATAATGTATATTCCTATGTCATTTCTCAATATTGCATATGTACATTTCTCACATGATTGTACTCGTGTTCTGCCTTGCACCAGGCAGTGTTGTAAAATTTGCCTTTACTGTTCCAATAAACTTCGCTTTGGGTTATAAAAAAAAAAAAAAAAAAAAAAAGAGTTGGGTATAGAGCCTCTGTCTCCAGGAAGCACACCTTCATACGTGCATTGCAAGCCACGCCCCCCCAGCTTCCCTCTTAGTTTGCCTCAGGTATACTTTAACCATTTAGTGGCATCCTAACGCATTAATACGTCATGCTTTACCCTATTAACGGCAACATGACGTATTAATAAGTCAGGCGTTCCCGCCGCTGCTACCGCCGTGTGCGCGCCGCTACGGCCGCCGTTTCCGTCAGGATCCCGTGCTGAGGGATTGGGGAAGAGGACCAAACGGTCCTCTACCCAATCGCAGTGCCTGGAGTGAATGGACGTGACCGCGAACAGCGACTACGTCCATTCACAAAAACAGGAAATGTAACAATTAAATAAAGTGTAAAAAAAAAAAAAAAAAAAAAAAGTGAACACTTACTATAATGAGTGTTCACTAACGCCATCTTGTGGCCAAAAAGTATATGACACGTACAAAATACATACATTTACAAGTACATACACATGAGTAATAAAATTAATAAAATTCCACTTCCAACACTCCCCCTCCAAAAGAAAACACTTGTAAAAAAAAAAATCAGTTTAAAATAAATAAATAAATACTTGCCTTAGGGACTCAGCTTTTTTTAATCTATATTTTATGGGGGAAAATTAATTTTAATTTATTACATTGGGGCTTGTAATTATGGCCAGAACAAAAAAAAAACAGAACAGAAAAATAACACCTATATTTCAAAATAATATACTGTCGCCATACATTGTGATAGGGACATAATTTAAATGGTTTAATAATCGGGACAACTGGGCAAATACAATGTGTTTGTTTTATCCACAGGAGAATGTTTAATTTTAAAACTATAATGGCTGAAAACTGAGAAATAATGTTTTTTTTTCTATTTTTTTGTTTTTTTCTCATTAAAATGCATTTAGAATAAAAAAATTCTTAGCAAAATGTACTACCCACAGAAAGCCTAATTGGTGGTGAAAAAAACGAGGTATAGATCATTTTCTTGTGATAAGTAGTAATAAAGTTATTAGGGAATAAAAGGGAGGAGCACTGACAAGTGAAAATTGCTCTGGTCCGTTAGAGTAAAAACCCTTGGGGGTGAACTGGTTAAAGAGACTATAGAGTCTAAAATGCACATGTGTACATGGCATTCTTGTTAAAAGTTATATTGACTTTGTTGGCCCTTTCAGTATAACTCATCCTCAGTGACCCCCTCCTCCCCCAATGTGGCAACTTCCAGCAGTTACCCTCGCCCCCTAACAGCAAAATGTTTGTGGCACGCTGTATCTCTTCTGATACAAAGAATGTCATGAACACAATCTGATCATTTTAGCATGGCAAAGGCAATCTCATCAGTTAGCTCCTGAATGAAGAAGCAGCTTCAACTTTTCACCCTTCCAGTAACTTGAAAACCATTAATATATATATTTTTTTCTATTAATTTATACGGTGTTTAAGGTTTTAGACCAGAGACGACATTTGCATTTCATACCACTTTGAAGTGAGAAGAATACGGGGGCTGCCATATTTATTTCCTTTGAAGTGATACCAGTTGCCTGACATTCCCAATCATCTATTTGGCTGCAGTAGTGTCTGAATAACCCTAGAAACAAGCATGCAGCTAATCTTGTCATATCTGACAATGTTAGAAACCTCTGATCTGCTGCATGCTTGGTCAGGGTCTATGGCTAATAGTATTAGAGGCAGAGGGTCAGCAGAATAGCCCGGCAACTGGTATTGCTTAAAAGAAAATAAATATGGCAGCCTCCATATCACTTGCACTGCCGTTGTCCTTTAAGTGTAGGAAGAGAAGAATGAGGTAGACTCTTCCTACGCTACCAGTACAAATACAGAAACCTGCACAGAATCCACAATCGGGGCTCTCACTAAAGCTCTCCCTATAATCCATCACACAAGATTAAGATGATTTTATGTAAGATGGATATTGGATTTTGATGCACACATCAATCATAGAACTAAACACAAATGGAATGTAATAGTTTGATGCGCCAGCATTTGTTTGATAAATCAATCTCTGACAGCATGACTGAAATTCCTATTAGTGCCATCGTGGAATCGTATTATTGTCCATCATAAAAGTGGCTTATTGATTTTTTTTTTTTTTTAAACGAAAATATGACAACAAACATATCGCTTCTCCTGCTGGAGGTTTGACTGACAATATGGCACGCTGCGCTGCTGCTTTAAATATATCAAATAAGACCAAACATTTTTACCTCAAACTGATGTGGTTATCAAATCATTATAGAACCAAAAAAAAAAAAAACAAAACAAAAAAAAAAAACTGTACAATGCATAGACCCCAGGTCTATAATCATGCAAGACTTAAAGGAGTTGACAGGCAAAAATTAAGAAAATAAGCGCTACTTACTGGGGGGCTTCCTCCAGCCCCAAGCTCCCAGCACGTCCCTCGCCGATGCTCTGCCTGCAGCCGTTCGCCGGAGCTCCGACCTGGTCCTCAGCAATGACGTCAGAGCGACCTGGAGGTCGCTCTGTACTGCGCTTGCGCGATCGGCGCTGTCAATCACCGCCACGTGGGCCGGAGCGGACTGTGCAGGCGCAGAACTACTGGTCGCTCTGACGTCATTGCCAGACAACTCCTTTAAAGAAAACCTGTAATGAGAAAAACCTCCCCTGGGGGGTACTCACCTGGGGTGGGGGAAGCCTCCGGATCCTATTGAGGCTTCCCCCGGCCTCCTTGATCCCACGGCAGCGGAGATATAGCTCCCCGAACAGCGGGGATGTAAATATTTACCTCCCTGGCTCCAGCGCAGGCACAGTATCTGCTCTCCGCTCGGAGATAGGCGGAAATAGCCAATTGCTGTCGGGCCGCTGAACTGCGCAATAGAGCGGACCCGACAGAGTGGCAATTTCCACCTATCTACGTGCGGAGAGCCCCCCCCCCCCCCCCCCCTGGAGCCAGGAAAGGTAAATAAATCAGCGCTTGTCAGGCTTGTCGAGGGAGGACTGCCGGAGACTTTGGGGGAGCCAGCACTGGACTGTCCGCAGCTACAGGGATGGGGGAATCCTCATTGGGACTCTGAGGCTTCCCCCTCTCGAGGTGAGTGCCCCCCAGGAGAATTGTTTTTGTTACAGGTTCTCTTTAAAAGGGCAGTATGGCGAAAATTATGCTTTTCCATTAACCTCACATCAGGTATTTAATATGGAGAGCATACATTTCTCCATAGACCGTGTGTTGAAAAAAAAGTAGCTGATAACACTAATTCTGCCCTCCTAGCTGAGCTGCGTCATTACCAAGCTCTTTGCATCGGACTTCACTGATAGTAGCAGACACTCCAGCTGATTCAGGCCTCTTGCACACTACATGCGTTTCCGATTTGGACCCGATTTTACATGCGATTCTGATTTGCGATTTTTAATCAGTACTGCATGCTGTGATTCTTTTAGCGTTTTTCTTCTTATTTTGATAGCATCCAGGGAAAATGGGAATCGCTAATCGGATTTGCAGTGTGCAGGGGGCCTTATAACGGCTGGCTCACACACTAGAGAGCCGTGCTGTTTTCACATGTAACTAGCTAAGTAAATAAATACATAGGCTGCTAAGTAACTAATTAGCAGCCTGTTTTATCCATTTACTTAGCTAGTTTATTTCAGTCATTCAAGCTAAATTGTGAAACTAATATATGAAGTAGGAACCCTTTTTGCAGATGTTTAGGCTTAATTAGTACAGCAGGAGAAATTGACAGCGCTTCCGGAAGTTGCACATGAATTAAAGGACAACTGAAGTGAGAGGGATATGGAGGCTGCCATATTTTTTTTCCTTTTAAACAATACCAGTTGCCTGGCAGCCCTGCTATTTGGTAGCAGTAGTGTCTGAATAAAGGGGCCCATACACTGGTCGATTTCAGCCATCCATCGATCGATTCTATAGAAATCGATCAATTCTATCAGAAATCGATTCTATCAAATTCCCAGATCGATCAATTTGGTCTGACAGGATGGAAAATCTAGGTCGATCTGCTGCTGGCAGCAGATCGATGTCCCATAGAGTTGCATTGGATCGAATGGTACAGTAATGCCTTTAGATCAATTTTCAATAGATTTCTAATAGATTTCATTATGAAATCTATTGGAAATCTGTTCCTAGTGTGTGGCACACATTCGATAGATTCCTGTCATATTCGACTTGACAGGCATCTGACAGAAATCTGATGGTCGAATCTGCTGCAAATCTCTAAGTGTATGGCCACCTTAACACCGGGAACACGTATGCAGCTAATCCTGTTAGATCTGCACACCTCTGTTTTGGATTAATTAGCTGATTAGAGTCTTACACTTCGAGCCTAAAATAGGGAACATTTTTACAATACTCAAGCCCCATCTACACGATACAATTCTTTGTGCAATTTCGATTCTATTTACGATCCGATTAAATCCGACATGTCCAATCGGGATTCGATTGTTTTGCAATGGCAAATCGAATTGAAACAAATCCCGATCGGACATATCGGATTTAATCGGATCGTAATCGAATCGCACAAAGGATCGTATCATGTAGATGGTCTGAGATTTTGATATGGGGCTCTCATAAGCTGTAAGCTATAATCCTCAAAATTATAACCAATAAAGCCCTGAAATACAGTATCTCGCTCTGCATGTAATGAGTCTGTCATATTAGTTTCACCTTTTAAGTTGAAATACTGAAATCATTTGCACGATATTCTAATTTTTTGAGTTTCACCTGTATAATTAGCTAGCCTCTCATTACCCATCTCTGGTTACTAGACTGAAGTCTAGTGATGGTGGGTAATGTATCAACTGAAGACGAGCAGCAGCAACAGTCAGAACAGAGCATTACCGGTAAATAAAAAGTGGATTGCCAGAAATAGAACCAGCATTGAAATATGTTGCTTTGCATATAATGAGTTTCATATATTAGTTTCACCTTTTAAGTTGAATTACTGAAATAAATGAACTTTTGCATGGTATTGTAATTTTTCAAGTTTCACCTGTAGAGCTCTCAGTACAGAGCAGCCAGTAGCGTTATGCCGCTACTCACCATGAGGAGAATACACTCGCAGGTTGATGGGGACAGGTGAGATGCCTTTGTTGCTTCCAGTTACCCGCTCGGTTTCTGCTTCGATTTCCTGACGAACTTCATCGAAATCTGTAAATTTCTTTGACTTGCAGTGCAGGAACTCCGCATATTCTGTAGGGGGAAAAAATGAATCAGCTACTGTATATAAACCGATCTGGGCATAAAACAAAGTACATTTTTCCCCGAGACACCAAAAAAAATTGTTAGAAACTAGGATAGAAACAGTCTTTTACTTTTTACAATCCTCCTATTTGGCCTCCAGTGTCTGCTGCTTGCTGATAGCTATAGACCCTCAACAAGCATGCAGATCAATTGCTCTGACTAGATTAGCTGCATGCTTGTTACAGGTGAGTGATTAAGATACTACTGCAGCCAAACAGATCAGAAGGACTGCCAGGCAACTGGTATTGTTTAAAAGGAAGTAAATATGGCAGCCTTCATATCCCTCTAAATGGGCCCATACACTGGTCAATTTCAGCCATAGATTCTATGGAATCGATTGATCGGAAATCGATTCTATCAAATCTATCGAATGATCGATTTGAGGCCGATTTCGATTGATTTGATCTATCTGACAGGATGGAAAATGTAGGTCAATCTGCTGCTGGAAGCAGATCGATGGCCCATAGAGTTGCATTGGATCTAATGGTCCAATAACACATATAGATCAATTTTCAATAGATTTCCAATAGATGTCATTCTAAAATTTATTGGAAATCTGTTCCTAGTGTGTGGCACACATCAAATAGCTTTCTGTCAGATTCTACTTGACAGGCATCTGAAATCTATCTGATGGTCGAATCTGCTGAAAATCTATAAGTGTATGGCCACCTTAAGTTTAGGTGTGCTTTAAATATAATCAGATTTGGTGATTTCTATCACACATCAAATTATTTTCTATTTTATTAAGGGTTTTATAAAGCAAGTGTTTTTCTCTAAGTTATTTTCTGATCGCCAGCAATTCAAACGTTCTTTGAACATGTCATCCTATGACAGCTTTCACACACGAGAGATTGCTTTAGGTCAGTAGGGAGGAGCCTCTGGATGATCAGAGGCTTCTCTGCATCCTCCGCGGCAGCTCCGTTGCTGGCTGGGACCCTCCTCCTCATCGCTGCCGCACTCCTCCATGTACCAGCAGTAGCGTGGAGCCTCTCATGTACAGAGAATAAAAGCCATGCACAAAGAGCTCTGTGATACAGTGCAGGCCGTACCTTGCACCTGCACAGTGCAGCCCCGAGCAATCTTCATCATTAAATGTCAAAGATCAGAGTGTCCCAGCACAACGCTGGAGGGGCGTAGGGAGACCGGGAAAAGTCTGTGGACCATCCAGAGGCCTCACCCTAACTGAAGGGGGAAAAAATGTTCCTTAGGGGGTACTTGCCATGGGTTGGGGAAACCTCTGGGGTCCTAAAGGAGGCTTCCCCAGTCCTCCTGAGCACAGGCAATCCAGAGGTGGTACCACCCACAACCCACCAGGTGCACTAGCGGCTTTACCCTTCGGGCTCCAGCAGAAATAGCCAAGCCTGATTGGGTCCACTCTACTGTGCAGGTGTGAGCCACCTGGGCCTGCACAGTAGAGTGGACCAATCAGGCTTGGCTATTTCCGCTGGAGCTCGTAGGGAAAAGCCGCTAGTGTGCCTGCGTGCAGGGGCAAATATTAATGCTGATGTTTACTCAGGGGGTGCCAGCGCTGAGAAGAACCGGGGAAGCCTCATTAGGATCCATAAGCTTCCCCCTCCCAAGGTAAATATGTTTTTTTTTAAGTTTTAGATACCCTTTAAAGTGGGTCTGAACTCCTCTCTGCTCTAAAAGATAAACAGCATAATAACCTTTAAACTAAAAAAGTTCATTGTTACAGCTGATACAAATCCTGCAATAAATCTGCAGTGTGTCTACTTCCTGCTTTCATGGGCGCAGACATATTGTTTACAGCCTGTGCTTTCAAATGGGCTTATTTGCCATAGGCAGTCATGTGATAAAGGGGGGGGGGGATCAATTACAGCTAGTGCTTAGACACAAATTGAGGGGGAATTACACAGGCTAAACTCTTTAAAGCGGATCCGAGATGAAAAACTAACTATAACAAGTAACTTGTCTATATATCTTATCTAAAGTTTAGATAGTTTACACAGCAAATCTAGCTGCAAACGGCTTTAATAGAATATGATTATATTTTCCTGTGATACAATGACAGCAGCCATGTTGTTTGTAAACATTACACAGAGGCGGGCTTATCTGTATCTTGAGCAAAAAAACCTAATCCCCCTCCTCCTCCTCCCCTCTGCCTCTGAAATCTCTGGCTAGTAACACCTCCCCCTCCTCCTGGCCAGACTGAGCTCCCATGAGCCCTTGCTACTGTCTAAAATGCCAAGGCTCTCTGAAAGGCTGTGGGTATGGCTTGTTTAGTTTATAGGGAATTACAGTATAAAAACAAAAAAGTATTTGGCTTGAGGAATGCCCGATAAACAATAGGAAAGGAACACAATTATACAATGAGTAAAAGTTCACCTCGGATCCACTTTAAACACACACAGGGTGCATTTCTGTTATGTTTTCCTTGCGTCCTGTGCAAGAGTTCAGGTCCACTTTAAAGGCTACAGGTACTCAATGTTTGAAAAGCTTGCAATAAACCATGTACAGTTAGTCATTAAAGGTATTGTATTACCTGAACCAACTATTCTTTGAGGTCAGCATGTGTGTCAATTCAATTCACTTCTGTGTTATGTAGCATTGTCTGTATTTTTTATGTACCTCTGTCTGTTTCTTATGCTGGAAATTGACAATGAGTTTTTTCGGCAAACTTACTGGCCGATTGTTTTTCCATTCGATTTACCAATGATTTTTCTTAACGATTTCAATTCACTTTTATAAAAAAAAAAATTGTACACAAAAACGATCAAAATCAGATCCGACCTGTTGGAATTTACATATCGACCCATATATCTGCCAAAAAAAAAACAAAAAAAAAAACAAAACCTCATGGTGTATTCCCAGCATTACTCTGTACAGCACCATGGAAGAGGAGATGGGGCTATATAAATCACCAATGACATTAATGAAAATACTGATAAGTGCATGGCCTGTAGGTTAAAGATTTAAAGTGGACCTGAACTCTTGCACAGGCCAGAAGTAAAACAGAGAAATGCACCCTGTATGTATTTAGAGAGTTTAGTCAGTTTAATTCCCCCTTATTTGTGTCTAATCACAAGTTGTAATTTGATCTCCACCCGTCATCACTGCCACGGCAGATCAGGCAGATAAGCTCATTTTAAAGCACAGGCTGTTAACAACATGGCTGCTGTAAGGCCTCTTGCACACAATGCGATTCCGATTTGCGATTTTGACCCGATTTTACATGCGGTTCCGAATTTTAATCGGTCCTGCATGCTGCCTTTTTTCTGCATTTTCTTCTTGTGTTGATAGCATCCAGGGAAAATCTAAATCGCATATCGGATTTGTTATTTGCAGTGTTCAAGAGGCCTTACAAAGAAATGTTTTTGTTTAATGGTCATTATGCTGTTGCTTATCTTTTAGAGCAAAGAGGACGTTCTGAGATCAGGTCCGCTTTAACTACTGCCTCTCTATAATCCCCAGCCCAATCATGCGAAGCAGAGGTTAGAGATTACCCGTTGAGGTGGGGATTGGTGTGTTGGGAATAGCAGTGTAAAAAAAAAAAAAAAAAAAAAAAAAAACAAAAAAAAAACTTTATTGAGTCACCACAGGTTCATGGACTCCTGCTCTGAGACAACAGCAGCATGTTTTTAAAGCAAACAGTGAGGAACAAGTATGACACTACTGCTGCCTGCCTTTAGAACAGGGATGGGGAGTCTGTACAAAAATCATCCGACTCCAAGTACCCAAAATTGCTCCGACTGCACGACTCCAACGCCCTGCTTTAGAATATGCGCTTTGTCTAGTTATTGCGCTGATCCTGCCTTTTATACTATCTGAACCATTAACTCAGAGCAAGCATGCAAATCGGGTGTGTCACCTCAACTGCATGCTTATTCCAGATGTGCCTTTAGTAGTACCTTGAGGGCCAATCTACAAGCATGAGAGCCAGGTGATGTGCATTTTCCTTATAAGGAGAAGGAGGATGGTAGGCCGCATACCCCTTTGAGTACAGGTACTCTTTAAGATTGTCTAGTGTACCATTGCTCCTGCTCACGGGTGCGGTGTAAGAATCCTGTAACAATGATCAGCCAGCCATCCCTGTGGAGCTTGTGTTGGATTTAATCTGTAGCTAAATTTATGATGCAAACACAATAAGCGCTGCAGCCAAAACAGTCAAACAGGTTCTACCTGTGGGAAGTACCTTTTACTACTAAGTGTGACAACAGCTAAAGGTGAAAGAATGTACAGGGCTCACTCTGCTCCAGTGCAGGATTAGGCAACAGCTGTTTCTGCAGTCCTGAAATGGCCTGATGACAGGCTGAGTCATGTCGTCCCACAACCGCCACAAAGCCATAATAGTCCCATTTCCCACAAAAAACATACAAGGCTAATACAGTTGCCAGGATTGCCTGCTATACCGTCACCCAGCATGCTACCAGTCTAGGCAATTGTCACTGAAGCAGGAAAAAAGGGACGCAGGAACCCTTCCGGTAAAAGCGGCAGCCTTGCGGAAAAAAAAAAATTGGCTTGCGGATGACTTTTCCATAAGCCCGTCTGCGGAAATTGCACCACTGCTGATCGTGTGCCTCTGGGCACCGAAATTTACGCATCATATCGCAGCTTTGTGGAAGGGGGTGTTAGCTTTAGGAGGGTGAGTGTGTGTGTGTGAGTGAGTGAGTGTGAGTGAGTGAGTATGCGGGAGTGTGAGTGAGTGTGGTCAGGGAGTCTTAATGAGAACCTGGAGGTGGGTTTCTGACATCAATATTAGGACACAGAGGCACATTCTGCATACAATACCCAGCCTCCGTGTCCTCACAGTGTGCCCCCAGTCTCCCCCAGTGCTCTGATGTCCCCCAATATAAAAACCGCCAGGCTAGCGACACGCAAATTGTCACTAGTCTGCTTTACCTTTTGGCTGCCACTCACCGCCGCTCCCCCCTCCTGTATAACGCAGGGGAGCGGGGAAGCGACACAGACGGGGAGCCACGCTATAGAGGAGGTGGCGGAGCGGCAGTGAGTGGCAGCCAAAAGGTAAACAGCAGACTAGCGACAATCTGTGTGTCGCTAGCCTGGCGGTTTTTATATTGGGGCACATCAGAGCACGGGGGGGGGGGGGGAGACTGGGGGCACACTAAGGACACAGAGGATGGGCATCGTATACAGAATGTGCCTCTGTGTCCTAATATTGATGTCAGAAACCCACCTCAGGTTCTCTTTAAAGTTAGGCACCACCGGGGGGGGGGGGGGGTATTGGGGTTAGGTGCAACCAGCGTGGGTTTAGAGTGGGGGTGTGGGTTAGGGTGACACACCACCAGGGAAGTGCGAAAGTAGGGTTAGGTTTAGCCATAGTAAAAAATATCGGTAAATATTACTATCAAAATGCAGTAGTAGAATATTTTTTCCCAGGTGCCTTTTTCTACATGTATGCGACTGCCACAGGTTCTCATAGACACCACATGTGGCACTCTGGAACGGCTATCAGCTCAGTGGTGTCTTATACTCTTCCCCCCAGAGAGTAACACACTGGCCGATTGCCATGAATTCCACCCATGAAAGTAAAACATTCTCTCTATATGTCCTGACAGAGAAGTTTCTATGTAATAAATGCAAGGCTTGATCTGTATATAGATACGGCTTCTAAAGCACAGGACGGTGATGCTGTCCAGGCTTCAGTCATGTGACCAAAAGTACAAAAGAACAGGAGGAATTACTGTCTAAACTCTCACAACTAATGATTTACAAAGTCATACAGGGGTTATTCTGTGCTCTATATACAGGTCCTTCTAAAAAATTAGCATATTGTGATAAAGTTCATTATTTTCTGTAGTGTACTGATAAACATTAGACTTTCATATATTTTAGATTCATTACACACAACTAAAGTAGTTCAAGCCTTTTATTGTTTTAATATTGATGATTTTGGCATACAGCTCATGAAAACCCAAAATTCATATCTCAAAAAATTAGCATATCATGAAAAGGTTCTCTAAACGAGCTATTAACCTAATCATCTGAATCAACCAATTAACTCTAAACATCTGCAAAAGGTTCCTGAGGCTTTTAAAAACTCCCAGCCTGGTTCATTACTCAAAACCGCAATTATGGGTAAAGCTACGTACACACATGCGACAACGATTGTTCGTTGTCAACGACGAACAAACTTTTAATTGATGAAAGAACGACCTAAGTAAAGTTAGTTTTAAAAGGTGTGTAACGATCTGATTGTTAGAACGAACGTTATATCACGTAAAGCAACTATTGCGCTTGCGCATAAAAATGAAAAGTTCCATGGAGATATAGCGAAATGCGCATGTCAAGCCTAGTACGAACGACTGTTTCCAACGATGTACTACTTTTGCAAACGATCGTCGTTGGAAAAAATCTGCCAAGCTAGATCGTTCGTTTTTAACGATCTAGCTCGTCCGTCATTAGACTTAATGGTCGTTGGCTGCTTTTTTTTAAACGATCGTCGTTTGAAACGATCGGGGAACGATCGTTTCAAACGACTATAGTCGCATGTGTGTACGCACCTTAAGACTGCCGACCTGACTGCTGTCCAGAAGGCCATCATTGACACCCTCAAGCAAGAGGGTAAGACACAAAGAAATTTCTGAACGAACAGGCTGTTCCCAGAGTGCTGTATCAAGGCACCTCAGTGGGAAGTCTGTGGGAAGGAAAAAGTGTGGCAGAAAACGCTGCACAACGAGAAGAGGTGACCGGACCCTGAGGAAGATTGTGGAGAAGGACCGATTCCAGACCTTGGGGGACCTGCGGAAGCAGCGGACCGAGTCTGGAGTAGAAACATCCAGAGCCACCGTGTACAGGCGCGTGCAGGAAATGGGTTACAGGTGCCGCATTCCCCAGGTCAAGCCACTTTTGAACCAGACACAGTGGCAGAAGCGCCTGACCTGGGCTACAGAGAAGCAGCACTGGACTGTTGCTCAGTGGTCCAAAGTACTTTTTTCGGATGAAAGCAACTTTTACATGTCATTCGGAAATCAAGGTGCCAGAGTCTGGAGGAAGACTGGGGAGAGGGAAATGCCAAAATGCCTGAAGTCCAGTGTCGAGTACCCACAGTCAGTGATGGTCTGGGGTGCCATGTCAGCTGCTGGTGTTGGTCCACTGTGTTTTATCAAGGGCAGGGTCAATGCAGCTAGCTATCAGGAGATTTTGGAGCACTTCATGCTTCCATCTGCTGAAAAGCTTTATGGAGATGAAGATTTCATTTTTCAGCATGACCTGGCACCTGCTCACAGTGCCAAAACCACTGGTAAATGGTTTACTGACCATGGTATTACTATGCTCAATTGGCCTGCCAACTCTCCTGACCTGAACCCCATAGAGAATCAGTGGGATATTGTGAAGAGAAAGTTTAGAGACGCAGGACCCAACACTCTGGATGAGCTTAAGGCCGCTATCGAAGCATCCTGGGCCTCCATAACACCTGAGCAGTGCCACAGGCTGATTGCCTCCATGCCACGCCGCATTGAAGCAGTCATTTCTGCAAAAGGTTTCCCGACCAAGTATTGAGTGCATAACTGAACATCATTATTTGAAGGTTGACTTTTTTTGTTTTAAAAACACTTTTCTTTTATTGGTCGGATGAAATATGCTAATTTTTTGAGATCGGAATTTTGGGTTTTCATGAGCTGTATGCCAAAATCATCAATATTAAAACAATAAAAGGCTTGAACTACTTCAGTTGTGTGTAATGAATCTAAAATATATGAAAGTCTAATGTTTATCAGTACATTACAGAAAATAATGAACTTCATCACAATATGCTAATTTTTTTGAGAAGGACCTGTATAAAATGGAATTAACACAGTGTGGTAGTCACCTAATGCCTACCTAGAAGGTTCCTGTGAAAAGCCTTATGTATCAAGAATAGGGATTGTCAAGGAGATGCAAATAATTCAGAATTATGCTAATTTTTGGGTGCTTGAAAATGTACCAAACAAGTCCCACCTTGGCTTTATCCGATTGGTCCATTTTGAAGCTGCAAAAATTGGCATAATCCTGCATCACCTTGTAGCTGGGTGGATAGTGTAATGGGTAAAGGCTCTGCCTTCGACAGAGAGTGTAATGGTTAAAAGAAACCACGGGGTATGAGACCTGTGGAAGCTGGCGTATTTATTTTCTTTTAAACAATACCAGTTGCCTGGCTGTCCTGCTCACCTGCCATGCAGCTAATCTTGTCAGGTTTGTCAGACATCTGATCTGCTATATGGTTGTTCAGAGTCTATGGCTTAAAGTATTATACTGGGAATACACGGTACGTTTTCCGAGGTCGATTTTGTGCCCAATCATTTTCCGCACTCGATTTCACACCCGATTCTCTTATCTTCCATTCGTCTTCCTTATCTTTTCCCATTGTTCCCTATGCAAAAATCGAGCGCGGAATCGATAAGGCGGAAAATCTGACATGTTGGAAATTATCAATCGAGCCATCTTAATGTACCGTGTATTCCCAGCATTAGAGGCAGAAGATCAGCAGGACAGCAAGGATCCATAGCCCTCTCCCCTCGGGTTCCATTTAAGGGTTTTGCTTCTGGGTTCAAATCTCGGCTCTTCCTATTCAGTAAACTATTCAGTAAACCGGCACCTATTAACCACCCTGGCGTTCTGATTAAATCGCCAGGGTGGCTGCGGGAGGGTTTTTTTCAAATAAAAAAAAAACTATTTCATGCAGCCAACTGAAAGTTGGCTGCATGAAAGCCCACTAGAGGGCGCTCCGGAGGCGATCTTCCGATCGCCTCCGGCGCCCATAATAAACAAGGAAGGCCGCAATGAGCGGCCTTCCTTGTTTTGCTTATATCGTCGCCATAGCGACGAGCGGAGTGACGTCATCGACGTCAGCCGACGTCCTGACGTCAGCCGCCTCCGATCCAGCCCTTAGCGCTGGCCGGAACTTTTTGTTCCGGCTGCGCAGGGCTCAGGCGGCTAGGGGGGCCCTCTTTCGCCGCTGCTCGCGGCGAATCGCCGCACAGCGGCGGCGATCAGGCAGCACACGCGGCTGGCAAAGTGCCGGCTGCGTGTGCTGCTTTTTATTTGATTAAAATCGGCCCAGCAGGGCCTGAGCGGCGACCTCCGGCGGTGTTGGACGAGCTCAGCTCGTCCAGACCGCTCAGGTGGTTAAGGAGTTCTTGGGCAAGACTCCCTAACACTGCTACTGCCTACTGAGTGCGCTCTAGTGGTTGCCTCAGGAGACAGGAGAAAAGCGCTATACAAATATAGAAATTATCACCATCTCAGGAATATCTGCATCTCACTGAACATCCCTAGTCAAGAAATACCTTAAAAAAAAAAAAAAAAAAAAAATAGGTAGCTTCAGATTGAAATGTATGTTCCAGAACAAGAAAAAAGTATCCAGGTGAAGCGTACTTCTCCTTGCCTAGTAACTCCTTACCCCCATTCAATCTACCTTTTCTAAGGGCCAGTGCACAAAAAACCTCTAGCAGATCCGCCAAACGCTAGAGGTTTTTGAAGCAGATTTTCAGAGCGATTCTAGGCATGTTTAGAGAGATTTTCAAAACATGCCTAGTGTTTTCTGGAGCGATTTTATGTAGCAGATTTCATATATTGTTATAGTAAAGCTGTTGCTGAACAGCTTCTGTAACAAAAAAAACCTGGAAAACCGCTCTGATCTAGCGTTTGAGAGCTGTTTTCCACTTTCCTATACTTTACATCAGAACCGCCTCAGAAATCTAAAAAATGCTGCAGCCCCCGAGTTTGCGTTTGTGGAAAAAACAAACTGCTCTGGTGTGCACCAGCCCATTGAAATACATTACCCAAGCGTTTTTCATACCGCAAGCGTTTTCACAAACTGCTCTGGGGTGCACCAGCCCACACTCCTCATCTATTCACTCCACAAACATATCCTGTCTTCAACCAAGACTTCAGACTAGTGACAAAAGTTCATTGGAAGAGCGGAGTGAGCGGCTAGGTGTGTACCTCTGAGTAAGATCGGAAATGTAGGTTGGACAGGTTTTGTGGACAGATTTGTTACGAAATTGTGATCTTGGTGATCGCGATTTCGGTTTAAATTCGATTTATTGCTCAGACCTACTCATGCTCGGAGTATTGGTGAAGAGGTTTGACATGTGTGTCCAGTGAAAAAACACAGCAACCCTCAGCTTGCTATATAATCTCCATTGAAGTTTTCATACAACAATGCACCTAATTTAGCAGTAAACCACGGATTTTCAAAAAAATAAATAAATAAAAATAAACCCCAGGGGAGTAGTATGGACTGCTGTCTGTCGAATACAATTAAATCTCAAAAGAAAATGGAGCAACAAGAGCCAGCCAGCCAGGTACCTTTAGTATAATTTATTCTTAAGAGTACCATCGTTATGCATTATTAATGCACATTTCTAGTCATTTCATAAAAAAATGGGAAGCTGAACTAGGGCTTTAATAATGATACTACATATACAGAAAAACCTGTAAGTATTTTAGTTTGTCTGAAAAGCAGAACATTTCAAACAATTGTGAAAATATACACACTATACTTTCCATACACTGCTAATCATAAATAGTTTGCTAGCCCAAGAAAAATATAACACTGGTGTTGGTTGGTTGGTTGGTGCAGGTCAAATCACGCTGCAGACTTTTTTGGACACCTCCCTCAACAGACAATCAGAATGGGAAAGCAGAGCATTACCTGTTTTTGAAAAGATGAGTTGAAGAATGAGGGGACGACGTGTGACAATTCCAGATCCACGGGGAAGGAAATCTCTGCAAGAAGAACACAAGAGACCATCAGTGATCAGAACCCGTGGCACAATAGAACAGCAACAGATGAACACTCATGCATGCCTGACCAGTTGTAAGAAAAAATTGAATTAAGCGATTTCTGTCAGAAATTGTGATTTCGATTCCATTCACTTATTTCCTTCAAATCAAGTATTGTTTCCCATCTGTGCCCCCTCTGTCCCCCAATCTGTGCCCCCCAAGCTGCAGCAACTCTGGACATACCTTTCAGCACGAGTCCAGAGATGCCCATCTATCCATTTTGCGTTCTGCAGGCTCTAATGCACGGCATACTTCCTGTATGTCATGTGACATACAGGAACCAGGAAGTATGCCGTGCACAAGAGCCGGCAGACAGCGAGAGAGGATGGACAACGTTGGACTCGTGCTGGAAAGTACGTCCAATGCTGTAGGCGGCACACACCAGGACTTGGGAGAAGTTTGAAGCTGTTTCTCCAAACTTCCCCCATGCAGAAATCGCCACTTTGACAATTCCGAAAATTGTGATCTTGGTGATAGCGGTTTCGGTTTAAATTCGATTTATTGCTCAGGCCTACTCTCATGCTCGGGGTATTGGTGAAGAGGTTTGACATATGTGTGTCCAGTGAACATACACAGCAACCCTCAGTTTGCTGTATAAGATCCATTATGCCCTACGGTGCAGACAGACAGAAGGGTACACTGTCTTTAGGCATTGTTATGGATGGGCAAATACGTTTCCTAACATGCAAATTTAGCCATGCCAGAAAGTGAAAGCTATTTGATGCCGATGGATAAGGCAACAGCTAATTACTAGCTGCCGGATAACTAATCACCAGCTAGTGGCTTACATCATTTTTCCAACTTTTTTAAAAGCAGAAGGATTAGCTATACTATGCCAGTGGAAAAAAAAACAAAAAAAACGGGCATTACATGAGTCGCGTGTTACAGGTGCTTTTGTGGCAATGGAGGGAACACGGGAGGACCGCGGCAGCTGACAGGTGAGCCTACGCTCTGCTGCAGACATTCTGTATATTCTGGCGTATAAGACTACTTTTTAACCCTTGCAAATCATCTGAAAAGTCATGGGTCATCTTATGCGCCGGGTGTCATTGACTCCGGGTGATATGCCATATCCTGTTACCGCCTCTCAGATCTCGCTGCTGAGGACTGTAGGTGAAGCGGCGCAGATGCACATGTGCGAGATCTGAGAGGCAGAGAAGAAGGTAAGGGCGGGCCAGAAGGGAGAAAGAGGCGTGTTTTATGGGCACAGCACAATCTATTCTTCCATACCACTCTGATAAACAGGTAGACAAGGAGAGCTGACCAATCCACGCAGTCCATCGCCTATATACTGGGTACCACATACAGTACAGCACCAGTATCTGTTCATACATGGCACCAGTATGGGTTTTTGTTTTTTTTTTGCATTGGAAGAGGGGGGATAGTCTTCTATGGCAAATATATCCCAAACTATATATTTTAACTGTAAAATTTGGGGGGGGGGTGTCATCTTATACGCCGGAATATACGGTATATAGACTTGTTACTTGTTATAGTTAGTTTTTCATCTCGGTTCCTCTTTAACAAAAACAATTATATGTGAATACTGAGAAGAAAAAACAAAACAGATAAGGCAGTTAAATGAAGTAATAGCAGTTAGCTGTAAAAATCACAGTATAAGTTGCTCAGCGCTTGCGATAGAGCTGGCGATTTATAATATGAACAAGGCCTTTAAGTTTGGAACTATCGCATCAATACAATACTTTCAAGTTCTGTTGAAAGTGTACTTTAGGTCAAAGGCAAGAAAAAAAAAATGTATACATACCTGGGGCTTCCTCCAGCCCCCTTCAGGCTGATCGGTCTCTCGCTGTCCTATTCTGCCTCATGGAATTACGGCTCCTGGTAATTCGGCCAGTAAGTGCAGTCTGGCTGCGCGAGCTTCCCTGTTGCGCGGCCGGGAGTGTACTGCGCCTGTGCAGGCCTGGGGTTCGCGGCCGGGCTGTGCTGCCTGAATTAGCGGGAGCAGTAGTGGAGGATCCAGGAGGCGGACAATAACAGCAAAGGACCAATATAGCCTGAAGGAGGCTGGAGGAAGCCCCAGGTACAATATGTATATATGTGCAGGGAGACGACGTCTCTGCGAGCCTGTGCAGGGAGACGACGTCTCTGCGAGCCTGTGCAGGGAGACGACGTCTCTGCGAGCCTGTGCAGGGAGACGACGTCTCTGCGAGCCTGTGCAGGGAGACGACGTCTCTGCGAGCCTGTGCAGGGAGACGACGTCTCTGCGAGCCTGTCTTATGAATTAGCACACAAAGGTCTAAAACACCAAATGTGGTAACTTTCCCTCCCAGATTTTTTTTTACCACAAAGCCTTTTATGAATTGAGGCCAATCACACTTGCACACGAATGGGAGCACAGCCACGAAGAAGAAGGCGCCATTCAGCAGTGGTGGGCATCCTCTTCTCCCTCTCCGTTCACCTGCAATTTGACCCGGAAAGACCTCCGGTCCAGGGCCAGCTGCGCATGCGCAGCCCGGCGCTCCCACCGCATTCATGTCGCCTGGAGCAGTTTGCGCCTGCGCAGGATGCTCCAGGTGATGGGCGCAAGACAGAGCACACCTGACCGGGCTGTGCATGCGCCGCCTGATGGATTTTACGGGGCCCATTTGTGGGCGAACAGAGAGGGATAGGATGACGCCATGGGAGCGATCAGACCAGAGGGGGTTGGGGGAAGCCCCAGGTATGTGTATTTTATTGTTAATCACCCATCTCAGGTACATTTTAAAATCCCTTATTTTTTTTTTCACAATATTCATTAATAGAATATTTAGTCAGTGTTTGCCCATTGTAAAATCTTTCCTCTCCCTGCTTTTCATGCTGAAATTTATCACTGGTGATGACAACTTTGGTTCTTCCAGTTAATCTGTACGGAATGTTTGTTACTGAGTTCTATGCTCAGAGGGAGATCTTGCTTGCTTGGCAGTTGGGAAAATACATTATTTCCCACATTGCAAAGGTGTTCACAGACAGCGAACTGTCAGGACTATGGTCATGACATCACACTATGGGAGGCGTTTCACTACAATATCGGCCTCCTGATGATCTATTAGAGGAAAGGTAAAGATTTCTCATGGGAAAGGGGATATCAGCTACTGACTGGGATGAAGTTCAATTCTGGGTTCTAAAGTTCATCTTTAAGTATCTATTTCCTCCTCACAGGGTTTGCCTTAGTTATGCTGTGAACTTTAGAATGCAAAAGGTTAATAAGCATGTTTAGCTGTTCCTGAGAGATAGACCTACAACAAGAACCTGATCTGCATATTGCTTGTGAGTTAGGTGTTGAGGCGGAGGATCTCCATAAGAGTGGGGCAATTCGCATTTTCAAGAGTAAGCCGTTTTAGGACTCCTTCCACATGCTCTCTGTTGTGACTTTCATGTAGTAGACTACGGGCGTTACCATTGTTGCAATAACAGTCATGAAGACAGGTCCTCTTGCTGGCTATATCCGGTAGTGAGTCGGAGAACCACTTTATGTCCATCAACATGATGGACATGCTACGGCGGTTACAAACTAACCTCGATTAATTTTTCAAGGCCAGAATTGACAATGCCAAAACTCCTGTTAATACCAACAGCACTTTGTGTGAAAACACCACAAGTGTGTAAAATGGAAAGAGCAACCATGTGGAAAAGCTGTTATTATCCCTACTCCGTATTCCTCATCCTACTGGCCAGCTGTCACAGCTGCCACAGGGAAAGATTTATAACTGGCTGGATGAATGACTTCTGTTTACAGAGGCCTTCCGAAGATTTGAGGCTTTACACCTTCACGCCCAGCAATGCTGAGAGGACACAGTACATCAATTCTCATCAACTCTGCTACGGTGTGCAAAGGCCAGAGCAGCCTGAGGTGGCCCATCCAAGCATGAGGAGAATATACAAAGCTCCATGCAATCATTTCATTCACAACCCAGACTCAGAACAGCAAGGTGCACTATGGAGTGACCATTCTGCCCACAAATGAATCCATTTGACAGATAGCTTTGCTTGTGTAGGAGAGCTATTCAGTGTTTTGTGTGCAGAGCTTCCCAGAATTCCAACCTGCCTGCACATGGAATTGCTGCACAAAGCAGAATTTAAAGATGAACTCCAGTGAAAATAACGTAAAAAAAAAAAAAAGTGCTTCATTTTTACAATAATTATGTATTATGATTTAGTCAGTGTTTGCTCACTGTAAAATTATTTCCTCTCCCAGATTTACATTCAGACGTTTATCACATGAAATTTTTTACTGCTGGCAGGTAATGTCACTGGAAGGAGATGCTGCTTGCTTTTTTGGCAGTTGTAAACAGCTGTTATTTCCCACAATGCAACAAGGCTCCCACAGTGTGATGTCAGGACCCCAGAGCTGTGCGGCGCTGACATCACATAGTGGGAGTGATTTCACCATAAAAATCAGCCATACAGAGCCCCCAGATGATCCGTTTGAGAAAAGGAATATATTTCTCATAGGAAAGGGGGTATCAGCTACTGATTAGGAAGTTCGATTCTTGGTTACAGTTACTCTTTAACCACTTCCCGACCGCCCCCAGCCGATGGGCGGCGGCAAAGTCCGGGCCCAAACGACCGCAATACGCCCATCGGCGGGGGCGGCTGCGGGAGTGGCTATGCGGCGATCGCATCATTCATGACGCGATCAGCCGCCGGGGACTGGCCACCCCCCAGACCACTGTTTGCACCCAGTCACCCCCCTAATCACCCATCAATCACTCCCTGTCACTATCTGTCAACGCTATTTTTTTTTTATTCCCCCCCCTGCCCACTGCCCCCTCCTGATCACCCCCCACCCCTCAGATTCTCCCCAGACCCCCCCCCTGTGTACTGTATGCATCCATCCCCCCTGATCACCTGTCAATCACCCGTCAATCACCCCCTGTCACTGCCACCCATCAATCAGCCCCTAACCTGCCCCTTGCGGACAATCTGATCACCCACCCACACCAACAGATCGCCCGCAGGTCCGACATCAGATCACCTCCCAAGTGCAGTGTTTACATCTCTTCTCTCCTCTAAACACCCACTAATTACCCATCAATCACCCCCTATCACCACCTGTCACTGTTACCCATCAGATTAGACCCTAATCTGCCCCTTGCGGGCACCCAATCACCCGCCCACACCTCAGAAAGCCCTTAGAGCCCAGCCCTGATCACCTCGCCAGTGCATTGCTTGCATCTATTTCCCCCCTCTAATCACACCTTGAGACACCCATCAATCACCTCCTGTCACCCCCTAGCACACCTACCCATCAGATAAGGCCCTAATTTGCCCCGTGTGGGCTCCTGATCACTCGGCCAAACCCTCAGATCCCCCTCAGACCCCCTTCTGATCACCTCCCCAGTGCATTGATTGCATCTATTTTCCCCTCTAACCGCCCCCTGAGACACCCATCAATCACCTCCTGTCACCCCCCTAGCACTCCTATCCATCAGATCAGGCCCAATACATCCTGTCATCTAAGAGGCCAACCTGCTTATGACCGGTTCCACAAAATTTGCCCCCTCATAGACCACCTGTCATCAAAATTTGCAGATGCTTATACCCCTGAACAATCATTTTGAGGAATTTGGTTTCCAGACTACTCACAGTTTTGGGCCCGTAAAATGCCAGGGCAGTATAGGAACCCCACAAGTGACCCCATTTTAGAAAGAAGACACCCCAAGGTATTCTGTTAGGTGTATGATGAGTTCATAGAAGATTTTATTTTTTGTCAAAAGTTAGCGGAAATTGGATTTTTATTGTTTTTTTCACAAAGTGTCATTTTTCACTAACTTGTGACAAAAAATAAAATCTTCTATGAACTCACCATACCCCTAACGGAGTACCTTGGGGTGTCTTCTTTCTAAAATGGGGTCACTTGTGGGGTTCCTATACTGCCCTGGCATTTTAGGGGCCCTAAACCGTGAGGAGTAGTCTAGAAAACAAATGCCTCAAAATGACCTGTGAATAGGACGTTGGGCCCCATAGCGCACCTAGGCTGCAAAAAAGTGTCACACATGTGGTATCGCCGTACTCAGAAGAAGTAGTATAATGTGTTTTGGGGTGTATTTTTATACATACCCATGCTGGGTGGGAGAAATCTCTCTGTAAATGGACAATTGTGTGTAAAAAAAAATCAAATAATTGTCATTTACAGAGATATTTCTCCCACCCAGCATCTGTATGTGTAAAAATACACCCCAAAACACATTATACTACTTCTCCTGAGTACGGCGATACCACATGTGTGGCACTTTTTTGCACCCTAACTGCGCTAAGGGGCCCAAAGTCCAATGAGTACCTTTAGGCTTTACAGGGGTGCTTACAATTAGGCACCCCCCAAAATGCCAGGACAGTGAACACACCCCACAAATTACCCCATTTTGGAAAGTAGACACTTTAAGGTATTCAGAGAGGAGCATAGTGAGTCCATGCAGATTTCATTTTTTTTTGTCGCAAGTTAGAAGAAATGGAAACTTTTTTTTTTGTCACAAAGTGTCATTTTCCGCTAACTTGTGACAAAAAATAAAATCTATGAACTCACCATGCCTCTCACTGAATACTTTGGGATGTCGTCTTTCCAAAATGGGGTCATTTGGGGGGTATTTGTACTATCCTGGAATTTTAGCCCCTCATGAAACCTGACAGGCGCGCAGAAAAGTCAGAGATGCTTGAAAATGGGAAAATTCACTTTTGGCACCATAGCTTGTAAACGCTATAACTTTTACACAAACCAATAAATATACACTGAATGTTTTTTTTTTTAATCAAAGACATGTAGCAGAATAACTTTCGCGCTTAAATGTATAGGAAATTTTACTTTATTTGAAAAATGTCAGCACAGAAAGGTAAAAAAATCATTTTTTTGACAAAATTCATGTCTTTTTTGATGAATATAATAAAAAGTAAAACTCGCAGCGGCAATCAAATAGCACCGAAAGAAAGCTGTATTAGTGACAAGAAAAGGAGGTAAAATTCATTTAGGTGGTAGGTTGTATGACCGAGCAATAAACCGTGAAAGCTGCAGTGGTCTGAATGGAGAAAAAGGCTCTGGTCCTTAAAGAGAACCCGAGGTGGGTTTGAAGAATATTATCTGCATACAGAGGCTGGATCTGCCTATACAGCCCAGCCTCTGTTGCTATCCCAAACCCCCCTAAGGTCCCCCTGCACTCTGCAATCCCTCATAAATCACAGCCACGCTGCTGACAAACAGCTTGTCAGAGCTGGCTGTGTTTATCTCTATAGTGTCAGTCTGCTGCTCTCCCCGCCTCCTGCAGAACTCCAGTCCCCGCCTGCATCCCTTCCCTCCCTGCTGATTGGAGGGAAGGGACGGGGGCAGGGACCGGAGCTATGCAGGAGGCGGGGGAGCAGCTGAGACTGACACTACAGATGTAAACAAAGCCTCACAGCATGGCTGTGATTTATGAGGGATTGCAGAGTGCAGGGGGACCTTAGTGGGGTTTGGGATAGCAACAGAGGCTGGGCTGTATAGGCAGATCCAGCCTCTGTTTGCAGATAACATTCTTTAAACACACCTCGGGTTCTCTTTAAGGGGCGAAAAGACTGTGGTCCTCAAGTGGTTAAAGGGGCACTACAGTGAAAACCTGTAAAATTTAAAGAGACACTGAAGCGAAAAAAAAAAAATATGATATAATGAATTGGTTGTGTACTATGAATAATTACTAGAAGATTAGCAGCAAAGAAAATATTCTCATATTTTTATTTTCAGGTGTATATAGTGTTTTTTCTAACATTGCGTCACTCTATAATATGTGCAGATTACACAACACTCAGCATTCAAAATGAGTCTCTCAGAGCAGTCTGTGAAGTAACGAACTCTCCTCTAGCAGAGGAAAAGTAAACAGTTCAATTACAGTTGAGATAATAAAAAAGTCAGATAACAGCCCTCTCCAGGACTAAGGGCTGGTTCAGACGGACGTTTGGAGGCGTTGCGTTCGTTGGCGTTGCGTTCGTGATGCGCTCAGGCTTTCAGCAGCGTTCGCATTGCGTTCGGATGCGGTCGCGTTTTTTCTTCCCCTAGGGGGACATTACCCGTCGCGGTTAACCGCCCCTGGAAGCAACATGTAGCTTCCAGGGGCTCCTTGAACGCCAGTAAAAATCGGGACCCGAACGCCGCGTTTGTGCAAACGCGCGTAAAAGCTTGGTACAAACGCTCCCATTCACTTGAATGGGAGCGTTTAACGCCAAGCCCCGAACGCTGGCAGTAAACGCTCTGCAAACGTCCGTCTGAACCAGCCCTAAGTTAGTCGGAGAGCTTAATAGCTTTTTTTGCATAGAGATAACAACTGGAGTTTCTCAACTCTTCCTGTACTGGAAACAATTACACTGATGTATCTGATCTTAATGGTTTTTTTCTTAGCTGTGCTACACATACAAATCATAATATTTTTTTTTCGCTTCAGTGTCTCTTTAATATATGTGCAAACATATACAACTAACAAGTATGTTTTTTTCCAGAGTAAAATGAGCCATAAATTACTTTTCTCCTATGTTGCTGTCCCTTACAGAAGGCAGTAGAAATTTGACAGAAGTGCCAGGTTTTGGACTAGTCCATCTATTCATAGGGGATTCTCAGCAAGGCTTTTATTCTTTATAAAGATATTCCCTAAAAAGAATTTAAACAATGATGCTGGCCAGCTTCCCTGCTCCCTACACACTTTGTCAGTGAATGGCAGTTGCTCTGCCCAACTAAGTGCTTTTGAAAATAAATATATCCCTGAGAATCCCCTATAAAGAGATGGACTAGTCTAAAAACTGTCACTTCTGTCAGATTTCTACAACCTACTGTAAGTCACAGCAACATAGGAGAAAAGTAATTTATGGCTCATTTTACTCTGGAAAAAATGTACTTCTTATTTGTATTTTGCACATATTTTAAGTTTTACAGTTTTTCGCTGTAGTGCCCCTTTAATTAAGCAGTAAAGTGATACTGAAAAGACCTGGGGAGAAAGGTAGATACCTATGGAGAGGGAAGGCTCTAGATCCAATAGAACCTTCCCCCATCCTCCTCCGTTGTCCTGTTTCCTGTGCCATCATTGTAGAATCTCAGCAGCAGAGTGTAGGCTCACCGGTCAGCTGCCGCGGTCCTCCTGTGTTCCCTTCATTGCCACAAAAGCACCTGTAACATGCGACTCAGAGGTGCGTATCTTACATGATCATGTAATGCCTGTTGGGACACAAGAGGAGCGCACCAGAGTACAAGTGAGCCTATGCTCCGCTGCAGACACACTGCATGCCCTGGGAGGGGCACATTATAGATGAAGTGGGGGCAATAGAGACTGTCCGGGGGTCCGGTCACCCCAAACTTGACATCCTCAACTGCTGTGCACCAGACTGCCCCTTTTCGGACCAGGGCTGTAGAGTCGGGAGTCAAAGCAATTTTGGGTACCTGGAGTCGGGTGTTTCTTAAACTGATTATTCCAACTTGGATGATTTTTTTTACTGAATCCACAGCCCTGTTTCGAACAAGAGCTTTCCAGCCTGTGCAATCGACCGTTTGATCATTTTCGGCCAGAAATTGAAACTACAATAGGGAGGTCACATGGCAGCATCGATCTCTGGCATAATGGTCGAATGTCCCAGGAATAATTAAGCAAGTACATGGGCACCTTAAATCAACTTTAGATTTTCAATATAGCCAGAGCTGAGGTTTTCTTTGGCATTTAAAGTGAACCAGAGATGAAAATTAACTAATGAGATAAACAGTTGGATCTGTCGTCCTACTCCTAAAATGACTCTTTTAGACATCCCATGGTTTTACTATATGTATAAAGAATTCCAAAGCAGATTTAATGTTTTATTGTCTCTGCTCAACTGCAGCATCTCAAGAGTCCCAGAGTGAAAATGCTTGAACTACTGACCTTTTTATCTTTTCCACTCACAGTAAAAAGCCCAAGTGTCTGCTTAGGAAAGTGTTTTAAAGCTGTAATTTGTTATCAGTGAGATGACTGGGTCCTGACTGGAGAAAAACTGTTAGTTCCATAGCTAATTATAAATTCTTTCAGGCAGGGAAAAAAAAGAAAAAGAAAAAAGGAGCACAGCATAAGTGTCCGTATGCTTGCCACTGTATAGACACATGTCTATCTCACCATGTCACATGTCATCTCTGGTACACTTTAATCAAACTGTCCCAGAATGCAACTTTACATGAGAACCTCTGAAGTGTAGATATTTACTGTAGATAAAACTGGTGGAGCTCCACATGAAAGGCAATGTTATAAGTAAACAGAGCATGCTGAAGGAGGAAGGAGAGCGTGGCACGGAGCTGGGATATAATGGAATATTTTTAGCTCCCAGTGAGCGCAGCATGCAGACTCTGAACAGGAAGGAAGGCAGCGGCTCGGCTCTGATTGTCACAATCAAGGTTAACAAACAAACAGAAATGCCTGCTTTTTGTGGCATGTGCTGTGTCAGGGCTGTGATAAAAGGCAGGGGTATTATTCAGCCAGGCAGAGCACCAACAGGAAGCTGATACACAGAGCCACAGAGGAAAGACACTGTGTCATCATCCTGCAGAGAAAGCACTTCATATACCGTATCCGCCCACTCAGCACAACACTCACCTACACTGGGAACAAAATGGAAGCTCTGATGAGGTCAACTTGTGGATTGCACTGCATGGATGGCAGCTGTTCTGCATAAGGCACTGGTCCAAACATTCATTACTTACTGCAAGCTTATGCTATAGAACGTGAATGGCACAGCAATACGCCTTGCATATTAAATCTGCACACAACTAAAATGCTTTGACCGATATCAACGGAACAGGGGTTCTGGGGGGGGGGGGGGGGGGTCTCTCCCCCCCCTCCCACCAATGCACACCTGGGCGGAACCACAAACAGCTCATCAGATTTCACCCATTTAAAATTTAGAAGGCTTGCCATTCTTACAGTCCCCATACTTGGCACAGCTGGTCTGGTGACCGCGGCTAAAAATTCAGGGAAAGTGGGAAGAGCATAGGACAGCCAAATTTCAGCTGTTCATTTTAAATTGTTAAAGAGGAAAATAATGTAATAAAAATGTGCTTTGTTTTTACAATAATTATGTATAAATTAGTTTGTTTGCACATTGTAAAAGCTTTCCTCTCCCCGGTTTACATTATGACATTTATCACATGGCAACATTTTTACTGCTGGCAGGTGAGGTCAGTGGAAGGAGAAGCTGCTTGCTTTTTTGGCAGTTGTAAACAGCTGTTATCTCCCACAATGCAATGAGATTCACAGACAGGAAACTGCCAGGGCCATGGTGTGGGAGGGACCACTGTGGGAGGGATTTCACCACAATATCAGCCATACAGAGCCCCCTGATGTTCAGTTTGTGAAAATAAATAGATTTCTCATGTAAAAGGGGGTACCAGCTACTGATTGGCATGAAGTTCAATTCTTGGTTACGTTTTCTCTTTAAATGGAAACTGCAGCCATTCTTAAACGGTTAATGACATGATTCTCAAACTTGGCAGTTGGTCACTGGGTGACTGGGATTAATATTCAGGAAGGGGGTGGAGTCTACAACACCCAATCAAAATTCAGCTATTGATTTTCAAGGGTAATATTTAAAGAGACACTGAAGCGGGAAAAAAATATGATATAGTGAATTGGTTGTGTACTATGAATAATTACTAGAAGATTAGCAGCAAAGAAAATATTCTCATACTTTTATTTTCAGGTATATAGTATTTTTTCTAACATTGCATCATTCTATAATATGTGCAGATTACACAACACTCAGCATTCAAAATGAGTCTTTCAGAGCAGTCTGTGAAGTAATGACCTCTCCTCTAGCAGAGAAAAAGTAAACAGTTCACTTACAGTTGAGATAATAAAAGTCAGATAACAGCCCTCTCCACCACTAACTTAGTCGGAGAGCTTAATGGCTTGTTTGCATAGAGATAACAACTGGAGTTTCTCAACTCTTCCTGTACTGGAAACAATTAGACTGATGTATCTGATCTTAATGTTTTATTTCTTAGCTGTACTACACATACAAATCATAATATCATCATTTTTTTTTCGCTTTAGTGTCTCTTTAAATTGCTGCCATTCTTACACTGTTTCACTTACCTGGGGCTTCTGCTAGTCTCCTGCATCTGGGAAAGTGGAGGTTTGGACTGGAGGTGCTGAGCCCTCCTTAGTGTTGGTATGAAAGGGAGGGATGAATAGAAGGAAGGAATTTTTGTAGAAAGGCTTATAAGAGAATGCCTTTAAAATGGCAACCTTGATATGGCTACAACAGACTTGTGTTGAATGACCTTTCATTGAAGGGCTGTTTTGTTGCTGGTCACTTGTGCCTCAATGTACCTGGGATATCAGTTATCTGAAGGTCATTTAACTTATGTGCTGAAAACTGCACCGCTACAGGAACGAGAGTTGAATTAATAATCGTGAACTTACGCACATTTGTCGATACTCCTACATACAGACCAATGGCGCACTGTACACACTTAATATAAGCAGTGTTCTCCCCAGGCACTTTTAGCCGGGTGCTCCACTCGGCTAGTTTTGGTGACCACCCGGCTGTCATCGGCTCACCTCCACCTATGCTGTAAGTAGAGTTGCTCACAGAAGCACTGGCCCTGCATTCTCATCTCGCCCCACCCGGCTCCTTTTTCATGCCACCCGGCTGGAAAAAAATTCTGGGAAGAACAAGGTCTATCAGGCATTTGGATTTGCAGGAAAACACACTATAGAATCAGTTCTCGGGAGGAAGCTCGCTCTTTACTGGTCTATGGAGGAAACCTCTCTAAAATCAAACTTTTCAGGTGAGTTAGCTATTAAAAGCCCAGGAGAAGAGGGCCAGGAAAGATATTGTACAGTCAGTTGTCCTTGCACAATAGTGGCTGAAGTCCTCTTGCAATCTGTTCTATTGATCTTTATACCAGCTCTGGTACATTTTAAACGGAGGCATGCCTCCCGCCCGCGAAGGACGCATCCATACTTATGGGGCTGGTGGAAACACCGGGTAAGTAAAAAAAAATCTTTAATTGCCGACGTCTCTGATACACTTTAAGGTTATTATGCTATTGCTTATCTTTTTTAGAGTTGAGATGAAGTTCTGAGTTCCGGTCTACTTTAAAGTCGGCAGAAACCGTACTGACCAGCAGCAGCCCACGCTTATCTGAAGTGTGTTGTAAGATCAGTTCTTCAAAACAATCCTGATCGTCAAGTGTCCTAAAAGTTACGACAGGGCGTGTCATTCATGTGCTAAATATAAATGCACCTTCTAAAAACAAACCTTTTACCAGGGTGGGCTTTATTTTATCAGGGTGGGCTGTTACAGTCCTTTTAGTCAGTGCCTTACAAAATGCTATTGGATCTGGTACGCCATGACCTGACTCAAAACTACTCCAAGTCTCACCAGAGTTATCAAGACAAAAGGGAGACCAAGAGCCTGCAATGGTGTAGTATGCCAAGGGTGGGGGTAAACGTATATCACGTATAAATGAATACTCCCAGACACAGGTTACCTCCTAGATTTAACCTGACCCCACTCAGGATAAGAAGTCACTATCTGTAGACAAGAAAGTAAGAGGATAACACCCCAAAGCCAAGGGTGGACTGAACGACATACTGGTTGTAGGAACAAAGGCAACAACAAAAAAATAAAATATGCTTAAAATAGTAGAGAGAGGTAGTGGTGGACTTACTGCCACAAAAGACTATTCTGCAGGAAATGATCAATAACTTGTTTTATTAGAATACTCCACAAAGCAACGCGTTTCGCAGGTTCAATCCTGCTTCATCAGAAAACTAATGGCACAGATAGTCTGTAGCAAGCTTCTCCCCCTCCCTTGATTCCCTGCAACAGGCATACTATTTGCACACCTTGGTGGGAGTTTCTATTAATACTCTGTACGTTCATCTTTTTACAGAACGTGTACATTATTGTACCATATGCAATACATTCATGCCTACTGTATTGCTGTATGCCTTTCAATAAAACTCGATTTCTTACAGAAAAAAAACCAAAATATTGTATGCCTCAAAAGTGACCTTTTATAAGCCACGTTTACATACGTGGTTTTCCATTCTACTTCTGACAAAGAACTTAAAGTGTAACTGTCGGGCATAAAATAAATTCTTTATTTTTATCCAGTTAACAAGTAATAAGGATGCTAACCAGGCAATCCAAAAGTTACAATCACTTTCTTTTCTTGCTGGTAAATGATCATTCACCAGTTTACCTGACTCTTATTTGGTACATACAACATTTGGTATACAAAAAGAAAGTTGCAGGGCATGCTGGGTTGTCCTTTTTTGCTTCTCTAATTCCCCTCAGACTTAACTAATGCAGCCTGATTGGCTGAAGCCTCTTTCCCTCCTGTTTTCCCCTCCCACACCTCTGTTCCTCTCTGATTGGCCAATATTTCTTATGCTGAGACAATTCTTTTATATAGTGAAGGGTGGGCAATGCATACACCATCAGGAAGAGGAGAGTAAGGGAGGAAATTACATCAGGATTGGCTACAAAATAGCCACACTTAAAACGGGAAATGCCACGGATTTTCTCTTTTTTTACTTTAGAAAAATCACTAAAATCAAACTGTGGACAGTGCAATACAGCAAGTATTTATCTACTTCTATATATATGTTGTTTTTTTAGATAGTATGGCTGACAGCTTCTCTTTAAAAGGTTTTGAAAGTTTGCCTTTTACATTTATTGGATCGGTCAATAAACATTCCTCCTTGTATAACTCGTGGTTCACATGACAATCCTATTTTTCAGATCTCATGATCAACTTTCTTACTCTTCCCAGAGCTCAGCTCCCTGGTGCCCTATACACAGGGATGAAAGGTGACAGGAGGAAAGAGCAGCTATGTAATAAATGGGGAAAAAGGTGACAGCGGAAGACAAGCCGAGTGTGATCAGAGCAGGGTACCTGTGTGTGCAAGGCAGTGACGTGTTCATTGTTGCCCTTATTTGCCAAAGGGATTTTCACTGTGTTATGTGTGACGTTGGGAACGTTTACCCATGGAAACAGTAGACAATGGAGGAGATGCTGAAAACTGTAGGAAAGAAAAATAAAATTACGCATGGTGCCCCTCACAACCAGGCGGCTATGAGCCAGAGTGCTGGCCTCTATCTCTCTTCATTGTGTGCTGCCAGCCACAAAAGGTCACTGTAGGCCCCCCCCCCCCCCCCCCCCCCGGATTGTACTTCAAGTCTGAGTAGTGCCTCTTCTATATCTTGTGAGAAGCAAAATGTAGACTCCTGCAAATAGCTATTTCTGCAGCTTAGATCTCCAGTTCTTTTTTTTATAAGGCAAAAAATAGTTAACCCTTTGCACACTCACATGCAAATGTTCAAACAAAAAGTATTCATGGGAAATCAGTCATCCAGGCACAACCATTATCCCTAAAGCTAAGTTAAAAGCCAGGGTCTATGATAGGTACACACCATACAATTTCCTGGCAGATTTACCTGCTAGATCAATTATTTTCAACAGGTGTGATATGAATTTCGATCGATTTTTCAAACTTTTTTTTTTATAATATATCTTTTTCATAGAACGGATCAAAAATTGATCGGGAAAAACGATTAAATAAAACGATCATAAAAATCTAAATATCGATCGAAATTCATATCAGACATGTTGGAAATAATCAATCGGCAAGATAAATCTGCCAGAAAATTGTATGGTGTGTACCTACCATCAGCAGGGGAGGACTGGGACCTTTTGGCCTGGGGGGAAAACACAAACTAGAGGCCCGTTTTCATAGCAGCCTCAGCCCAAATGATGTCACTCATATGCCCCACATGCTATATGCCAGTAGTCACGTGGGGCGCCATTGAGAAAATACAGCAAGGACACTTGCAGGACAGCGTGACAGGTTAAGTATAAATGCACAGGCACCGGGGGTTTCATAATACATTTGGAGGGACGACTGCCAGGAATTTCCATTGTGTCATTCGGGATTATCACACGACATTACCACCACGCAACCACAACAGCCTGAGATTTCCCAGCATCCCAGATTTGACCAACTTCCAGCCGAAATCAGTCAAATAGTCGATTGAGCATGCTTGTGGCAGAACCAAAATTTCATCCAATTTGATAGTAATTATCAAAACAGTTGGTTGATCGCCAAGTCAACAGATGTATGACCAACATAATTCCCCAAGGCCCCCTCCCCCCCCCCCCCACACACACACACACCCAAAGAGGAACTGTCTCTTCAAAAGAGTGACAGTTGGGAGCTAGGATTGTGAGAGCAAATAGTTTTTGTTTTTTTTTTTTTTTTTAGTACGGACCCTGCAGGCAGGCCTCTGCTCTGCATCTTGCTGTGTACATTTACCAGCTTGCCTGCCCTTTAACTGCTCTGCAATTGTGATTTTATTTCCCTAAGCCAGCTTAGTGGTTCACGTTGCCTTATACAAAAACCTGAATGCAGCAGGTCCTGCACCAGCCCTAAATCATTAAATGAGGCAGCCTGGGGGGAAATCTCCCCCCTTCCCAGTCCTCCCCTGACCATTTGTAACAAAGGAATGCACTCCCTTGCGTAGTACCTACACTGCACATAAGTACCCAGGTATTAGTGGGAGTCCTAACTCTGGCCCTGTAACATGCATAGTGCAGACATGCAAACATTCATTGCATCAAACCCATGTAAAAGTTTAGGAGCACACATCCGGATGTCCTCCCCTGGGGCAGATAGTGCATCAGACTAAACTCACAAGGGAGCTAACAAAACATATTCTATGTACACCATCATGCACACAGCAGCATCAGTTGTGTGCGTACTGACAGTAGTCAGCAGGGCTGTGGAGTCGGAGTCGTGGAGTCGGGCAATTTTGGGTGCCTGGAGTCGGAGTCGGGAAAAAATGCACCGACTCCTAATGAATTTGTAACTGTAATTAAAATAGAAAATATGATAAAATGTTCTATTTCTCAGATAAGTCATTAAAAATAATGTATATATACAGTATATATACAGTAATAGCTGTGCTTAGTCCACAAAAATGAAATAAACCAATCAAAATTAGTTACTTGTGCTGCTTCAAGAAAGCAGTCCCCGTATTTTTAAGGTCAGATATACATATCTGATTGTAACTGTATATATGATGTGTACACAGGAATCTCTTATATATACTAAATAACATCTATGCTGTAAGAATAAAGCCTGATGTGTAGCCGTGTCACTAATAGAGATGGTCAACGAGATGGAGATAATTTTGCACTGATGCCGATTTATGCAAATGTATGCACTCCCTTTGCTGATGAAATCAAATAATTTGATATGTTAAAATTTGGTTTGGTGACTACAAATTAAAGGGTAACTGAGACGGATGAAAAGTAAAGTTTTATACATACCTGGGGCTTCCTCCAGCCCCCTTCAGGCTAATCAGACCCTTGCTGTCCTCCTCCACCACCCGGATCTTCTGCTATGAGTCCTGGTAATTCAGCCAGTCAGCGCTGTCCGTCCGCATGCCGCTCCCACAGCCAGGAACATTCTGCACCTGCGCAATAGTGCTGTGCAGGTGTAGTACGCTCCCGGCGCCGAAGTGTGTGCATGCGCAGTACGCCCGACTGGCTCAAGTACCTGGACTCATAGCAGAAGATCCAGGTGGTGGAGGAGGACGAGGGACTGATTATCCTGAAGGCGGCTGGAGGAAGCCCCAGGTATGTATAAAACTGTAATTTCATCTGTCTCAAGTTTACTTTGTTACACAGTAGTACTATACTCTACATATGCACTCCCCACAGAGCTACAGGGAATCCACTGAGAATGCTGTGCACATTGAACACAGAGGTGTTGTCTGTCACCCATAAACCTTGTTCAGATTGTGCATGAAGAATGTGTAATAGAGGAAGAATCTCCTCATTCCCCTGCAGAGTACCTGCACATCATTCTTACATGTACCCACACTTACATTGCCTAGGGCCTGATAGATGTTCTTTGTTCCGGTTTGTACCTTTTACAAGTACTCTTACCAAGGACTAGTTTTAGTCTAAAGGGAATAAATATGGCAGCCTCCACATCCTTCTCACTTCAGTTGTCTTGTAAAATTCCTAAGCGTTGGCAGTTAAGAGACGAATTTCATGTTACATATTTTTAATCAACAAAATTGTAATATGCAAATTAGAGGAGTCGGAGTCGAGGAGTCGGAGTCGGTGGAATCCTAAACTGAGGAGTCGGAGTCGGTGGATTTTTGGACCGACTCCACAGCCCTGGTAGTCAGACAGTACTAGTGGTGTGAAAGACTATTTGCCCCCTTCCTGATTTCTTATTCTTCTGCATGTTTGTCACACTTAAATGTTTCTGCTCATCAAAAACCGTTAACTATTAGTCAAAGATAACATAATTGAACACAAAATGCAGTTTTAAATGATGGTTTTTATTATTTAGTGAGAAAAAAAAATCCAAATCTACATGGCCCTGTGTGAAAAAGTGATTGCCCCCCCCCCCCCTTGTTAAAAAATAACTTAACTGTGGTTTATCACACCTGAGTTCACTTTCTGTAGTCACCCCCAGGCCTGATTACTGCCACACCTGTTTCAATCAAGAAATCACTTAAATAGGAGCTATCTGACACAGAGAAGTAGACCAAAAGCACCTCAAAAGCTAGACATCATGCCAAGATCCAAAGAAATTTAGGAACAAATGAGAACAAAAGTACTGTAATTGAGATCTATCAGCCTGGTAAAGGTTTTAAAGCCATTTCTAAAGCTTTGGGACTCCAGCGAACCACAGTGAGAGCCATTATCCACAAATGGCAAAAACATGGAACAGTGATGAACCTTCCCAGGAGTGGTTGGCCGACCAAAATTACCCCAAAAGCGCAGAGAAAACTAATTCGAGAGGCCACAAAAGTCCCCAGGACAACATCTAAAGAACTGCAGGCCTCACTTGCCTCAATTAAGGTCAGTGTTCACGACTTCACCATAAGAAAGAGACTGGGCAAAAACGGCCTGCATGGCAGATATCCAAGGCCCAAATCACTTTTAACCCCCTTGCCGGTTATCCCGAGCTCAGCTCGGGGTAACCTGCGCAGGAGGATTCCTCAGGCCCCGCTGGGCCGATTTCTATCAAATAAAAAGCAGCACACGCAGCCGGCACTTTGCCAGCCGCGTGTGCTGCCTGATCGCCGCCGCTCTGCGGCGATCCGCCGCGAGCAGCGGCGAAAGAGGGTCCCCCCAGCCGCCCGAGCCCAGCGCAGCCGGAACAAACAGTTCCGGCCAGCGCTAAGGGCTGGATCGGAGGCGGCAGACGTCAGGACGTCGGCTGACGTCCATGACGTCACTCCGCTCGTCGCCATGGCGACGAGGAAAGCGAAACAAGGAAGGCCGCTCATTGCGGCCTTCCTTGTTACTTTTGATCGCCGGAGGCGATCGAAAGTGCGGATCCGGAGCGCCCTCTAGTGGGCTTTCATGCAGCCAACTTTCAGTTGGCTGCATGAAATAGTTTTTTTTAAATTTAAAAAAAATCCTCCCGCAGCCTCCCTGGCGATTTTAATAGAACGCCAGGGAGGTTAAGCAAAAAGAACATTAAGGCTAGTCTCAATTTTGCTAAAAAACATCTCAATGATTGCCAAGACTTTTGGGAAAATACCTTGTGGACCGACGAGACAAAAGTTGAACTTTTTGGAAGGTGCGTGTCCCGTTACATGTGGCGTTGAAGTAACACATCATTTCAGCAAAAAAACATCATACCAACAGTAAAATATGGTGGTGGTAGTGTGATGGTCTGGGGTTGTTTTGCTGCTTCAGGACCTGGAAGGCTTGCTGTGATAGATGGAACCATGAATTCTACTGTCTACCAAAAAATCCTGAAGGAGAATGTCCGGCCTTCTGTTCGTCAACTCAAGCTGAAGCGATCTTGGGTGCTGCAGCAGGACAATGACCCAAAACACACCAGCAAATCCACCTCTGAATGGCTGAAGAAAACCAAAATGAAGACTTTGGAGTGGCCTAGTCAAAGTCCTGACCTGAATCCTATTGAGATGTTGTGGCATGACCTTAAAAAGGCGGTTCATGCTCAAAAACCCTCAAATAAAGCTGAATTACAACAATTCTGCAAAGATGAGTGAGCCAAAATTCCTCCAGAGCGCTGTAAAAGACTCGTTGCAAGTTATCGCAAATGCTTGATTGCAGTTATTGCTGCTAAGGGTGGCCCAACCAGTTATTAGGTTCAGGGGGCAATTTCTTTTTCACACAGGGCCATGTAGGTTTTGAGTTTTTTTTTCTCACTAAATAATAAAAACCATCATTTAAAACTGCATTTTGTGTTCAATTATGTTATCTTTGACTAATAGTTAACGGTTTTTGATAAGCAGAAACATTTAAGTGTGACAAACATGCAAAAGAATGAGAAATCAGGAAGGGGGGCAAATAGTTTTTCACACCACTGTATATCTTATAACTATGAGGACTACCAAGTAGGGATGATCAATGAGATGCAAATATTTTTGATTTCATGAAGGATTATATAAATTTTGTAGGCAAATTTATGCAGCTTAAAAATGGAGCACTCAATTAAAAATAAATCTTGGTAAAACTTGATTGGTCTAGGTTTAGGCTGCATACATTTGCATACAAAATTCACATAACCTTGCATGAACTTGGGAATACAGCATTTGCATCTCAATGATCATCGCTACTACTAAGTTTTTGGTTTAGGACCTGGTCATCTGATCTGTACTACTCCTCTGTACTGTGTTGGACATGGAGGCTGCCATATTTTCTATTGAACAACGCTTATGGCCTGGCTGTCCTGCTGATCCTCTGCCTCTAAATGGTGTGTACTCACGCACTACAAAAGGAAACGACGCTCCCGCTGGGCGTGTGTACGCGCTGTCGGCGGACTGATAAGGCTGTTTCTCAGCGGATCGTTCAGAAACAGCCTTATCAGTCCGCCGACACCGCATACACACGCACTACTGTGGGCTAAAGACCGCCCAGCGGGAGGGTCCGGCGGACCCATCGTTTCCTTTTGTAGTGCGTGTGTACGCACCTTACTACTTTTAGCCATACACCCTGACCAAGCATGCAGATCAGGTGCTCTGACTCAAGTCAGACTGGATCCAGACTGTGATCCAGATCAGCAGAACTGCCAGGCAACTGCTATTGATTAACAGGAAATAATTATGACAGCCTCCATATCACTCTCACTTCAGATGTGCTTATTAAAGCAATTATGAAAATTGTAGCACATTTGCAGAAAAGCATTTGCAACATGATGCTGGGCTTCCATCTGACCCAGCCCTAATACGGAGATCATGTCATATCAACAGTCCAGTTGTGGACAGAGAGCCCCGCAGGAGTCCCTTCCGCAGGCTGACACACGTCTCTAGCACCGCCGCTTCTGACATCACTGCCTTTGTCCAGCATATCTGTGAGACTGCAGGACGTCCCTGTCATGGGAGATAGTGCTGGAGGAGCACAGATTGCTTGGACCAGCACAGATTAAGCATTCCAGGCACTTCCTAAGCAGTACAACTCTGGGGACTAAAGCAAAAGTCTCCTCCCCTACCCCAAATACACACACAGAAGCACTGACTAGCTAAACCACAGCTATGGACAGATGAAACACTAATCATAATGCTCACATACAACAGGACTAGTTCAGGCAGGCAGCTGAGCAGCGCGTCCCACCTCTGTAGGATGCACATAAACACTGTTGACAAACAATTTGTGTAAAACTCTGCATTGGTGGCATCCACTTCTGACAGCCAAGTGGGAAACTCCTCAGTTGATGCCATTGTTGTGCCCACAGCAGGGTGTTTTCTGCTTATCCTTTGCCCTTCCCAAAAACAAACAATACCTCTTAAGTGGTCACCCGAAACAATCGGAAACGGATTTGACTTAAAGCAGACCTAAACTCGGGACTTTCTCTCTGCTCTAAAAGATATGCAACAACATACTAATCTTTAAAGAAAAACATTTCTAGTTACAGCGGATACAAGTTCTACAATACATCTACACTGTGTCTACTTCCTGCTTTCATGAAAGCAGACATTGTTATCCTGAGTTTACATATTAGCTGTACTGCAGTGGCAGTCAGCTGACATAGCTGAGAGATCAAATTACAACTTGTAATAGTCACAGATGAGGTGGAATTACAGGCTGAACATTCAGGGTACAGGTCTCTATGCCTTCCTTCTGTCCTGTGCAAGAGTTCACGTCCAGTTTAAAAGGCACCATAGTAATACTCTAACCAGCTGCGGAATAAACATGGCAGCAGCAAATAGGATGTGAAGCAGTAGTGAACCTATCACTTATCTGCTGCACATATACACAGGGCTGTGGAGTCGGTACAAAAATCACCCGACTCAGACTCTTCAGTTTATGAAACCTCCGACTCCAGGTACCCAAAATGGCTCAGACTCCTTGGTCTAATGCTGAGCATACAGTGATACAATTATGCGCCGGATTGATGCCGGTGCATCCCCGCGCGGATTGATTCCCGCTCGTCCCCCTCCAGCGTTCCTTCAGTCGCTCGATTCCCAGCTATTGTCCGCCGGCGGTGATCGACTGGGAAATCTATCCGGCAGGTCATCGGACCTGTCTGATATCAATCGAGCCATCAGGCTCGATTGATAAGGCTGCACAACTCCGTGTATGCCCAGCATAAAACTTACCAGGGCTGTGGATTTGGTACAATAATCATCCGACTCCGGCGACTCAGTATATGAAACCACTGACTCCGACTCCAGGTACCCAAAATTGCTCCGACTCACAGCCCTGCATATACATTTATCCTAAACGAGTGTACACGTGCACAATTATGGTCTCAAGCAGGGATTGTATTCCTCAGGTTGTTGGGTGATTTCTGAACAGACGTGTTAGTAGCCTGTAGGCTAGAGACATGCTCTGTCGCTCTGGTGGGGGTGCAGAGACAATGGTGCAGCAGTGCACAACTGAGTGGGTTAAGGAGAAAAATTGCCTCAGCCTGCGCTCGTGACATAGGTGTGGAGTTGGAGGGTCAGAGCAAATTTGGGTACCTGGAGCTATTAGTTTAATAAACGGAGGAGTCGGATGATTTTTGTACGAACTCCACAGCCCTGGCTCATGAAAGATAATCTGGCACTGTGGATCTCTTGCCATCACAAAGGAGCCACCAAATACTGGGATATTCCTGACAGAGGTCTTCCCGGTCTCCTTGTTCCACTGCTGTACCACGTTCAGAATAGGCCCATTTCAGGACTCCCCAGAAGGCTTTTTGTTTTGCAATGGCGAATTGAATCGAATCCCGATCGGACATGTCGGATTTAATCGGATCGTAAATAGAATCATAATCGAATTGCACAAATAATTGTATCGTGTAGATTGGGCTTTAGAATCACTGGGCTTGCACAAGTACGCAGTACAGATCCACTGGTCTATGGAATTACACAGCGACATATGTCCTTCTAAAAGGCTGCCTGAGGGCTGAAGACCTGTTCAACCTGCAGGGCACCCCCCCCCCCCTCTCGCTGTAACAGGGACACAGAGCAAAGACTGGCAAAGCTCTATGAGATCCAGAGAGTTTCCTCTTTTCAGGTGAGTATCAAAGTCTCCCCCCCCCCCCTCCCCAGCTTCAGGGTTGCTTAAAATGTACTTGCTAAGTGTGGTTTGTTTCAGAAGGAATTTACAATAATTCAGCTTAAAGTGAACATCTGTTACCCACCATGCACCGCTGCTGAATATGCAAATTATCTCCAATTTTACAGGGCCATACCAACCCCACATGCATAAGTCCCCTATACTTTCCTTGTGGTTTTGAGTCACCCCGAGCTGCTTGGTTACGGTGTTTAAATGTACTTGAAAACCACAATGTTTAGCTTTTGACTGACCATCTCTAAATACGGGTATTACATTTCTTTGGGGAGGGGGGGGGGGGGCGGGGTCTTCTTAGCATCTATTGCTTTTCTCCCGAATGTCAGTCACAGCCAGGACTGGATGACCCTCACAGGCACTCTGTACACATGCGCCCTTCCTGTGCTCTCCCCGGCAACCGATAAATTGAAAAGTTACAAGACTTACAAGAGTCGCAGCGAGGGGTGAAGAAGGGGAATCTTAAATGAGAAAACGAGGCAACAAACGTGTGAAGTATTTATGAGATCTTAAGACGGAGATGACCCTGCAGCCCAGGATTGGCATATCCCAGCTATTATCACCTACTGAAGCCTGGGCCATTTCTGGGAAAGTACAGCAGAGGGTGTGACCTGTTTAAATTTCAACTTATCTGACGCGACAAGCAGTTTAGCCAACAGCCTGGAATATTTACAGTCAGTAAAAAGCAGAGTGCAGCAGCAGCCTGGCGGAGCGAGAGGCGATCGGATCGCAGCCTGGCTTAAGGGATTTTAAGCCTGTAACAATATTTGCTTCCTGCGGCTGCTAAACAAACAGAAGATCTGCAGTCAGAGGAGCTTCAGAAAACAACCTGGCGTGGCAATATAAATAAGGAGTACAAGCAGGTGAAAAAGGAATTAAGAATCATTAAAACCCAACTACTAGAATACTAATTTTAGCACTAATATATCAATCCATGCTCAGTGTTCTCCCCAGAATTTTTCTTCAGCCGGGTGGCATGAAATAGTAGCCGGGTGGCATGAAAAAGTAGCCGGGTGGGGTGAGTTGAAAATGCAGGGCAACTGTGCTTACAGCATAGGAGGAGGTGAGGAGGTGAGCTGATGACAGCCGGGTGGTCACCAAATCTAGCCGGGTGGAGCACCCGGCTAAAAGAGCCTGGGGAGAACACTGCATGCTGCTTTTAGTTATAGGGCTGGTGCACGCCGGAACGGTTCTGGAGCATTTTTAAAATGCTTGCAGGGGGAAAACCGCTTGGCTAATGAAAGTGAATGGGATGGTGCACACCAGAGTGGATCGTTTTTACACACAAACGCAAACTCGGGGGCTGCAGCATTTTTGAGATTTCTGAGGCATTTCTGCCTCAATGTAAAGTATAGAAAAGTGGAGAACAGCTCTGAAAACGCTAGATCAGAGCGGTTTTCCAGGCGTTTTTGTTACAGAAGCTGTTCAGTAACAGCTTTACTGTAACAATATTTGTAATCTGCTACACAAAAACGCTCCAAAAAACGCTAGGCATGCTTCGGGCTCTTTCACACTAGAGGCTGCGGTAGAAAAGGCTGAAAGTCAGCCTTTTGCTTAACGCCAATACATAGCGTTTTCAAAGCGTTTTCAAAGCCTTTTGAAAGAGTTTTACAGCCCATATGAAAACGTCCTTTTTTTTTCTTCTATAAAAATAAGTGAACAAGATAGCTGTAAAACGCTTTGAAAAGGCTTTGAAAACGCTGAAGTTGGCGTTTTCCATTGACTATCATTGAAACGCCAACAGCCAACTTCGGCTGTTAACAGCCCTGAAAAAGCTCCTGGGAGCGTTGAAACGCAACGCTCCAAAACGCCGAGTTAGATGTGAAAGGTAAAATTAAAGTCTATGGACTTTCTTTTACCTAGCAAAACGCCAACTTCGGCCGTGGCGTTAAAACGCCGAAAAATCCCTCTGGTGTGAAAGGGCCCTTAACATGCCTAGAATCACTCTGAAATCTGCTTCAAAAACCTCTAGCGTTCTGCAGATCTGCTAGAGGTTTTTTGTGTGCACTGGGCCATAGACAGACTTTACTCAGTCCTAAAAATCAGCCTGCTGCTGTCTGGACTGGGACGCAACCATAGCGGAGGCCAGTTGCAGAGATTTCAAATGCTTACAGCTTTCAGTCAGAGCTGCAGTTGTCAGCTTGGTGCCATATACATACAGCTTAGAAGTTCTGAAGTCTCAACATTTGAAAGCTCAAAAACAAAAATCTCAACAGGTGAATGGAGTCTCTTTCCTATTAATCACAGTTTACAAAGAAACCATAACTAAGGATTGAACTTCATCCCAATCAGTAACTGATACCCCCTTTCCCATGTGAAATCCTCCTTTTCTCAAACGGTTCATTAGGGGGCTCTGTATGGCTGATATTGTGGTGAAACCGCTCCCACAGTTTGATGTCAGGACCATGGTGCTGACATCACACTGTGGGAGTCTTGTTGCATTGTGGGAAATCACAGCTGTTTCCAACTGCCAAAAATGCATCATCTTTCCACACACACACACAAAAAAAAAAATGAAGGCACCACCAATAAGTATTTGTACTCTTTTTATTGCATTAGCAAGATGCCAAAAAGCTGGGCTAATGGCAACAGACTGCTGTTTCTCGCTCATGCCCGTTCTCAAGCCCTATAGCCAGCTGGTGTCAGCCTTCATTTTTTCTTATTTCTAGATCGTGGACTCTGGAGTACAAGGGTCTTTTGGGCTTGGGCACACCAGTCCCCAATAGAGATGCTGGCGAACAGTTCACCAGCGAATCTCTATGGGCCAATACTACTTCCGGGTAGCTATGACCAGGAGCAGTACGGCTGCACATCCTTGATAGCGCACTTGTTGCCGGGCACTCTCTGCGCAAGAGCGTGACGTCACTCATGACGTCACGCACATGCGCAGAAAGTGCCCGGCAACAGGCGCACGATGAAGGACGCGCACCGCCAGACCAGCGCTGCCGTACTACTCCGGGTCATAGCGACCCGGAAGTTGTACAGTGTGAGGGGTTCGCGAACCGTTTGCCGACATCTCTAGTCCCCACTTATTGTGAGTGCCACGCCACTTTTTTTAATCTCCTTCCACTGACATCACCTGCCAGCAGTAAAAATGTCGCCATATGATAAATGTCAGAATGTAAATCAGGTAGAGGAAGGATTTTACAAAGAACACTGACAATCATTTATACATAATTATTGTAAAAATGAAGCACTTTTTTTCATTATGTTATTTTCACTGCAGTTCTTCTTTAAAGATAAGATAGACATGGGTATGTACAGTGCCAAGCACACTAATAACTATGCTTTGTTCCCTTTTTTTCTTTCTCTGCCTGAAAGAGTTAAATATCAGGTATGTAAGTGGCTGACTCAGTCCTGACTCAGACAGGAAGTGACTACAATGCGACCCTCACTGATAAGAAATTTCAACTCTAAAACACTTTCCTAGCAGAAAATGGTTTCTGAGAGCAGGAAAGAGATAAAGGATCAATAGTTCATAGATTTTAGATCTGGCAAACTTCAATGAATGTGTAATTGAGCAAAAACAATAAAACAGTTAAACTTAAAAAGTAGATTTAAACATAAAAAAAAACGTGGAATATCTTAGTCATTTTTAGGTGAAGGAAGATAGATACAATCCTTTATTTCATTAGTTTATTTAGCTTCGGGTGTCCTTTAAGGGTAGTTTCACTGGGGTGTTTTGTTACAGCGCATCCCCGCAAATTCACTCAGCTGCTGACATGCAGGGCTGTGGAGTCGGAGTCTGGGCAATTTTGGGCACCCGGAGTCGGAGTTTCATAAACTGAGGAGTCTGAGTTGGAAAACATTTAAAAACACGATTGGTTCGCACGATGGCCAGGGGCCCCGGACCTCTCTCACTGGCCGGGGCCCCAAGGCCAACATTTAATACCTGGAGGGGAGTGCAGGTGGGCCTGAACCTCTCACACCCAGGCTCTGGACCTCTCACATCCAGGCTCTGGACCTCTCACATCCAGAAAACCCACCTCCATACTGAATGCTAAATTCAACACACACAAGCAATAGAACACAGCAGTACGTGCATCCAGCTACATTTAAGTGGTCAGCTGAATGCTAATGGCTGCTAGATGTGGTATGGCAGGCAAAGGGTGTATGATAGTGCATCCTGATTGGCTGACGAGCACCTGCTGACCACTTAAATGTAGCTGGATGCATGTACTGCTTTGTTCTATTGCTTGTGTGTGTTGAGTCTGAGTTGGAGTCGGAAGATTTTGTACCGACTCCACAGCCCTGCTGACATGTACACACAAGTCAGAATTATTTGCAGCTCACCTACCTGCTCTTAGGGCCCTTTTTCACAGCAATGCAATTCAGCTAAATAGCAAACCGCTAGCGATTGTTTAGCATAGGAACCGTGGTAGGTATTTTCCACTACCGAGATATGATTTTGCCCAAAGCGGGATCGTGTTCGGGAGCAATTTTTACCACGATTTGGCAATGCTAGCGCATTGTGTATAGAAAAATCACGATCGCGTTAAAAAAATGAATGACAAAAAGCAAATTGCTAGCGTTTAGCGCTTGTGATCGTTAGTGGAAAATGGCCCTTATGCTGAGCTTCAGGTTTTTATTGCATTCCAACATGTCTGTCCCACAGCAGACGGGTGGCTGGGTGCTGTTATGTATGAGGAATTTCGCCATGTTCATTTAGAAGGAACTGCTTTTTGCCACATAAGTGTAGATTTCCTGCACAGCCGGCATGATGCTAATAACTTTATGGCACAATCACACTTCCACATTTTTGGTGCCGTTTTTAGCTCAGGTTAAATGCAACCAGTGTTTTCAAATGCTGCTTGTATGCCATGCAGTGTGCTTCCACTATTCTCATGCATTTACTTTCAGCGATGAAGACAAAGCATGTCATGTAAGGCTCTGCCTGGATCTAAGGTCTAAGGGATCATAACTCACCCGTTAGCTCGTAATTTATTAGACAGAAGAAGCCCCGGCCCATCCAACCTGCATTGCCTGTCCCACCATTTAGGCCATGGCTGCTGATCTAGGGGTGGACCGTGGCAACGTATATGGGGTTGGGCCACAGCTTTGGAAGAATTTAGAAAAGAGAACTCTACAGCGGCGTTTGCTGAGGCAAAGTTTCTGGTATGGATGACTTACAGACGAGTGGATGACTTAACCCCGAAACCCACTTATTCCGGCTGCATAAACAGAGTCTGGAGCTAATCTACTTTAGGGGACCCGGGAGGAAAACTTATAGGGAACAGTCCTTCAATGTCAGCACCCTATACAGCTCAAAGCGTTGGGATTGGCCGAATAGTGTGGGCGTAGTTTTCTAAATCAGAAACCTAGCTGTTCGAGAGGGTGCCATCCATCCAATCAATATAGCAGCTCCCATAAAGTAGACTAGCGCACAGAGCATTACATGACAGACTGTACTTCTCACTGGAAGTACTAGAGTTTTTAATGTACTTTGGTGCAGGAAAATGCACCTAGACAGGCCCAGATTTACCTCACAGGAGCCTACAGGCACACATGTCCTGGCACTCTAGACCAGTGTTTCTCAACATTTCTTTGGTATGTACCCCTTTTAAAAGCAAGTACTCAGGAGTTGTTTAGGATTTATAATGTATTTCTGAAACGCTAAATTTGTTATTCTTGGTCAAGTATTTCAAGCCCGAGTACCCCCTGCAACCATCAGAAGTACCCCCTGGGGTACGGGTACCACACGTTGAGAACCTAGGCTCTAGACTACCCCCCCCCTCCATGAATATACAAACACCTGCCTAACCGCACTGCAAGTGTGCTGGCTGTCCAAGCTGTCACTTCTCCCTTATTTCTCTTGGCCATCATAGGTGGCTACAGCTGGCCCTTAGTATTAGGTAGCCAGAAGAACCTTTAGTATTAAAGGACCACTGTCAAGAAAAAAGTAGGCAGTTAAAAAATGTGACAGATGACAGGTTTTGGGCCAGTCCATCTTTTTATGGGGGATTCTCAGGGCTTTCTTGGTTTTCAACAGCATTTCCTGAACAGCAGTTTAAATGCCAAAATAACAAGATACCAGCCGGCCTCCCTAATCACTTGCACACTATTATGTCAGTTAGATTTTGCAACTGTTGTTCAGGAAATGCTGTTGAAAACAAAAAGCCCTGAGAATCCCCCTTAAAAAGATGGACTGGCCCAAAACCTGTCATCTGTCACATTTTTTAACTGCCTACTTTTTTCACGATAGTGGTCCTTTAAGTAGCTAGAGGTGTCCCCAAGTTTTAGGTAGCTAGAAGAACCTCAGTAGCTAGTAGTGCCCCCTAAATGAAGGGAGATCTGTTCAGTGGAATGCAGAGAGCAGGGTGAGAGAGCTCATTACAATCTAATCAAGACTCTGCATAGGGAAGGAGGCGCTCAGGGAGGGGAGTGAGACACCTTTCAATCATCAGGCGCCTGTAGGCACGTGCCTACAGTGCCTTATGGTAAATACAGCCCTGCACCTAGAAAGTAGATGTAAGCAGCCCTATGGTTTGTTTTGTACACAATGCAAAAGGAATATTATTGCTGTCTGCTTTCCATGTGCGACATTTCCTTCTTAACATTTCCACTGATAAGCCAATGAGACAGACGTCCACCTGTGGCTCTGTTGGAATACTTTGTTCCGGTGATGAGCAGGGTTCACAGCAGGCCTGAGAGTGATGCAGGACAGGAAATGAGTGGATATATCCTCAACTCAGGAAGCAATGACAGCTTCACAGAAGATCTAACCCTCCCCCTGGGGTTAAACTCAGCATTTTCGCTGGAGTTGTGATTTTCAAGGAACTGATGTCAAAATATTCTGAGGAAAATCTAGAGACAACGAGATGGACAGGAAAGGCAGGAAGCTAGATTACATAGAGATGGACAGGATTCACTAAACAGGTTATCTGTGAAGATGGACTCAAACTTATACTGAGAGATTAGGAGAGCTGTGATTGTTAGCCAGGTACCTGACCGTCATACTGGTCTTTCAGCTTCTGTAGCTTCAGTCTTAGCATATTTAAAAGGATAACTGTAGTGAGAGGTACATGGAGGCTGCCATATTCATTTTCTCGTAAGCAATACCAATTACCTGCCTGCCCTGCTGATCTATTTGGCTGCAATAGTGTCTGAATCACACCAGAAACAAGCATGCAGCTAATCTTGCCAGATCTGACAATAATGTCAGAAACACCTGATCTGCTGCATGCTTGTTCAGGGCCTATGGCTAAATGTATTAGACGCAAACGATCAGCAAGACAGCCAGGAAACAGATATTGCTTAAAAAGTAAATATGGCAGTCTCCATATAGCTCTCACTACAGTTGTCCTTTAAGGCCCATACACATGCTAGAATAAAGTTGAATGAGGCAACCGACAACGACCGCCCGACAATAATCCGGCTTGTGTACAGCACGCCCAGTGAATCAGTTCAGCCAAGCAGCGGGCAATAGTTTTGTTCTCCCCGCCCACCGTGTGACGTCACAACTGCACTGTTTCGTCAGCTGCCACCTTTTCCCATCCGCCCTACACCAAGTTCACACCATCTCCACAACTCCTGCATGTGTTATTACCTGCACAGAGTAGAAACATGCACTAATCCGAAAACTGACATGCTTAATTCTCACTGTACTGGCTGAAGGGCTGAGCTAAGAATTTGGCGGTCTCTGCAGATAAAGCAAAAACACATTTTTAAAGGATGCCTGAAAAAAAAAATCCACTATGATGCATGGAGTTAAATTGAGAGGATTGCTTTTTGTTAGCGAAAGTATAATCTTGCTTTAACAATTATAAGCAGGGAAAAGGCAGGTTCTCTTTTCTCTAAAGTGAATGCAATAGTCCATAGAATGCAGTGCAAATAATCGTTTTGGTTAATTCCAGACTCAAGCAGTGGAGCTGGTTAGCTGGCTACAGAGTGCCTAGATCTTCTGTTTATGAACTTGAGGACTTTTTTTTCCTTATCATGCATACGTTACAAGTATCACTCCTAAGGGCCTGCTTCCACTATAGCGAATCTGCATGCGTTTTCTGCATGAAGATTCGCATAGCCAATGATAGTAAATGGGCCTGTTCCACTTGTCAGGAAATCTGTGCGGTTTGCTGTGCAGGAAAAATCTGCACAGCAGAGCCATCAGAATTCAATTCGTATGCAATGTAATTAATAGGAAAGTCGCATGCGCTTTCACTATGCCTATTTTCCATACGAATTTGCGTACGTTTTTGCCTAAAATCAATGTAAAAGCACACATGCACTGACATGGTTAAATTCGCATACTTGCAAAAACGTACACGAATTCGCATTAAAATTCACGTACAAACGCGTATGAATTTGCATCTGCATGCAAATTCATTATTGCGTTTTCCACAACGAATTCGCACCGTACAAGTGGAAACGGGCTCTCACTGGTCAATAGAGTGGGTCCTTAGAGGGTCCATTTCCATTGCAGCCAGCATGCGTCTGCGCGATTCAAGTAGCCACTAGCTGTGGTGCGAGAACACTTCTGTATCCCTCTAGGCCTGCAATGTACTGCTGTAGGGATCCGCATTCCTGGTGCGATTTTTTGCTGTAGCTGTCCACTCCATCCCCCCCCCCCCCCCCCCCCATAATTTGCATGCGGGGAAAAGCAGTGAATTGCCCCTAGTGGAAAGGAGCCCTTAAAGAAAAACTCTGACCAAGAATTGAACTTTATCCCAATCAGTAGCTGATGCCCCTTTTACATGAGAAATCTATTCCTTTTCACAAACGGATCATCAGGGGGCGCTGTATGGCTGATATTGTGGTGAAGCCCCCCCACAAAAATTCTGAGTACGTACTCTTGGCAGTTTCCTGTCTGTGAACCCTGTTGCATTGTGGGAAATGGCTGTTTACAGCTGTTTCCAACTGCCAAAACAGCAAGCAGCAGCTACATCACCTGCCAACAGTAAAAATGTCACCATGTAATAAATGTCAGAATATAAATCAGGGATTTAAAAGATTTTACAATGGGCAAACACTGACTAAATCATTTACACATAATTATTGTAAAAATGAAGCACTTTTTTATTACATTCTTTTCACTGGAGTTCCTCTTTAAGGCTTTGTTCACATCTAAAAACGAAATCTCCTCCTAGGGCTTAGCTGTGCACTGTGATTTTGTATAAAGCGTTTTTTGAAAGCCCTTTTGCAGAACAATTTGTTATTTGCGTCAGGAAGTGAACTCTGTGACCCGGAATAGAATACAATGTTTTTATTCATCAAAGCGCTGGGGAAAACACTATACAAGCGCTTTGCGATTTCCCTATACCTTCCATTGAGCAAAAAACGCTCAGAAAATGGTACAGGCAGTGCTTTGCTGAGCGGATCAGAAACGGGGAATGGGGAATCATTGCACAAGCTGTTTATGGAGATTTTCAAAATTGCCGGCGCTTGAAAAAAAAAAAAAAAAAAAAGGTCAAAAAACGCCCTAGGTGAGAACGAGCCCTAAAGGTCTTCAAATGGGGGCCCTGACTAAGGAGGCAATATAGCTACAATATATATTTTACGCCGCTTTTACGATATAAGTATGTCTTACCCGGTGAGCACAGTATAAGCCGTTTAAAAGAATTCAGAGGTGACAAATATACACCAAACTGAGCCCATATAAATGCCCTGGTATGGTTGCAGACACTTTCTACAGTGTCTGCTTCCCCTGCTAATAAAGCAGCATGTTAGCGGCCCTGACCAGAGTATGTCAGCGACCTCTGACTGCTGCGAAGAAGCACATGTGCAGTAAGAAACCTCAGAGTTCCAGAGGGTGCCGTCCCCCCAATCACGTTAGCCGAATCTCCCTATGGGATTTCCTGCTTGGTCACTTAAAGTAGACTAGAGCCTAGAGCAGTGGTTCCCGACCTTGGTCCTGCCGTGCGTATTTCGGCAGGGCAAACAGTATGCGATCAGAAGTGCATAGACAGTACTTTTGACGTTCAGACTATGCACGCTGCGCAGTAGTGCGAAGCGCTATCGTACTGCTGCACGCATTTTTGGCAAAGTCCATTGCTGATCCCATTCACTGTAATGAATGGGATCAGCAGCACAACACACAGCAACACGATGACATGCGATCAGATGCGCTTGCGTCCAGAACGCACGGCCATATGCGTTGCCTAATGTGAACGAGGCCTTAGGCACACAGCAAGAGCAGGAGAGGGAGCAGCGTGGTCTGAGCCAATAATGTTTTACTGCGCATTCAACGCTAAAGGACTCGAAGGCTGAAAAAGAAAAAAGTGAAAAGAAAAACAAACAACTCAGACACACTCTGGTCAGGGCCGCTAACAGGCTGAATTACGAGCAATGGGAGCATATTGGAGGAGGAGAACAGACGCTGCGGAAAGTGCCTGCACCCATGCCAGGGCGTATGTATGGGCTCAGCTTGACATATTATTCGCCTCAGTAATCCGCGAATCTGTTCTGTTGTGCTTCAGATAAAAACAAGCTACAATCTGTGCCGATACCTGCTTGGATGGAGTCTTTTGAAACACTTCCCACTGCTTCCACATTATTCTGGCCTCAGCTCCAGAGATACGGGCAGAAAACTAATGCGCACTGACCCAGGGAGGGGATTAAACAGACTACTATAGCCTCTAGACGGGGATCAATTAATTAAGTGGCGGTTGGTCAATAAATCGTTAACTACTGGTTTTGATTGGCTCAATTTCAAGTCCATGAAAACTGGTAAGTTAGAATTTATTGCTCATATCAACTAGTGATGCACTGATAACATCTGCAGACAGTATGGGAGTAGGACCAGGGCTGTATTTAGGTTTTGGGCTCCCCTAGGCACCCCAAACTTATGGCGCCCCCCCCCCCCCCCCCCCAAGAGGAGCACGTTGTTCGCGCGCCGCGGCGAAAAATGGGCGAGGCCACATAATGCAGTGGGCGTGTCCGTAACATGCAGTGGGTGTGGCCAATTAAACTTTCCTAGTATGAGTGCAGCCCAAAGTCGGTAGGGACGTGTTTTCTCCCCGGGTATGAGTAAAGTGACCCTAAAAAAGCAAGTAAACCAGAATAGGACTCCGCTCCACGGGATAGAGAACCAATATAATATAGGGGATCGCAACCACACAAGAGTACCTCACTCAATAAAATTCAAATCCAAAGATAAGTTGCGCGTCAATCTTGCTTATTGCATACAGCATGAAGATCTCCCTATTAAGAGAATGGAAATGTGCACATAGTGCCCAGTACTGCTAATTACACAGACTCTTACACCTCGTGCTGCACTCCTGGGGGATGTGCCACCACCTGGGAAAGACAACGGGTAGGCCCCCCCCCCTCGTGAATTCACTCACCAGCTCCAAACTTGCACCATGCATATCATATATGAGATTTTGCTGTCCAGGCGGTATTCCAGGTAAAACAAAGTTCCAGGCTTTATTAAAAAACGAATTAAAAGGCAGTGGGTGACAGCCCTCTCCTCTCCCTGGCCGCGGTACACAGGGTAGTGCGTCTCCACGATCCTGCCGATACTTCCTGGTGACGTCAGCGTGCTCCCTAGCTCCGCCGGGCGGAGCAAAATCTCATATATGATATGCATGGTGCAAGTTTGGAGCTGGTGAGTGAATGCACGAGGGGGGGGGGGGGGCTACCCGTTGTCTTTCCCAGGTGGTGGCACATCCCCCAGAAGTGCAGCATGAGGTGTAAGAGTCTGTGTAATTAGCAGTACTGGGCACTATGGGCTGGTGTACACCGAGCGGCTTTTTCAGCGTTTCTGCAGCCGCTTGCGGCTGCGGATACGCTTGGTCAATGTATCTCAATGGGGTGGTTCACACCAGAGCGTGAGGCGTTTTGCAGAAACGCATACTCCCGGGGTGAGGCATTTTTTGGATTGTGGATGCGTTTCTGCCTCAATGCTAAGTATAGGAAAAACGCAAACCGCTCTGAAAAACGGCAGTTCAGAGCGGTTTTGCCGGCGTTTTTGTTACAGAAGCTGTTCAGTAACAGTTTACTGTAACAATATCTGAAATCTACTACACCAAAAACGCTTCACAAAACCGCAAAATGCTAGCTGAAACGCTACAGAAAAAGAAGAAAAAGCATTTCAAAACCTGCTAGCACTTTGCGGATCTGCTAGCGGGTTTTGGAGTGCACCAGGCCTATGTGCACATTTCCATTCTCTTCATAGGGAGATCTTCATTCTGTACGCAATAAGTAAGATTGACGCGCAACTTATCTTTGGATTTAAAAAAGCAAGTAGGAAATGTTCCCCCCCCCCCCCAAAAAAAAAACAACAACAACACACATTAGCCAGTGTTCTCTCGCACAAAATAGTGGTAGGTATTAGATTGTAAGCTCCTCAGAGGATAGTCAGTGACATGACTACATACTCTGTGAAGTACTGCTGAAGATGGCAGTACAATATAGTACAGTAGTATGGCAGCATGGTGGCGTAGTGGTTAGTGCTCTCGCCTTGCAGCGCTGGGTTCCTGGTTCGAATGCCAGCCAGGTCAACATCTGCAAGGAGTTTGTATGTTCTCCCTGTGTCTGTGTGGGTTTCCTTCAGACACTCTGGTTTCCTCCCACATCCCAATAGCATACGATACAGATAAGTTAATTGGCTTCCCCCTATAAATTGGCCCTAGACTACGATACATACACACATGACTATGGTAGGGATTAGATTGTGAGCCCCTCTGTGGGACAGTTTGTGACAAGACAATACATACTCTGTACAGCACTGTGTAATATGTTGGCGCTATATAAATAATAAGTATAAGTACAGTATAAAGTAGCCAGGTCTATAGGTATCCCCAATGCAGACATACTATAGGTGTTCCCAGTATAGATAGCCAGGTCTATAGGTATCCCCAATTTAGGTAGTAGTCAGGGGCGTAACTAGAAATCACTGGGCCCCCTTGCAAAAAATGTGAATGGGGCCCCCCATAGGTGCCAAATAATCATAATGGGGCAGCGTTTCACCATAAAATCGTAATGCAGCAATTTTCACCAGAAAATAATCGCAACGTTGGCAGCATTTCAGCAGAGAATAATCGCAATGTAGGCAACATTTCACCAGAAAATAATCGCAATGAGTGCAACATTTCAGTAGAGAATAATCGCAATGTGGGCAGCATAACACCAGAAGATAATCGTACAGTGGGCATCATTTAAGCAGAGAAGATAGAGCGGAGCAGGCACACACAGCAGCGTGAAGGCGGGGAGAGGTGGTGATCCGTGGAGATTGATGCGATTGGAGGCAGAGCTACAGCGCTAAGCTCTGCCTACCCGGGCAGCAATATCCACATCCTAGAAAGTCGCGGATTTTTGCCCCGGTAGTTGGGGTGATTATGGACTCGTTTTGATGCAGGATAGCAGTGTTTCAGTTATGCCATTAATGTTGAAGAGGCTGCCTAAAAAAAAAGATGTAATTTTGTAGGCTTCAAACTCTCTTTAAAGGACTTCCGAGGCCAAGTGTAAAAAAATGTGAAATACCTGCATCACATGTGTAGGCACGGAGGACGCCGTCCGCGCCCTCCGTGGCGTTCCGCCGGGTCCCTGCCGCTCAATAGCCCCCCGGGCCGGCTCCCGACCGCACGGCTCGGGCTCTCCTGCCTCCACTAACATGGCCGCATGAGCTGGGCGCGGCTGCGCAGTCCACATAGCCGCGAGTGCGGCTGCGCAGCTCTAGGGCCAACCCCCGATCCAGGCTACAGGAAAAAGCCTGCGCAGCCACGGCCATGTTAGTGGAGGCAGGAGAGCCCGACCCGGGCCGTGCGGTCGGGAGCCGGCCCTGAGGGCTATTGAGTGGCGTGGGCCCGGCGGAACGGCATGGAGGGCGCGGAAGGCGTCCTCCGTGCTTACACATGTGTGCAAGTATTTCACTTTTTTTTTTTTACACTTGGCCCCGAAAGTCCTTTAAAGGGAAGGTTCAGGGACTATGAAAAAAAAATAAAAATCCTTATCCATTTACCTGGGGCTTCCTCCAGCCCGTGGCAGGCAGGAGGTGCCCTCGGCGCCACTCCACAGGCTCCCGGTGGCCGACCCGACCTGGTCGGGCCTCTTCTGCGCTCCATTGTGCGTTCCACGCCGGCACGCTGACGTCATCGGACGTCCTCCGGGCAGTACTGCGCAGGCTCAGTAGTTCTGAGCCTGCGCAGTACAGCCCGGAGGACGTCCTATGACATCAGCGCGCCGACGTGGAACGCACAATGGAGCGCAGAAGAGGCCCGGCCAGGTCGGGTCAGCCACCGGGAGCCTGTGGAGCGGCGCAGAGGGCACCTCCTGCCTGCCACGGGCTGGAGGAAGCCCCAGGTAAATGGATAAGGATTTTCATTTTTTTTTCATAGTCCCTGAACCTTCCCTTTAAGGTCAGACATTGCTGATTATACACCCTGAGGAGGGTGTATAAAACAGCAATAAACAAAATAGGAAGGAGATGGTAGGAAAGAGAGCAAGTAAAAGAGACAGGGAAGAGAATACAGATTAGGGAGTGTGAGGGAAAGAGGACACATGAATGATTGTGGTAAAAGGAAGAGAATGTGGGAAATAGGAAAGAGGAATATAAGAAAGAGGTGGAAGCATAAGAGAGGCGATAAAGACAGTCAAAAAGTCTGGGGTAAAAGAGGAACAGCAGGGCCAGGGAGAGCTCACCAGGACTGCAGCCTTCACTTGTTTGACAGAACATGCTGATAAATGCAGAGGGGGAGGGGGGCTGGGAAGAGACACTGGAAGAGGAGAGATCAGAGGCATAACCTAAACTGCCCCAGCTTACACAGTGCTGCTCCTGGTACTACAGAAGTTAACTGTCATTATTACCTGTATCACTGGCCACTGCAACACCAGACTGATCTGCATTATTGATTCATTATTCTGATCAGAATAATGAATCAATAGTCCAGGACACTCTGTGTCACAGCAGCCAGTGAAACAGGCAATAATGACAGCTGACTTCTTTAAACTGGAGAGTGAAGCACTGTGCACTGCTGCTACCTCTCCCTGCTAGCCAGAAATCATTTCCTTCCACTCACCATGCTGCTGCTGCACAGATCTCTGGCCCCTTCACTCGCCCTGCTGCTGCTGCTGCTGCTGCTCCACCACAGATCTCCTCTGGCCAGGGGGGGAAATCGGAAGATCCATAGTGTAACCAGAATCTGGTTACCAGATTGTGTTGTGTCTCAGAGACACATTGAAACTGCCGCTGTATGGCCGGGACAGGAAGGGGGCGGGGCCCCACATCCAATACAGGAAGAAGAAGAAGAAGAAGAAGGCTCACAGGCTCGCCGGCCGCTGCCACTCTGCTGGAGGGAGAGGGGGGGAGCGAGTTCCCTTCCTTCTGTGCATTCACTCTCCGCGCGTGGCCCCCCCCCCCCCCCCCTTAGGAAAAAAAAAATCAAAACTTGTTTAATAATAAAAAAAAATAAAATAAAAAAAAAATAATAAAAAAAATATAAATAAATTAACTATGAGTAGCCGCCCCCCCCCGAGGACCCGCCCATGGCACCGGCCCACGGGTGCCTCTTAATAGATACGGCCCTGAGTAGGACTACTGATGACTCACTACTCATGACTACTTTAAAACTCAAAGTTACAGATTGTTCAGCAAGCTCATGGTGAACCAGAACTCTTATGGCGCCCATACATCAGGAGATAACGGGCAGATTCAACAAAGACAAATGTATATTTAATCGAATGCTGCATGTCCTGCGACTGCGATTTCCTTAATCGCGATCGTTCTAGTGGAATCTGTCCCATCCATTTACATTGCCAGAGCTTTTAGGGAAATCGCTAGCGATTTAAAGTGCTCCCTAAACGCTCAAAAAACAAACCAAAAACAATTTAGTGGGTTCCAGACCTCAGGGGAAAGGAAAGAAGAAAAAAATAAAACCCAGCCTGCCCTGCAACTTCCTTTGTGCAGAAGATGTACCCAATAAGAGCCAGGGAAACTGGGGAACGATCGTTTATCAACAAGAAAAGTAATAGTGATTTTAACTTTTGGATTGCCTGGTTAGCATACCAATTACTTATTTACCAGATAAAAATAAAGAATTGATTTATTTATTTTATGCCCGACAGTTACACTTTAACATTCCGTGCTTTCAAATGAAATTATCTGCCATCTCTGACATGGTAGTCATGTGACACATGGGAGAGCTCAAATTATAACTTGTGATTAGACACAGATGAGGGAGAATTAGAAAGGCTAAACTCTCTAAATACAGGATCTTCTCAAAAAATTAGCATATTGTGATAAAGTTCATTATTTTCTGTAATGTACTGATAAACATTAGACTTCCATATATTTTAGATTCATTACACACAACTGAAGTAGTTCAAGCCTTTAATTGTTTTAATATTGATGATTTTGGCATACAGCTCATGAAAACCCAAATTTCCTATTTCAAAAAATTAGCATATTTCATCCGACCAATAAAAGAAAAGTGTTTTTAAAACAAAAAAAAGGCAACCTTCAAATAATTATGTTCAGTTATGCGCTCAATACTTGGTTGGGAATCCTTTTGCAGAAATGACTGCTTCAATGCGGCGTGGCATGGAGGCAATCAGCCTGTGGCACTGCTCATGTGTTATGGAGGCCCAGGATGCTTCGATAGCGGCCTTAAGCTCATCCAGAGTGTTGGGTCTTGCGTCTCTCAACTTTCTCTTCACAATATCCCACAGATTCTCTATGGGGTTCAGGTCAGGAAAGTTGGCATGCCAATTAAGCACAGTAATACCATGGTCAGTAAACCATTTACCAGTGGTTTTGGCACTGTAAGCAGGTGCCAGGTCAAGCTAGAAAAATAAAATCTTCATCTGCATAAAGCTTTTCAGCAGATGGAAGCATGAAGTGCTCCAAAATCTCCTGATAGCTAGCTGCATTGACCCTGCCCTTGATAAAACACAGTGGACCAACACCAGCAGCTGACATGGCACCCCAGACCATCACTGACTGTGGGTACTTGACACTGGACTTCAGGCATTTTGGCACTTCCCTCTCCCCAGTCTTCCTCCAGACTCTGGCACCTTGATTTCCAAATGACATGTAAAAGTTGCTTTCATCCGAAAAAAGTACTTTGGCCCACTGAGCAACAGTCCAGTGCTGCTTCTCTGTAGCCCAGGTCAGGCACTTCTGCCGCTGTTTCTGGCTCAAAAGTGGGTTCATGCTTCCATCTGCTGAAAAGCTTTATGCAGATGAAGATTTCATTTTTCAGCACGACCTGGCACCTGCTCACAGTGCCAAAACCACTAGTAAATGGTTTACTGACCATGGTATTACTGTGCTCAATTGCCCTGCCAACTCTCCTGACCTGAACCCCATAGAGAATCTGTGGGATATTGTGAAGAGAAAGTTGAGAGATGCAAGACCCAACACTCTGGATGAGCTTAAGGCCGCTATTGAAGCATCCTGGGCCTCCATAACACCTGAGCAGTGCCACAGGCTGATTGCCTCCATGCCACGCCACATTGAAGCAGTCATTTCTGCAAAATGATTCCCGACCAAGTATTGAGTGCATAACTGAACATAATTATTTGAAGGTTGACTTTGTTTTAAAAACACTTTTCTTTTATTGGTCGGATGAAATATGCTAATTTTTTAAAATAGGAAATTTGGGTTTCCATGAGCTGTATGCCAAAATCATCAATATTAAAACAATAAAAGGCTTGAACTACTTCAGTTGTGTGTAATGAATCCAAAATATATTAAAGTCTAATGTTTATCAGTACATTACAGAAAATAATGAACTTTAACACAATATGCTAATTTTGTGAGAAGATCCTGTACATACAGGGTGCATTTAGGTTTTCATTTCTGTCCTGTGCAAGAGTTCAGGTCCACTTTAATGCTAGGTACACATCATACAATTTTGTGTTAGATAGATGGTTTGATAGGTAATTTCCCACATGTTCAATCTAATTTTCTATTGATCGTTTTTCTGATTGATTTCTCATAGAAGTGAATAGAAATAGATAAGAATAGATAACAGAATCGAATCAGAAAATCGAATTGGAGATCGAACAGATGGAAAATCGACTGAAACACGCATTGTGTGTACCAAGCATTAGTAAGATTGGGACTTTACATTTATCCTTAAAGAGACTCCGTAACAAAAATTACATCCTGTTTTTTATCATCCTACAAGTTCCAAAAGCTATTCTAATGTGTTCTGGCTTACTGCAGCACGTTCTACTATCACCATCTCTGTAATAAATCAACTTATCTCTCTCTTGTCAGACTTGTCAGCCTGTGTCTGGAAGGCTTCCAAGTTCTTCAGTGTTGTGGTTCTGTGATGCATCTCCCCCCTCCTGGCCCCTCTATGCACACTGCCTGTGTATAATGATCTCTTGAGATACAAAAGGAAGGATGTATACAGCCTGCTTGTGTATGAATGTATTTTCTATGTGTGGACATACTGTACATCAACCTACTTCCTGTTTTGGTGGCCATTTTGTTTGTTTATAAACAAACTTTTTAAAACTGTTTTTAACCACTTTTAATGCGGCGAGGAGCGGCGAAATTGTGACAGAGGGTAATAGGAGATGTCCCCTAACGCACTGGTATGTTTACTTTTGTGCGATTTTAACAATACAGATTCTCTTTAAAGAGACTCCGTAACAAAAATTGCATCCTGTTTTTTATCATCCTACAAGTTCCAAAAGATATTCTAATGTGTTCTGGCTTACTGCAGCATGTTCTACTATCACCATCTCTGTAATAAATCAACTTATCTCTCTCTTGTCAGACTTGTCAGGCTGTGTCTGGAAGGCTGCCAAGTTCTTCAGTGTTGTGGTTCTGTGATGCATCTCCCCCCTCCAGGCCCCTCTCTGCACACTGCCTGTGTATTATTTAGATTAGTGCAGCTTCTCTCTGCTCTATTATCTTTTACAAGCTGGATAAATCGTCCTCTGAGCTGGCTGGGCTTTCACATACTGAAGAATTACATACAGGCACAGCTGTCTGCACTCTGCAGGAAGAAACAGCCTGACACTTCAGTGGAAGATAGCTGCAGGGGGAAAGATGCACACAAATGATCTCTTGAGATTAAAAAGGAAGGGTGTATACAGCCTGCTTGTGTATGGATGTATTTTCTATGTGTACATCAACCTACTTCCTGTTTTGGTGGCCATTTTGTTTGTTTATAAACAAACTTTTTAAAACTGTTTTTAACCACTTTTAATGCGGCGGGGAGCGGCGAAATGGTGACAGAGGGTAATAGGAGATGTCCCCTAACGCACTGGTATGTTTACTTTTGTGCGATTTTAACAATACAGATACTCTTTAATGAAAGTTGACTGCAAGATTCCAAGTCCTACATATGATTAGGTGTCCTAACTCTAGCCCTGTAACATGCATAGTGCAGACATGCAAACATTCATTGCATCAAACCTATCTAGGGATTAGGAGCACACATCCTGACGTCCTCTCCTGGGACAGATAGCGCATCATACCAATCGCACAAGGGAGCTAACGTAATGTATCCATGCACACCATGCACATACACCAGCATATGCATACATTACGTTAGCTCCCTTGTGCAATTGGTAAGATGCACTATCTGTCCCAGGAGAGGACGTCAGGATGTGTGCTCCTAATCCCTAGATAGGTTTGATGCAATGAATGTTTGCATGTCTGCACTATGCATGTTACAGGGCTAGAGTTAGGACACCTATGTTTACCTGGGTACTTCTGCGCAGTATAGGTGACTAAGCATAAGAATGCATTCTTCTGTGAACTAAGACCCCGACTTTTAACTTAGCTGTAGGGATAACAGTTGTGCCTGGATGAGTGAATCTGAATGCATTTGTTTGAACATTTGCATGTGAGTGTGCAAAGGGTTACTGATTTTTGCTGTTTTCTGGCCACACCTCCTTCAGCACCTCCCTTTTCCTTAATAACTTATTTAATGTCCTAACTAGAGATGTGCCTGGATATATGTGTTTTTTCCTACATATGATTAGGACTGTAGATAAAATTGTTTAATCTCATCAGTTTATTCTGACTTCAGGTTTACTTTAAGATGAAGATCAGCGATGGCAGCTTAGATAATCCTATATAATAATCTGCCTGTGTCCCTGCGTCCTCCTGTGTCCATGCATTTAGGCCAGCGCGCATGCACGTCACGCAGGCGGACTTTAGACAGCACAGGACGACGTGTGCAAGTGTTGCGGCATGCGTGTCGCAGCCATTGTGTTGTGCGGGCATGTGTGCCTAGTGGCCACGTATGCTTAGCGACCGTGTGGGGAATGTTGCAGCGGTGTCGGCAGAGGTAACGGGGAGGGGGGGTTGTGAGGGGCGTAGCGGGCAATGCCTAGTGCTCGTTATTGTAACGGGCCTAAGGTCTAGTGCAGGCATGGGCAAACTCGGCCCTCCAGCTGTTACGGAACTACAAGTCCCACAATGCATTTGCCTTTATGAGTCGTGACTGTGGCTGTCAGACTCCTGCAATGCATTGTGGGACTTGTAGTTCCTTAACAGCTGGAGGGCCAAGTTTGCCCATGCCTGGTCTAGTGTTTTATAGTAGTATAATAGGTCTCGTTTGACAGGCAGGCAGTGATGGGGCATTTACATCTTTGGATTCCATATCAACCCCACTGTGATGTTCTGCTGGGTTCCAGGCACACTTCTACCACCAAGAAATGTACTCTGTACAACGCAATAACCTGCAAAGCAAATACTGTAACTGTACAAATCGCTTTCATCCTCAACACCATCAGTCTACAGAGGCGTTCTAATAAACCTATCCTTGTTCTACTCACTGAACTTTGTCACAACAGCTCATTTGTAGCAGCCATAACCTTGTGTGTGTGTGTGTGTGTGTGTGCAGCACTGGCTCAGATCACTGAGGGTGAGGCCAAACTCCATATCTTCTTACTACAAGTATAAAAAGAGTACAAAGCCAAAACACTCAGCATAGAAACACACAGGAGAACGTGTACGGACACAGGGCTTTTCTAATACCGTGTTTCCCCGAAAATAAGAGTGTCGTATACTAATTTTTGCACCAATAGATGTGCTAGGGCTTATCTTCAGGGGAGGTCTTCTATTTCTCTGCTGTTTGTCCTCTGCCTTCTCCACTGTGCCACCTCTTCCTCGTGTGCCCCCATGTCCCCCTTGTACAGAGGGTGTCTCCCTCTGTACCCATGTCCGCCTGTGTCCCCCTATTTCCTCTGCTGTCCCCATCACCTCTAATGTCCCCCTGCTTTTTCTTCCCCCCCCCCCAGCTCCATGCCGCTGTATTCCCAAGCTTCAGCCTATAGGGACTACCCAATGATGGAGCCTTGGTCCTGCCCTCGAGACTATGGGCTCCAGTAATAACACGCAACGTGTTATTACTGGAGCCCATGGTCTCGCAACATACTTTTTCCCCTTACTGCCGCTAGGGCTTACTTTCGGTGTAGGTCTTATATTTCTAGCATGCTTGAAATTTATGCTAGGGATTACTTTTGGGGAATGTCTTAATTTCAGGGCAACAGGTTGATGGTCTGTTTGTGAAAAGCAATAGATTTCACATGTAAAAGGGGGTATCAGCTACTGATTGGGATAAAGTTCAATTCTTGGTCAGAGTTTCTCTTTAAAGGAACTCTATCGATGAACATGTGTTTTTCCAATTGAGATAGGAATTGTTTGGGAAGTGCAGCTAAGTCGTGCTGCTCAAATCCGGATATGGGAGACATCTGGATATCTTTCAGTTACCTGTGCGGGGGGGGGGGGGGGGGGGGTCAATACTACCTGTCTGACGTCTTCTTCGGTCCGTCCCTCGGCGCCTCCCACGATGCAGTCCAAGCGGCAGTAACGTGATTACAAACACTTTCTCCTATCGGGTTGAGGGAGGAAGTGTTTGTAATCACGTGACGTGCATAAAGCGCATCGTGGGAGGCGCCGAGGGACGGACGAAGAAGACGTCAGATGGGTGCGATTGACCCCCCCCCCCCCCCCCGCACAGGTTTATTGGGAGATATCTGGATAGCAACTATCCGGGTACCTCCCGGATCTGGATTTTAGCAGCCCTACTGCTAAGTACTGGTGTATACATTTCACTGGCAACCTCTGTTTATGGTTATCAAAATACTTTCACACTTTACTGATGACAAAACTGATGGTAGAATGAGCCATGAGGGGAGGGGGAAGTGGGTATGTGTGTTAAAGCTCTCAGCAGCTGCTGTGTCCTTTGTCTATGACAAGAGCAGAGGAAATGTAACTTGTTATAAACATTTGTAATTGTCTGTGACATCACAGCTTTTCATACTTTTTATGCTTTCAGAGAGAAATACTCAGTAGGCTGATATGCAATATGCGCATTGAAGCAGACACCCCCTTCTGCAATTTATTTGTCCCAAATAAAGCTAAATCCTAAACTCAATAAATTACAGCTTTTGCCTCTGATATTTAACATGAAAAGTAGGAAAAGGTTTACACAGCTACTTAGACATTTGTACACTGTCATTTTAGAACACTTGGTTTGAAAGTGTCCCTTTAAGCAGAGAAGTTAATTCCCAACCACAACAGGTTCACTTTATGAAAAAATAAATAAAAATGGCGTTACTGGTAAAATGATATGGCTGAAAATGAATGAACCTCTAGAGATCTTCAGGCCTGGAGTGGGGAATAATTAACAGTCCATATAATATAAGGGCATTGTTCACATTATGGCTGCACTTTGTACTCAGATATCTGTACAAGATGCACATTTCCTGCAGCTTCCAAGTCTGGCCTATCAAGACAGGCAGGAAGAAATAAGCCTGTTATTTAGGGGACTGCAAAACCTAGATACACAAATGCTGAAGGCGGAATGCATAGACAACCAGAGATTAGTAGACATTACATTTCACACATGCTGAATTAAAGTGAAAACTTATTGAAAACTAAGGCTACATACACCAGTCAAATTGCTGTCGCCTGCTAGGTTTTGATTGCTCAGATGACCGTTTGGGGCTGAGTTTTGTACAAATGCGTCACTGGCATACAGGCTAGCAACGCATCTGTTACTATGGATGAGGAACGACAATGGGCGCACATCAGAGCAGCTTCTGATGGGCAGAGAATATGGGAGAATAACACACTCAGAGGTTGCCCTGGGTGGATGGATAGTGGTTAAAGTGGACCCAAATTAAATATACAAGATTTCAGAAATAAAATCTATTGTCTAAATTATAATAAATAGCAGCCTTTTTTCAGCTGCATGATGACAAATATAAAATATTTTACATTTATTGGAGAAACCCCTCTCTTCCTTTCAAATTGCCGGACAAAATCCGGCAAACTGGTGGAGTAGGTGGTGTCCAGCAATGGAGGAATTGCTAATGGCTGCCCCCTGTATAACCCTAGTTAGTAAAAGAAGGCTGAAAAGCATGCACTGAAATGCTCATAGGATCTCATGCTCGGAGGGTGGAGCTCTGCCCCCTCTTCAGTCTCGGGAGACTGTTAGATGGCGATCACGTCGTCTATTTACACTGTGCAGCGCTGCACTGGGGACAGCCGTGCGACCCGGCTGTCCCCCTGGGGGACAAGAGAGCGATCGGCCCTCATAGGCAGAAGCCTATGACAGCCGACCGCCGTAATTGGCTGGCTGTGGGGAGGGAGGGAGGGAGGGAGGGGTTTTAAAGAAACAGGGATTTTTATTTAAAAAAAATAAAAAAATAAAATCTTGATTATAAAAAAAAACATGGGGGGAGCGATCAGACCCCACCAACAGAGAGCTCTGTTGGTGGGGAGAAAAGCGGGGGGAATCACTTGTGTGCTGAGTTGTGCGGCCCTGCAGCTTGGCCTTAAAGCTGCAGTGGCCAATTTTACTAAAATGGCTTGGTCACTAGGGGGGTTTAGCCCTGCAGTCCTCAAGAGGTTAATGCCTCATCTGATGATGTATGGCAACCTGTGGGATGTTATGAAGGCATACAATGCAAAAAAAAGTGCACTGCAATGTTAACCTCTGCGCTGATCACAATGCGCATGTTGCGCTGAGGTAATGTGCTGCTTTAGCTTAAAGAGACTCCGTAACAAAATTTGCATCCTGTTTTTTTATCATCCTGCAAGTTCCAAATGCTATACTAATGTGTTCTGGCTAAGTGCAGCACTTTCTGCTATCACAGTCTCTGTAATAAATCAATGTATCTTTCCCCTATCAGACTTGTCAGCCTGTGTCTGGAAGGCTGCCAAGTTCTTCAGTGTTGTGGTTCTGCTATGAACTCCCCCTTCCAGGCCCCCTCTATGCACACTGCCTGTGTATTATTTAGATTAGGACAGCTTCTCTCTTCTCTCTTATCTTTTACAAGCTGGATAAATCGTCCTCTGAGCTGGCTGGGCTTTCACATACTGAAGAATTACAGACAAGGGCAAAGCTGTTTGCAGGAAGAAAAGAGCAGCCTGAAACTTCAGTGCATGAGAGATGCAGGGGGAAAGAAACACACAAATGATCTCTTGAGATTCAAAAGGAAGGGTGTATACAGCCTGCTTGTGTATGGATGTATTTTCTATGTGTGGACATACTATACATCAACCTACTTCCTGTTTTGGTGGCCATTCTGTTTGTTTATAAACAAACTTTTTAAAACTGTTTTTAACCACTTTTAATGCGGCGGGGAGCGGCGAAATTGTGACAGAGGGTAATAGGAGATGTCCCCTAACGCACTGGTATGTTTACTTTTGTGCGATTTTAACAATACAGATTCTCTTTAAAGGGAACCAGAGAGGAACGAGGGGTGAAAAAAGGCAAAGATTTTATACATACCTGGGGCTTCTTCCAGCCCCATAAGCCTGAATCGCTCCCACGCCGCCGTCCTCACCTTCCTGGATCCGCCGGTACCGGGCCCGTCACTTCCGGCGGACGCGGCCAATTGTCCGCATCACAGGGGCTCCCTCCATACATGTACGCATGCGGCTGCGCAGTAAACAGCCACATGCGTATCTGTATGGATAGAGCACCCTGTGATGCGGAGAATTGGCCGCGTCCGCCGGCTGACTTGCCGACTCGCGGCAATGACGGGACCCGGTGGCGGCGGATCCAGGCAGCGGAGGACGGCGGCGTGGGAGCGATCCGTGCGTATGGGGCTGGAGGAAGCCCCAGGTATGTATAGTTCATCCTCTCTGGTTCCCTTTAAGGTAGAGTATGCAGTGCATTGAACATAACTATTGTTAACGTTACGATGTTTGCACATGCACCATGCTGTCAGCAGCAGCTAATTACTACAGGTGAAACTCACAAAAATTTGTATATTGTGCAAAAGTCCATTTATTTCAGCAATTCATCTTACGGTAAAAGGTGAAACTAATGTATGAAATAAACTTATTCCATGCAAAGCGAGATACCTCAAGCCATTTTTGTTATAATTTTGAGGATTATGGCTTTCAGCTTATGAGAACCCCAATATCAAAATCGCAGACCATTAGAATATTGTGAAAAGGTTCAATATTCCGGGCTCAAAGTGTCAGACTCCAATCAGCTAATTCATCCAAAACACCTGCAAAGGGTTCCTATTTCATATATTATATTATTTCACCTTCTACCTTAAGTTGAATTACTGAAATAGATTTTTGCACAATATTCAACATTTTCGAGTTTCACCTGTATAATCAGCAGCCACCCATTAGTTCAGTCTGCATAAGGGAAGCATCAAGCAAATGAGCCTCCCCACGATATACTTACCTGGGGCTTCCTCCAGCCCCTCGCAGCTGACATGTCCCACACTGACAGCTACATGCCATAGCAGCCAAGTTCTCTGAGCAGCTGGCCAGTCAGAAAAGACTCTGCGTTCTCCAGGGTGCCTGTGCTTACATGCCCTACTCCATACCTTACTCCAGGCGACTGGGAGGCCTACCATTATAGGGGCATCACCACATCTTAAGGGCTTGTTCACACTGCAGGCGTTTTCGGCTTTTTTTTTTGCGTGCAGTTTTAAAAAACGCCCCCCGACCCCGTGGACAATGAACCCCCATGTGGCTTGTAAAAAAAGACACACACACACCCACCACCTGACACCATTTCCTGCCCACAGCAAAATAGGGCAGAGAAATATTTACCTGCTCCAGCTATGTATCATGTCTCTTCTGTACTTCCTGTGTTGCAATAAGTACTGGACTTTATGTAATATATCAAAAAAATTGCGCAAAAATGCAGTCTCTCAGAGATAGTACAAAAACTTTGCCAATTCAACCATTATGCCAATTCTACTAATATGGTCCTTTTTTTCTGCCAGCCAAACAATTTGAATAAGCCTTTATTGAGCCTCTTTATTTAAGTTACATGGATTTTTCATGGCAAGTTGTGTTTTGTATCAAAGTTTTTGTACCATCTTTGAGAAACTGCATTTTTGTGCAATTTTTTTGATATATTACATAAAGTCCAGTACTTATTGCAACAGATTATATGGGTATAGTGGAACACCCGCTACATGGACTGTACTTTGCCTTTAAAGAAAACCTGAACTGAAAACTAAAAGTCAAAATAAGCATACACAAGTCATACTTACCTTCCATGTAGTCTACTCCTCAGTGTCTTTCTCCTGTCCCGCGTCCTGTTTGTTCACAGTGATCAAGGGAATTTTCCGTCCTCCATTTTGAAAATGGCCATTACCCATAACAGCTTTCTGCTCAGCACACAGTTAAACTGTAACATCGCCCACTTGAGCCATAGGGAAACATGGACATTACCTGGTACATCAGTTTTCCTCTCAGCTATAACTGACAGCAACTGATATTTTACCAACAGCAACTGATATATTTCAGATCTGACAAAATATTGTCAGAACTGGAAGGGATTATTGTCAGAAGAAAATGGTGAGCTTCTGAAAGGAACTGATGGCAAGGTAACTATGTAATGTTCATTTGAAGTTACCTCATGTGTTTATTTTAAATATTTTTTACTCAGTACAGGTTCTCTTTAAGTTTCAAAGGACAGTACCCACAATATATATTAACAAATCTTCTGTACTTCCTGGCAGTCACATGCTCTGTTCTTCCATACCGCCTTCTCTCAGTCGCATGCCATGCATCAGGCGGCCGAAGTATGCAGCATGGAGGGTGCGCCTGTCAAGGAAGGTCGGAGGAGACCCCAAGCAGTACTGGAGCAGGTAAGTATTAAACTGCTCCACGGCATTACTCTGCAGAAGGGGGAGGAACGGGCTCCACCCAGTCGCTATAGTTACACCATTTCGTTTGAGACTGATCAATAAATGTTGAATCCTAATAAAAAAAAAGGCCAATTTTTTTTTGTCTAGTTTTTAGATTTTGGCCCCTTAACCAAATGAGTTTAGCACCCCTGGCTTAAAGGGGAACTGAAGAGAGAGGTATATGGAGGCTGTCATGTTAATTTCCTTTTAATCAATACCAGTTGCCTGGCAGCCCTGCTGGTCTATTTCTCTGCAGTAGTATCTGATTAAAACCAGAAACAAGCATGCAGCTAGTCTTGTCAGATCAGACTTAAGCAGCCCATACACTCAGCCGATTTTCTGGCCGACCGATCGATCCCGATCGATCGATCGATTGCAAATCGGTTGGCCAATCGACCGATCGATGGCCGATTTCGATCGATTTCGATGGATTTCCATGGAACTTGCAGGGTGGAAAATTTAGGTCGATCCGAAGAGATTGCTTATAAGTTTGCATTGGCCTTAATGGAAATCTGATGGCAAAAAAATGCCATCAGATCGAATTTCAATAGATTTCAAACTGAAATCTGTTGGAATTCTATCCTGGTAAAAAATGTTCTAAAAACGCATCAGATAGACCATCAGATGCATTTCTTATCTATCTGCTGCCAATCTGACGAGTGTATGGGCACCTTTATAAGTCTGAACCACTGAAACACCTGATCTGCTGCATGCTTGTTCAGGGGCTATGGCTAATAGTATTAGAGGCAGAGGATCAGCAGGGCTGCCAGGCAACTGGTATTGTCTAAAAGGAAATAAACATGACAGCCTCCATATACCTCTCTCTTCAGTTCCCCTTTAAGTGGATAATGTTAACCGTTTGCATGTCCATTAACAGTAAGCCCTAAGCCAATGGAACAGAGTTGAGAAATCTTGGAGTAGCAGACTTTTAGGGAAAGCTTGTAATAATAATAATAATAATAATAATAATAATCTAATAGTATTTGGCTGGGTTCACATTGGCACAAAATTTGTTCAGGTTGGCGTAACAAAACAAATCCAATGCATGACAGCCAGGCAACTGGCATTGTTTATAAGGCAATGAAAATTGCAGCCTTCATATTCCCTTATTTCCTGGCTCCCATTGAAGGGCAACTGAAGGGACTATGGAGGCTGCCATGTTTATTTCCTGTTAAACAATACCGGTTGCCTGGCAGCCCTGCTAGTCAGTTTGGCTGCAGTAGTGTCTGAATCACACCAGAAACAAGCATGCAACTAATCTTGTCAGATCTGACAATAATGTCAGAAACACCTGAACTGCTGCATGCTTGTTCAGGGTCTATGGCTGAAAGTGTTAGAGGCAGAGGAACAGCAGGGCTTCCAGGCAACTGGTATTGCTTAAAAGGAACTAAACATGGCAGCCTCCATATACCTCTCTTTTCAGTTGTCTTTTAAAGAGGGATTGCTAGCCACAAAATCAAATTCTATTTACCCACTGCACTGTGTTCATTATGCAGCCTGGAACCTCACACTGCAGTGCAAGCTCTCCAATCGATTCAGAAAAGTTTCTGCTGTAATAAATCTCATCTGTCAGCCTGGCTCGATTTGGTACATTGCCAATGAGAAGGCTCTAATCACCCCTCCCCCATTCCTGCTCCTCCCCGATGGGCTGAGTGCAGTTCAGTGTGTGTCAGTCAAAGGAAACAAAGATGGTAAATGCTAGGAAAAGAATTCTCTTTATTTACTTTATAAAAGTTACTGAAATCAAAATGTGGACAGGACAATACATGTGTTATGTAAGTAGAGCAAGTAGTTATCTAATTATAAATGTGTTTTCCTGGCATAGTATGGCTGAACCTGCTGCTTTAAAGATGGTTGCACCAATAAAAAAAAAAAAAAAAAAAAAAAAGGAGAGCGAGAAAACTGTGTGAGGCCAACATAGGCGCTGTAACAAAGTTTTCTTGTATGCAGGAGACACAATGAACACAGCATATCCTCATAAAGAGATTAGTCAGAACCAATGAATCAGCGAGCGTGGAGCAGCTTCATGCAGCCACCAGTACAGTGTGGAATCCAATGCTGGCATGCAGTATTATTCCACCATAAAGGCCAGTCTTCCCTCCTCTGCCTCTCACAGCCAGCTCAGTGTGCTGGATTCCCAGATGAGTACGCCTCTCATTCCCACGCCTGTCTACCGCAATACTCCAAGCTCTGACAGTCATGTGACCTCACACATGGCAGCAGCCTCCACTCAACTCTGAACCTTACACCTGGCTCCCTCCTCAGCGAGTATCCTGTTTATCAATCACATGGTGGAGGGTTCTGCTCAGATCATTCACAATGCTCCTTTCTTTATGGACTTGGTTTTGTTTTATGTAGAGGGGGAAATTGGAACTTCTGTCAGGATACAAATGTTACTTCTGGGGAGATTTTACCCATTTACTGTCCTGATGGCAAAACAAGAGCAATGGGCAAACGTCTCTCCAAGCAGCAGACTACATGTACAAGCCATATGGAGAAATATCACTTCTAAAGTGATCCTCTCCTCCACTGGTGCAAGTGATGGAATGTGATTGGCTCAGTGATCACGGGGTCAGGAGCCAATGAAATCAGCTACTGACAATCTCAAAGAGCTCTAGCGTGATAGTGATGGGAGAGCAGCGCGGCAGAATTTTCAGCACAGAATCCTCTTCATCTTCTGGCTGTGTTCCCGGCCATAGACGACTTTTTTCCTTAGTGCATGAATGGTTTGATCTACTGGGCATGGGTAGATCAGTAGGAATGCGCTCGTCCACCGCTGTGCTCACAATAAGAAGAAACCTTGATTGGCCTGAGTTGAATAGTTATAGGACTACTGTAGGGGGGTGGGGAAAAAAAAAAGTCCGGTTCACTTCTGGAATTTCCGACTTGAAGTCGGAAAACCACTGCACCTGCACGGCCGTGTCCTCGCTCTCGCTGACATCACCAGCAGCGTACTGCGCAGACGAACACCGTACTGGACCTGCGCAATACACTCCTGGTGACCTCAGCGTGAGTGAGGACGTAGCTGCGAAGGCGCAGTGGTTTTCCGATTCTAACTGAAAAACCTCCCCCTGGGGGGTACTCACCTCGGGTGGGGGAAGCCTCCAGATCCTATTGAGGCTTCCCCCATCCTCCTCGGTCCCACGGTGGCGGCGATGTAAATATTTACCTTTTGGCTCCAGCGCAGGCGCAGTATCCGCTTCTTCCCACGGAGATGGGCGGAAATAGCCGATCTCCGTCGGGCCGCTCTACTGCGCAGTAGACCGGACCCGAAACAGCGCCCCCGCTGGAGCCAGAAAAGGTAAATATTGAACAGGCTGTCGGATCTGTCGGCCCGGCTTTGAAGGGCTGCAGCGAGACCCCCGTGGGACAGAGGACAACGGGGGAAGCCTCATTAGGATCCGGAGGCTTCCCCCTCCCGAGTTGAGTACCCCCCAGGGGACGTTTTTCCTGCTACGGTGTCTCTTTAAAGTCAGAAATTCCAGAAGTGAACCAGAGGCAGGGACCAGAGCATCGGTGAGTGGCTGCGTGGGCGCAGAACATCTGCGGGGGACCATTAGAAGCTCCCGGTAAGTTCAACTCTTTTTTTTCCCCTACCCCCGTACAGTAGTCCTTTGAAGAGGAATCCTGCACTGGAACAATGCTGTACTGTACAATGCTAGTGCATTGCAATGCCCAGGGCTGTGGATTCGGTACAAAAATCATCTGACTCCTCAATATATTGAAACCACCGACACCTGGTACCCAAAATTGCTCTGACTGCAACTCCTCGACTCCACAGCCCTGGCAATGCCACGTGTTTTATGGAAATGCCTGACCCCTGCAAGCCAGCACTGACCTCATTCAATAATAGTGAATGGGGCAGCACTGTGTTGTGCACAGAAATTCATGCAGCAGTGTTGTCGGAACGCAACGCCACGCAGCACACAGGTAAGTGCCCAGATGACAAACACACATGTTCAAATAAAAAGAGAGCTTGAGAGCCCACAAGAGTGTAGTATATTAAAGTTAAGGTGGGTGAGAACAAATTGGGTGTGAATAAATACTCACAAAGATGGGTTACTTCCAAGGCAACCACTGTACAGCCAGGTGGGGAGATTAGACCTGACAACACAGGTTAAGAAGTCGCTATCTGTAAATCAGAAAATAGGGGGCGACATCCCTCCACCAGGGGTGGACAGCTTGTAGTTCATAGAACGATAGAATGAAACCACCCCATTGAAAACTTGAATTGTCTATCAGGAAAAAAAAACGTCTGTTTCTCCACAAACATGTGGAGTATACAAATCTAGTCTTCAATGGGGAGATAAGTCCACCACTACCTCCAATCTTGAAACTGTTTTTAGTGTATTTTAGTCTCCCTGGCGCCTCGGCATGTTCAAATGATTGGCTGTGATTATCTGAATCCCGCATGAGGCATTGGGGGCTGCTGTTCTGAATACGGTATTGGATGGGAAGACTTGTTGAATGGCAGAGGCTGCATAACCTATAACAGCACACAAGAAGAGGAACGGGGATCTCTCCAGTGAGCGGAACCTTACAATAAAGTGTTTCTCTATTGTAGTGGAAGGGAAATTTAGAAAGCACTATTTAAAGAGGAGCTGTCAGCCATACCATCACAGAAAAAAATACTTGCTCTACTTACATATGTATTGCACTGTCCACGTTTTGATTTTAGTGCTTTTGCTATAGTAAAAAAAGAAAAGCCTTCTTAGGATTTTCCATTTTAACTGTGTCTATCTTGAAGCCAATCCTGATGTAATTTCCTCCCTTACTCTCCCTCTGCCTGATTGTGTATGCATTGCCCACCCTCCTCCCAGTCTTCAAGCACAAACCCAGCTTTGTTATAGAAAGTGCATTGTCTCAGCTTGAGAAATATTAGCCAATCAGAGAGGAGCAGAGGTGTGGCAGGAAAAACGGGAGGGAAAGAGGCTTCAGGGAATCCGGTTGCATTAGTTAAGTCTGATAGGAAAAAAAAAAAAAAAAAAAATAAGACAACCCAGCATGCCCTGCAACTTCCTTTGTGCGGCAATGTACCAAATAAGAGTCAGGTAAACTGGGGAATGATCAGTCAACAAGAAAAGGAATAATTTTTAACTTTTGGATTGCCTGGTTAGCATCCTTATTACCGTACTTGTTTACCAGATAAAAATATAGAATAGATTTTTTATTTTATGCCTGACAGCTACACTTTAAAGCATTACTGATCTGGCATCGGCCTCTGGCTTTCTGGATCATGCAGCCAGTGTAGAGACGCCGGCTCAGTGGTTAGCTATTACTGCAGTGCAAGCTACGAGCGTGACAAGCCCTGGCTCCTTATTCCCCAGTGATATGCTGACTTCCGTGTAGCAAAGGTGAACTCCAGACTAACGTGCTCTAACTCATGGATTAAATATTAATAAACGCCTCCATTATACAGAGATCAGATTCACCTTCTCCAGTCCAGAGAACGGTTCCCAGAATGCCCTGCAGCCAAATGGACTCAGTCATACATACAAGGGATGGTCAACAAGATAAAGTGCAGAAACTTCTGTAAACCACAGCAACTGATCTGATCTCCCCAACACAAACCTATTCCATGAAGTCTGACAGGAAGTGGAAGAACAAGTACAATACGTTTTGCACAGTGGGGAAGAGTCAGAATTCCCAACTAGTTTTCATCCCAGTCTTATTTCCTGTACCCATATTAGGCTCCCTGCACCCTGCAAATCCGTTTTGAGATTCCGTGTCTGATTTTCAATTCCGATTTTCCCTGAATGCAATCAACAGAAAATCAGAGGACAAAATGCAGCATGCAGTAACGATTAACAATCGGAATCAGATGTAAAGACAGATTTTAAAAAAAATCGGATTCGCATGCAGTGTGCAGGGAGCCTTAAAGTGTACCCGAGGCGACATGTGATGAGATAAACCGTGTATGTACAGTACAAAACACATTAATAACCAGACTATTTAACTTGTATTTTGCTGCCTGAAATAATTTCTAGGCATGGAAGTGACAGCTTCTGTCTTGTCAGGAATATAGTAAACATCACTGATAAGGAAATTACAGCCATAAAAGTTTTCCTGGCAGAATACAACTTCTGAGGACAGGGAGAGATAATGTACATGAACTATTGACCATTTTCTAACTCTGGGGAACTTCCTAGGCTGCCACTGATTAGAGATAGTAAAACATTCAACCTACATTGCAAATGTTTAAATATAAAAGAAAACTGTGGGATACATAAAAAGTCATTTTTAGGAGGAGGAGGAGGAGGATAAATACAATGGTTTATCTCATCAGTTTATTTTCACCTCGGGTTCACTTTAAAGCCATAAAGCTTCATGAACAACAACATGCAGAGAAAAAAAGATCTCTGAAAAAGCAATATAAAAAAAATGGAAAAAAACAAAAAGCTGTATCTGGGCATTAAAGGCAAATAGCAGGCTAAACATGTTTCCAGCTGTGGACAGAGTATGTAAGGGCTGGCTCAGGTGTGTACAGCGCGAGTCAAGCAGAGTCATCCATGTCCGTGGTGATTAAACATATGGTATCCACCAGATGTGGTCGCTGCATCTCTAAATGTTACCAAACTGTGCACAGCACTGGGAATCCAAGCCTAAGGGCTCCTCTTCACCTGGAGCGATTCGCAGCGTTCCCCCACATGCATATTCGGATGGGGAAATGTAGCCTATTGGAATCAATAGGCTGCCATCGGATTCACATGGGGACACAAATTTTATAATAGCTGTTTGTACATATATACCGTGTTGCCCCGAAAATAAGACAGTGTCATAATTTTGCTTCAAATGATGTGCTAGGGCTTATTTTCAGGGGATGTCTTCTACTTCTGTGAGGAAGTATCAGCAGAACATTTCCTGTTCCTGTGTTGTTGAAGGTATGCTACAGCTGGGGTGAAAGGACTGGTGCACAATCAGCACTGCAGTGTCCCCGCTTGCTGACCGCCTCTTCCTCCTGTGCAATGTACTGATTGGCTGATATTATATCAGCGGATAACCTTGCTGTGTGCTGGGATGATCGGCACTGTGCCCCCATCTGCTGGCTGCCTCTTCCTCCCCTAACTTCAGCTTGGTCTTATTTTTGGAGTAGGGCTTATATTTCAAGCATGCTCAAAACTTCAGCTAGGGCTTATTTTCAGGAAAAGAAGGTAGCTGTGCAGAAAGCTTTAGAATTGGCCTCAATCGATAATGCATTATACCGGAGTATTGATTCTGATCTTGGGATATTATGCAGACCAGCAGTTTCATGTGTGGCATACACGCTGCCAGCGCTAAACCCTTTTTCTTGCAATACATGAAAACCTTCAGCTGCTGCTCTTCAAAATGCCTTATTAACATGAAAAGCAGCCGTAAGCTTCAAACTTCAGACTAGCCCCTAGACGCCACAAAGTAATAGGTCTGCAGAAAAGAGCTTGAATGCCTTAGCCAACAAGTGCAGCAGCGATGAATGGAGTTTCTCTATTTACAGCAGGCGGAACACTTTCATCAAGTGTCTTGGTGGACTGTATTTTCAGAAGAGATCTGTTGTTCTGAGAATGAAAGATCTTTGCCGAAGCAGACAATGAAAATAGCTCATACAAACCAAAGTATCAAGTATACACTTTTCCATTACTATACAAGATAGCCCAACACATGCACCATGTCGGAACAGACAGCACCGCACATAGTGTGACCAAAACCAAAATTAATGTATACAGTTTAGGTTTTATAGAAGTTGCAGATCATCATAAAATCACTGCTATATAGTTTAGGTATTTTAACAAGCTGTATTACACAGACATAGCTGTGATTATGCTGGCATTGCTCAGGTCACTGCTCAGTAGCCCTGCTGGTGTCACAGTGAAGGATGCCTTGCTGTGCTCTCAGCTGTTAGTAAGAAGGGAGCGATCAATCAGAACACAACATATAAATACAGGTTTGGATTGATGTAATGGACCAGACAAACCGCCTATTGTTTTCATGAAGCAGATCTCAACAGCTGTAAAGCCCCATCTACACGATACGATTCTTTGTGTAGTTCGATTAAGATTCTTGGAATGGAATGCGAGGTGGGACACAATTGAAGCTCATTAAAGCAGACAGCAGCATGGGCAAGTTAACCCTGCCTCACCCACCCCCTCAGGTGCTCTAATTAGCTTTTCGAATCTGAGCGATTTCGAGGAGGAACTTACTCAAAGTCAATTCAAATCGAAGCTCATCCCTGGTGGTGGTAACGATAGGTTATAATTACTAACGGCACATACGACGGCATGCCCTGGGCATTGTCCCCCCCCCCCCCATGGTGTCCCATACAGTTACAATATAATTTACCTGTCATGCAGTCTGCAACCCATATGATAACCAGCATATAGCATGTGGGGGGCAAATACAGAAGTACAAGGAAACTCAGTATGTACGGCGGCAGGTACAGAAAACCTAAAACATTTGGGAGACAGCGGGCAGCATTTCATGCTTGGAAAAAAAATTAAATAAATATAGATCGGGAACCAGTCTGTGGTTTATGGCGGCCAACATCTCTCTCTGATCAGATTTGATTGCCCGCCAAAATCTCTAGATGTATAGGTACCTTAATATGAGAGAGAGAGAGAGAGAGAGAGAGAGAGAGAGAGAGAGAGAGAGAGAGAGAGAGAGAGAGAGAGAGAGAGAGAGAGAGAGAGAGAGAGAGAGAGAGAGAGAGAGAGAGAGAGAGAGAGAGAGAGAGAGAGAGAGAGAGAGAGAGAGAGAGAGAGAGAGAGAGAGAGAGAGAGAAAGAGAAAGAGAGAGAGAGAGAGAGAGAGAGAAGAGAAAGAGAGAGAGAGAGAGATGTTGGGGAGCACCTGTACAAACTTTAGATTTTAAGTAAAGATGATCTTGAGCGATCACATTCGTCTGAGGAACATCTCAAGTGTGTACAACAGCAGTGCTCCAAACCGATTTCCTAATTGCAAGGTCAGCACCTGTGGAATGAGAATCGCAAGAACATATTCACGCAGAATACTTCCCGATTTACCCAAAAGGCAATTGCTGATCTTGCTTAAAATTTTGTGTGTTTCCAATTGAGCCAGTGTAAGGAAAATCACAACACAAAGAAAAAAAATTCACACTAAAAACGCAACCGCTTTGCAGCGCAATTAAATTTTGAAGAGTGAGAGTTTCGTATACACATTAGAGGGTTCTTGGCCGAGGAGGCTGGCGGGGAACTCCTCTGCCAAGAATCTAGCATGTCTACAGTGGTTCCTGATCCCCTCTCAATGTGTCAACAGGCATTGATCTCTTCTTCACTTCATTGTACACTGCTCTGCGGGCCCTTCCCCTCTCCTCCATAGCAACAGAACTCGCCAGTAGCCCACAAGCTAGCAACATGCCTGCAAAGCCTCAAGGCATTCTTCATACATAAACCAAACCTATGTCAACCCCGAGAAATGTAATGTCAGTAGAACCAAACCCTTCAACTGTTCAAACCCCAACTACACAAGCAATTCTTACAGTGAAAATGTAAATTAAAAGTGCATCTGGAACAGACATAATGACAGCATGAATTTCCATGAACTCATATCTAAAGTATTATAATTGATTTATATAGCGCCAGCATCTTCTGTGGTGCTGTATTTGAATAAGAAATATGTGATGCGCAATGTCACTGGTTATGTGAAAGGGACACCACCCATCTGTCTGGTTTGGTACCATGACCCATTTAGCCTACAAGCTTAAAGGGAACCTAAACTGGGAGGGATATGGAGGTTTCCTTTTAAACAATACCAGTTGCCTGGCAGTCCTGCTAAGCTCTTTGGCTGCAGTAGTGGCTGAATCACACGCTTGAAACAAGCATGCAGCTAATCCAGTCTGACTTCAGTCAGAGTACCTGATCTGCAGGCTTGTTGAGGGGCTGTGGCTAAAAGTATTAGAGGCACAGGATCAGCAGGAGAGCGAGGTAACGGGTATTTAAAAAAAAAAAAAAAAAAATACATATCCTCAGTTTAGGTTCACTTTAATGGTTCGCACACTAGACTATATAGTTGTATAGAAAGCACAACATTTACAGCATTCCTCATCATGTGATTGCAATCACCAGATCTCGATGCAATAGTGCAAGTCACCGTCTAAAAATAGCACTCATTAAAAGGTGAATATCCCAGTGTTATCTATGTATATTCAACAGGTGTGTCATATGGTAGTAGATGAAACGATACCTGTCCTACCCTCCCCAGTATTCTATGCACTACCAAAAAGAATAATTACAGGGAGATCAGCACACGCCCACTGTACAATACACCGCAAAAGACAAAGTATGTAGCGTCAGATACTGCCATCTATAAGTGTTTACTATTTACCTGCTTCAGTGCTTTACTTCAGCTAATATCTGGAAATATGCCTGAAGAAGGGGTCTAGATCCCTGAACACTTGCATAAATTTAACTTTATCAGTTAGCCATTAAAAAGGTATTTCTTTTACAAGTTTTTTTTCTACCTACATAATTTGGTTGGCTAACACGGTACAGAAACACTTTTACTACTGACAGAAAGTATGAAATGCAGACCTCTATGCACCTAAAAATGTCACCAAAACTCTAATGCAATGTTAGGCCGGTTTTAGCCTTCAGGGAACACTACGTTACTACGCAGTGTTCTGTCTGGCCACCAGCTAAGGAGGAAGTGACGCGCGTTTGTGGTCACATCCTCCTTCGGGGTATGCAGAACTGCACGGAACTGTATTGTAAATATACGCTTCTGCACATGCGTGCCGCAACGTCAACTTTTTTTTTTTAAAATCTTTTTAAAGCGCTAGTGCAATAGCAACTATATGGCAGTGATGTCACTGACATGATTGCCACCAATCCTGGGAGTTTCGCGATTAGCAGCTATCACAAACGTGTTACATGCAGCATTTTTTAGCAATTCAGCAGCGATCGCGATTAGCAGGCTATGGAAATGCTAACCGCAATCGCTCATAAAACGCAGATTTGTACAGTCATTTTACAGCGATAATCGTGGTGAAATCACCCACGCAAAACGCTCCTGTTTTGCCTTTTTCAAGTGTGAATGGATCATAGTGCGTCTTCAGGGCTAGAAATGTACAAGCAAGCTGAAATCGCTAGTAAAATGCTTGAGTGTGAACGAGACCTTCACCACTTCAATTCCACCAGTCTACACAGACTCAGCTGGTCAGGCAATGCCATTATAAATATAAGACAACCACAGCATCTGCAAATCTCACCCCCCCCCCCCCCAAAAAAAAAAAATCATCAACTGAGCTGGCATACTTTTGTTGAGTTTAACAAGCATTATAAACAGATCATGAAAATTCATAAAGGCTTTAGTCAGACACCCTCCGGTGAATCTACTCATTACAGAGATGCATTCTTACAGAAGAATGCTAAGGTAGTAAATACCGACGGCCACTTCAGCAGCGTAGACACAGAGAACATTAAATAGTATTATAAACACAGCATGTATGATGACAGGACATACTCTTCCCATCAATGGAAGATCCAATATAAAGAAAATAATGAATTCCTCATATTAGCCCAAGTGACATTCCACCTCTAGAGGACTAGAAGAAACATTGTTAAAGCGGATCTGAACTCAAAACATCATACAAACCCTACAATAAATCTGCAGTATGTCTACTTCCATGGAAGCAGACAGATTGTTAACATCCTGTGTTGACAAATCTCTGCTCTGCCATGGTAGAGGAGATTCCTTAGCTAACGGAGCTGAGAGAGCAAACTACAGATGTGATTAGTCACAGATGAGGGGGAAATGTTTGAAGCAGTGCAATACTACAGGCCATCGATCTCTTCCATCTGGACCAACCAAGACGATCGATCCCAGATGAAAACTGATCGAACAGCCGGGCCATATATTTCTAGCAGATTTGATAATTATCAAAATAGCTGCATATTGATGAGAAAAAAAAAAAAAGCCCTGGAGTTTTATGCACAGAGGGAGATACTGCTTGATTGACAGCTGGAAACAGATGCTATTTCCTACAATGCAAGGAGGTTCACAGACAGCAAACTATCAGGGCCATGGCCCTGACATCACACTCTTGGGAGGGGTTTCACCAAAATATCAGCCAAACAGACGTCCCTGATGTAGTAGAAGAGAAAAGGTAAAGATTTTTGGTGGGAAAGGTGGTATCAGCTACTGATCAGGAGAGAGAGTGTGTGAGTGTGCAACTGCAATCTCTGGCTACACAGAGACTTACAGCATACAGCTTCAACCACTAGTAAACGATTTTGCAGCTCCTTCAGGGCCCTTTTCCACTAGCAGTCGCTAGCGTTCACGCTGAACGCTAGCGATTGCTGAATCGCAATTCCGCCGATTTCCCGACGTTTGCGGCCGCGATTTTGCTATGCTATGCACAGCATAGCAAAATCGCGGCAAATATCGCTCCGCCGCGCGTTCCCGTCAAAAACAAATCGCGGTAGTGGAAATGACCTACCGCGATTCCTATGTTAAAAAGCAAACCGTAGCGATTGTAAAATCGCTAGCGGTTTGCGACTTTACGCTGGTGGAAAAGGGCCCTCAAACATCTTCTATATGTCATCTTTATAATGGTGGCCTGTAACACAATAACCACTGCTGACCTTAACCACATTCAGAACAACATATAGGCAGTGCTCTTGGTGCAGTGTGTGTAATATATGACCAAGAGTCCTGGAGGTATGCAAGCCTTGCATTCCACAGCGCAGGTTCTCAGACCATTTACATGTGCCCTAGTGCTACTTCTGCTTATCAAGGAAACGGAATCCTAATAATAGCCTAACAGTAAAAAGCAATTACAATCATCAATGAGACACAGCTGGTCAGCACCGAGCCATCATTTTCAGGAACAATGTCAACAAGCCAAATTTCTGCTTCATCTCACTCAGTATATACAGTATAGTATACACAGTATATAGTACAGTTGTATATAAAGCGCCAACATATTCCGTGGCGCTGTACAAAGTAAGAAACGAACATGGGGTACATAATACAGACAATAGTGTACACCAATATACAAGATACATAATTAGTGACAAAATACAAAATACAGAATACAAGACACAGAATTGGAAATGACAGTGTTAAAAGTGTTATAAATAAAATGTATAATCATTTTCAAGACACAAAAGGGGGAGAGAGCCCTGCCCTTGCGAGCTTACAATCTAAAGGGAATGGGGGGGAAGTATACAACAAATTTATAGAGGCAGTGGGTTTTAGGATACCTAGTAGGAGTGCAATTTGGTCTTAGGACAAAGGGAAGTGGCCTAAGGTAGCACATACAGTAAAGTATATACAGGATAAAGAGGAAGGCGATTTCTTGCTGGCTTACTGAACACTCAAATTTGGAAATGGCTCTAAAAACAGTCTGATGCAACGACAGGCTTGTGATAAACATGTATTTCACAGGAAGAGGTTCTGCACAATGATATTTGCTGGGCTAGCACTTTATTTTCAAGTCACGAGTGCAAATCTTCTCACCCATAATGTCCTATAAACTTAATAAGTACGTTAAAGAGGTCCTTTGAAGCCCTTACTAATTTACTACGGACCCTGTTCACTCCATTCCTTGAGCTACCAAGTGAAAAAGGACTAAGAACAAATTTATATAAAACCAATCTGGAATTAGCTTTCACCTTCAGTTTTGGACAAAGGCCTCAATTCACTAAACTTATCTCCTGTCTTTAATAACTCTTCTAGAGTTGTTGCCATGGTGATAAGGCATGTAGTATTCAGGAAACATTTTACCTCAGGCAAGCCTAAAGTTAACTCTTCTGTCTTTAAATTAACTCTCCAATCCTTAAAATAACTCCAGAGTTAAAGACAAGCTGTTAATTAGCTGCATGTGAAAATAACTACAGAGGAGGTAAATTAACTACAGAGGAGGTAAATTAACTACAGAGGAGGTAAATTAACTACAGAGGAGGTAAATTAACTACAGAGGAGGTAAATTAACTACAGGAGAGGTAACTTAAGGAATGAAGAGGTAAGATAACTTTCTCACGTGTGGAGGTAAGTTTTCTCTTGCCTTATCTCTAGCATGATCTTAGTGAATTGAGGCCAAAGTGGAAAAGGTGGTTGGAAATTATGCAGAGGGGGTAGGAACAACTATAGAGTTTGGGGCTCCGATATAAAAAGTGCTAATAGCACAATGATTGTTGCCCACAGGGATCAGGTCTCGACCCCTTAGGCAACACTTTGGGGGTACAAGTGCCTCACAGACACGTAGTTAGGCTACACCCTCATCACACATTCTGTTGCCATGGGAAGGGGGAGGGAGGGATGGTACCATGGCACACGATGTAGTGCCTTCCAGTGGCAGAAGCGAGGACCAGACCAATGAACGTGGCAGAGATGATTCGGCACTTCAGATCTTTCAGCGATCACCAAAGTAAACACACTAGATTCTCAGCCCTGACTGACCGCAAACCCTTGTGCATGTGTACCAGCCTCCACTCTTCTCCTTTGTTACTGTCTGTCATTCGGGGAGAAATTTCTTCATTTCCTGTACAGACAGGAAGTGGTGATAACTACTCTCAGATGAAGATACAGCTCAACAACAAAAACCCAAGAGTGATTCTAATCCGTTACCACACTATTAAAAAAAAAAAAAAAAAAAAAAAAAAAAAAAAAAAATGAATGACGTTTTACTAGCGAGATGCAAAAACACCTGCAGGAATGATTTTAATGCACTAAAGATCCATACCTACAAAGCAAAATTCCAGATGATTTTTTGCAGCAAATAATCTTGTCGCATAACATCGTTAACTGGAAATTAAACAATGTTTCACGACGCAGGCCGTTCACCTTATAAACGACCCCCATATTGGATCATATTGTGGACTATTATGGCCTTTCACTGTAAATTTGCTACAATTGTTAGTTTCCACGGTCGCCAACGCCACTTGCAAATTTTGGCCAGATGGATCGGGGAGCAATCGTTTGTTGGCGGAGATCCCTAATCCATCTGGCTGTGGGTATATAGTTTAAAGAGAAACCGTGACCAAGGATTGAACTTCTCAACTTACACAATTGAGCTTAATGGGGCTATAATCATTATAGATCAAACCCTGTTCCAAATGGAATAAAGATAAATGGGGAGGTAGTGATCCTTAGACCGATTTAACTAAAAAAAAAAAAAAAAAAAAAAAAAAAAAAAGAGACAAAGCAACCTCCCCTTAACTTATAATAAAGACAATGGACATCGTGACACTGAATAAACTTGTACAAAAATCTTTATTTTTATTTATACCAACAACCACTGGCTAAAAACAATTAAAACCACGGTAAGACGTGGCTTCCCCAGGCTCCAATAATCCCAAATAAATAAGCAAGAGTGGTAAGTGCCAAACAATTATGCTTCTGACCTGTGTTATGCTGGGCAGCCGCCGGATCTACTCCCACCGCGTCCGTGCTCGTTTGCGCGGATCGATTCCCGCTCGTCCCCGCCGGCGCTCCTTATCAGCCGCTCGATTCCCCGCTATTGTCTGCCGTTGGGGATCGAGCGGGGAATCTATCCGGCAGGTCATCGGACATGTCGGATATTATCAATCGAGCCATTAGCGGTTCGCTAACAGCGCACCTCACAGTGTATGCCCAGCATTAGACCAATTTAATGTGGCGTCACCCCATACATTTTTGTAGGCACGCAGAACAATGTGCATGCGAACAGGCTTATGTGCAGAAGGGGTGGCACTGGTCCAATCACAGACCAGTGAACCAGTGCCACCCCTTCTGCACATAAACATGTTCGCATGCACATTGTTCTGCGTGCCTACACAAATGTATGGGGTGACACCACATTAAATTGGTCTAACACAGGTCAGAAGCATAATGGTTTGGCACTTACCACTCTTATTTATTTGGGATTATTGGAGCCTGGGGAAGCCACGTCCTATTGTGGTTAATTGTTTTTAGCCAGTGGTTGTTGGTATAAATAAAAATAAAGATTTTGTACAAGTTTATTCAGTGTCAATGTCCATTATCTTTATTATAAGTTAAGGGGAAGTTGCTTTGTCTCTTTTTTGTTCAATGATTAAACTTCATTCTAATCAGTAGCTGATACCCCCTATCCCATGAGAAATCTATTCTTTTTCGCAAACGCTTCAACAGGGGGGCTCTGTATGGCTGATATTGTGTTGAAACCCCTCCCACAGTGTGATGTCAGGACCATGGTGCTGACATCACACTGTGGGAGCCTTGTTGCATTGTGGGAAATAGCCGTTTCCAACTGCCAAAAAAAGCAAGCAGCATCTCCTTCCACTGACATCACCTTCCAGCAGTAAAATTGTCACCACGTGATAAATGTCAGAATGTAAAATAAGGTAGAGGAAAGATTTTACAATGGGCAAACACTGACTAAAACATTTATACCCAATTATTGTAAAAATTAAGCACATTTGGTCATTACGTTATTTTCACTGGAGTTTCTTTTTAAGGCCTCTTTCACAGCGGGATGGTGCGTTTGATGCGACGTTAAGGTCGAATAACGTGCCCCTAATGCAACGCATTAAAATACTATAACTTGGACGTTATAGTACATTCTTTAGCCCTGCGTTTGGTGCGCCGTTTTCGTCGCACAGTGATGGAACAAAACCGACGCATGCGTTACATAAAAAAAAATTACTGAGCATGTGCAACACACACAACGCAGCAGATTTATTGCTAAACGCACAGCATGCAGCACTTTCTAAATATTGCTACACGTTACACACAACGCAACGTGTGCACTGTGAATGTTGCAGAGACTTAGCATTGCTATGCGTTAGTCCCCATTAAAACATTTTCTAATGTGCGACTTTAACGTCACACTGTGAAAGAGGCCTTAGGCTCATTTATGAAGGGGTGCTGACAAGTATTGAGCCTTATCCAGAACAAATTGAGCTAGGAAGCCATGCATTGCAGGGGGTACTGGCCTATTTGTCGATATTCAATTATGTAAAACATCCTGTGTCATCCTGTTGCATGAAGATGCCTTGTCTTAGGCTTTCAAGTGATGCTCCATGCACCCTACTTGCCCAATCTGGCTCATCAGTCCCACAATCTCAAAAAACACCTAAGGGCCCACTCACACTCAGCAGCTTTCCGGCAGTGTTTCAGTGCTTTGCCGACCGCCTGCGTTCACCAAAGCGATGTGACTGATGTAATCCCTATGGGATTACTCTCACTGCTCTGCAATTGCTGCAAAGCCTGTGATTCTCATTCGCGGAAGAGGATTGCAAAGTGCAAGATGGCAAAAATCGTAAAAAAACTGCAATAATTACCCGATTGCGTTTTCTAGTGTGAATGGGTGCTAAAGGGACAACGATTTGGGAGTGTTTTGGAGGCAACTAATGCTGCAAATGAGCTGTTACACCAACAGTTGGAAGAATTCTATCTGCAGGGGCTTGAAAGGCAATAACATCCTGGAGGAATGTGTCGTATAGTGTGGCAGTTACAGCTTCCTAGCTCAATTTTTTCTGGGTAACTCTAAATGCTTCTCAGCACCCCCTCATAGCCCAGTATGAAAGGTTTGATCTATCCTGCTGTACACGGCCACAACCAATTAGAACTATCTTTTGGCAAGCTAGAGCTTATCAGTGAGATGCAAATTTTTTGGGAGTTGATGAAAATCTTTGCAAATGTATGCAGCTTGGAACTGGACTAATCAACTGAGGTAGCTGAAGATTTTGAATGGTGTAATTCCAAGCCATGTACATTTGCATGCAATTTGCCTCAACTCAACATTATTAGCATCTCATTGACCAACTCAAGTGGAAAGGGGGATGCCATTGCATGCCATCAGTGATCTATGTGATGTAAACAAGACTCAGGCCTGGTGCAGACCAGAGGAGTTTTTCTGGGCGTTTTGAGTTTTTAAACTGCTGCTAATGTTATCCTATGTGTCTGTGCACGCTGGAGCAATGAGGTTTTGTAAAAAAAAAACCCATAGCATTACATTGGGAAGAGCTTTTGAAACCTCTAAAAGCTCTTCCCAATGTAATGCTATGGGGTTTTTTACAAAACCTCATTGCTCCAGTGTGCACAGACACATAGGATAACATTAGCAGCAGATTTAAAAACGCAAAACGCTCAGAAAAACTCCTCTGGTGTGCACCAGGCCTCAGAGTTGACCAAAAGGTAAAACGAGAGAATGTGTACAATTACAAAGGAATGCAACTTATATATAGGGTTTCATCTGCTTGTTTAGCCAACAAACTTTGTCACTAAAAGAAATTGCTGATTTTATTGAGGAACGTGCTAGCCAAACATTACATTCTGAGCATGCTTTCATCTCTTGAATTGAGAAAACCAACTGGTTAGTGGTGAAACATTTTCAAGCATAAAACAAGAAAGCATTCTGGTGACAGCCATTTTTCTATGGATACAAAAATATCAGTCACAGGGACATCGACTAGAAGAGGCGGATAAATACACCTTCAGTGTTCTCCCCAGGCTCTTTTAGCCGGGTGCTCCACCCAGCTAATTTTGGTGAGCACCCCGCTGTCATCGGCTCACCAACTCATATGTTGTAAGCAAAGTTGCACTGGCCCTGCATTCCCGTCGCGTCCCACCTGGCTACATTTTCATACCACCCGGCTGAAGAAAAAAAATCCTGGGGAGAACACTGACCTTCTTTAAATTTCGGTTCAACAAGAAACATGAATGCACAAGGGCAAAACAAAACTGAAGAGCTGATCGATTAACAGCCAATGGAGTGGTGATAATCTACATGAGATGACCCAACCAGAAACCTCATAGAAAACACTCTACAACTTCAAGAATTGTGATCAACTAAAACCTAAAGGTTCTAAGGGTGCCATCCACCCAATCACGTTATCGGAATTTCCCTTTGAGGTTTCACACTGGGCCACCTCAAACAGACTAACGCTGACAAGTTAACCTAATGTTAGAAGCTTGTTTGCTGCATCAGTTAAAGGAATACTTAACCACTTCCCGACCGCCGTATTGACAATTGGCGGCCGGGAAGTGGACCCCGCAAGGACCGCCGTATTGACAAATGGCGGCGGTCCTTGTAGGGGCATGGGCGGAGCAATCGCGTCATCCGTGACGCGATCCTCCACCGGCGCCTGTCTCCGCTCACCCGCCGCAACATCCCGCCGGCCAAACGGAAGCGCCGGCGGGATGTTAACCCGACGATCGCCGCATACAAAGTGTATAATACACTTTGTAATGTTTACAAAGTGTATTATACAAGCTGCCTCCTGCCCTGGTGGTCCCAGTGTCCGAGGGACCACCAGGGCAGGCTGCAGCCACCCTAGTCTGCACCAAGCACACCGATTTCCCCCCCCCCTGCCCCCTGATCGCCCACAGCACCCCTCAGACCCCCCCCCTGCCCACCCCCCAGACCCATGTTTACACCCAATCACCCCCCTAATCACCCATCAATCACTCCCTGTCACTATCTGTCAACGTTATTTTTTTTATCCCCCCCCTGCCCCCTCCTGATCACCCCCCCCACCCCTCAGATTCTCCCCAGACCCCCCCCCCCCCCCCCCATGTACTGTATGCATCTATCCCCCCTGATCACCTGTCAATCACCCATCAATCACCCCCTGTCACTGCCACCCATCAATCAGCCCCTAACCTGCCCCTTGCGGGCAATCTGATCACCCACCCACACCAATAGATTGCCCGCAGATCCGACATCAGATCTCCCAAGTGCAGTGTTTACATCTATTCTCTCCTCTAAACACCCACTAATTACCCATCAATCACCCCCTATCACCACCTGTCACTGTTACCCATCAGATCAGACCCTAATCTGCCCCTTGCGGGCACCCAATCACCCGCCTACACGCTCAGATTGCCCTCAGACCCCTCCCCTTATCAATTCGCCAGGGCATTATTTACATCTGTCCTTCCCTGTGATAACCTACTGATCACCCATCAATCACCCCCTGTCACTGCCACCCATCAATCACCCCCTGTCACTGCCACCCATCAATCAGCCCCTAACCTGCCCCTTGCGGGCAATCTGATCACCCACCCACACCAATAGATCGCCCGCAGATCCGACATCAGATCACCTCCCAAGTGCAGTGTTTACATCTGTTCTCTCCTCCAAACACCCACTAATTACCCATCAATCACCCCCTGTCACTGCTATCCATCAGATTAGACCCCTATCTGCCCCTAGGGCACTCAATCACCCACCCATACCCTCAGAACGCCCTCAGACCCCAGCCCTGATCACCTCGTCAGTGCATTGCTTGCATCTATTCCCCCCTCTAATCACACCTTGAGACACCCATCAATCACCTCCTATCACCCCCTACCACACCTACCCATCAGATCAGGCCCTAATTTGCCCCGTGTGGGCTCCTGATCACTCGGCCAAACCCTCAGATCCCCCTCAGACCCCCTTCCGATCTCCTCCCTAGTGCATTGATTGCATCTATTTTCCCCTCTAACCACCCTGAGACACCCATCAAATCACCTCCTGTCACCCCCCTAGCACTCCTATCCATCAGATCAGGCCCAATACAACCTGTCATCTAAAAGGCCACCCTGCTTATGACCGGTTCCACAAAATTCGCCCCCTCATAGACCACCTGTCATCAAAATTTTCAGATGCTTATACCCCTGAACAGTCATTTGGTTTCCAGACTACTCACGGTTTTGGGCCCGTAAAATGCCAGGGCGGTATAGGAACCCCACAAACTGACCCCATTTTAGAAAAAAAGACACCCCAATGTATTCTGTTAGGTGTATGACGAGTTCATAGAAGATTTTATTTTTTTTGTCAAAAGTTAGCGGAAATTGATTTTTGTTTTTTTTTTTCACAAAGAGTCATTTTTCACTAACTTGTGACAAAAAATAAAATCTTCTATGAACTCACCATACTCCTAACGGAATACCTTGGAGTGTCTTCTTTCTAAAATGGGGTCACTTGTGGGGTTCCTATACTGCCCTGGCATTTTAGGGGCCCTAAACCGTGAGGAGTAATCTACAAAACAAATGCCTCAAAATGACCTGTGAATAGGACGTTGGGCCCCTTAGCGCACCTAGGCTGCAAAAAAGTGTCACACGTGGTATCGCCGTACTCGGGAGAATTAGTACAATGTGTTTTGGGGTGTATTTTTACACATACCCATGCTGGGTGGGAGAAATCTCTCTGTAAATGGACAATTGTGTGTAAAAAAAAAAAAAAAAAAAAAAAAAAAAAAAATCAAAAGATTGTCATTTACAGAGAGATTTCTCCCACCCAGCATGGGTATGTGTAAAAATACACCCCAAAACACATTATACTACTTCTCCCGAGTACAGCGATACCACATGTGTGGCACTTTTTTGCACCCTAACTGTGCTAAGGGGCCTAAAGTCCAATGAGTACCTTTAGGATTTCACAGGTCATTTTGCGGCATTTGATTTCCAGACTATTCCTCATGGTTTAGGGCCCCTAAAATGCCAGGGCAGTATAGGAACCCCACAAATGACCCCATTTTAGAAAGAAGACACCCCAAGGTATTCTGTTAGGACTATGGTGAGTTCATAGAAGATTTTATTTTTGGCACAAGTTAGCGGAAAGTGACACTTTGTGAAAAAAAACAATACAAATCAATTTTCTTTTTTCTTTCAAATTCCTTTTCTCAAACGGTCTGTATGGCAGATATTGTGGTGAAACCCCTCTCAGTGCGATGTCAGGACCATGGTCCTCACAGATTCCGGTCTGTGAACATCATTGCATTGTGGGAAATAACCTCTGTTTTCAACTGCAAAAAAACAAACAAAAAAAACAAGCAGCATATCCTTCCACTGACATCCCCTGCCAGCAGTAAAAATGTCACCATGTGATAAATGTCAGAATGTAACTCAGGGAGAGGAAAGATTTTACAATGGGCAAACACTGACTAAATAATTTATATATAATTATTGTAAAAATGAAGCACTTTTTTATTACATTATTTTCACTGGAGTTCCTCTAAGTACAGTCTGTTGTCCTTTTGTCACTGATGGTAAATGGCACTACTTATTACCTTACATTTTATCCAAAGCGTGGTAGTATGGTCTAATGTAAACATGCTGACACTTAAAGGTCGGTTCAGATGGACAGTGGTTGGGGATTACCCTGTCATTTACAGCCAGGATCCACCGCATCATAATTGAGATGAATAGGAGTGTTCATCTCATGTCATTAACTATCGACTGCTCAAGCTACACAGTCAATGGAGTTTTCCTGGACGCTACATGTAAGCTTCTAGTTTGCAGCTACATTCTATTCTCCTATTGATAAATGTGACGACAAACTATATCAAATGCTTTAATACATTATGCAACTTCCAGTCCGATCAATAGGATTGATTGAAATTTCTGGCATGCACCCGATAGATAACAGGATCAATTTTAAGAAGATATCATGGGGGGGGGGGGGGAATGGATCCAGTTGTTGATCAGGAACAGTTTGCACATACACACAGTGTAACTTCCTGTCAGATTACGTGTCAATGTACCCAGCATTAACTGTTAAAGGACCACTACTATCACAAAAAAAAGTAGGCAGTTAAAATCTGACAGAACCAACAGGTTTTGGGCCAGTCCATCTCCTCATGGGGGATTCTCAAGGTTTTCTTTATTTTCAACAGCATTTATTAATAGCAGTTTAACTGCCAAAATAGTAAGATACCAGCAAGCCTCCCTACTCACTTGCACACCAGTTTGTCGGTAAGACTTTCCAACTGCTGTTCAGGAAATGCTGTTGAAAAAGAAAACCCTGAGAATCCCCCATGAGGAGATGGACTAGTCCAAAACCTGTCAAATTTTAACTGCTTACTATTTTCACGATAGTGGTCCTTCAAGGGAGTGAAATAAACCCCTTTGCCATTTCACAAATAGCAGGTGGCATCTCCAGGATAGTAGCCCATGAGGGTAACACCCACATGTATGATGAATCCTGGTTCTACTGCACTGGGAGTTCCAGCTTCAGCATCCTGTTCACAAAACATGGAGCCCCCCCACCTGTTCAGCCTGGCATGCTATGCTTCCCATCACCTGCCCTTACAGCCACATCCCTGCAGTGCAGTCTATAGGAAGCCCGGCTGTCACCAGACACTGCTCATCACCGTGGAGACCTCCCAGGGGTAACACAACTCTAGCAGCGCCGCTGTCAGTGAAATGAGCGTTACTCCGTGACGTCACTCATTGAACAGCCTGAGGGAGAAAAGTACGCAAAGTGCGCTAAGTTCTTATGTGAATAGGAAGAGCGGATCAGAGTCACAGAGGCGTCCGTAAAGCAGCAGCTACAACTCCCTGCAACTTACCGGCCTACGAAGTTCTCCAGCACGGAGCTCTTGCCGGCGCTCTGACCCCCCACCACGGCAATCTGCGGCAGGTCGAGGTTGCAAGACTGGCCTATAGAGCTGAAGGCGTCTTGGAGTTTATTGACGAGGGGAATGAGGTCCTCCATCCCCCGGTTCCCCATGTTGGCTCTTGGTGTCCGCAGCCGCTCTCCGTTACCGCTCGGCTTCCTCTGCCATCCACTCAACCCAACGGCCGCCACCCGGCATCGCCTATTGGTCCAGCCGCCTGTCAATTAGCTAATGTCGTCTTGTGATTTGTGTGTATTTCGCCAACGTCATTGCCAAGGAAGGGCGGTGAAGCTAGGGGGCGGAGCTAGGAGGGAAGGGCAGAATTTTCTGCTTTGATTGCTTAGCAATGTGGTGTCCGTCAGTGGAGGAAGAAACTGATTGGTCTGCTTGTTCAGCCATGCCCCTCGTCACATGATTATACGGACACCCGGAAGCAGGGAGTGTCGATTTTAGCAGCTGATAAGAAACTACAATTTCCAGCGTCCTCTGCGTGAGGAAATGTTGTACAGGCACGTTGGACTTGGAACTTGTAGTTTGAGAACAGCTGGCTAGTGCTGGATGTTATTTTGTTTTGGGGTTGGTGAAGAGAGATGTGCATGCAAATTACTTTCAACATTAGTTTTCAAATAAAAGTCTAGGTAGCCAGAGAGTGCCCTTGTGGTAGCATATTTTGCAACATATCAGAATTTGCATTCTATAAGATAAGGTTAGTGTTAGGCAGAGGGGAGGGGAGGTCAGGCAGAGGATGGGTGGAGGGTAGTTTTAGGCACAGGAATAGTGTAGTTTAGTGTTAGGCATGGGATGGTTGGAAGGTAGTTTTAGGCACAGGATAGTGTAGTTTAGTGTTAGGCATGGGATGGTTGGAGGGTAGTTTTAGGCACAGAATAGTGTAATTTAGAGTTAGGGATGGGATGGGTGGAGGGTAGTTTTAGGCACATGATAGTGGAGTTTAGTGTTAGGGATGGATGGAGGGTAGTTTTAGGCACAGGATAGTGTAGTTTCATACCTCCCGACTTTTTGAGATGAGAAAGATGGATACTTAAGCCACGCCCCAGCCACACCCCTAAACAACCCCATCAACCCCCTAGTCATGCATACCATAAAGCTTTCATAAGAAAAATATATTCTATAATTCAAACCACACTGGTCCTTTTTATCCCGGTACATTTTCCATCATATTAACATTTTAAAATTAGCTATATATCAATTTACTTTCAATAATTTTTATTGATTTTAAGATAGAACCAGAACAAGTTTACAGTTAAGGTAGTAACTTTAAAGTACATAGCTGTATATAAACATAACAGTAATGCAAGTGGAATACATATTTGAAAAGTCATGACATGACTACATGGATCATAGCACTGTATAGGCTTATGGGAGATGCGCAACACTGATCCGAAAGTTAGCGTGTGGAGGAAATGACCCCCTAGCGAACTGGTTTGATGCTCAAGAGCTGAGTGTTAAAGAGACACTGAAGCGAGACTAAATCTCGCTTCAGCTCTCATATACAGCAGGGGCATGTGTGCTGCACGAGGGTCCCTGACCCCCCAACCCACCCCCCGCAAACCTTGGTCGTCTTCTTGGTCGCAGATTCTGCTTCCTGGAGGCAAGGGCTAACGGCTGCAGCCCTGCCTCCCAGCGCGTCTATCAGATGCGCATCGCTGCCTCTCCCCCGCCCCTCTCAGTGAAGGAAGACTGAGAGGGGCGGGGGAGAGGCGGAGATACGCGCTGACAGACGCGCGTAGGGCAGGGCTGCGGCGGTTAGCCCTGCCCCAATGCGGAAGCGCTCCCCCGCTGCACGGAGGGGATTTGGGGGTGAAGGGACCCCCGTTAAGCCACGGGATAGCGGCGTTTTAGCAGGGGCACACATGCCCCTGCTATATATGAGGTCTGAAGCGAGATCTATTCTGGATTCAGACTCTCTTTAAGAGGCTTAATAACTCAGTTGGAGATGGTAGCGACCGCCCATTCACTCAACCAAAACGGCTGGGCAGGGCTACCCTCCCCTATTTACAACTATAGGCTTTTGAGGTCCTATCTCCAGTGAGACAGGATCAGCATTACAGGCCTTGAAAAGATTGCTCTTGCATCGTGATAGATTCTTGGGATATAAGGTTAGCTGGGGTAAGCGTTGTATCATATCAGATTGCCAATTCCTAGATGAAGATAATTGGTAAGAGGAGAAGGGGGAGAGAGGGAGATAGAAAAGGCTAGATGGGGATAGAAAAGAAGAGCAAGACCACAAGAGCGGGGGCCCACCAGTTCTCCTTACAGTTAAAGTAGAAACTTTTGATTTAACTTGTTAGCCCAGGTGGGTGTAGTCAGTATCGTCTTAGTTATACGTTTAGTTCAGGCCCAAGAATATAGTTGGTAAGGGGAGCCCATATTTTGTTAAATTTTTTCATCATATCCATTATTTTAGCTTTAAGCTTCTCAAAAAATAAAATGCGGCAAAGTCTCTGTTTAATTTGATTAAAGGATAGGGTTGTGGTATTCCAGGAGGCTGCTATTACCAATTTTGTGGCTGTGAAGATAAAGTTAATTAGAGGTCAGGTTCGGATACGGTAGGCCCAGAAGTGTATGGATAGGATTTTTAGGGATGGGGGTGTTGACGAGGCCCACGTACAGACTCTTATCCACAGTCTGTTTACTTTTTTACATTTCCACCACGTGTGCGTATGGGTACCAGCCACTGCGCAACCCCTGAAGCAGTTAGGCGTTGAATTTGATTTAATTTTTGCCAGCCTTTGTGGGACTAGGTACCACCTAAATAACAATTTATAATTGACTTCAATTAGGTCAGCATTCACAGAGACCCGAGGGATATTGTTCCAAATGTCCTGTAGATCTTCGGTTGCTATAGTCACTCCCAGTTCTTTTTCCCATTTTATTATATATTCTGGTTTCCATTCTGAAAGTGCTCGTGTCAGGTCCTTATATATCATAGAAATTACTCCAGGGGAAAAGGGGCTTGTTGCGCATATTGCTTCGTATGCTGTTCTACATGAAAGAGAGGGGTTATCAGGCAAGTTAGATTTCACGAAGTAAGTTATCTGTCGGTATCTAAAGATTTCCCCTTGGGGTAAGTTATGTTTCTCTTTCAAATAGTCCAGCGATTTTATTCCTTGATCTGTTGTAAGATCGCAAACTCTCGTTAGTTTAGCACTAGACCACCAGTGGTAGCTAGCAGGGGATGATAATCCAGCTGGAAAGGATGGGTTGCCTAGGAAGGTGGGGGGATATGAGCTTCCCTGAGTATTTGCAACTGTCCCATATTGCAAGTGACTTTTGAATTATGGGGTTAGAGATTTTATTGCGTTCAGAGGGAGAGATCCAGAGAAGATTTTGTATTTTGATAGGGTGAGTGATATGCTCCTCTATACTCACCCAAGAGGGTTTCCCTACATTAGCGTTCCAGCTGGTCAGTAAGGCCAGCTGGGCAGCCTTATAATATAGTTTTAGGTCAGGAACACCTAAGCCTCCATTAGAGTGTTGCAAAAGTAAATATTTCCTTTTGAAGCGGGGCTTCTTGGGACCCCAGATAAAGTTGTTAACTTTTTTTTGCAGGGTTTCGACGAATGTAGAGGGGTCAGGAACCGGGAGTAGCCGAAACACATAGAGGAGCTTGGGGAGAAAGGTCATTTTGACGGCTGCGATTCTGCCCATCCATGAGATTGAATACCTCTTCCAGCACTCCAGCATCTCACAGAGCTCCCGGGACAAGGAAGGGTAGTTATAACGGAATAATGTGTCATAGGAGCCAGTGAGGTATATGCCTAAGTATGGGAGTTTACAGTCCTCTATTTGGAATTTAAAAGTGTCTTGAAGAGCTTGCATTAGTACCAGGGGTAAAGAAATGTTTAGTGCTTTTGATTTTGTGGGGTTGATATGTAGCACCGAGATGTTCCCGAATTGTGCTAAAATTTTATTCAAAGCGAGTAAGGATTTGGTAGGACGGGTAATACACATTATAAGGTCGTCTGCAAATAGAGCAATTTTGTGCATGCTACTACCTACCTGTATGCCCTGAATATCTGGAGAATTACGGATCAGAATGGCCAAAGGCTCAATGAGTAAAGCGAAAAGAAGTGGAGATAAGGGGCACCCCTGGCGGGTACCTCGCGTAATGTGGAAGGAGGATGATCTAAATCCTTGGTACGAAATTGCTGCTGATGGTGTAGAATACAAGGCCTTAATCCAATTGATCATGTTCTCACCAAAGCCCCAGTGTTGCAGCACAGCTAACAAGTAAATATATCAATTTAAAGGATGGAAATAAAGTTTAGAGTCAAACATTTTTAGTAGAGAAATATATATAATTTACATAGGAAGGAGGGACAAAGTCCTGAAAGAGGGACAAATGAGCAGGAAAAAGGGACAGAGGGACAGGGCTCCCAAAAAGGGGCCGTGCCTTCAAAAGAGGGACAGTTGGGAGCTATGTAGTTTAGTGTTAGGCATGGGTCGGTGTAGGGTAGTCTTAGGCACAGGATAGTGTAGTTTAGTGTTAGGCATGGGATGGGTGGAGGGTAGTCTTAGGCACAGGATAGTGTAGTTAAGTGTTAGGCATGGGTTGGGTGGAGGGTAGTCTTAGGCAAAGGATAGTGTAGTTTAGTGTTAGGCATGGGTGGGTGGAGGGTAGTTTTAGGCACAGGGTAGTGTAGTTTAGTGTTAGGCATGGATGGGTGGAGGGTAGTCTTAGGCACAGGATAGTGTAGTTTAGTGTTAGGCATGGGTGGGTGGAGGGTAGTTTTAGGCACAGGGTAGTGTAGTTTAGTGTTAGGCATGGGTGGGTGGAGGGTAGTTTTAGGCACAGGGTAGTGTAGTTTAGTGTTAGGCATGGATGGGTGGAGGGTAGTTTTAGGCACAGGATAGTGTAGTTTAGTGTTAGGCATGGGTGGGTGGAGGGTAGTCTTAGGCACAGGATAGTGTAGTTTAGTGTTAGGCATGGGTGGGTGTAGGGTAGTTTTTGGCACAGGATAGTATAGTTAAGTGTTAGGCATGGGATGGGTGGAGGGTAGTCTTAGGCACAGGATAGTGTAGTTTAGTGTTAGGCATGGATGGGTGGAGGGTAGTCTTAGGCACAGGATAGTGTAGTTTAGTGTTAGGCATGGGTGGGTGGAGGGTAGTTTTAGGCACAGGGTAGTGTAGTTTAGTGTTAGGCATGGGTGGGTGGAGGGTAGTTTTAGGCACAGGGTAGTGTAGTTTAGTGTTAGGCATGGATGGGTGGAGGGTAGTCTTAGGCACAGGATAGTGTAGTTTAGTGTTAGGCATGGGTGGGTGTAGGGTAGTTTTAGGCACATAATAGTGTAGTTTAGTGTTAGGCATGGATGGGTGGAGGGTAGTCTTAGGCACAGGATAGTGTAGTTTAGTGTTAGGCATGGGTGGGTGGAGGGTAGTTTTAGGCACAGGGTAGTGTAGTTTAGTGTTAGGCATGGGTGGGTGGAGGGTAGTTTTAGGCACAGGGTAGTGTAGTTTAGTGTTAGGCATGGATGGGTGGAGGGTAGTCTTAGGCACAGGATAGTGTAGTTTAGTGTTAGGCATGGGTGGGTGGAGGGTAGTTTTAGGCACAGGATAGTGTAGTTTAGTGTTAGGCATGGGTGGGTGGAGAGTAGTCTTAGGCACAGGATAGTGTAGTTTAGTGTTAGGCAGAGGGTAAATGAAGGGTAGTTTTAGGCACAGGATAGTGTAGTTTAGTGTTATGCATGGATGGGTGGAGGGTAGTCTTAGGCACAGGATAGTGTAGTTTAGTGTTAGGCATGGATGGGTGGGGGGTAGTCTTAGGCACAGGATAGTGTAGTTTAGTGTTAGGCATGGGTGGGTGGAGGGTAGTTTTAGGCACAGGGTAGTGTAGTTTAGTGTTAGGCATGGATGGGTGGAGGATAGTCTTAGGCACAGGATAGTGTAGTTTAGTGTTAGGCATGGGTGGGTGGAGAGTAGTCTTAGGCACAGGATAGTGTAGTTAAGTGTTAGGCAGAGGGTGGGTGGAGGGTAGTTTTAGGCACAGGATAGTGTAGTTTAGTGTTAGGCAGAGGTTAAGTGAAGGGTAGTTTTAGGCACAGGATAGTGTAGTTTAGTGTTATGCATGGATGGGTGAAGGGTAGTCTTAGGCACAGGATAGTGTAGTTTAGTGTTAGGCATGGATGGGTGGGGGGTAGTCTTAGGCACAGGATAGTGTAGTTTAGTGTTAGGCATGGATGGGTGGAGGGTAGTCTTAGGCACAGGATAGTGTAGTTTAGTGTTAGGCATGGATGGGTGGAGGGTAGTCTTAGGCACAGGACAGTGTAGTTTAGTGTTAGGCATTTATGGGTGGAGGGTAGCCTTAGGCACAGGATAGTGTAGTTTAGTGTTAGGCGTGGATGGGTGGAGGGTAGTCTTATGGCCCATACACACGTCGTTTGAACGTCCCGTCGTTCAGTCGTCCGCACGCGAAATCGGGCGTGTGTACAGACTGTCGTTCGGGTGATAATAAGACTGGTCTTGAGCGATCCGCCAGGCGGATCGCTCAGAGGGGCTGGTGAGGTACTATCGATACACTGACTGTGTAATAGAGTTCAGAACGTTAATAGTTTAGCGGTGATTCAGACGGTACTGCAGCCTAGTGATCACCTGAGGGGCAGGTGATTAAGACTGTACTGCAGCCTGAGGAGCAGGAGATGCAGACAGTACTGTGAGTACTGATCACCTGAGGAGCAGGCGATTCAGAGCGTACTGCAGCCTAGGAGCAGGAGGTACAAACAGCACTGTAACTAATGATCGCCTGAAGAGTAGGGGATTCGGACTGTACTGCAGCCTAGGAGCAGGAGCAATGGGTCACTAGCAAATAACTTTCACCAGAGGAGCTGGAGAAGCTAACACCTCACCAGTGGCGAGGGCCCACTGGTAAGTAGAATGGTCAGACAGGCAAGGGTTGGCAACAGAGAGGACAGAATCAGTACAGAATCGTGAGGCAGAGAATAATCGGTAATCAGGCAGAGGTTCAGCAACTTTAAGGCAGATAGGCAGAAGTACAGAGTCAGTAAACAAGATCAGAGTCAGGATTTAGCCAGAGTCATACACAGGAAATCAATACAATAACAATTCCTAGTCTAGGTGTGAAGTCCTTGGTTTCAACACCTGGGATCTAGTCTAAGGTCTGAACGCTAACACACGAGGTATTCACGACTAGAGTTGGGCCGAACGGTTCGCCTGCGAACGGTTCCATGCAAACTTCAGTGGTTCGCGTTCGCGTCCCGCAGGCGAACTTTTGCGGAAGTTCGGTTCGCCCCATAATGCACCATGAGGGTCAACTTTGACCCTCTACATCACAGTCAGCAGGCCCAGTGTAGCCAATTAGGCTACACTAGCCCCTGGAGCCACTCCCCCCCTAATACAAGGCAGGCAGTGGCGGCCATTACGCTCACTCGTGTGCCTGCGTTAGTGAGAGTAGGGCGAGCTGCTGCAGACTGTCTCTCATAGGGAAAGATTAGTTAGGCTTATTTTGTTCCTGGCTGCATACCTGTTCTGTTCAGTACCTGCATACCTGTTCAGTGAACCTGTTCAGTGAACCTGCCACTGCATACCTGTTCTGTGAACCCACCACTGCATACCTGTTCTGTGAACCCACCACTGCATACCTGTTCTGTGAACCCACCACTGCATACCTGTACTGTGAACCCACCACTGCATACCTGTTCACTGAACCCACCACTGCATACCTGTTCAGTGAACCTGCCACTGCATACCTGTTCTGTGAACCCACCACTGCATACCTGTACTGTGAACTCACCACTGCATACTTGTTCAGTGAACCCACCACTGCATACCTGTTCAGTGAACCCACCACTGCATACCTGTTCTGTGAACCCACCACTGCATACTTGTTCTGTGAACCCACCACTGCATACCTGTACTGTGAACTCACCACTGCATACCTGTTCAGTGAACCCACCACTGCATACCTGTTCAGTGAACCTGCCACTACATACCTGTTCTGTGAACCCACCACTGCATACCTGTTCTGTGAACCCACCACTGCATACCTGTTCTGTGAACCCACCACTGCATACCTGTACTGTGAACTCACCACTGCATACCTGTACTGTGAACTCACCACTGCATACCTGTTCAGTGAACCCACCACTGCATACCTGTTCAGTGAACCCACCACTGCATACCTGTTCTGTGAACCCGCCACTGTATACCTGTTCTGTTTAGTGAACCCGCCACTGCATACCTGTTCTGTTCAGTGAACCCGCCACTGCATACCTGTTCTGTTCAGTGAACCCGACCACTGCATACCTGTTCTCGCCATGGTGCGCACCAGTCCAGCACGGCCGTCACTACACAAACAGCTGTTTGCGGTGCGTTACACGGTGAGTTTGGTGTGTCAATGTGAAGCAGTACCTTAATTACACTACCTGATTGATGTATACACATGCAAGATGTTTTAAAGCACTTTAGGCCTGTCATTTAGCATTCAATGTGATTTCTGCCCTTAAAACGCTGCTTTGCGTCAAATCCAGATTTTTCCCGGGGACTTTTGGCATGTATCCCACTCCTCCACCTGGGAGTCCAGGTGTTAGACCCCTTGAAACATCTTTTCCATCACTTTTGTGGCCTGCATAATTTTTTTTTTTCAAAGTTCGCATCCCCATTGAAGTCTATGGCGGTTCGCGAACTTTTACGCGAACCGAACCTTATGCGGAAGTTCGCGAACCCGGTTCGCGAACCTAAAATCGGAGGTTCGGCCCCACTCTATTCACGACAGCAGACAGTGTCTGAATGAAGCCCGGAGGCTTAAGAAGCAGAGGAGACCTCACTGGCGCGCCCCCTGCAGACAGCCAATCCTGGGCGCCGTGAGACTCCTCTGACGTCAGCTGACCAGCAGGTCAGCTGACGATCTTCCTCATAGCATAAAGGTCCCGTCTGTGCGCGCACCCGCGCGAGCCGGTGACCCTTGAGAGCAAACGTTCCATCCTCGGCGTCCTAGATGCCGGAAGGAGGGGTAGCGGTATGGAGGCAGCTGCGGCGGCGGTGCTGTTCGCCGCAGCTGCCCCGTTTGTTACACTCGGATATCCGACCCGGATCGGATATCTGGGTATCCGGATCCGAATTAGATCCAGATAGTGAAAAGTGGTATCCGAGCAGCACTGGTTACAGTTCTGTGAAATCCTCAAAAGTAGGCAAAAGCAACTGTCATTGGATAAGTTCATTGTGTAAGCCACACAAAAAATAAGGTTGGAGTGAGCCAGCAGATGGCAAGGATTCTGTTCGTTATGGTGGAAGTCTTTACATTTTTACTTTATACAGTACAGTACTTTGTATTAAATATTTTTCTATAAATGTTTTTGGATTGTGGAACCAGGGCTGTGGAGTCAGTACAAAAATCTTCCGACTCCGACTTCTCAATTTCTGAAACCACGACTCCGACTCCGGGTACCCAAAATTGCTCAGACTCTGACTCCTTGACTCCGACTCCTTAGTCTAATACTTAACAGGGCTATGTATTTTGTACAAAAATCATGAGACTCCGACTCCCGACTCCTCTGTTTCTGAAACCACAACTCCAACTCCGGGTGCCCAAAATTGCCCCGACTCCGACTCCAACTTCGACTCCACAGCCCTGTGTGGAACGAATTATTTGATATAAGAGTTCTTTGGATTACAAGTATGTTTCCGGAATGAATTATGTCTGCACACCAAGGTTCCACTGTAGATACATTTTCCTGTAAATTAACATTGGTATTCATGGAAAAATCAAAAAGCAAAAGTTTGCATATTAATATATACAAAAATCACAAAAACACACTTATAGGTTCCTACAAAAAATATCCAAAAAATAGTAAATGCAAATTCATGCATGAGGTAAACTGAGAAGGGTAAATGGCCCCTAAAGTCAGGGCATCTTAGCAGCATGCTTGTTTCAGGTGTGTGATTCAGACGCTACTGCACCCAAAAGTATCATTAGGACAGCAAGGCAACTGGTGTATTTTTTTTTACAGGAAATAAATAGGGCTGCCACCATATCCCTCTCACTACAGTGTCCCTTTGAGGCCCCATTTTGCGCCACAGTTTTGCTGCAATTTGCGCCATTCACTTTCAGTAGAATAAGAATCACATCGCAATCATCCCCAAAGCGATGCATGCAGCTCGTTTGCGATTCATGCAAATCACAAACGCCGCAGTGAGAATCATCCCATAGACATACATTATGTAAGGAACATGGAGGAAGCAGCTGCGGGTAGTCTGGGGTCCTCCGCAGCTGCCTCCATTCTGCTGCCCAGTGTGTCTGTAGGGAACATGGAGGAAGCAGCTGCGGGTTGTCTGGGGTCCTCCGCAGCTGCCTCCATTCCGCTGCCCAGTGTGTCTGTAGGGAACATGGAGGAAGCAGCTGTGGGTAGTCTGGCATCCTCCGCAGCTGCCTCCATTCTGCTGCCCAGTGTGTCTGTAGGGAACATGGAGGAAGCAGCTGCGGGTTGTCTGGCATCCTCCGCAGCTGCCTCCATTCTGCTGCCCAGTGTGTCTGTAAGGAACATGGAGGAAGCAGCTGCGGGTAGTCTGGGGTCCTCCGCAGCTGCCTCCATTCTGCTGCCCAGTGTGTCTGTAGGGAACATGGAGGAAGCAGCTGTGGGTAGTCTGGCATCCTCCGCAGCTGCCTCCATTCTGCTGCCCAGTGTGTCTGTAGGGAACATGGAGGAAGCAGCTGCGGGTAGTCTGGGGTCCTCCGCAGCTGCCTCCATTCTGTCACCCAGTGTGTCTGTAGAGAACATGGAGGAAGCAGCTGAGGGTAGTCTGGCATCCTTCGCAGCTGCCTCCATTCCTCCGCCCAGTGTGTCTGTAGGGAACATGGAGGAAGCAGCTGCGGGTAGTCTGGCATCCTCCGCAGCTGCCTCCATTCCGCTGCCCAGTGTGTCTGTAGGGAACATGGAGGAAGCAGCTGCGGGTAGTCTGGCATCCTCCGCAGCTGCCTCCATTCTGCTGCCCAGTGTGTCTGTAGAGAACATGGAGGAAGCAGCTGCGGGTAGTCTGGCATCCTCCGCAGCTGCCTCCATTCCGCTGCCCAGTGTGTCTGTAGGGAACATGGAGGAAGCAGCTGCGGGTAGTCTGGGGTCCTCCGCAGCTACCTCCATTCTGCCGCCCAGTGTGTCTGTAGGGAACATGGAGGAAGCAGCTGCGGGTAGTCTGGCATCCTCCGCAGCTGCCTCCATTCTGCCGCCCAGTGTGTCTGTAGGGAACATGGAGGAAGCAGCTGCGGGTAGTCTGGCATCCTCCGCAGTTGCCTCCATTCCGCTGCCCAGTGTGTCTGTAGGGAACATGGAGGAAGCAGCTGCGGGTAGTCTGGGGTCCTCCGCAGCTGCCTCCATTCCGCTGCCCAGTGTGTCTGTAGGGAACATGGAGGAAGCAGCTGAGGGTAGTCTGGCATCCTCCGCAGCTGCCTCCATTCCTCCGCCCAGTGTGTCTGTAGGGAACATGGAGGAAGCAGCTGCGGGTAGTCTGGGGTCCTCCGCAGCTGCCTCCATTCCGCCGCCCAGTGTGTCTGTAGGGAACATGGAGGAAGCAGCTGCGGGTAGTCTGGCATCCTCCGCAGCTGCCTCCATTCCGCTGCCCAGTGTGTCTGTAGAGAACATGGAGGAAGCAGCTGCGGGTAGTCTGGCGTCCTCCGCAGCTGCCTCCATTCCGCTGCCCAGTGTGTCTGTAGGGAACATGGAGGAAGCAGCTGTGGGTAGTCTGGTGTCCTCCGCAGCTGCCTCCATTCTGCTGCCCAGTGTGTCTGTAGGGAACATGGAGGAAGCAGCTGCGGGTAGTCTGGCATCCTCCGCAGCTGCCTCCATTCTGCTGCCCAGTGTGTCTGTTGAGAACATGGAGGAAGCAGCTGCGGGTAGTCTGGGGTCCTCCGCAGCTGCCTCCATTCCGCCGCCCAGTGTGTCTGTAGAGAACATGGAGGAAGCAGCTGCGGGTAGTCTGGGGTCCTCCGCAGCTGCCTCCATTCCGCCGCCCAGTGTGTCTGTAGGGAACATGGAGGAAGCAGCTGTGGGTTGTCTGGGGTCCTCCGCAGCTGCCTCCATTCCGCTGCCCAGTGTGTCTGTAGGGAACATGGAGGAAGCAGCTGCGGGTAGTCTGGGGTCCTCCGCAGCTGCCTCCATTCCGCTGCCCAGTGTGTCTGTAGGGAACATGGAGGAAGCAGCTGCGGGTAGTCTGGCATCCTCCGCAGCTGCCTCCATTCTGTCACCCAGTGTGTCTGTAGGGAACATGGAGGAAACAGCTGCGGGTAGTCTGGCGTCCTCCGCAGCTGCCTCCATTCCGCTGCCCAGTGTGTCTGTAAGGAACATGGAGGAAGCAGCTGTGGGTAGTCTGGCATCCTCCGCAGCTGCCTCTATTCCGCTGCCCAGTGTGTCTGTAGGGAACATGGAGGAAGCAGCTGCGGGTAGTCTGGCATCCTCCGCAGCTGCCTCCATTCTGCCGCCCAGTGTGTCTGTAGGGAACATGGAGGAAGCAGCTGCGGGTAGTCTGGCATCCTCCGCAGCTGCCTCTATTCCGCTGCCCAGTGTGTCTGTAGGGAACATGGAGGAAGCAGCTGCGGGTAGTCTGGCATCCTCCGCAGCTGCCTCCATTCCGCTGCCCAGTGTGTCTGTAGGGAACATGGAGGAAGCAGCTGCGGGTAGTCTGGCGTCCTCCGCAGCTGCCTCCATTCCGCTGCCCAGTGTGTCTGTAGGGAACATGGAGGAAGCAGCTGCGGGTAGTCTGGCATCCTCCGCAGCTGCCTCCATTCCGCTGCCCAGTGTGTCTGTAGGGAACATGGAGGAAGCAGCTGCGGGTAGTCTGGCGTCCTCCGCAGCTGCCTCCATTCCGCTGCCCAGTGTGTCTGTAGGGAACATGGAGGAAGCAGCTGCGGGTAGTTTGGCATCCTCCGCAGCTGCCTCCATTCCGCTGCCCAGTGTGTCTGTACATGGAGGAAGCAGCTGCGGGTAGTCTGGGGTCCTCCGCAGCTACCTCCATTCCGCCGCCTAGTGTGTCTGTAGGGAACATGGAGGAAGCAGCTGCGGGTAGTCTGGCATCCTCCGCAGCTGCCTCCATTCCGCCGCCCAGTGTGTCTGTAGGGAACATGGAGGAAGCAGCTGCGGGTTGTCTGGGGTCCTCCGCAGCTGCCTCCATTCCGCCGCCCAGTGTGTCTGTAGGGAACATGGAGGAAACAGCTGCGGGTTGTCTGGGGTCCTCCGCAGCTGCCTCCATTCCGCTGCCCAGTGTGACTGTAGGGAACATGGAGGAAGCAGCTGCGGGTAGTCTGGCGTCCTCCGCAGCTGCCTCCATTCCGCTGCCCAGTGTGTCTGTAGGGAACATGGAGGAAGCAGCTGCGGGTAGTCTGGCATCCTCCGCAGCTGCCTCCATTCCGCTGCCCAGTGTGTCTGTAGGGAACATGGAGGAAGCAGCTGCGGGTAGTCTGGCGTCCTCCGCAGCTGCCTCCATTCCGCTGCCCAGTGTGTCTGTAGGGAACATGGAGGAAGCAGCTGCGGGTAGTTTGGCATCCTCCGCAGCTGCCTCCATTCCGCTGCCCAGTGTGTCTGTACATGGAGGAAGCAGCTGCGGGTAGTCTGGGGTCCTCCGCAGCTACCTCCATTCCGCCGCCTAGTGTGTCTGTAGGGAACATGGAGGAAGCAGCTGCGGGTAGTCTGGCATCCTCCGCAGCTGCCTCCATTCCGCCGCCCAGTGTGTCTGTAGGGAACATGGAGGAAGCAGCTGCGGGTTGTCTGGGGTCCTCCGCAGCTGCCTCCATTCCGCCGCCCAGTGTGTCTGTAGGGAACATGGAGGAAGCAGCTGCGGGTTGTCTGGGGTCCTCCGCAGCTGCCTCCATTCCGCTGCCCAGTGTGACTGTAGGGAACATGGAGGAAGCAGCTGCGGGTAGTCTGGGGTTCTCCGCAGCTGCCTCCATTCCGCCGCCCAGTGTGTCTGTAGGGAACATGGAGGAAGCAGCTGCGGGTAGTCTGGGGTCCTCCGCAGCTGCCTCCATTCCGCTGCCCAGTGTGTCTGTAGGGAACATGGAGGAAGCAGCTGCGGGTAGTCTGGCATCCTCCGCAGCTGCCTCCATTCCACCGCCCAGTGTGTCTGTAGGGAACATGGAGGAAGCATCTGCGGGTAGTCTGGCATCCTCCGCAGCTGCCTCCATTCCGCTGCCCAGTGTGTCTGTAGGGAACATGGAGGAAGCAGCTGCGGGTAGTCTGGGGTCCTCCCCAGCTGCCTCCATTCCGCTGCCCAGTGTGTCTGTAGGGAACATGGAGGAAACAGCTGCGGGTAGCCTGGCATCCTCCGCAGCTGCCTCCATTCCGCCGCCCAGTGTGTCTGTAGGGAACATGGAGGAAGCAGCTGCGGGTAGTCTGGGGTCCTCCGCAGCTGCCTCCATTCCGCTGCCCAGTGTGTCTGTAAGGAACATGGAGGAAGCAGCTGTGGGTAGTCTGGCGTCCTCCGCAGCTGCCTCCATTCTGCTGCCCAGTGTGTCTGTAGGGAACATGGAGGAAGCAGCTGCGGGTTGTCTGGGGTCCTCCGCAGCTGCCTCCATTCCGCTGCCCAGTGCGTCTGTAGGGAACATGGAGGAAGCAGCTGCGGGTAGTCTGGCATCCTCCGCAGCTGCCTCCATTCCGCTGCCCAGTGTGTCTGTAGGGAACATGGAGGAAGCAGCTGCGGGTAGTCTGGGGTCCTCCGCAGCTGCCTCCATTCAGCTGCCCAGTGCGCCTGTAGGGAACATGGAGGAAGCAGCTGCGGGTAGTCTGGGGTCCTCCGCAGCTGCCTTCATTCCGCTGCCCAGTGTGTCTGTAGGGAACATGGAGGAAGCAGCTGCGGGTAGTCTGGCATCCTCCGCAGCTGCCTCCATTCTGCTGCCCAGTGTGTCTGTAGGGAACATGGAGGAAGCAGCTGCGGGTAGTCTGGCGTCCTCCGCAGCTGCCTCCATTCCGTTGCCCACTGTGTCACCCGTGCCTCCGGCGACTAGTACGACGAGGACGGGTTTGTCTGCTGCCCATAGAGTTGTTGTGACGCGTGTGCGTGCGCACCGTCACCGCCTTTATGCGGCGAGGAGGCGTCTCAGCTGACCTACGGGTCGGCTGACGTCATGCCATGCGTCCCTCGCCGCTGATTGGCTGAACGCAGGGGGGCGTGCTGCTAGGTGTCCTTGGGCTCTTAAGCCCGGAGGATTCAGTCTTTCTTTGTCTGCTGTTGCGAATGCTTCGTGTTAGCACTGAGACCCTTAGATAGATCCGGTGTGCTTTGATCCGGGAGGAAACCGGGGATTTCACACATACTAGGATTTATTATTGTTATTTGATATATTGCTTGGTACTTGTGTATGACTCTGGCTCTCTTCTGACTTCCCTTTCGTTTAACGTCTCTGTACTATAGCCATCTGATTCTGTTGCTAACACTGCCTGTAATACCTTTATACTCTTGCCTTCCGATTCTGTACTGTGTCCTCCTGTCTGTTGCCAAACCGATCTGTCTGACTACTCTACTCACCAGTGAGCCCTTGTCACCGGTGAGGTTCTTTATTGTTAGTGCCCTCCAGCTCCTCTGGTGAGAACTACTGTATTGTTATCATTCACCAGCTCCTCTGGTGATAGGCTTCTGTACTGATAGTGTTCACCAGCTCCTCTGGTGAGAACTACTGTATTGTTATCATTCACCAGCTCCTCTGGTGATAGGCTTCTGTACTGATAGTGTTCACCAGCTCCTCTGGTGAGGGCTACGGTACTGATAACATCCTCCAGCTCCTCTGGTGATAGGCTTCTGTACTGATAGTGTTCACCAGCTCCTCTGGTGAGGGCTACGGTACTGATAACATCCTCCAGCTCCTCTGGTGAGAGTCGCTATACTGATAGTATTCACCAGCTCCTCTGGTGAGGGCTACGGTACTGATAACATCCTCCAGCTCCTCTGGTGAGAGTCGCTACACTGATAGTATTCACCAGCTCCTCTGGTAAGCTATCAAGTATTACTGTTACACCAAGCACTATTTATCATATACCTCCTGTGTGTGGCTACACCTGTTACTCCTTCTGTATTTGTTGTCACGGCAGCTTCTGATATACCAGTATTATAGGTGATTCTGCAGATCACCTTATAATCAGGTATATATCTGCATTATAGGTGATACTGCAGATCACCTAATAATCAGATTCTGCCACTTGCTGACACAGTTCGTAACACATTAGCAGCAGCGCTTTGCTGATCGCCCACGATCAGCAAAGCGCTGAAAAACACCCCAGTGTGTACCAGCCCTGAGAAAAAAATGGCTATAGCAGTATCTTGCTTTATGTGTTCTTTTAAAGCAAGGAGTTGGGCTAGGACTATTTGTATTCCTGAAATTCCACTTTAAAAGTCTTCCTGGACAGGGCAGATCCTCATCTGTCATGTGCAATCATTCATATTGTGTAAGAGTGGAATATATATTATTTATCACCTGCCTATATCTTGTTACAACACACGTCACCCGATCTCATGCGTTGAAACTTACCTGTGCGAAACCAACTGTGCTGTATTTTTACTCGAGGGTGAAACTGTAATTGTAGCTCCTCAAGTGACTGTTATAGGACTCTGTACACAAAGGGGGAATCAGTTCCCAGTGGTGACAGTCCCTCTTTACAGTAACACGTGAGTGACCAGTAAGGTCAAGAAGGTGCTCTCTGGATAGGGGAAGCCATTGTTTTTGTCATAATCCTGGGCCATGTGTGGATTGCGATAGTACGTGTGCTGTGAGAAGTGGTGGGTAGGCTGTAAGGTCTGCAACCCGCTACAAGTGGTTTTGGATATTCTGAAAACGCTTGTGAATTCCGAATCACAAAACACTGAGAATCACACAACAGATCTCTCTCCGATCACAGAGGAAGCTGTCTCTTGGTCGATCTGCCTATACATCGCTAGATCAGATGTATGGGCACCTTAAAAGAGTATTAGAGGCAGAGGATCTGCATGACAGCCAGGCAACTGGTATTGTTTAAACAGACTCTGAAGCCAAGAAAAACAAAACAGGTTTTTACTTTAAAAAGCTGTTTAACATAATTGGCCCATCTAAAATGCTGCATCCCCGTGGCTGAAAATTCCATAAATCACCCCAAACTCCCTGGGGTACGCACATCGTGGGGCTCCTTCCGCACAGAGGCAGAGCTTTGGGCTGTAGCTCTGCCTCTATACGTGTTAACCTCCTTGCCGGTCTAAAAAATCCGGCAAGGAGGCAGCGCCGCACTTTTTTTTAATTTTTTTTTTTTAAATCATGTAGCGAGCCCAGGGCTCGCTACATGATAGCCGCTAAGCGGCGGCATCCCCCCACCCACTCCGATCGCCTTCGGCGATCAGAGTATGCAGGGAATCCCGTTGAGAACGGGATTTCCTGCAGGGCTTCCCCGGTCGCCATGGCGACCGGGCGGGATGACGTCACCGACGTCATAGACGTCGTGACGTCAGAGGGAACTCCGATCCGCCCCTTAGCGCTGCCTGGCACTGATTGGCCAGGCTGCGCAGGGGTCTGGGGTGGGGGGGGGGGGGGGCGGCTCTACGGGTAGCGGCGAATCGGCGGCGAGCGGCGGCGATCGCGACCTACACGCAGCTAGCAAAGTGCTAGCTGCGTGTAGGGGAAAAAAAATTATGCAAATCGGCCCAGCGGGGCCTGAGATATCCTCCTGCGCAGGTTACCCCGAGCTGAGCTCGGGATAACCGGCAAGGAGGTTAATCGGTGCAGATCGCCACCTCTCACCGCCCCTCTGTCTTCTTTCACTGAGAGGGGTGGGGAGAGGTGGTGAGCAACGCAGATGGATGCATGTACAGGCAGAGATACAGCCCAAAGCTCTGCCTCCCCGGGCAGCAAAATCCACGGCTAGGAAAGTCGTGGATTTTTGCCCTGGGAGTTTGGGGTTATTAATTGAGTTTTCAGTCGCAGGGATGCAGCATTTTAGGTGGGGCAATTATGTTAAACCGTTTTTTAAACTAAAAAACAGTTTTTTTTTCTTGGCTTCAGAGTCTCTTTAAAAGGAAATAAATATGGCAGCCTCCATATGTCTCTCAGTTCAGGTGTGCTTTAAGGCTGAAGTCCGGAACTAGGCCAGATTTATACATTTGAAACCTCTAGGCCAACTTTATTGTAACTTTCATTCCATGTCCATCAGCCCCCCTCCCATTCCATGTGCAACCCCCACTGCAAAGTATAACAGCCATGTTCAGCAGTTCCTCTCTTTCATGTATAGCTTCCTTTGGTAGCAGCTCTACTATTCCGTGTATTTCATGTGTCTTTCCCCATTTGTAGCCTCACTTTTCATCTGCAGTATCTTTTTCTTATACAGTAATCCTGGGTCTATTCATTCTCAGTTTACATACTTAGTTTAGTAGAAAAAAGACATTCTTCCATCAAGTTCAACTAGAGCACAAAGGGGGCCAGACAGAGGCACAGGGGGACATAGGGACACACGGGAACAGAGATTGCACAGGAGACAGGAGGCACAAAGGGGGACAGAAGAAGGCACAGGGGACAGAAGGCCACACGGGGCAGAGATGGCACAAGGGGACAGAAGGTGGCACAAAGGGTGACAGAAGGAGCCACAAAGGGGTTCAGAAGGGGGTTTAGAAGGAGGGATGCACAGGGGGGCAGAAGGAGGCACATGGGGACACACAGGGGGCAGAGTTGACACAGGGGACAGAAAGAGACACAATGGAACATCAGCGCAGGGTAAAGCTGAAAAATGGCTCACCCTGCTCCTGCGTGAACCTTGGGCCTGCACTGATTACTATTCCCCCTCTAAGTTGTAGCAACTCGGGGGACACGAAATTCAGGCACCGGCTGTTGCCGGCAGCCGAATTACTCTTCCCCCCCCCAATTTGTGTAGCGCTCAGTTGAAACTCTGGGCGCCCAAATCAGGCATGCAGCCCTGATGCCGAAACAATCCAGCTGCCCCCTTGAGCAGGAGCCGCCCAAGCCTATAGCCTATGTGGCCTTTCCAGAAATCTCTCGGGTGAATTGGAAGATAGTGAATGGACTGGTAGAAGATAAGGACAGGATGTTTAATAGACAAGCTGGAAGTTGTTTATACAGTGTGAGGCGAATGGCAAACAGGTACTGTGAAAATCCATCATCTCCAGGCGAGAGCGTGGACAGTGCTGTGTGTACGGTGACATTACGGGTGTTTGTCTTTCATCTCACCCAGATCCGCCTGCTTTCCTCCAGCGGTCAGCTTCGTGCGCAGGAGTGTGAGCGATCACCTCTGTTTTCCCTTCCGATTTGTCTGCAAACAGAGTTTTCGTGAAAAGCTCGCCCCTCGCTTCACTGATGCCCATGTAAATATTTACTACGACTAACTGCTATTCCAACGTAGGGTTCCATTTTACTGTGTGAATTTCAGAGCTAGACGCTAAGAGCATCAGACCTTATACCTACTGCTAGGCCTGGATTTACATCACAGGAGTCTATAGGCACACACGTCCTAGCACCCTAGACTTCACCCTCCATAAATCTACAAACCCCCACCAAACCGCACCGCAAGTACAGGTGCCCCTTACTATTAGATAGCCAGAAGTCCCCTCAATATTAAATAGCTAGAAGTGCCCCCAAGTTTTAGGTAGCCAAAGATACCCTCAGTATTAAGTAGCTAGAGGTGCCCCCCAAGTAATAGGTAGCTAGAGGTGCCCGCAACTGAAGGGAGATCTGGTCGGTGGAATGCGATACCCGGGTGAGTAACCTCTCATTTACAATAGGCCCTGCCTATTGCCCTTCATGATGCTCTGATTGGAAGAATTCCGCTCTACACCCCCGTCATTTTTGACATGACGCGTAAGATGTTCAGGATGCTGACTGGCACTTGTCCGCAAGATGGGCGGCATTGCACAAGCGGACTGGGTCTTGGCCTGGCACACACTTAATGGCCGCTCACTCAAGCACTCTTTGTGCACTCATCATAGGCCTCGTCAGGCCGTGCACCAGTAGCGCCCACTGCTGCATCCCCTTCCCTGCTCTGCCCAGCAAGCAGGAAAAAATAAAATTTTGCATTTGCAATCCATGTGAACTCAGCACTGTATTTTGCATCACCAAGGACTATTTACATTTTATTCCCATGCTGCTCTCTTGCTAATGGGCAATAAACCACCAACAGTGCCAGACAATTTCCTGCTTCTGTTTCGCTTACTTATTGCTCACAAGAAAAATGTCTTATTTGTCCTATTTTATTTCTAATGAGCCTTCCTCTAAATCTGTGTTATTGTAATGACGCAACATATTACAGAAAACAGAAACATTTATGCGATGTCTTAGTCTCAGAATGCTTAACATACATGTAATAACTGGTATAATGCATATTTCACACCTCAGTAATATAGACTAGAGTATAGTGATGACCACCAATGAACAACATTCCTTGAACAACACCATACCAACAAACTATATATTACAGCGGACAGGTGCGGACCTACTTTGAAGCCGTCTGAATCATGTGATGCAGGTGGCAAAATCTAGGGGGCGGCGTTTGGACCAACAGTTTGGGCATCCTGGCACTTGCCTCCTCTCCTCTCTCCCACCTGCCTTCCTGGCACACACACTACCCTCCTCATCTACGCATCCCTATCCTCATTTGACCGGTGGCTCATGCTGCCATTCCCTATGACATCATAAGTGAGGTGTCGATATATGCGTTTTATCAAGACATGCTATGGTAAAACCCCATCAACGGTGAGAGGTCACCATGGCCAGTTAGAGGGGAAGCTTTGGCATGCAACCAATAAAGCGGGGTGCTGGCACCAGACCGGCCAATCGCAGCCACCCGCTGCTCCTTTTGCTAACTGGTGCCGATGGTCTCACGGATGGGCCAATCACTGCACCTGATCAGTAGCAGTGGCATCTGATAGGTAGGGTGGGAGCTGCGCATCCTCCAAAGTTTATTTTAGGCAGCAGAAAGTCTTGCACTGGCCCCGACCATGGATAGGCCAATCCACAGGTAAGCCTGTGCCCCCCCACGTTTGGCTTAAAAAATTGTTGCCCGGTTGAAGCTCTGAGCACCCAAATCAGGCATGCATTGCTGACGCTGAAATGATCCGTGCAGCTGGTTTTAATATGATGGCATAGTAGATAGCACTATTGCATTGTAATTGGGGCCACTAGTTCAGATCTGGGCCAGGAAGACACTATCTGCATTGAGTTTTGCTCTTCCTGTGTTTTTGAGGGCTTCCACCATAAACTCCGCCTCCTCCCACATCTGAAAACATACTGATAAGTTAGCTGCTGGTCCTATCTTAAAATTGCCCTTAGACTATGATATGGACATTAGATTATGACTGCGGTAGGCATTTGTGAGTGGAAGCAGGAGATTTGGGCGCATGAGACAAGTGGACAAAAAGGGCGCCCCATTTACTCCCATTATAAATATCGTTTAATGGGCGCCGAACAGGGAAAAAAAGGCGCCGGAGATTATTAACGTTTTAACAAACGGCGCCCAGAGATTTTTAAGGTTTTATAACTATGTTTGTGATGATTTAACTTTACAAAATGAGCCTGTGACGAATAACGTTTATAAAGATACTAAATCACTATTAAAACATTTCTAAAACATTATTATCCACCCAAAAAAATGATTTACATTTTTTTATTTACATTTTTTATTTATTAATGTTTGTAAAACATTATTATCCATAGGGGGTCTTAGGTTTAGGCACCACCAGGGGGTGTTAGGTTTAGGCTCCACCAGGGGGGTCTTAGGTTTAGGCACCAACAGGGGGGTCTTAGGTTTAGGCACCAACAGGGGGGTCTTAGGTTTAGGCACCAACAGGGGGGTCTTAGGTTTAGGCACCACCAGGGGGGTCTTAGGTTTAGGCACCAACAGGGGGGTCTTAGGTTTAGGCACCAACTGGGGGGTCTTAGGTTTAGGCACCAACAGGGGGGTCTTAGGTTTAGGCACCAATAGGGGGATCTTAGGTTTAGGCACCAACAGGGGGTCTAGGGGTTAGAGATAGGTACAGGGAGGGTTTTTAACAAACGTAAATATAAGTTTCAGTTCACAAACAGGGAAGATTAACGTTTTAAGAATTGCCGATCTCATACACATTATTTAGTGATTTATAAATTCTTAAAACACTATTTGTAAACGAAATTCTACACAATATTTCTATAAACGATAATACTGTTTATCGTTTACACCACGCGCCCTTTTTTCCCGACTCCCTTTTTTGATGTACGCTTTGTGAGTTTCCCTGAAGTGACATGACTATGTACACTGCTAAGAAAGGTGTAAGCGCTATATAAAAACACAATAATAATAGTTTCTATCAATTTACCATCATTCCACCTTCTTTCAGAACACCAAAAAGTCCTGAACACAAAGATTACATCAGACAATTTGCCAGCAGACATGGTCAATGAGATGCAAATAAGTTCTACTTGCATTCAAATTCCATGTAAATTGTACACAGCTTAAGCAGGGACCAATCACAATTGACAGGAAGTTATAATGATTGGTCCAATTTCAATCTCCATACAATTTACATGGAATTTGATTGCAATTAGAACTTATTTGCATCTCATTGGCCATCCCTATTGGCCAGTCCATCCCGAAGAGATGTCTATTTTGCACCCTGATAAATGGGCGTGACTGGGTTATCCCCAAGTCATGGTTTGCATTATCTGAGGAATGACTGATCAGCCATGATTATTTGGAGAGAAGAAGGTATCCTGGCAGCTTTGTATCTCTGTAGGCCTGAAGAACATCACAGGTACGAGGCCTCTCCATTTTCTTGACAAAATCAGAAACTTTCTTTTGAAGCTCTTCCGAACAGTAGGCAGAAGAAGGCCTTCTCATGGCCATTCTGTAGGGAACAGTCAAAAGAAATCATGGTTAGTAATTGTCCAATCCGATTGCATTATGTGATCATGTGACAAGACACGTACCCTAATTGGTTCCCTTCATCTGCTCCGTCTTGGAGGTTGTTTGATGGTAATGACAGCCGCTTTAAAGATAAATAGGATTTTGGCAGGTCGGGTAAAGTCTCTAACTCCAGGCTGCGCAGGGATGGGGTAACACCTGCAATAGATAAACATTATTAACATTTTGGTAGTTTTAGTAAAACATTTTAGTGGAACTTTATCGCAGGATTTAACTTCATCCAATCAGTAGCAGATACCCCATTTCCCACAAGAAATCTTTACCTTTTCTCAAATAGATCATCAGGGGGGTCTGTGTGGCTGATATTGTGGTGTAACCCCTCCCACAGTGTGAGATCATAACCATGGTCCTGACAGTTTGCTGTCTGTGAACTTCGTTGCAGTGTGGGAAATAATGGCTTTTCCCAATTTCCAAGCATGCAGCCTCTCCCTCTGTGCATAGTAGTACATGAACATTCCATACAGATCACCTGGCAGAACTAAAGAGGTCTCCACCAGTGATACATTGCAGAGTGTAAATCAGGGAGAGGAAAGATTTTACAATGAGCAAAAACTGACTAAATCATTTATCAATGAATATTGTAAAAAATAAGCAGTTTTTTTCATCAAGTTATATTCACTACTGTTTCTATTAAAACTAGTTCCAGGTAGCTTACCCTTTCCTCTCCCTTCTCTATAGAACATGGTGCACGGATGATAACATAACCAAGCAGCAAGTGTATACAGGGAAATGTCAGCTGAAATGATCAAGAATGATCATTTGAATTGATTAGTATTGCATGGGCCACTGAAAAGAGCGCCATGTGAGGATGAAGACAGAAGCATACAAACTGATGGAGAAGCGCGCCACCTGGACAGGTGAATTTGCTCCACTGAAAATATTCTGCATAGGCCCCGAGGACTGCTATTCACTTGCAGGGAGACCTGGGAGGGGGTGTGGTCTCCCATGCAGCTCTGAGGGAGCACCAACACATTTGGAGGGGTGGGGGTATTCAGGAACATCTGATGCTGCTTTAATTCCCAGGGAAGGAGGGGGGGGGGGGGGGGGGGAGACCCAAGGTGAGAGTGATATAGAGGCTGCAATATACTTTTTTTTTAAACAATGCCAGTTGCCTGGTAGCCCTGCTGATCATTCTGGCATCGATCAATAGTGTCTGAATCAAGCAAGCATTTATGAAACAAGCATGCAGCTAATCTTCTCAGATTTTTGTAAGAAACACCCGATCTGCCTGCTTGTTCAGGATATGGCCAGCAGATAGATCCCTCTCGAATCACTAGCTGATCAAAAAATCTGTGTTGCTGTCAGGTCTCTTAGTCATGCCCCCCCCCCCCATTCTCCCTTGTTGATCAGAGCTCCAGAGTGATCAAATTGCCCATATATCGGCAGGAGAAATCGATAAGTGTATGGCCTGCTTTAGAGGCAGTGGATTAGCGGGTCAGCCAGGCAATGTGCATTGTTTAAAAGGTTATAAATATATCTGCCTCCATATGTCTCTCACCTTGGATTCCCTTTAATTGACCAGGTCCCCATTGAGCCTAGAAGCAGCCCTGATAACACACACATACGCACAGTGGCTAAGATCCTCTGCATAGGTGCAGGGGACAGCTAAAGAGCCACTGAATCATTTATTGGCATTCATTTATTGTATATGGTTTTGATACATTAAAGGCAGTAGCTTGCACAGAATATTGATGCTTTCATATATAGAACACATTAGCTCTTGCTACTGATAAGCAGTTTGCAGTCAAATAACCCTGTAAATGTGTACATACTGTATGTGGGCTGTGATAGTGTAAAGGCTGGACACACACTCTTGCTTCCTGTAAGCTTGAAGTTCAGTAAAGGAAACCACAAAATAATAAAAACATGAACCGGCAAGCAGGGGTAATCAAAAACCTCTCGGCCTTAAATCTTCTCTTCTTAAGCAAGATGATGAAGGACAGGGGCGTAACTAGAAATTACTGAGCCCCCCTGCGAGAGTTTGGATGGGGCCCCCTCCCGCCAAAACAAATCTACAAATCTTTATCTACAAAATTCCTTATCAGTGGCTGAGCAGATGCAGTCATTAGAACAATTGTGCAGAGAGCAGAATGTTTTTTCTCTCCTTGCTCTTAGTTGTCAGCCTCTCAGGACGGGGCCTCTGCGGCTTCTGGGCCCCCCTGCAGCTGCATCCCTTGCGGGTCTATTGTTACGCCCCTGCTGAAGGAGGATGAGCATGGCTGGGGATCCTGGGCTGAGAAACACTGATGGCTTCCAGCAGCAAAGTGATGAAAAAGGCAGACATGAAGAGAACGATTGTTTAAAGGACACCCGAGGTGAAAATAAACTAATGAAATAATCATTTGTATCTATCCTCCTTCTCCTAAAAATGACTTTTTTAAGGTATTCCACAGTTTTATTTTATGTTTGAATCTACTTTCTAAGTTTAACTGTTTTATTGTTTTTGCTCAATGACACATTCATTGAAGTATGCCAGAGCTAAGATCTATGAACTATTGACGCTTTTTATCTCTTTCCTGCTCTCAGAAGTCATTTTCTACTAGGAAAGTGTTTTACAGTTGGAATTTCTTATTAGTGAGGGTCACACTGTAGTCACTTCCTATCAGAACTGAGCCAGCCAATTGCATACCTGATATTTAACTCTTTCAGGCAGAGAAAAAAAAAAAAGAGCACAGCATAGTTATTTGTGTGCTTGGCACTGTACATACCCATGTCTATCTCATGTCACATGTCACCTCGGGTATCCTTTAAAATTGACCTGAACTCTTGCCCAGCACAGAAGGAAAACAGAGAAATGCACCCTGTATGTATTTAGAGAGTTTAGCCTGTCTAATTCCCCCTCATCTGTGACTAATCACAAGTTGTAATTTGATCTCTCAGCTGTGTCAGCTGGCTGCCTTGGCAGAGCAGCTAATTTGTAAACACAGGATGTTAACCCTCTGTCTGCTCCCATGAATGCAGGAAGTTGACACATTGCAGATTTATTGCAGCATTTGTATCAGCTGTAATAACAGTTCTTTAACAGTTATTATGCTGTTACTTATCTTTTAGAGCAGTGCACACAATGCAATTTTCCTGTCAGATTGATGGGAAATGTCCCATCGTTCGATAATTTCCAGCATGACCGATCGGCTTTTGATTGAGAAAGGGATTGATCTTGAGACAAGCACTGCACAAAATTGATCCCTTTCTCGATCTGAAGTATATCGGACGTGCTGAAAATTATCGAATGATGGGAAATTACCTGTGAATCTGATGAGAAAATTGCTTGGCGTGTACCAGGCATTAAAGCTGGTATCTGCTTATTTTTTTTTCTTTTTTGGAAAGGGGGGGGGGGGAGGGGGATTTAAACACATGCAACATTTAGTGGGGGTGTTATAACTCCCAACTGAGGAAAATGGGTGAGGGGTCTGGTAAAAGACCCAATTGAAAAGGAAGGGAGGGTAGTTATTTGCAGATATCACATAACCCAGACATATTAGCTGGAAAGTCCCACCGCAAGGCCAGGAGGATGGCACATGACCTTGTACAGGAGCAGCCCCTGCGAACACAGCAGGGCCCAGAGCTATGGGGGGCACATTTTACTCTAGGGGGACATCGCCAGTGTTGTGGAGATGACATCACTATGTCAATTCCGCAAGATTTCATGCTGAAATCAATCGGGAATCGGCCTGCAATGTGGGTTCAGCTGGCAGATCTCTCTCGGATCAGATTTGATAAGAGAGAGATTTGTCTCTTGGTTAAATCTGCCCATCTTCGCTTGATGTATCATAGGCAAACACGGGGGGATTACAGCTGCCCAGAATCCCCCACAGAACAGGGCCGGTGCAGTGTCTGCGACAGGCACAAGTTGAGACACCAGAATATCTGCAGGTATCCTGCAGCTTACAGCACCGCCCCCTTTCTTTCCCTGCTACAGTTGACCAGCAGCATGTGTACAGAGCATTGAGCAGCAGTGTGTGTACATACAGAGCATGGAGCAGCAGCGTGTGTACAGAGCATGGGGCATCAGCGTGTGTACAGAGCATGGAGCAGCAGCGTGTGTACAGAGCATGGAGCATCAGCGTGTGTACAGAGCATAGTGCAGCAGCGTGTGTACAGAGCATGGAGCATCAGCGTGTGTACAGAGCATGGAGCAGCAACGTGTGTACAGAGCATGGGGCAGCAGCACGTGTACAGAGCATGAAGCAGCAGCTTGTGTACAGAGCATGGAGCAGCATTGTGTGTACAGAGCATGGAGCAGCAGCATGTACAGAGCATGGCAGCAGCATGTGTACAGAACATGGAGCAGCAGCGTGTGTACAGAGCATGGGGCAGCAGCGTGTGTACAGAGCATGGGGCAGCAGCGTGTGTACAGAGCATGGGGCAGCAGCGTGTGTACAGAGCATGGGGCAGCAGCATGTGTACAGAGCATGGGGCAGCAGCGTGTGTACAGAGCATGGGGCAGCAGCGTGTGTACAGAGCATGGGGCAGCAGCGTGTGTACAGAGCATGGGGCAGCAGCGTGTGTACAGAGAATAGCGCAGCAGTGTGTGTACAAACCATGGAGCAGCAGTGTGTGTACAGAGCATGGAGCAGCAGTGTGTGTACAGAGCATGGAGCAGCAGTGTGTGTACAGAGCATGGAGCAGCAGCAGTGGTGTACAGAGCATGGAGCAGCAGCGTGTGTACAGAGCATGGGGCAGCAGCGTGTGTACAGAGCATGGGGCAGCAGCGTGTGTACAGAGCATGGGGCAGCAGCGTGTGTACAGAGAATAGCGCAGCAGTGTGTGTACAAACCATGGAGCAGCAGTGTGTGTACAGAGCATGGAGCAGCAGTGTGTGTACAGAGCATGGAGCAGCAGTGTGTGTACAGAGCATGGAGCAGCAGTGGTGTACAGAGCATGGAGCAGCAGTGTGTGTACAGAGCATGGAGCAGCAGTGGTGTACAGAGCATGGGGCAGCAGTGTGTGTACAGAGCATGGAGCAGCAGCGTGTGTACAGAGCATGGAGCAGCAGTTGTGTACAGAGCATGGAGCAGCAGCATGTGTACAGAGCATGGAGCAGCAGCGTGTGTACAGAGCATGGAGCAGCAGTGTGTGTACAGAGTATGGGGCAGCAGTGTGTGTACAGAGCATGGGGCAGCAGCGTGTGTACAGAGCATGGAGCAGCAGCATGTGTACATAGCATGGGGCCGCAGTGTGTGCAGAGCATGGAGCAGCAGTGTGTGTACAGAGCATGGAGCAGCAGTGTGTGTACAGAGCATGAGGCAGCAGTGTGTGTACAGAGCATGGGGCAGCAGTGTGTGTACAGAGCATGGGGCCGCAGTGTGTGTACAGAGCATGGAGCAGCAGTGTGTGTACAGAGCATGGAGCAGCAGCGCGTGTACAGAGCATGGAGCAGCAGCTTGTGTACAGAGCATGGAGCAGCAGCTTGTGTACAGAGTATGGAGCAGCATTGTGTGTACAGAGCATGGAGCAGCAGCGTGTACAGAGCATGGCAGCAGCATGTGTACAGAACATGGAGCAGCAGCGTGTATACAGAGCATGGGGCAGCAGCGTGTGTACAGAGCATGGGGCAGCAGTGTGTGTACAGAGCATGGAGCAGCAATGTGTGTACAGAGAATAGCGCAGCAGTGTGTGTACAAACCATGGAGCAGCAGTGTGTGTACAGAGCATGGGGCCGCAGTGTGTGTACAGAGCATGGAGCAGCAGTGTGTGTACAGAGCATGGGGCATCAGTGTGTGTACAGAGCATGGAGCAGCAGTGTGTGTACAGAGCATGGGGCATCAGTGTGTGTACAGAGCATGGGGCAGCAGTGTGTGTACAGAGCATGGGGCCGCAGCGTGTGTACAGAGCATGGAGCAGCAGTGTGTGTACAGAGCATGGAGCAGCAGTGTGTGTACAGAGCATGGAGCAGCAGCGTGTGTACAGAGCATGGAGCAGCAGCAGTGTGTGTACAGAGCATGGAGAAGCAGCGTGTGTACAGAGCATGGAGCAGCAGCGTGTGTACAGAGCATGGGGCAGCAGTGTGTGTACAGAGAATAGCGCAGCAGTGTGTGTACAAACCATGGAGCAGCAGTGTGTGTACAGAGCATGGGGCATCAGTGTGTGTACAGAGCATGGGGCATCAGTGTGTGTACAGAGCATGGGGCCGCAGTGTGTGTACAGAGCATGGGGCCGCAGTGTGTGTACAGAGCATGGGGCAGCAGTGTGTGTACAGAGCATGGGGCAGCAGTGTGTGTACAGAGCATGGGGCATCAGTGTGTGTACAGAGCATGGGGCCGCAGTGTGTGTACAGAGCATGGGGCCGCAGTGTGTGTACAGAGCATGGGGCCGCAGTGTGTGTACAGAGCATGGGGCAGCAGTGTGTGTACAGAGCATGGGGCAGCAGTGTGTGTACAGAGCATGGGGCATCAGTGTGTGTACAGAGCATGGGGCATCAGTGTGTGTACAGAGCATGGGGCCGCAGTGTGTGTACAGAGCATGGGGCCGCAGTGTGTGTACAGAGCATGGGGCAGCAGTGTGTGTACAGAGCATGGGGCATCAGTGTGTGTACAGAGCATGGGGCATCAGTGTGTGTACAGAGCATGGGGCATCAGTGTGTGTACAGAGCATGGGGCCGCAGTGTGTGTACAGAGCATGGGGCCGCAGTGTGTGTACAGAGCATGGGGCCGCAGTGTGTGTACAGAGCATGGGGCAGCAGTGTGTGTACAGAGCATGGGGCAGCAGTGTGTGTACAGAGCATGGGGCAGCAGTGTGTGTACAGAGCATGGGGCATCAGTGTGTGTACAGAGCATGGGGCATCAGTGTGTGTACAGAGCATGGGGCCGCAGTGTGTGTACAGAGCATGGGGCCGCAGTGTGTGTACAGAGCATGGGGCCGCAGTGTGTGTACAGAGCATGGGGCAGCAGTGTGTGTACAGAGCATGGGGCAGCAGTGTGTGTACAGAGCATGGGGCAGCAGTGTGTGTACAGAGCATGGGGCAGCAGTGTGTGTACAGAGCATGGGGCAGCAGTGTGTGTACAGAGCATGGAGCAGCAGTGTGTGTACAGAGCATGGGGCAGCAGTGTGTGTACAGAGCATGGAGCAGCAGTGTGTGTACAGAGCATGGAGCAGCAGCGTGTGTACAGAGCATGGAGCAGCAGCTTGTGTACATAGCATGGGGCCGCAGTGTGTGTACAGAGCATGGAGCAGCAGATGTGTACAGAGCATGGAGCAGCAGATGTGTGCAGAGCATGAAGCAGCTCTGGGAAACTTAATAGAGTCAGGTATGAGCACAGCCCTGTGCCCTGCTGTGTGACTGCTTCACTTTCCCCTTCATTACCAATGTTGGCTGTCCTCATTATTATCTGTATCCAAACTGCTCCTGATCGGTCCCGTTGTCGGTCATTTGGATGGGAAATTGCATTATGTGTACCCAGCGTGATGTCCTACCATATAATTATACTGTATTGTGCATGGCTGAGGGAGACCGTTCAGGAATCCCCCCTTGAAAATCCTGGGTTTGCCCCTGTGTATGGCTACATTCACTGTACTTGGACAGTCTTGAATAAATGACTATCCATCCACTGTATTTCTAGATGGCAGATAACCTTCGCCAGAATTCAGAATATAACTGCAGCACCACCTGCTGGTGAGTCTAAAATTCACAGTTCATTGGCAATGCACTGTGCAGCCTATAACCTAGAGAAGCTCTATTATTATTGGAGAGGGCTGAGTATATTGTTTTGTCACATAACTGTCCCTCAGAGCCAGAGGAGCTCAGAATCTAATCCCTACTATAGTCATATGTCTATGTATGTATCGTAGTCTAGGGCCAATTTTAGGGGGAAGCCAATTAACCTATCTGTATGTTTTTGGGATGTGGAAGGAAACCAGAGAGTCTGGGGGAAACCCACACCGACACGGGGAACATACAAACTCCCTCCGTGCAGATAGTGCCCTGGCTGGGATTTAAACTGGGGACCCATCACTGCAAGGCGAGAGTGCTATCCACTACAACACCATGCTGCTTTACTCAGCCTTTAGTAGGAGAGTATTATGCCATGTTAGCCAACAGTAAAAGCAAGAAGTTTTGAATCAGGATGATACCATTTATGGGCTATCTTAAAGGAAAAAAGAGCAAGCTTTTGTCTAATAAGCTTTCAGACTCTCAGGGAACCCCTGCATTGGTGGAAAGGGAGAATATTCATTTTGCAGAAGGTATATTAGTCTCCAAATGTGGGTGTTGCTAAATGTTTGTTTTATTGTAAAAGCCTTCCTGTTTAGCCTCCATTCCATGTTCCTTTTTTTTTTTTTTTACATTTTTACAGTGCATCCATTTCACACACCAATTATAGGTGTGGCCAGAGGCCCCCCAGTATTAAGTAGCCCTTAAAAAATGGTAATCAGAGGCACCCCCCCCCCCCCCAGGTAAGGTAGCCAAAGGCTCCCTCTACAAAATAGCCAATTGCTTGGAGGAAGTGGTGGGCTTGCCTCCCAAAATCAGCCACGAGATCCTCAGGCGCTACACCTGCTATTGCCGAAATTCTGTTTTGTCCCCACGTTTATTGCCTGATGAAGCGGGCTGGACCTGCGAAACGCGTTGCACCGTTTTTGGGGTACCGTATAATAAATGTATTGATTTATATGAAGACAGGATCTCGTGTCTGCTGGTTGAGAAAGCATGACCTAAGTGGTCCGATAGACATGACATGTAAGTCTATACAAGCTTACATACAGTAGCTGGGCCATATCTATGGCTGCTGACCAATGCAGATATTAAAGTGTACCCGAGGCAAAAAAAAAACCAAGAAGAGGGAAGCCTCTGGATACTGCAGAGGTATCCCACGTGTCCTGGACCCCACTGTTGCTGCATGCGGACCCCTGGAACATATGGAACAAGAGCTTGTCAGGTATGTTACATGACCTTGCGCCTCTTCATGCACGATCGCAGCCGTACTGCGCCGGTGTGCCGCACCTGCGCAGTAAGTAAGCCATCACCGTCCGCAGCTGGCTGCACTTCAAAGGATCCACCTGTATATTTTGCTCCCGGCTGCAATGCATGCTGGGAGCTGCAGTCCATATTGCTCCCTGGCGGGAGTTGTACACACATCTACGTACTACAGCTCCCGGCATGCATTGCAGCATGCATCTCCTGGCATGCATTGCACTACTATACAGGTGGATTCTTTGTATTGCGAACAGTGATGGCTACCTCCATAGGGACAGGGGGGGGGCTACAGGAGCAGCCCCCTGCTAGTTTTAAAACAATGAACCTCCCCATAAGGGAGGTTTGAAATGCAGAATGCCGTTGGGGGTCCGGGGGTTGGAGAAGAGCCACTGCTTACATTAGGTCAAGAACATAATTGCCCATTTACTTACCTGGGGCTTCTTCCAGCCCCCTGAAGTCTTCCAGGTCCCTTGCCATCATCGTTCGTGAAGCAAGCAAAAATTGCTACCGCGTAGAACAGGCCTGGATTTACATCGCAGGAGCCTATAGGCACAGATGCCCTGGCACCCTAGACTTCACCATCCACCAACCTACAAACCCCGCCAAACTGCACTGCAAGTGTGCTGGCTGCCCCAACTGTCACTTCTCCCTCACTTCCCTTGCCCTGCATAGGTAACTACAGGTGACCCTTAATATTGAGGGTACTTCTAGCTACCTAATACTAAGTAGCTAGAGGTGCCCCCAAGTATTAGGTAGCTAGTGGTGCCCCTAGCTGAAGGGAGACCTCATTAGTGGAAAGAACAGGGTGAGTTACCTCTTAGGTATACTCTCAGCAGGACTCTGCATAGGGAAGGAGGTGTTGGGGAGGGGAGTGAGCCGCCTTTCCACTTGCCTTTGACTACAGAGCCTTATGGTAAATCCAGCCCTGGCGTAGAACGCTTCCACCCATGGGAGTGCGATACAGGAGGCGCATGAGTGGTCCAGCTTACGGAGGGGGACAGCAGGGCAGCTATCGGGGGGGGGGGGGGGGGAGAACTGACACTGCAGTGAGGGGCCCAGGGCTTCTGGGGGCCCTGTGCCCCCACAAAGCGCTGGAAGGGCCGCATGTGCTGGCTGCAGGCATGTGGCTCACTAACCAGCACACCGCATCCCAGCACTGAGAGAAGAGTGACATCAGCGCTTGAACATGGGGAGCAGTTGAGTGAGTCCGCTACAGCAGACTTTCTATACTGGGGACACGGACACGGAGGTGGGGTGGCTAGTGGGCGGGCACAGCAACCAGTGGGTGGGCCCAGGGAGGGTGGGGGATGGGCCAGGCCTGATGATGTGTGAGGGGCCCCAAAATTTCTGATGGCAGCCCTGGGGGACAGCATAGGAACAGTGTAGTGCAAGATGACAGCATGGGACCAGGAGTACTTCAGGGGGCTGGAAGAAGGCCCAGGTAAGTAATTGGACAATTATTTTTTTTCACTTAAAGGATACCTTAGCCTGAAAGAGAACTTCAAAACATAGTTGTGATGTAGTGCGCATGGGTAGAGCGTTCCTGACCGCGGGCATGCAATCAAACACGCGCGTCGCTGGGCAGCGCCTGCGCAGTAGGCACCAACCCTCCCCGACCAGGAAGTAGCTTTTGGAGGGTCAGTACAGAGTAACAGAGGGGGATGGAGGAGACATTTTTTGGAAATTTTCTTTTGGGCTAAGGTCTCCTTAAGGCCTCTTGCACACTACATGCGATTCCGATTTTTTATCTGATCCGATTTTGAATTCTGATTAAAAAACGTACTGCATACTGCTAAGATTTTTAATCGGAATCCAAAATCGGACATATAAAAAAATCGGAATCACATGTAGTGTGCAAGAGGCCTTAAAGAGACACTTAAGCCAGAAAAAAAAAATGAGTTTTACTCACCTCACCTGGGGCTTCTACCAGCCCCCTGCAGCAGTCCTGTGCCCTCGCAGCCAATCACTAATCCTCTGGTCCTCCGCTGCCAGCTAGTTTTGTTTTTGCCGATAGGCTCATCAGGACTGGCCACGCGTAGCTTTTTCCCCAAAAATACGCGTTGCCGCATTACGAACGCATAGATATGCGGCAACGCGTATTTTTGGACGCGTTGCGGCCCGCAATAGCGCTAATTGCTGTCGGGAATGCGGACAAAGCTACGCGTGGCCAGTCCTGTCGAGCCTGTCGGCAAAAACGAAACTAACTGACAGCGGGGGACCAGAGGATTAGTGAGTGGCTGCGAGGGCACAGGACTGCTGCAGGGGGCTGGTAGAAGCCCCAGGTGAGTAAAGCTCATTTTTTTTTCTGACTTAAGGTTCACTTTAAGGTTCCCTTTTCTACCTACTTTTACTACTTTTTCCAATCATAGGTGCTAAAAAGTTAATTCTAGGTAAGATGAAAAATATATCCAAGGAGAAAACTCAATATAAAAGGTAATTGAATAGGGGGCCTTATCTATTAATCTCATGAATTAGCTCCCGTTACAGCTGAGATTTAAAAGTAAAAAAAAAAAAAAAGTAAGGCGAGATAACTCAAGAGAAAAGCTTAGGCCTGGTTCACCTTAGCGTTCACTGTCCGGATTCGCCTGATCGGATCCGGACCGTATACTGTACAAACGGAACATACGTTCTGCATAGCAATGCAAAGTCTATGCGGACGTTCACACGCGTCCGTTCCGTACAGAACGGAGCCGGATCGGATCCGGACTCTGGACACTTTTCCAACATGCCCTATTTTTCGGGTCCGGATCATTCGGCCGACGCACCCGGACCGGAGCCTGACTGCACCATCCGTGCATAGAAACCAATGGGAAACGGAAAGCACAGAACACACTGGCCATAAAAAACTGACGTTCTACCCCACTTCCTATGCGTTTTCTAGCGGCCATTTTGGATGGGGACACATGGGCCAAGCATGTCTGGAGTGGAGCAGCAGTGACTTAGTGCTGGAGCTGTTTGGCAGTATGTCTGACGTGGAGGTGAGGCCCTAAACAGCGGAGGACCTGATTCTACAGATGCACCTTCTGCTGACCTCCCAGACCCCAACAAGTAAAATAGTTTATTTATCTCTTTTACCAAACGGATCCGGATCGCAGCCGTATACATACCTGATGCAACCGGACCGGATCCGGTCCGGTCATCCGGTCCGTTTGGCACAGAAACCCAAGTGTGAACGGGGCCTAAATGAATCAACCACACTTGAGACATACGACAGCTGCCTGCTAATGCTAGACTAAGTTTCTTTCTTCTATATTTCACGTTTAAGGGATCCTACGCAAAGTTTTAATCTAGAAATTGATTGCGGTTGTTCTCCTTTGCTAGTGAAAAGTCCACAGTGTGGGGGAGTAAATGGGATATTCCCAGAGCTGCAGTTGAACCACCAGCCTTTGTTTCTTATTGCTGATTGCCATTTCATGCCTGGAGACTGTTTTATTGTTAATGTGCTCATTCTAGCGTGAGTCACATGCCAAGCACGTCTTGCATTATATTGGAGGGAAACCACCAGATCTGGAAAAAACAAAACTAAACCGTAAATTGGCTTCCGGAGCCAATTGTACAGCCATTGAAGGGATTAACGCTATGGACCTCATTTTAAAAACTTCATTAGGGCTGAATAACACACAGTGAGTGATACTGTAAACCCGGAGTTCATTTAATCAAAAAATAGAAATTATCTGCTTTTGAGTGGCAAGACTTTCTATCAGGCTGGTTTCAGAGTGGGACGTTACAGGCGCACGTTAGAGCAGCCTGTAACGCACCCCAACGCACAGCAATGAAAAATCAATGGGCTGTTCACAGTGCCCACGTTGCATTACATTGTAACGCAGCACGTCTACATAATGTCCTGCATGCAGTACTTTACATGCGGCTGAGCCGCGTTAGACGGTTTGCACATGCTCAGTAGGTTTTTTTTTTTCACTTTATGGGCGGAGAGGAGGCAGGGAGAGGCCGCGACGTAGCCAGGCACATGGCTACTTATTATTCACTACACTTGCAGTGTTTACATCCAGGAGCGGCTGCGGATTGGCTAGCGGGACCACGTGATGCGGAGAGCTCCGCTCACATGGTCTCCGCAGTGCCTCCGACAGAGCAGGCGCACCAAGAGCTGCTTGTAACGCAGCTCTTGGTAGCGTCCTGCTCCAACACCACCAGGCATTGCGTTAGGGGCACGTTATGCGACCATAACGTCCCCTAAAACGCAACGTCCCACTGTGAAACCAGCCTCAAGTGATAACATGAGCTAATTGAAGAGAATGTCAAGTCTTGCTTAACCCTCCTGGCGGTCAATTAAAACCGCCAGGGGGCAGCGCAGCACAATTTGTTTTTATTTTTTTTAAATCATGTAGCTAGCCTAGCGCTAGCTACATGACAGCCGCTGTGCAGCGGCATCCCCCCACCCTCTTCGATCGCCTCCGGCGATCAAGCCCGTCCGCAAATCCCGTTCTGAACGGGATTTCCATTAGGGCTTCCCCCGTCGCCATGGCGACGGGCGGGATGACGTCACCGGCGGCGCGGCGGGTAGCAACGGCGATCGGGCGGTGTCAGCTGCGTGTACCAAAAAAAAATTATGCAAATCAGCCAAGCACGGCCTGAGAAATCCTCCTGCGCGGCATAGCCCGAGCTCAGCTCGGGCTTACCGCCAGGAAGGTTAACAGAAAGGTGAGCGCCCTCAGTCTTCGCCCGTGACAGCCTATTCTGGGATTGTAGCTGAGATTGGTCTCACACCAAGTGCCTTGTCTTGCTGCAGATTCTGTCTGTCTCTTGACCAAGCTTCTTGCAGGTCTGATATCTTGTTGCCGACCCGGATTGAACCTGACTACTCTAATTCTGATCTTCTGTTATCGACCCGGCTGGTACCTGACCTTGCATCTACTGGATTCCCTGTTGCCAAACCTCGGATTGCCTGGACGCTGCCTGCCCTGATCCCGGCCTGTCTGACCTTGCATCTGTATTGTGATTATACTTTCGTCTGGATTGCCTCAGCCCATAGGCCTCAGGTCAGGGGCAAATCCAGGATTTTCAAGGGGGGGATTCCTGATGGGTCTCTTTTGGCAAGCCGCACACTACCGCGCATGCGTTTGCCCACAAAATCCACATGATGCACAGCATTTCTCCACAAAATACACACAATGCGCAGTGTTTCCCTACAAAATACACATGATGCAGTAGTGTTTCGCCAAAATATATATAATGTGGCAGTGATTAAGTAGCCAGATAACCCTCCTTTATTATGGATAACGAAATTACCCCACCCCTCTTAGTATAGGTGACCAGTTGACCCCCATTTATCACACAGGTAGCCAGATGAGTCCCCCCCAGTTAGGATAAGTAACCACATGATCCCCATTTATAGTATATAGCCAGATAACTCCCCATTCAGTACATTCCCCCTTGTATTTCGCCAGATCCCCCTTGTATATATAACCAGTGTATATAGTCAGATCCCCTGTATATATAGCCAGAGATCCCCCCCTATATATACCCATATACCCACTGTATGTAGCCAGATGCCTCCCCCTGCATATAGCCAGTGTATATAGCCAGATCCCCCTGCATACAGCCAGTGTATATATATAATCGTAATGTGGGCAGCAGCCATCAGAAAATAATCGTAATGTGGGCAGCAGCCAGCAGTCATCAGAAAATAATCGTAATGTGGGCAGGAGTCACCAGAAAATCGCAATGTGGGCAGCAGTTACCAGAAAATCGCAATGTGGGCAGCAGGCACCAGAAAATCGTAATGTGGGCAGCAGGCACCAGAAAATCGCAATGTGGGCAGCATTCACCAGAAAATCGTAATGTGGGCAGCAGACACCAGAAAATCGTAATGTGGGCAGCAGGCACCAGAAAATCGCAATGTGGGCAGCAGGCACCAGAAAATCGCAATGTGGGCAGCAGTTACCAGAAAATCGCAATGTGGGCAGCATTCACCAGAAAATCGTAATGTGGGCAGCAGTCAGGTGACTATTCAGTTATACTGTAGCTGCATTTCCTTGCTGTGTTTGGTGAAAGCTATATGCCAGGTTATATGCTACATCTACCAGAAGGGTTGTGTTGTTTTTTGTTAGGCAGGAGTGTACGCAGGTGTTAGGGCTGGGTTATAGGTCAGTCATTTGAGCATACAGTCTGACCTATAGCAATTAGCTAGACAAGCCTGACAGATATTTTACTGTGAAAATTTTTACAGCCAAAAATCGATATGCAACAAACAACACAAACAACAAAACTTATTTTCGATGGCTTTTTCTTTTGAAAATCGAATTTAACAATATTTTTGCGAAAATGATTGCGAAAAAAATATTGACATTTTAGCACATCTCTACTTGCAGTACACTGCTGCGCTATTGCCTGTGTGCTGTCTCTGCATGGCAAGATTACCGGCCGCTAGTTAGTGCATCAGGTACACTGGCACCTGCGCTGTGCAGCTAACTTCAGCAGCATGGCAACAGGGTCGGACTGGGACATTAAGGGCACACCAGGAAAGCTTTAGCCTGGGGCCCCCCGTTCCCCTCCCCCCCCCCCCATTTTGGGCTCACATACGCATGCACTCTAAAAATTTTGCACTATATATATATATATATATATATATATACAGTATACACACACATAATTTAGTAGGACATTAGATTATGGTAGGGAATAGATTGTGAGCACTTCTGAGGACAGCCCCCAACAGGGAGATGTCCACATGGGTGTCACCACGCACTGGAACATGGACGTGGTCATGATTGGTCATGGGCATACTTAAAGCGGACCCAAACCAAACATTTTTTTAATTCAAAATATTTAGTTGCACCACTCTGACACATACAAAGATAAATAAACACTCCTTCAAGCCTATGAGCATTTCAGTGCATGCTTTTCACCCCCCCCCTTTTTGCATAACTAGGGTTATACAGGTGGCAGCCATCAGCAATTCCTCCTTTGCTGGACACCATCTACTCCACCAGTCTGCCGGATTCTGTCCCGGCCATATGAAAGGAAGGGAGGGGTTTCTCCAATAAATGTAAAATATTTTATATTTGTCATCATGCAGCTGAAAAAAGGCTGCTATTTATTATTATAATTTAGAAAATAGATTTTATTTCTGAAATATTGTATTTTTAGTTTGGGTCCACTTTAAAAATACACAAAATAAAAAAAAAATACACAAAATAAGTAGCTGTGTTATTCACTGAGATTGGGTCCAACCGGATACATTTTAGATAAAATAATCAAGTAGTGACATGCCTCATGATAATTCATCAAGTAGTCAAATGCCGCAAAATAAAAATATCAAGTAGTCCAGTGCTATCCAACTTTGCGGGCATAGAAGGCCATTTATTTTTCAGACCACATGGTGGAGGGCCGACCCCCCAAAGAAAAAAAATTAAAAATCTAGCAGCAGATTTCTCCACAAAATGCAATCAGATTGTCAGCAGATTTCCCTACTAAATGCAATCAGATTGTCAGCAGATTTCCCTACAAAATGAAATCAGATTGTCAGCAGATTTCCCCACAGAATGTAATCAGACTGTCAGCAGATTTCCTCACAAAATGCAATCAGATTGGCAGCAGATTTCCCCACAAAATGCAATCAGATTGTGTAACGATTGGTGTCAGCACGCAGAGAGAATCTGATTATTGGTGATCTGCAGTATCACCAAGAATACAGATATATACCCGATTATTGATGATCTGCAGAATCACCGATAATACAGATATATTGATAACCTCTGGACACCTGAAGCGTGTAAGTGTTTGGTGTAACAGTAGTAATTGGACCACCGGGGTAGCAGGTGGTCCAATGAGTAGAGACAGACTCTACTGCAGTCAAGGACTCTAGGGGAAGGAGACCCTGACTGATTTTGCAGCAGTGCCTCCTCTGAGGAGCAGGGGACCCCTGCAGGGAGGCTAAGCACCCAAGGGGTGGGTGACAGCCAGAAAGGTCGGGCAGGCCGGGTCAGCAACACACACACAGATAAAGTACAAAGACAGGAAGCTGATTCGGTATCCAAGGCAAGCAGGGTTTGGCAACAGGTAATCAGAAATGCAAGGTACCGAATCAGAAAGCAGAGGGAAAGTCAGGAAAGCAATAAGTCATAACAGATATCAAACAATGCCTAGTCTGGGTGTGAGGTCCGTGGTCTCTCCACCCTGGAACTAGTCTGATGTATAACAGAATGATAACACAGGTTCCCTAGTCTGGGTGTGAGGTCCGTGGTCTCTACACCCTGGAACTAGTCTGATGTATAACAGAATGATAACACAGGTTCCCTAGTCTGGGTGTGAGGTCCATGGTCTCTACACCCTGGAACTAGTCTGATGTATAACAGAATGATAACACAGGTTCCCTAGTCTGGGTGTGAGGTCCGTGGTCTCTACACCCTGGAACTAGTCTGATGTATAACAGAATGATAACACAGTTTCCCTAGTCTGGGTGTAAGGTCCGTGGTCTCTACACCCTGGAACTAGTCTGATGTATAACAGAATGATAACACAGGTTCCCTAGTCTGGGTGTGAGGTCCTTGGTCTCTACACCCTGGAACTGGTCTAGGGAATAACACAGATGATACACAAAATTTCTAGTCTGGGGTGTGAGGTCTGTGGTCTCTACACCCTGGAACTGGTCTAAAGAATAACACAGATGATACACAGTAAACTGGCTAAGTGTGGATTCCCAGGTCCACCTGGTCCCACCACACTGAAGGATCTGACTAAGGTCTGAGTGCTCACACATAGGTATTCACAACGCCAGACAACCAGCAACTGAACAGCAAGAGATATATATAGTAAAGCGCTCCACAGCGCCGCCCAGCTCCCATCAACCAATCACCTGCTGAGCTGGGATCAGCTGACCGTCTCGATCAGCTGACCCTTCTCCTATTGGCATAAAGATCCTGTCTTGCGGTGCGCGCGTAGCTCTCCATCTGTGTGCACTACTAGGTCCAGACAAACCAGAAGCACGTTGCTGCGGGGAAACCGCCACTCTGTGCGCAGATTCCGCCGCCTCACTGTCAGAACGCGCAGCGGTTTCTCCGCAATCCGTCACAGATTGTCAGCAGATTTCCCCACAGAATGCAATCAGAATGTCAGCAGATTCCTCACAAAATGCAATCAGATTGGCAGCAGATTTCACTACAAAATGCAATCAGATTGGCAGCAGATATCCCCCAAAATGCAATCAGATTGTCAGCAGATTTCACTACAAAATGCAATCAGATTGTCAGCAGATTCCCCCACAAAATGCAATCAGATTGGCAGCAGTTCCCCAAAAAAGAGAAGGCCTGGCGGGCAGGTCTATAGGTGTCCCCAGTTTAGGTAGGCAGGTATATAGGTGTCCCCAGTTTAGGTAGGCAGGTCTGTAAGTGTCCCAGTATGGTGCCCCCAGCCTGGAAGGGGGACAGGGGGCACAGAACCTGCCCCCCCCCCTTCCATGCACCCCCTCCAAAATTGGCAGCAAGCGGGAATCAATCACTTACCGAGAGTCAGAGAGCTCTGGGTGCCGCTTTTGGTCTGGTCTTCTGCACTGCACCGTCCAATCACGCTCTCACAGGAAGTACAGTGAGAGCGTGATTAGACAGTGTCATGTACGAAGACAAGACCAGCGGCACTCAGAGCTATCGCTCTCGGTAAGCCGTTCCTCCGCTGCTGCCGCTGGCTGCAATTCTGGAGAGGGAACGTGGAAGGGGGGCCCTATGTGAGGGAGGAGAGGGGGAGGCTTGGGGCCCACCGAGGGAAAAAACTGTACTATGGTGGCCCAGTCCAAGCCTGCATGGCAACATTACTCCCAGTTTATGTATAGGAGCATCTGTTTGAGTGATGAAACCACAAGGCAATTATTGAGTTCAAAAGATTCAAAATCACACTTTATTGTATCAAAAAGATCATCAAAAGGAAAAAACTTTTGTATTTGACAATAAAACTTCTTCATAGCATGTAGAAGATTATTCTGTTTTGAGAGATAGCAGACACAATATGCTTTGATGGAACAGTACATTTCAGGCAATGGCACTAGTCCGTTTTCGAGTTGGTAACCCTTTATCAGGCCTTTACAAAGCAACAAAATATATCTTTAGAGTACAACATACATAGTCTAGAAAAAAAGTTGGGGCATCTGTTCCCACCAGACACAATCCTGCACCTTACTGATGGCTGGCAAGGAGATCATCAGCTGCAAACACAGGGTGTTTAGTTTACTCCCACCAGCATACTGAAGGTACTGTTGTAAAGAAAAGCAATTTGAGCTTAGGGTTGGAGCACCCCAGGAAACACAAACTGCAATCCCGAAATGATAGTGTTTGTGATTAGTTGCAAAAAAGGCCGCGATTTTTCCCGTGGTTTTTGGAACGTTTTGAAGGGATGTGATTTACCTTGCATTTCTTCAACCGCGACTGTTTCAAAACTGCTGCATGCTGTTAATCACAAAACGCGAATCGCAAGTGCTGGTGATTTCAGCAGAGGAATTACCATTATAAGGTTCCAATGTTGTAGCCCTTTGCCGATCGGCAAACTCTGAAAAAGTGCTCCTTGTGGGACCCAACCCTAAAGATACGTACACTCGTCTGATTTTTCCGAATGACTGGTCGTTCAAACCGGTCATTTGAACGACAGTTTGATGTGTGTACATTCGGTAGACTGATAGCAGAAGTTTTGACTGACCTACTTGGCAGATCCCTTGGACTAACTGTCATCAAATGACAGTTAGGTCCGTACATGTGTACAAAAAACGACCGGGAGTCGTTTGTACAAGAAATGGCCATTCAAACATAAAGTATTTTAATCAGTTGTTTGATCTGGTCCATTGTTCTATCCAGTCCACTGACCAGTCAATCGACATGTAAATTAGCTGACATCAGCATATCAGCTGTTTTGTCGGTCTGTGTGTACAAGACGTTTGAACGACTTGTAGTTTGAATGACAAGTCGTTCAAACGTCCGGTTTGAACGACAATTGGGCGTAAAATCAGACATGTGTAAAACCTTTAACCCTCCTGGCGTTCTATTAAAAACCGCCAGGGGGCAGCGCAGCAATTTTTTAAAAATGTTTTTTAAATCAGGTAGCGAGCCTAGGGCTTGCTACATGACAGCAGCGGCATCCCCCCACCCTCTTCGAACGCCTCCGGCAATAAAGTCCGTCCAGAAATCCCAATCTGAACAGGATTTCCATTAGGGCTTCCCCCGTCGCCATGGTGACGGGCGGGATGACAACACCGACGTCATTGACGTCGTGACGTCAAAGGGATTCCCGGATCACCCCTCAGCGCTGCCTGGCACTGATTGGCCAGGCAGCACATGGGGTCTGGGGGGGGGGCGCGTCGCGGCGGGTAGCAGCGAATCGGCGCGGAGTGGCGGCGATCGGAGTGCACGCGCAGCTAGCAAAGTGCTAGCTGTGTGAAGCAAAAAAAAAATATGCAAATCGGCCCAGCAGGGCCTGAGAAATCCTCCTGCGCGGCTTACCCCGGGGTTACCGCCAGGAGGGTTAAAGTGAACCCGAGGTGAGAGGGATATGGAGGCTGCCATGTTTATTTCCTTTTAAATAATGCACATTGCCTGGCTGTCCTGCTGATCCTCTGCCTCTAAAACTTTAAGCCATATCCTGTACCCTGAACAAGCATGCAGATCAGATGTCAATTAGCTGCATGTTTGTTTCAGGTGTTTGATTTAGACCCTACTGACCAGAAAGATCAGCAGGACTGCCAGGCTACTGGTATTGTATGACCTATTGAGGACCAGTGGTTTATACCCCCCCTATTGACCAGGCCATTTTTTACAATTCCGCACTTTGCAACTTTAACAATTTATTGCTCGGTCATAGCACCCAAATGAATTTTACCTCCTTTTCTTGCCACTAATAGAGATTTCTTTTGGTGGTCTCTGATTGCTGCTGTGATTTTTATTTATTTATTAAAATGTAATATTTTTAAAAATAAAAATCCCTATTTCTTTTAATTAACCCTTCCCTCCAAATTAGCCCTAGACAGCAATTCGTACACTACACTACCCATACATAGGCAGCAGCCTATGTATGGGATCAGGTTGTGAGCCATTGAGAGGGACAGTTAAGTGACAGGGCTGTCCCCTGTACAGCGCAGTACAAATGTTTATTGCTTTTTTTCCTTTATTTCAGCCTGCCAGCTCCGATCGCAGCTGGCAGGCTGATGACGGATCCCCTGTTTATCTGCAGGGAATGGTTCCCTGCTAATCCTGCCCACCGCACTTTGACGCCAATCGGCGTAAGGCGGTCCCCAGAGAGCCACGCTTCCACCGCTGATCGGTGTTAGGCGGTTGGGAGCTGGTTAAAAGGAAATAAATATGGTAGCTTCCATAGGTCTCACATCTCAGGTTCCTTTTAAAGGGAACCAAAAGCGAGAGTTATATGGAGGCTGCCATATTTGTTTCCTTTTAAACAATACCAGTTACCTGGCAGTCCTGCTGACCATTCTGACCATCAGTAGTGTCTGAATCACACACCTGAAACAGGCATCCAGCTAATCTAGTATGATTTTTGCCAGAGACATCTGATCTGCACACTTGTTCAGGGTCTATGGCTAAAGGTATTAGAAACAGAGCATCATAAGGACATTTGCTTTGTTTAAAAAATTAAAGAAATTTGTCAGCCTCCATTTCCCTCTCACTTCAGGTTTCCTTTAATCACTTATGTGGTTACAGACGGTATATCTACGTCCCATAGGGCTTCAGTTCCTACCCATAGACGTAGATACTTGTCTATTGCGGCAAATGATCACCACATGCTCCCGCGCGTGTTCCCGCTGCGGTCCTCTTGTGGGGAGATCAATGAATGGGAATGCAGTTCCCATTCATTGATCTAAATGATCGCCAGCACCAATGAGATGCCTGTGGTCATCGTAACTAACACAGTAACACATACATGCGTTACTTCCTGTTCGCACACTAACAGCACGTGGCAGAAAGAAAATGTGTGGGGACACCTTATAACCAAGTAGTAAAAATTACACTTACATACATTTATACATTTATTTTAATAAAAAGACCTACACATACATTTAAATTAGCCCCATAACGCCCACAGTTACCCAAATAAAACTTTTGCATAAAAAAAGACAATTAAAAACAATACATAAATAGTTACCTCAGGGACTGAACTTTTTTAATATATATATATATCGAAAGGGTATATTACTGTTCATTTTGAAAATATGAGCTTTTAATTAGTGATGGACGCAAAACTGAAAAAATGCACCTTTATTACCAAATAAAATATTGGCTGCATACATTATACTAGGGAAATATTTTAAATGTTTTAATAACTGGGACAAATGGGCAAATAAAATGTGTGGGTTTTTGGGTATTATGGTAGCATGTATTATTTTAAAACTATAATGGCCAAAAACTGAGAACTAATACATTGTTCAGCTAAATTGCATTTAGAATAAAATAATTCTTAGCAAAATGAACCACCCAAAGAAAGCCTAAATGGTGGTGAGAAAAAAACAAGTTAGATTATTATAATTATATAAAGAACAGGTAATTTTTAAGAACAGTTTTATGCAGATTATATCTATGTTTATGGCAATTTTTAACAATGTTTTTAAAGGGACACCGAGCAGTGCAGAAACTATGGAAAGATGCATATCATTTTAAAGCTCTCTTTCTCCTCTTTCCAATGATATACAAACCACCGCCCTACGCCTTTTAGTTTTCGCTATTTTCGTGATTGAAATTGCCGCGGCCGCGGTTTCGATCGCGAATATAGAGAAAACTAAAAGGCGTAGAACGACGATTTGGGTGTCGCCGGAAAGAGGAGAAAGAGAGCTTTAAAATGATACCCATCTTTCCATAGTTACATTGTATTACACAGGGCGACTTTTTCTCAAAGTCAGCAGCTCCATTCAGCAGAAAAAGTCGCCCTGTGTAATACAATGTAACTATGGAAAGATGGGTTTGGTTTATATATCATTGGAAAGAGGAGAAAGAGAGCTTTAAAATGATATGCATCTTTCCATAGTGTCTGCACTGCTCGGAGTCCCTTTAAATGGAATTTAACTTTTGCTTAAAAAAGGCTTTCCCAAGTTAGCATTATCAAATATTACTCTCCAATAGAGCTGTTCAAGTAGATGCTAAAAATTATGTTAATTTACTTCAGATGTATGCAAGCTTGGAATTGGACCAATCAAAATAATCAGCTACTGCATTTCATTGGTCCAATTTCAAGCTGCATAAATGTCATGCAGCCACCTGTTATTGGCTCTCTAGTTATCTCAAGCCTGGAGAAATGTACTATGTCAGGCCCCATGTTTGAAACATCTAAACAGCCCTCTGATTCTCGCTTACAGTTCTGAAGCTGCTCCATCTCTTTCTGTATCTGCTGGCTCTCTTGCTCCACCTCAGCCACTCTCTTGAGACGCCCGCTCTCAATCCGGTTGAGGCTGTGGCACAAGCTTTTGTTGGCCATCTTGTTCAGACATGCTGCTTTCAACACACGCCAGGATAATGCACTTTTCTGCTCCCTGTCTTTGGCAGACATGGCAAAAACAATGACTAACAGCTGAAAAACAAAAAATAAAATATCAAATACCTGAAATGTTAAACAGAAATCGTTAAAGTTAGCGAATAATGTTTGGGGTAACTAACAGTCTATGAATGAGAAGAATAAAGGACTTGTGTTAGTTTCCACATGGAAGCCCTCTCCTCTCACTGCACCTACTGTTTACAGAACGATTGTTAGATACAAGCCGCGTCTTGTGTGAAGGGACGTTATAATGCGAGCGTGTATGAACAAGCTAAAGGGTCATCAATCTAGAACGGCACGTCCTCTTGTAGGGACTGTCAATGGCTTGTTATTTAAGAGCAACCATAGGCGACAAGCAATGTAAATCAGAGACTGTTAACTCTACCCCATAAACATTGCCACTGTGTCAGAAACCACACCCATTTCCCTTAAAGGACAACTGTTTGAAGTGTCATTGAATTTGGCATTGAACTGGAATAGCATTTGTAACTTATCCCAATCAAACTTATGCAATCGATTAAGTGTTCCTCAAACTATCCCTAGCCACTTGTTAGACTCAGCCCTTCTGGGGGCTGGCGAGGTGGGTGGCGGTCTGGAGGGCAGTTCAGGAGTGGAGCACCGGGAGAATGACGGCAAAGTAGTGAGCGCACAGCTGCACAGGGAGGGGAGGCTGACTACTATCCTTCCTCCCTTTTCTCAGGACCCCTTCTGTGCACTAGGCAGTGTTACTGCTCAGTGGACGGGGATTACAGTAGGCACTCACTTCCTACTGGCTCCAGGCACTAGAGGTCCAGGTCCCGTCTGTCTTCCTGGAGCAGCACCAAAGAGGAGACAGGTGGGACCTTGACCATCATTCGGAGGTGTCTACTGTAATCCCCACCCGATGCGCTCTAACTCTGCATATTGGGGGGGAGCCTGAGGAGAAGGAGGGAGGATAGAAATCAGGCCCCCCCCCCCCTACCAATGCCACTACAGTTTTACACCCTTGCCCTGGGAGCTATTTAGTCTAAAAAAAGCTGCCCTGGTTAGACTTACGGGCATTAATTCATTAAAGGCTGGTAAATGTATTGCACACTGACAACGCAAGTTAAAATTAGCATGCGCACGCTACGTGCTATCCTCTTTGCGTATCGAGCGCTCTTAACTTATGCAAGCTAATCCTAATGAATATGCTAATTTACTTAGTAGCGGCCACGCTAATGTACTATCGTGGTCACACTACATGCTATCGCGCGGCAATTAGGATTAGTTCACGTAAGGAGCACGCGCTACGCAGAGAGGATCACGCACAGCATGTGCACGCTAAGTTTAATTCGCACTATCAGTGCACGATACATTTATCGGACTTTAATTAATCAAGGCCATGGTGTGGAATGCATTAGTGTTACACTTACCTCGTGCAAGGTACAGGGGCAGGTCTGTCTTATTTATTTATTTATTTATTTATTTGTTGTATTTATAAAGCGCCAACATGATTACGCCGCGCTGGACATTAATTTAGGTTACAGACAATATTTAGGGGTGACAAACAGCAATATGATAATACAGGAATACAAGAAAACCAGATCACACAGCACAGTATGAGTACAAGGTAATGCTTAGTCAGTCACTGGATAGGAGCATGGAGTTAGGCAAGTTAGGTTCACTCAAATGCATAGCATGGGTGCACAGTAATAGAGGTGCATGATCAGGTAGGACACAAAAGGAGTGAGGACCCTGCCCAAAGGCTTACAATCTAGAGGGAGAGGTAGGGACACGAGAGGTAGGGGACTAGAGTTCGGCTGTGGGTTTAGAGCAATTGTGAGGGGTGGTAGGCAAGAGTGAAAAGGTGAGTTTTGAGGGCCTTCTTGAAGGTGTTGAAGGAGGGGGCTGCCCTAATTGGTGGAGGTAGGGAGTTCCATAGTGTCGGAGCGGCTCTTGAGAAGTCTTGGAGGCGTGCATGGGACTGGGTGATGCGGGGGACGGTCAGGCGAAGTTCATTGGAGGAGCGGAGTGAGCGGCTTGGTGTGTATCTCTGAGTAAGATCAGAAATGTAGGTTGGACAGGTTTTGTGGATGGATTTGTAGGTCAGACACAATATCTTGAATCTGATTCTGGACTGGATAGGAAGCCAGTGGAGGGAATCACGGAGGGGAGCCGCCCTGGTGGAGCGATGGGAGGAGTGGATAATTCTGGCAGCTGCATTCATGATGGACTGCAGTGGGGCTATTCGGGTCTTAGGGAGTCCAGACAGAAGGGCATTGCAGTAGTCGAGGCGGGAAATTATGAGGGCATGGATGAGGAGTTTGGTGGTGGCAGGGGTCAGGAAAGGGCGAATCTTACAGATGTTACGAAGGTGGAAGTTGCAGGACTTTGTGAGGTTTTGGATGTGGGGAGTGAAGGAGAGTGCGGAGTCCAGGGTGACACCCAGACAGCGGGTTTGAGAGGTAGGGTGAATAGTAGTGTGGTTAACAGTGACCTGCACATCTGGGAGGTCCAGGGATGACCGGGGTGGGAAGATCATAAATTCAGTTTTGTCTAGATTTAGTTTTAGGAACCTAGCGGACATCCAGGAGGAGATGGCAGATAGGCAGGAGGAGACCTTCCTGTCTTCTTCCATGGCATCTACAGACTCAGGCCACGGAGCACCATTGGGATGGTACTCTTATCTCCCCATCAGGCATACTCCAGGCGAGAGCACGGACAGCATGCAATTCTACTTCTAAGCACAGCAGAGGCGGAGCCAAACCCAGTGCAGTGCCGTTTCGTGCTTACAGTTGCAGGGTGTTACCATGCCATACCTAGCAGGTAGTTTGCCTGTCAGTCATGTCAGTCAGCCACATTTGTAGTATTGTCTCGCACACACCAGGGGCGTTGCTAGGATCCTAAGAGATCCGGGGCACTTTTGGGAACGTCAGCCGACTGTGGGTGTGGTCATGGATGGAGCCAAATTTACATGAACTTTACAGGGGTGTAATTTGGCCTCCCCAGCAAAATGTTGGACGAAGCCCCCTCTCCGTTGACACAAAAATAACCCAAAAATGCGGGTCCAGTTAAAAATGGCGCCAGCCAAATAATGGCGCCTGGTAACGTACGATAATTTTTTTTAAACGATATTTATCGTTTTTTCAAACTATATTTTTCGTTTTTGAGAGGGGAAAGTTCCTTTCCTAGATATGTGTTTGTGTGTGTGTGTGCATATATATACATATATATGTATGCGTGTGTATATGTGTGTTAATATATGTGTGTGTGTATATGTTTGTGTGTTTGTGCGTGTATATATGTGTGTCTGTGTGTATATATGTGTGTATATATGTGTGTGTGTGTGTGTGTGTGTGTGTGTGTGTGTGTGTGTGTATGTATGTGTGTGTGTACGAATGACGTATTAGGCGCAGGCAGCTTCTGATACTTCCCCGTGTTCCTGGTCCCGCTGGCGCTACCGGACTTCCGGACTCCCACTGCTACTGGCCATAGAGTGGGGGCGAACGAGCAGGCGATACCATCCCCAGGACATGGTGATATACACCTTGAGTGTGATAAGTTTTATTGACATTTGTATTATGTGAGTTTTATTTTTTACTTGCGAAAGAGAGAAAAATTAAAAAGGTTAATGCACCAGAGAGCGCTCCTTTTCTTTTCTACTTTTGCTGTATACACGCTCGCCACTAGCAATGCACTCCTGACCCACTGCCGGTTGTGTGAAATCGTCCATCCGGTGGTTTCGACCAAATTGGTTAAATTTTGAATGAAAATCGATTGAGAATCGTTTGGAGCATCAATTTCTAGCAGATTCAATCAAATGATTGAATCAGCCAGATATAGATGAAAAAGCTAACTAATAATTCTTCATCAAGCAATCTGCATTCATCGGTAGTGTTTAGTGGTCCCCCTTCCTTCCCAGTATAGCTTCCGTGGTGGTGTTTAGTGGTAACCCTCCCCATTATAGCCTCCCTGGTGGTGTTAGTGCCCCCCTCCTTACCAAATGTAGCATCCGTGGTGGTGTTTAGTGGCCCCTGTCTTCCCAATATAGCTTCCCTGGTGGTATTAGTGGTTACCCTCCCTACTCAATGTAGTTTCCCTGGTGGTGTTTAGTGGCTCCTTTCTCCCCAATATAGCTTCCCTAATGGTATTAGTGACCCCCTCCCTACTCAATGTAGGTTCCCTGGTGGTGTTTAGTGGTCACCTTCCCTCCCCAGTATAGCCTCCCGAATCCCTAGTGGTGTTTAGTGGTCACCCTCCCTACTCAATGTAGCTTCCCTGGTGGTGTTTAGTGGTCCCCTCCCTAGTCAATGTAGCTCACCTAGTGGTGTTTAGTGGCCACCCTCCCCATTATAGCTTCCCTGGTGGTGTTAGTGCCCTCTACCTACTCAATGTAGCTTCCCAGGTGGTGTTTAGTGGCTCCCCCTCCGTCCCCAATAGGGCTTCACTTGGGATGTTTAGCTCCCCACCCCATCCTGTGCTCTTGCCCCAGTATATCTGCAGAGTATTCGGTGCAGTGGAAGCAGTGCTCCTCTCATCTCCGGGTGCCTCTAGCAATGTGTGTCCTCCTGTTACCCTCTAGTGCCGAGCATCTCAATCTCTTCTCACATCGCGTGTGATTAAGAGGTGCAAGACAACAAGGCACTAAAGTAAGTGGTGAGTGTGAGAGGAGGACACACTTTGCGCTGGAGTACGGAGGTGTTGAGAGAAGTGCTGCTACTGCTGCGCTTGATACTCTGCAAAATACTGGGGCATGGGGAGCCCAGGAGGGGGGCGCAAGTGAGTTGGGGAAATTACTGGCAAGTTACATGCCGGTAAAAGTTAAATACAGACACTGGCTTTTTAGTAAAAATACCGGCTGTGCTGGCCAAATACCGACTGGGTGGCAACCCTATGTAACGCCACCAATCCTTTACAAATCACTTTTATTTAAACAAACTTCATGTCTGAAATTGCAGTAGGCCCATACCAGTAGGAAAACGTGCATTTTCTCATGCGATTTTGCATTGCAGAAAAATGCTCACAATTTTCACAAGCATGAGCCTTGTCTTATTTTTGTAGTAGAGGGGTAAAAGGGGGCTGTTAGGCATTTGGCTGTGACCTGGACAGGACGGTAGTTAGAGCAGAAAGGGGGGATTTTTCGTTTTTGTACTTGGTGTTGGGGGTTTCATTATGGTTTGCATTGACCCGGGGGGCAGGAGATTTTTTTATAAGGTTGTGTGGAGAGGGGAAGATTACTGTGAGGTCACCTAGGGCAAGGAGAAGTAATATTAATTATCACATAGCCCCCAACTGTCCCTCTTGGAGGGACAGTCCCTTTTTGGACTCCTGTCCCCCTTTCTCCCTCATGTGTCCCTCTTTCAGGACTGATGTTGTACAGATCTATGTATTTTTCTACTGAAAAATTGATTTAATTGACTCTAAACTTTATTCTCAAACTTTACATTTCTTATTTTTAAATGTTAATATAAAGGTAAATAAGCCAGGATAGAAAAGACCAGTGTGATTTGAATTATAAAACATCACATTTTTCTCAGGAATTATTTATGGCATGCCTGATTAGGGGTGTGCCAAGGGCGTGATTAGGGGTGTGGCAGGGGCGTGGCTCTTTCCTAACTAAAAAAATTGGGAGGTATATCTGTACATCTTTTCTTTTCTTTCTGACCGAAAAATGATTTGATTGTCAGAGGGAGGTCAGCCTGAGCTAGTAGTATACCTAGCGGCCTTTAGTCTGAAGATGACAGAAAGCACCTGTAAGACTTTACTTTGCACAATTTTATTTTGTCAGTTTTCAATAAAGTTGTATGGCACAGCGTCTCCGTACGTTGCCATGGCGCTGGAACGCACACGTCATCTCCTCCTGTCATCTGGAACATGGCGGCCCCCAAAGGACACGCGTTGCTGCACAGGGTGCTGGCGGAATGTCCGGTCACCAAAGCGCGAGCTTGCGACCTGACACTGCCGCATGGGCCGGTGAAGACTCCGGTGTTCATGCCGGTCGGGACTCAGGGCACGATGAAGGGGGTCACGGCTGATCAGCTGCGGGATCTGGGCTGCGAGATCTGCCTCGGGAACACCTACCACCTGGGGATGAGGCCGGTGAGGAAGTCCGGGGACAAGGGGCTGAGGATCTAATCACAAAATATTTCTTTCAAATTAGAGGTTGCAACTAAATTCCCATAAGCAGGAGGCACCGACTTTTTAGCTGAATCCTCAATACTTTGTATCATCCTGATTCAAAACTTTTTGCAAATCGTTTACTTTATCTCTATCAGCCAGTAAAATGTATTATTTTTTTACAAAACTTTGTTTTTTTACCTTGCTATTTTTTTTTAATGTAATTTTAAATTAGCCCTTTTTTTGTATTTCATCTATGAGAAGCACTCTGTAAAATGAGCCTTATTACACCCGGTGATGTATTAAAGTGCATCTAAGATAATCATTTATACTTACCTGCATGTGCAGAGTGAGGCTGAAGAATTTGTGGGACAGAAGAGCGGCCTAGGAGAGGAAGACGAGGAGGGTGCCCACGGACTAAAGGCTGCTAAAAGCACAAATGAGGTGAACAGTTAAATCTATCTTTATGTGCCTGGCAACGTGGGTGTGTTCGCTGCCAGCTGGTTTCTGGGGAGCACTGGAGCTGCGGCGAGGGATCCAGAAGACTTCTAGGGGCTGGAAGAAGCCCCAGGTAAGTGTAGATATATTTAACTGTTTTGTAAATCGATTTAACTTGTTTGTCCTGGAAGGAAGCCCCAGATAAGTATAAATGCTCAGCTTTGTTTTATCTCTGGTCCCCTTTAAGCAGAACTTTAGACAGAAAATAAAATGTGCCTGTAGGTAGAAAAGTTTATACTTCTCAGTGAGCATCCTGGTCCCTCCTGCTTTTTTCATGGATCTGGACCCCTTTTCTCCCTTAGCTCTCCTTGAGTCTTGTACCAAAATATTCAGGCTGCCAACTTCAGTGTGGCTGCAGCTTCCCTTTCAGAATTGTCACTAAAAGGATGGTATTGGAAACTGCCTTGGTAGACAACAGGGTTACTCTCGTTACTAGTGTGGGCTTAGACAGCCTTGAAGACTCTGTTCTCTGTTTGAGAGTGATAGAAGAAATGGAGAGAGGAAGGGTCCACTCCAAGGGTAGAAATATTGGAGACCGGAAAGACATCCCCCCCCCAGGAGCTGTGTATAAACCTTTCTCTTCAAAGGTCATATTAGACTATTCCCACAGATAAGCTGTGAGGAACAACTAGCCAACAAAAAACTCCTCAGGTTTGCTCTGACAGAGTGGGTCTTCCCAGTTGAATAATGTGCTTTATGTCATAAAAACTGCTTTAAAGCAGAACTGTGGATACATTTTAAACGCACTGTTTCACTTACCTGGGGCTTCTGCAAGCCCCCAGCAGCCGTCCTGTCCCGCGTCGATCCTACACGAGCCTCCGTTTTCCCGCCGCCGCTCTGTTCCTCGTCTTGTAAGTCGAGGCCAGCGCAGCCCTGCCACGTATCTTTTGTTCGCGTTCCCCGCTGCAATAGCGCTATTGCAGACTGGAACGCAAAGAAAGGATACGTGTAGCCAGAGCCACGCAGGCGCAGTGGCCTGGCGGTAAAAATGAAAGTAGCTGGCGGCGGGAGAACGGAGGCTCGTGGAGGACCGGCGTGGGAAAGGACAGCGCTGGGAGCTTGCAGAAGCCCCAGGTAAGTGAAACAGTGTGTTTAAACTATATCTACAGTTCCGCTTTAAAGCAGGGTGATGTGCTGCAGGGACAGCTGTTTCCTTCTAGGAAAAGAGCCTCCCTCCCATATCTACCTCAAACCTCCTAATGTAACAGAATGGGAACTGGACTGTCACTGCACCTTAATACTTTTCTTAAAGGACCACTTTTGCGAAAATTGTAAAATTTTAAATATATGTGAACACATACAAATAAAAAGTATACTTCTTCCAGAGTAAAATGAGTCATAAAGTACTTTTCTCCTATGTTGCTGTCAGTTACTGTAGGTAGTAGAAATCTGACAAAGCAGACAGGTTTTGGAGTAGCCCATCTTCTCATTGGGGGGGTACTCAGCATTTTCTTTCTTTTCAAAAGTCCTTTGCGAATGGCGGTTGCTCTGGCCAACTGCCAAAAAGCATGTGAAGCAAGCAGGGAGGCTGGCCGGCATCTTAGTATAAATCCTTTTCAGGGAACATGTTAGTTCTGTCAGGTTTCTACTACCTACTGTAAGTGACAGCAACATAGGAGAAAAGTAATTTATGGCTCATTTTACTCTGGAAGAAACATATTTCTTATTTGAATGTGTTTACATGTATTTTAAATATTTTTCCCCCCACAATAGTGGTCCTTTAATACCAAATAAATACATTATTTAGCAAGTACAGTTGTACCAAGCCTGTTCCAGATGTTTAATTAAATTGGAAAGGCTAAGCACAAATGGAAAATCAACATGCAGAATCCATCCCTTGGAGCAGAAGGGATGATCAAACTGAAGTATCAAAGGATCCTCACTGTCTAAAATTCAAAATCTTTATTGTATCTAAAACATCAAAAAGTGTGCCGGGTCGCCGTGACAGCGGCGCACAGTGTTTCAAACTGACACTCTCTTCGTCAGGCTTTTAAAACAGTGTGTTGTGTTTCCAAAAGCAGATGCCTTCTTAATATAGCTTTAAAGTGAATGTTTACCTATTTAAAAACCAAAAAGTCAGATACTCACCTAAGGAGAGGGAAGGCTCGGTCCTAATGAGCCTTCCCTCTCCTCTACCGGTGCCCGGTCCTGTGCAGGATCCCCCGTGGCAGTATTCGACCAGTTCGGTCAAATACTGCCACTTCCGCATGCCGAAGGGAGCTTTCGGAAGCCTTCGGGAGCACTCGGGCTCCCGAGGACGGGGCCGCTCCATAGTACGCATGCGCGAGCGCCCTCTTTGACGCACTCGCGCGTGCGTAGTATGGAGCGGCCCGTCTTCGGAAGCCCGAGTGCTCCTGAAGACCTCTGAAGTCCCTGCGGCGGCGGACGCGAACGGGGGAGCCAGCGCAGCACCAAGGGCACCGGGAGAGGAGAGGGAAGGCTCATTAGGACCGAGCCTTCCCTCTCTTTAGGTGAGTATCTGACTTTTTGGTTTTTAAATCGGTAACCACTGGCTTTAAAATGTCTAAGCTTTGGCATTGACGAGATGCCTTTTATGTTGCATGCTTTCAATCAAGAAGATTGTTATATGCAAATTAGAAACAGAGGAGTTGGAGGATTTTTGTACCCACTCCACATCCCTGAACAAACCACTGTATAGGTCAGTAAAAATCTAGCATATGGAACAGTGTTTGATTCACAGTATCAGACACCTTATTTGATTGAAATACTTAGTTTTGATAAGAGTGCTGAACTGAAGGCAAAAATACAAGATGGTTATACCTGGGGCTTCTTCAATGCCTCTATACTCTCCATGGCCTCTCAGCTTTGCTGGCACCCATCTGTTGTGGTTGCTTTCCCCCTCAATTAAAATGTGTGACTTGTCCCAGTTGCAGCCAGGGTGCATGCTCTGTCCCCTCTCCTACTCCACAATTGCTCTCCCGAGCGTATGTGCAGAGCAGACGTGACAGGAAGAATTCTGGGAATGCACTGCTTGGAAACAGTTGTAACCGCCCATGGCCAGGGAGCTCTGTTCAGGAGCATGCACAAAAGGAGCGCATGAGTGGACCGAGCATACACCAATGACATAACGGTGGAGCAAATCACAGGGACAGAGTGGAGGCCAGTGAAGCTGAGGGGCCACAAAGATTATGGTGGCACTAAATAAGCCTCAGGTATGGCCAGCTTGTCTCTTTATTGTCAGTTCAGGTGTGCTGTAAGAATTCACCTTTTTAATATTTTATGGCATTAAAGAGATACTGAAGCAAAAAAAAAAAAATTATGACGAATTGGATGTGTAATATGGATAATTACTAGATCAGTAGCAAAGAAAATATTTTTATTTCTATTCTGAGCAGTGTACTATTTTTATTTTCAGTTATATAGGTTTTTTTTTTTTTTTTTTTTTTAATAACATTGCATCATCTAATATTTGCAGTTTACACACTACTCAGCATTCTAAATTATTTTACAGAGCAGGCCAGTGACCTTTTGACCTGTCCTCTACAGGAAAAAAAAAAAAAAAGAAGCAGTGGCTGACACTTGAGATAACAAGCTTCTAAAGACAGAGCTCTCTGCAATTTCAAGTCGTGGAGCTCAATGGCTCTTTTGCATAGATAACTGGAGTTTATCTCTTCCTGTAATGGAAACAATATTAGACTTTTGTCTGCTCATAATGTTTTTTTTTCTTAGCTGTACCACACAACCAATTCATTATCATAATTTTCGTTTCGCTCCAGTGTCAATTTAAATGGATCCTTATAAGTGTGTTTTTTTTTCTTTCTTTTTTTCCCCTTTCAGGGTCCGGAAATAATGAAGAAAGTAAATGGGCTGCATGGCTTCATGAACTGGGATCGGAACCTTCTCACAGTAAGTGTGGCTACCTAGCGGGAGGGCACTCTGTATACCCCATCATTTATTGAAGCCGGCATTATCTTGAATTCAACAGAGCTCTTCTTTGTACAAGCTGCTTTATGTCTCTGCTCTGTGTCTGCTGTATGTGATTTCAGGACAGCGGTGGCTTCCAGATGGTGTCTTTGGTGGAACTCTCTAAGGTGACAGAAGAGGGTGTGCACTTTACATCTCCATACGATAACCGAGAGATCTTACTTACTCCTGAGAAGTCAATCGAAATCCAGAATGCACTGGGTGAGCCTCAAAGCAGAACTATATAAATACATAAATAAATAAAACCATGAACAGAAATATCAGTTAAAGAGACTCTGAAGTCTCGAAAAAAACGTATTTTTATTTAATAAATATGTTTAATACTTTAGCCCTAACTAAACCGCCGCATTAACGCATCTAAATCCTCCCCCCAAACTCCCCGGGAGACAATCCGGGCAGCGCTTCCATGAGAGGCGGAGCTATGAGCTGCAGCCCTGCCTCATGCGCGTCTGTCAGCGGCGGATGTCCACCTCTCCCCCGCCCCTCTGTCTTCCTTCACTGAGAGGGGCGGGGGAGAGGTGGAGATCCGCCGCTGACAGACGCGTGTGAGGCAGGGCTGCAGATCATAGCTCTGCCTCACACGGAAGCGCACAGGGCAGCAAAATCCACGACCAAGAAAGTTGTGGATTTTGCAGGGGAGAGGGAGGGTGCGTTAGGGAGGATTTAGATAATTTAAAGCGGCGGGAATGCGGCGGTTTAGTTAGGGCTAAGGTATTAATCATAATTATTAAATATATGTTGTTTTTTTTTTTGGAGACTTCAGAGTCTCTTTAAAGGACAACTGACCTGAGAGGGATCTGGACACTGCCATATTTATTTCCTTTTAAACAAGAAGTTGCCTGGCAGTTCTGCTGATTTTTCATGCATCAGTAGTGTTTGAATTATACACCTGTAACTTCCATGAGGCAAATTAAGTCAAACATCTGAACTAAAATCTTTTTATTCGCCAAGAAAGACAGGGTCGTGCCCATAATTGGATTTGGCATGTATGTGGCTCGGAATAGAAATAAAAACCTAGGTAATAAAGACAAGGACCTAAATTATAAAACAGGAACACAATAAATAGCAGTGTTATGATACATAAAAAACAGTGGTTCAAAGGGCAGTCTATCAGAAACAGCCAGCGGCTGCAACTGTAAGAAAGGAGAGGAGGGCAGGGCCTCTGGAAGGGGGAGGGCATGGAGAGAGTTCAAGAGTTTGACAGCAGAAGGGAAAAATATACTGTAAGCCTGACCCTGAAAATAAGTCCTAGCAGAAGTTAGAGGAGGAAGAGGGGACACAAAGGTGCAGTGCTGATTGGGAACCGGTCCTGTCATCCCAGCACACCGCAAGATTATCAGCTGTGTACAGGGATGACAGGGCAGGTGCCTGATCAGTACAGTGCACAGGAGGAAGAAGCAGCCAGCAATTGGGAACACAGCAGTGCAGTGCTGATCGGGCATCGGTCCTGTCATCCCAGTACACCGCAAGGTTATCAGCTGTGTGCAGGCACAGGGCAGCTGCCTGATCAATACAGTAGCATATATTAAATTCCTGTACAGTACAAAGGAACAAGAAATGTCATGCTGAGAGACATTTCCTGATAGGAATATGACATCCCCTGAAAAAAAGCCCTAACACATCTTTTGGAGCAAAATTAATGACACTGCCTTATTTTCGGGCAAACGTGGCATGTACTGTGTACAGTGCTGTGGAAGATGTGGTGTTATATAATTACTAAATAATAATAACCGGGGTTTGCGCTGATTGTACAAAACGGGATAGTCTTCTGTCGCTTGTACTCTTGATGGCCATATCACCGCAGCTGCGTGAATCAGGCCCATAGTGTGATAACAGAGTAATAAAGATAACCTATGAGACGTACTACAGCATTTACATCAGACCAGAGGAGCGCTGTGGGATTAGTACAGTCTACAGGTGGTAGGAGGACAATAGCCTAGCAGTGATTACACTGATATATTAGTTGTAGAGATGGTTGATAAAATGCAAATAATTTTGAGTTGATGCAGCATTATGCAAATGTTTGCAAATCTATGCAGCTTGAACATTTTACCTATTGAGGTAAAATTTGATTGGTCCGTTTTCAAGCTGCATAAATTTGCATTCAACATTTATATAATCCTGTGTCAACTGGAAATTATTTCCATCTCACTGTCCATCCCTAATTAGTTGTTCCTCTGTACCTGATGATGGCTGCATTGTGTTTCCTCTCTCAGGCTCTGACATCATGATGCAGCTGGATGATGTAGTGAGCAGCACAATCTCCGGACCTCGTGTGGAGGAAGCCATGCACAGGTCAGCTGAAGAGCTCAGTGGATGTGATTGGTCGAGACAAATGCAATGAAAAATGGAGCCAAAGTGAAGCAGATTTTCAGAGCAACCAGTCAGGTTTCAGCGGGTATAGAAAACAAAACAAAAGTTCTGATTGGTTGCTTTAAAGAGAACCTGTACTGAGTAAAATATTTAAAATAAACACATGAGGTAACTTCAAATGAACATTACATAGTTACCTTGCCATCAGTTCCTCTCAGAAGCTCACCATTTTCTTCTGACAATAATCCCTTCCAGTTCTGACATTTTGTCAGAACTGAAATATATCAGTTGCTGTCAGTTATTTATCAGTTGCTGTCAGTTACAGCTGAGAGGAGGACTGATGTGCCAAGTAATGTCCGTGTTTCCCCATGGCTCAAGTGTGCGATGTTACAGTTTAACTGTGTACTGACCAGAAAGCTGTTATGGGGTAATGGCCAAATGGAGGACGGAAAATTCCCTTGATCACAGTGAACAAACAGGTAGCGGGAGAGGAGAAAGACACTGAGGAGTAGACTATATGGAAGGTAAGTATGACTTATTTTGACTTTTAATTTTCAGTTCAGGTTTTCTTTAAGCAGCTTCCACACATTTGCCCCAGTTTCTTTTGTGCTGGTAAATCGGCCCCCTATGTGCTTACAAAAAGGAAAATGTTTTGGCTTTCAGTAAGTTTTATGCTTTTAGAATGTATACAAATTTCCAAAGTAAGGTTTATTTTTTTATATTTTGTGTTAAAGCAGATCTGAACTCAGAACTTCTTCTCTGCTCTAAAAGATAATCAAACAGCATAATAACCTTTAAAGAGACTCTGTAACAAAAAAAGGTGCCCTGTAGTAATCGTCTCAGGAGGGGGAAGCCTCAGGGTCCCAATGAGGCTTCCTCCTCCCCTGTAGCTGCAGGCAGTCCAGCGCTGGCTCCCCCGAAGCCTCCGGCAATCCTGGCTCGACAAGCTTGGCAAGGCTTGCTATATTTACCTTCCCTGGCTCCAGCGGGGGCGCTGTTGTGGCTCTCAGCATGTAAATAGGTGTAAATAGCCAATCTCTGTCGGGTCCGCTCTACTAACCAGGCACAGGAGGGAGACTTGAGCCTGCGCAGTAGAGCGGACCGACGGTGATCAGCTATTTCCGCCTATCTCCGATACTGCGTCTGCGCTGGAGCCAGGAAGGGTAATTATTTACAGCTCCGCTGTTTGGGGGGACGCAGGAGGACAGGGGGGAAGCCTTGATCTTAAAGGGGAACTTCAGCCTAAACAAACATACGGTCATTAAATTACATTAGTTATGGTAATTAAAATAGATAGGCAATATAATCTCTTACCCACCCTGTTTTAAAAGAACAGGCAAATGTGATTTCATGGGGGCAGCCATCTTTTTGGTTGAAAGGAGGTGACAGGGAGCATGAGACACAGTTCCAACTGTCCTGTGTCCTGAGCACCTCTCCTAGCTGCACGCGCTAGGCTTCAGATCTGAAATTCAAAATCTATATATATAAAATCGGATGTGTGTGTGTATGTATGTGTGTATGTGCCGCGATCACTCGAAAACGGCTTGACCGATTTGAACGAAACTTGGTACACAGATCCCTTACTACCTGGGATGATATGTTCTGGGGGTCTCTCGGCCCCCCTGCACACCTGGGCAGAGCTACAAACAGCAAATCAGATTCCACCCATTCAAGTCAATGGAAAAAATGTAAAAGGCTGCCATTCTCACAGTAATCAAGCCAGAGTCCCCACATATGGCACAGTTGGTCACTTGGTGACCGAGGTTACAAATCCAGCAAAAGTGGGTGGAGCATAAAACAGCCAATCAAATTTCAGCCGTTCATTTTAAATGGGAAAATGTAAACTGCAGCCATTCTTAGACTGTTAATCACTGGGGTCTCAAACTTGCCACATTTGGTCACTGGGTGACTGGGATTAATATTCAGGTAAGTGGGTGGTGCCTACAACAGCCAATCAAAATTCACCTATTGATTTTCAAGGGGAATATTTAAACTGCTGCTATTCTTACACTTTTAATGGCAGAGGCTTCAAACTTGCTACAGTCGGTCATTGGGTGACTGGGGTCCAAATTCACTAAAGGGCCGTGGCCACATACAGCCAATCAGATTTCCTTGGTGGATAAACTGCTTGCATTCACACATTTATTGATGCCAGGAACCCAAAAGCTCACAAACTTGGTCATTGAGTAACTGTGTGTCAAGGTTACAAAAAGTGGGCGGAGCCAAAATAACTTTTACTGGGGAAATATAAACTGCAGCCATTCTTACACCGTTAATGGCAGGGTTCTCAAACTTTGCACAGTTGATCATTGGGTGACAGATTAAGATTTTGGAAGGTGGGTGGAGCCTACAACAGCCAATAAAAATTCACCTTTTGATTTTCAAAGGGAATATCTCATCTGCTACCATTCTCTTATACTGTTAAAAGCAGATGCCTCAAACCTGGTACAGTTTTTCACTGGGTGACTAGGGTCCAAATTCAGGAAGGGGGCGGAGCCACAAACAGCCAAATTTGTTTATTTTTCAATGGGAATATACAAAGTATTGATACCAAGGACCCCAAAGCTGATAAACTTGATAATTGAGTTACTGTATGTCAAGGTTAGAAAAAGTGGGCGGTGCCAACAACTTCATTTTTTACATTGCAGGGTTCCCATACTTTACACAATTGGCCACTGGGTGACTGGGATGAATATTCAGAAATGCCGGTGCAGCCTACAACAGCCAATCAAAATGTACCTATTGATTTTCAAGGGGAATATTCACATTGCTACTATTCTTACACTGTTAGTGGCAGAGGCCTCAAACTTGATACAGTCAGTCATTGGGTGACTGGGGTCCAAATTCACTAAAGGGGTGGAGCCACAAACAGCCAATCAGATTTGTTAGATTGATTTCAGCCATTCTGTTATTGGCAAGGTTCTCAAACGTGACACAGTTGGCCACTGGGTGACTGGGACTAATATTCAGAAAAGTGGGTGGAGCCTACAGCAGCCAATCAAAATTCACCTTTTGATTTTCAAGGGGAATATTTACATTGCTGCAATTCATGCACTCTTAAGGGCAGAGGCCTAACATCTGCTACAGTCAGTCACTGGGAGACTGGGGTTTAAATTCTGAAGGGAGCGGGCCAAAAACAGCCAATCAGATTTATTCAATTTCAATGGTAAAATGCGACTTATTGATGCCAAGGACCCCAAAGCTCATAAACTTGGTCGTTAAGTGACTGTATGTCAAGATTAGAAATAGTGGGCGGAGCCAAAAACAACTAACTTTTTACATGGGGAAATGTAAACTGCAGCTTTTCTTACACTGTTAATGGTAGGGTTCTCAAACTTCACACAGATGGTCACTGGGTGACTAGGATTAATATTTGGAAAAGTAGGTGGAGCCTACAAGAGCCAATCAAAATTCACCTATTGATTTTCAAGGGGAATATTGAAACTGCAGCCATTCTCACACTGTTAATAGCAGAGGCCTCAAACTTGCTACAGTCGGTCGTTAAGTGTTTGGGGTTCAAATTCAGTAAAGGGGTGGAGCCAAAAACAGCCAGATTTCTTTCCTGGATAAACTGCTTCCATTAGCACAATTTTGATGCCAGGAACCCAAAAGCTCACAAACTTGGTCATTGAGTAGTGACTGTGTGTCAAGGTCACACAAAGTGGGTGGAGTTAAAAACAGATTTTTCTGGGAAATTGTAAACTGCAGCCCTTCTTCACTGTTAATGGCAGGGTTCTCAAACTTAGCATAGCTGGTTACTGGGTGACTGGGATTAATATTCAGAAAAGTGGGTGGAGCCTAAAATGCCAATCAAAAATCACATGTCACTTTTCAAGGACAATATTAAAATTGCTGCCATTCTTGCACTGTTAATGGCACAAGCCTCAAACCTGGCACAGTTGGTCATTGGGTCACTGAGGTTCAAATTCAGAAAAGGGGACAGAGCCACAAACAGTGAATCAGATTTGTTTCATTTCATGGGAAAATACAAATTATTGATGCCAAGGACCCCAAAACTCACAAACTTGGGCATTGAGTAGTGACTTTGTGTCCAGGTTACAAAAAGTGGGCGGAGCCAAAAACAAATTTCACTAGGAAAGTGTAAACTGCAGCCCTTCTTACACTGTTTATTTCAGGGTTCCCAAACTTTGCCCAGATGGTCACCGAGTAACTGAGATTAATATTCAGGGAAGTGGGTGGAGCCTATAATAGCCAATCAAAATGTACCTGTTGATTTTCAAGTGGAATATTTAAATTGCTGCCATTTTTACACTGTTAATAGCAGATGCATTCAAACCTGCTACAGTTGGTCATTGGGTGACTGGGGTTCAAATGCTTGAGAGGGGCGGAGCCACAAACAGCCTATCTGATTTGTTTAATTTCTATGGGAATATACAAATTATTGATGCCAAGGACCCCAAAGCTCAGAAACTTGGTCATTGAGTGTTTGTGTGTTAGGGTTAGAAAGTGGGTGGAGCCAACACCAGTCAAATACATACCCAGGCAATGCCGGGTCATCAATGGGTGGAGACAAATACAAATTTCACTGGGAACATGTAAACTGCAGCCATTCTTACACTGTTAATGGCAGGGTTTTTAAACTTTGCACAGTTGGTCAATGGATGACTGGGATTAATATTCAGAAAAGTGGGTGGAGCCTACAAAAGTAAATCAAACTTCACCTGTTGCTTTTCAAGGGGAATATTTCATTGCTACCATTCTTGAACTGTTAATGGCACAGGCCTCAAACCTGGTACAGTTGGTTATTGGGTGACTGGGGTTCAAATTCAGAAAAGGGGGTGGAGCCACACACAGCCAATCAGATTTGTTTCATTTCAATGCAGATTATTGATACCAAAGACCGCAAAGCTCACAAACTTGGTCAGTGAGTAATTGTGTGTTAGGGTTAGAAAAAGTAGGCGGAGCCAACACCAGCCAAATACTTACCCAGGCAACGCCGGGAAATCAGCTAGTTCAAAATAAAAATTGCACCAAAACAGCAGAACAAGAACATCATCAGGAATCCTATCATGCTTTGCACAGCATCAGAGGAAAAATGCCCGGGCAGTTTTCTTCTGTGCAGCTAAAACGAGGCTTGGGTAACAAAAACAAAGTTCTGATGCTGTGAAACTGTTAAAGAAACACCAAGCGTTTTCAGTGCTGCTGAGCAGATTTTTAGTCTGGAGGTTCACTTAAATGCTCAGAGACACCTCTGTAAATATCCAGCCTAAAGTGTACCTGTAGAAAAAAAAAGTGCCCCATTTAGATACTTACCTCACTTGAGGGTAGCCTTAGGATAATCAAGAGGCTTCCCCTGTCCCCTCTGTTTTTCTGATCCAGCACTAGGAACCCTGACCCCCTGATCTAGCACTAGGACAAGGGGAACGGGGACATTGTGCACGGCTGCGCTCCTGTCTGTTAACTAGTGTGGCCATACTGTGCAGGGCTTTTGCGCAGCGGATAAGTATATCTTTTATTGGCCATGCCATGTTTTAACCAATTCTCAAGTGCATGGAATAAAAGTTTACTGTGAAGACGCGCTGCACCTTGGTCACATTTCTCTTATGCAAGGCTTAAAGTGGACCTGAACTCTTGCACAGGACAGAATGAAAACAGAGGAATGCACCCTGTATGTATTTAGAGAGTTTGGCTTGTCTAATTCCCCCTCATCTGTGACTAATAAGCAGTGTAATTTGATCACTCCCCTGTGTCAGCCGGCTGCCTCAGCAGAGCAGATAATTTGTAAACACGGTATTAACCCTATGTCTGCTTTCATGACTGCAGGAAGTAGATACACTGCAGATTTATTGCAGGATTTATACCAGCTGTAACAAATGAATGTTTTCTTCAAAGCTTACTATGCTGGTGATTATCTTTTAAAGCTGAGAAGAAGTTTTCAGTTCAGGTCCACTTTAAATGTATCGCTCCTTACCTGTAGGTTGCACTGTGAAAGTGGTTAGTGTGAAACTGGCATTTATTGTTGTAGCTACACTTAATCTTCTTGTGAATTAAGTTCCTCGGAAATAGTTATATTTTTCATTTTCGAACGTTTTAAAATCAGGTCGGTGCGTTGGTTAGACCGCTGCATTGCTGCCAACAAACAGCCGGAGAGGCAGAACCTGTTCGCCATCATTCAGGGGGGACTTGATGCTGAGCTGCGCAAGAAGTGTTTAGAAGGTAGGTGTGGCTGGCCCTCCGCTTTCAGTGCTATAAGACCTCGGTTCTATCCGCACTATGCATGCTAACGCAGGTGGCAATCGTGACACTGCGTTACAACTTGATAATTTCCCTCTCTTGTGATCCTATTCATTTATAATGAATGGGATTGCAGCGCAAACACGCACGAATGCATGCAACAAACGATGCACTCCTGATGACTGCATGCACTGTGCATTGCTAAAACAGCAATGTGCAGATGAAAACGAAGCCTAAAGAGAGAAAACATTACTTTGTCTTCGCTTCTAACACCCAATCAAGTTCAAGAAAAAGAAAACCGAGCTTTCCATCAATCTGAATGTATTTGTTATTTGAAGTAAAAACTGTGTTCTATGCTGTGGGCCCTTGTTATTTTTACACAGATGACATTACTTTATAACAGAAGCATGCAGGATAACTGTATGGGCAATAAATTGTAAGGAAACAGATCTCCATTGTACTTTCACTAGAGATAATGACTGGCTACCGATAGTTTCATTTATTGAGAGATCGGAGCAGATCATGTATAACAGTGTTTCTCAACATTTTATCGGTATGTACTCTTTTTAAAACCCTGTACTCACCAAGTACCCCCTAGTATAGTAAACATCATCACAAGTACCCCTTGACAAATATATATTGTAGTTCATGATAATTGGTTCTAAGCAATAGTAAACAAGCATTTACTATTGCTTTTAATTAGCTAAAATACTAATTTGGTGTTTACATAAGATTTATCATTATCTAAAGCTCTATGTTTGTTATATTTGGATAAGTATATCAAGCCTGAGTACCGCCTGGAATCATCAGAAGTACCCCCTGGGGTACGCGCACCACACGTTGAGAACCTAGGATGTATAGTATTCTGCCCCTGATCTCTCTTTTTTCCCCACAATCCTTCAGGGCAAAGGTGAGACGTCGCTCCTCCCAGGAACAGGAACAGACAGCACTTCCCCTATAAAAAAGTCACATGGTTAGTCCACCCTCAGTGCTGTTTGTTCCTGCGTCCAGGCAGGTCGGCATCTCCCCTCTGGGTGAAGCCTGTGTGCTGGGCTGCAGGTGGATCCTTCTGGGTGGCTGAGACTGTGGTACTGAGGCAGTCTGGCCATGCGCCCCAGGCTGGATCTTTACTGGGGTTTGCCTACCTTTCTCTCCCGCTGCCAGGGAGAGCAAGTGTGGAAGGCGTGGGTTCCCCTTGGCGGCCTTGCGGCAGAGGAGCAGGACGGAGGTAAGCCAGCGGCCATGTGCAGCGTGGAGCGCATTGCGGCCATTAGGACGCTTGGCCGCGTCCGGATGTGTAATTTCCGGCGGGTATGCCGAATGTAGCAATTTGTAGAGCTGGTTCATTACTCCTTCTGAACCTCCGGTCCGCCCCTCATCCAATTGCGGCAGGCCGGATATGTTTTAAAAGGGAGGCTGCGCAGGCCTGTTTGCACTGTTGCTCAGAGGGAGTTTGGTCCTGCGCTGGACATGAAAGTTTGGAGACATGTCAGACGCTGTGAGGATTGAGAGCAACCAGGCCGCCCAGAAGGTGAGATAATGGCTTCTCTTTCTGGGCTAAATGTGCTAAAGCTGTACAGAGTCACATGCCTTGTTGGTCTTGTTTGTTTGCAGGCCAAAACTGAGGCCGCTGCTAAATCTGCTGAGGCTGCTGCTGCAGATAAGCATAGGCTCCCTCCTAATTATAAGAGATGCCCTTTGTGCAATGTTAAGTAATGTTGCCCTATGCAAAGACTGTCAGTTGTGCATAGAGAGGGTTATGAGGGAGGAGCCGGGTCACTCTGTTCAGAATACATTGAGATCCTTTAGAGAGGAGATTAATGCTTCATTGGAATCAATTAAGTCTTCATTATTGAATGCTAATCCATCTACTTCTCAGGTTGCTGTATCTGGAGTATCTGTGACTGAGATTGATGTTAGTCAGGCTGAGTTTGCAGCTAGTTCTGAGGATTCAGACATTAGAGAAATAAAATCTGAGTCTGTTCCAAAGTTTAAATTCCGTATTGAGGATACGGAGGCGTTGATTGCTGCCATTAATTACTCTTTTGGAGTTGAGTAAGGATGTGGTAGCTAATTTGTCTATTCATAATCAATTATACAAAGCTAAAGGATCCACTGGATAAAAAAGTGGATGCTTATTTGAAGAGGTCTTTGGAGGCTAGTGTGGCTATGTTTAGGCCGGCTGTTGCCTCTACATGTGTGGTCAGAGCTTTGGAGCTGTGGATTAATCAGCTCAGAGCTAATATACTGGCACCTGTTGAGCATTTGTTGAATTCTATTGCGATTCTCATTAAATCTGCTACATATTTAGCGGATTCCTCGGCTGAGGCAATTAGGTTTACACCCACTGCTGAAATTAATGATCAGCTTTGAAAAGTACATCGAACAAAAAGAAAAAATTTTTCCTAAAAAGAAAAAAGCTGTTGCAACTAAAGTTTTTTTTTTGTGTGATCAAAAAGATGCCTCTAAAGATCAGAGAAAAGGCAGAAAGTGGACTTCTGACAAGTCTGGGAAAAGGGGCTTTAAATATAAAGCTCCGAAAACCCAGTCAAAATCCCAATGACTCGTGTAAGGCGGTGGGGGGAGGCTAAGATGCTTCTCTCTCAGGTGGGCAAAAGGGGAAAAAAGCCCGTTTATTTGCCGAACAATAAAGTTTGGTTACCAAATAGTTTGCGCTCCATCCATCGTCAAGATTTGTGGTCTCAAAGGCCCCAGGAAAGCCCACTCTGTTTCCAGAAATTTTGAGTATATTGCAAAACATGCTAAAACAGAATGTATTTTATCCTGTGCCGGATCAAACAATCCGAAACAGTCTGTATGCATGTTGAATTATTAGGGCTCTGTACAAATTAACAAGCTGACACATCATTGCATTCCAGCGGTGTGTAGCTGCTAAGGGTAACAATGGTTAATTTGCATATAGTCAGCAGTGATGCACTGGGAGACATCTCAAACTCACTCCAACCTGAATTATTGCAAATTCTTTCGGTTTTAAGAAAGCAAACTTTTTTGCTTTTTCTTAGCATTTTAGTAAGAGGGCTTTTAGGACCATTGTAGCCCCTTACACACTCTGAGTTCTGGGTCACCATGAGCTTGCTGGTTAGTCTGTATCCTGTGCCAGTAAAGGAACAAAAGCAAAGCTTCTGTTTCACTATTTTTGTAGTAAAAAGTCGTCGGGCAAGTTCCGCCTGATTCTGAACCTAAAAATACTTAACCTGTTATGAGACAGAAAAAGTTCGGATGGAATCCATTTTTTCAGTAAGGGAGCTACTGTTTCCAGGGGCCTTTATGGCATCTCTCGATCTAAGAGATGCATATTGGCATTCACCAAAAATCGCAAAAATTCCTAAAATTTGCAGTTGGAGTAAATAGGAGGGTAGAACACTACCAGTTTGTTTGCCTTTCGTTTGGGATCACTTCTGCCCCAAGAGTGTTCACAAAGATGCTGGGAGAAGCATTGATTCCGTTAAGAGAGCAGTCGATTTTAATCATTCCGTGTTTAGACGACTTGCTTATTCTCGGAAGTTCAGCAGATCAACTGACAAACCATTTAAATCTGGTATCGGAACATCTCCGATCCCTAGGTTGGATTATCAACCTAGAGAAGTACTCTTTGATTCCAAGTCAGAAAACGCCTTTTCTAGGCATGCTAGTGCATTCATTAAAACAGAGGATTTTCTTTCCTCCGGAAAATATCCTAAAGATAAATTTGGCAGTGAAATCATTACAGAGGGAAGACAAGGTTTCCCTAAGGATGGTTTTGTCTGTGCTGGGATCACGTCATCAAGCCAGGACCCGGCGCTAACGTCAGACGGAGCGGAGGTGCCGGCCAGAGCGGAGGGGGGCGCCGATCATCGCGGGAACGGCAGGGAGGTGAGTGGATCCTCTTCTTTTCCCCCCTGCCGCCGCAGCTGTCAAACTGATCACTACGATCGGACGGCGATCGTGATCAGCAGCCATACGCGATGGCTGCTGATCACTTGGGGGAGATGTCGGCTGTCAAATGACAGCTTAATCTCCCCCTCCGGGTGCGCACGATCGCGTCAGGAGCGGAAACTGCGGGCCGGCGTAGATCCTACACCGCATCAGGCTAGAACAGCCACAAGTGCGGCGTAGAATCTAATGCACGTGGTCCCGAAAAGGTTAAACTGCGACAGTTTAGGGATGGATTTGCACTTTTCTTGACTGTAGTGCAGTTGTAGAAATTCAGGCCAAACTGCCGCTATTACATAGGATTTAAGAAGTTTCTTCTTATCCTCCAGAACAGTTCCTCTGCTGGTTAGAACCGATTAAGAAGAAAAAACTGTCGGTAAAGCTTTGATAAATCTGGCCCAGTGAGACCCAGATTTCTGTCTGTGGAGTCTTTATCTGGAACCACTTACATCAGCAATACAGTACCATTTTCTAAATGTAATAAATGTATGACTGCATAATATTTAAATTTCATGTAAGTCGGGGAGCAATCGTGATATATTTTTTAATAACTAAGAGTACCCAAGCAGCTGGGGGTGAACCAAAACCCCTAGGAGAGTATAGGGGACTAAAAGAGACCAAAAAGCCCTCCTACTAAAAAGCAATGCTTAAAACAGAAGGTATTTGCGATAATTCAGCATTAAGTGAACATCTGTGGTTACCCACAATGCACCGCGACTAAATATGCAAATTATCTCTTTATGCCCCTGAAGCCAGGCTTACACCCAGAACCGCTGGTGTATAGACAAGCCTATAGCTTTACATTTTCCAGAGCCACATCAACCCCACATGCAGACAGCCTGTTTCGGACTTTTGGTCAAAAAGTCAGAAAAGTCTAAGTTTGAATTAGATAAGCACCTTATTCTTTCTTGTGCTTGTTGAATATATTCCTGCAGTTGGTGTGTATGTCTGTATACTGTATACATTATACACAGTCTGCTTATTTGTAATACAAGCTAGTGCACTTGTAACTTCTTCCATTTTCCTCTTGATGACAGCTGAAACTTGAAATTGGGCCAAATAAGAGCAGAGCTATGATTGTGAATTAAGGAGTTACAGGTAGGTATTGTTTAGGCAAGATATGAAGTTACAAAACAATTTTAAGACTTAGTTGGGTCTTCATAAAGAACAAATGGTAGCTGAGACCATTTTGCGGTCAGGCAGTGGCCATTGTCGGCAAGTATTGAAAGGTAAGTATGCTAATCTGCCAGCGCAAAATGGCCACCCCTCAGAAACACATAATTACATACAAAGAAACTAAAAACTAGGAGAGTTTAAGGGCCATATGTAAGTCTACTGTAAAAAGTAGATTTTAACAAGTATTAAAAATGACAGCTGAAAAGGACCAGAGGTAATGCCACTGCCTGTGAAGAATGAGGCCATGAATTTGACTCATGGGTCAGAAAAACAAACAAACAAAAGACAGAACAATCCTTAATTCTTTAAAAAGATATGGTCAGGGTAAGGTAACAAGATAACATCTAGTAGCCTGATGCATGTTTCCCGGCTTTCAAATGAGGCCACTTTTTCAAATGCGAACAAATCAGTTATTTATCCATGACCAGAAGTTAAAAAATACAATATCTACAAAAATGGTGGCCATTGCAGCTATCTGAGGCTTTTTAGATACATGTCGTTGTTGTTGCAGAAATGACCAAACGAGATGTCCCTGGCTTTGCTATTGGTGGTCTTAGTGGAGGGGAGGAGAAAGACCACTTCTGGAGGATGGTGACCCTGAGCACTGACTACCTACCTAAGGACAAACCTCGATACCTCATGGGCGTTGGGTAAGCCAATTATCTCATTTTGAGGAATAGTTGATTATGTTGTCTGTTTGGTAAATAGGGGACTTTTAAATATCAAGAGAGGTGTAAACAGTGCACCTTTTACACAGCAGCAATTTAGTTTCCAGTATTTACCGGTTTCTAAGACTTGTACCAGCTTTCTTCCTTTTAAAGAGAACCCGAGGTGTGTTTAAAAAATGTTATCTGCATACAGAAGCTGGATCTGCCTATACAGCCCAGCCTCTGTTGCTATCCCAAACCCCACTAAGGTCCCCCTGCACTCTGCAATCCCTCATAAATCACAGCCATGCTGTGAGGCTGTGTTTACATCTGTAGTGTCTCAGCTGCTCCCCCGCCTCCTGCATAGCTCCGGTCCTTGCCCCCGTCCCTTCCCTCCAATCAGCAGGGAGGGAAGGGATGCAGGCGGGGACTGGAGTTCTGCAGGAGGCGGGGAGAGCAGCAGACTGACACTATAGAGATAAACACAGCCAGCTCTGACAAGCTGTTTGTCAGCAAGCGTGGCTGTGATTTATGAGGAATTGCAGAGTGCAGGGGGACCTTAGGGGGGTTTGGGATAGCAACAGAGGCTGGGCTGTATAGGCAGATCCAGCCTCTGTATGCAGATAATATTCTTCAAACCCACCTCGGGTTCTCTTTAAAGAATACTAAAATATTACAGTGGAAGCCAAAATTGCTGTGTAGAAAGTTACAGCAATAGCTGCCACAGTAATATATATTTATTATGGTCGCGGTTATCCCGCACAGGTGGGGATTGCCTGTTATTTCCAGTTGCTTGAGAATTCAAGCAACCGGGGGTCCTCAATGTGACACTAAACTCTTCTCCCCTCTCCCGAGCAAATGCAGAGCAGCGTAGTGATGGTCTAGATGCAAATAACTTGGAATTGATGCAAATTTTATGCAAATGTATGCAGCTTTAAAATGAACCAATCAAATCCTGCTGAAGTAAAATTTGATTCGTTCATTTTCAAGCTGCATAAATTTGCACAAAAAATTTAATCGAAATTTTACTTCAGCAGGATTTGATAGGTTCATTTTAAAGCTGCATACATTTGCATAAATTTGCATACATTTGCATCAACTGTTATTTGCATCTACTTGCCCATCACTAGAGCACCACACAACAGAAATCCCTTTCCAGAGACTGCTGTCTGCTGCATCCTCTGTACAGCGCTCAGTGTGTGCATGTGACCAGGGCAGGTCAGGTGACACATTGGGAGCCTAAAGGTGGCCACACACACCATACAATTTTTTAAATATCTGTTCAATTTAAGAATTGCAATAAATTTTTCTGACTGATTGTAACATTTCAAAAATCTGACCAATGTACCACACACGTATGTTAAATTTTTTCCCAATTATGATAAAAATGATTGGAAACTCTGACAAAATTGCCAGGGTGTGTATATTAAATTGACAATCCAACAAACACCATACAATCTTTAGAAAGATTGAAGAAAAATCTGGCGTTCCGGATCGATTAAAATCGAAGAGAACGGGAAATCCGATCAGATTTTTCAGTCGAATGAAAAAAAAGCTTTCGATTTTTTTCGGGAGATCCGATCGTTTTTATCGAATTAACGTAAAATCGGATCATTTTATTGTATCATGTGTGGCCACCTTAAGGAGGAGGCAGCAGGCAGCCATAAGAAGAGAAGAGGACCGGCGCTTAGAGCTCTGGTAAGGTTTCCACTGTGTGCTGCTCTGCATAATGAGGCAGGCCCCATGGCTTCCCGGCTAACAGACAGTTTATACTTCTGGTTGGTACAGTCCCTCATAATTATTTAATGGTACCCGATCGATCCTGTTATTGCCTTTGCAGTCGTTGCCACAAATACTTGTCGCTACCAGAGAGGAGGACCGACATTCAGCAACTTCCTCTATTGGCAATAACAGCAGGATCGTCCGGATACTTGTAGTGATTTGCAGGGTTTATTTAAAATTATGTTTATTGTGCTTAGGAATAGTTATGAAAATCTTAGTAATGTCTCATCCTTCTTTAGGTGAGGAAGTAAACTGGAGCAACATTAGATCACCCAATTACAATCCTTATCTAAAGCAAATCTGAAGCAAAAATAAACGTATGAGACAGCTATGAAGTAAAACATTATTAGCAAAGAAAAGTCTCATAGTGTTTTCAGCACAGGAAGAGTTAAAAACTTCAGTTGCTATCTATGCAAAAAGAGCTTCTCTGAGCTATTTGGCCCAACTGGGTTGAATACATTCCTGTTTTGTGAAGCACTTAAAGGGAACCTAAACGGAGAAGTATATGGATTTTTCCTTCTAAAATAATACCAGTTGCCCGACTCTCCTGCTGATTCTGTGTCTCTAATACTTTTAGCCACAGCCCCTCAACAAGCATGCAGATCAGGTGCTCTGACTGAAGTCAGACTGGATTAGCTGCATGCTTGTTTCAGCTGTGAGATCCAGATACAAAGAGATCAGCAGGACCGACAAGCAACTGGTATAGTTTAAAAGGAAACATCCATATCCCTCTCAGTTTAGGTTCCCTTTAAACAGCCAAGAAACAGTGAAAGACAGCTTGTGATAAGGTTTTACTGCAGGGAAGTTCAAAGGGCCATTATTTCATCTTTGCACAAAGTCTTGCAACTTCCACCTTCGTAACATCTGTAAGATTCGCCCTTTCCTGACCTCTGCCACCACCAAACTCCTCATCCATGCCCTCATAATTTCCCGCCTTGACTACTGCAATGCCCTTCTGTGTGGTCTCCCTATGACCTGAATTGCCCCACTGCAGTCCATCATGAATGCGGCAGCCAGAATTATCCACTCCTCCCATCGCTCCACCAGGGCGGATCCCCTCCTTTAATCCCTCCACTGGCTTCATAATCAGTCCAGAATCAGATTCAAGATACTGTGTCTGACCTACAAATCTATCCACAAAACCTGTCCAACCTACATTTCCGATCTTACTCAGAGATACACATCTAGCCGATCACGCCGCTCCTCCAATGAACTTTGCCTAACCGCCCCCCACATCACCCAGTCCCTATGCACGCTTCCAGGACGTCTCAAGAGCTGCTCCAACACTATGGAACTCCCTACCTCCACCCATTAGGGTAGCCCCCTCCTTCAACATCTTCAAGAAAGCCCTCAAAACTCACCTTTTCACTCTGGCCTACTACCCCTCACAATTGTTCTAAACCCACAGCTGAACTCTGGTCCCCTACCTTCCGTGACCTTACCTCTCCCTCTGGATTGTAAGTCTTGGGGCAGGGTCCTCCTCCTTTTGTGTCCTACCTGATCATGCACCTCCATTACTGTACACCCATGCTATGCATCTGAGTGAACCTAACTTGCCTAATCTCCATGCTCCCCTCCAGTGACTGACTAAGCATTACCTTGTACTCATACTGTGCTGCCTGATCTGGTCTTTCTTGTATTCCTGTATTGTCATATTGCTGTATGTCACCCCTAAATATTGTCTGTAACCTAAACTGATGTACAGCGCTGCGTAATATGTTGGCGCTTTATAAATACAATAAATAAATACATATAGCTTAACCTTTTCGGGACCGGCCGCCTACCCCCCCTTAAGGACCAAGGCATTTTGCGCGGGAGGGGGGTGCGCGCGTTTGGGGGGGGGGGGGGGGGGGGGTCAGGCGGCCGGATCCCGTGTGTGGCTGGCTGGATTGGTGTCCCCCCATGGTGGCCTGTGCCCCCCCTTCTGCCAGCAGCCTTTACTTACCTTCCAGGCTCCAGCGATGAGCCGCACGGGACCCTCTTCTCCAGCCGGCATCTCTGTTCTGTCTGGCGATCAGTTCCGGGTTGCGGCTCGATGACGTCATCAAGCCGGGACCCGGCGCTGACGTCAGATGGAGCGGAGATTCCGGCCAGAGCGGAGGGGGGTGCCGATCGTCGCGGGAATGGCAGGGAGGTAAGTGGATCCTCTTCTTTTCCTCCCCTGCCGCCGCAGCTGTCAAACTGGTCACTACGATCCGACGGCGATCGTAGTGATCACGTGATCAGCGGCCATACACGATGGCTGCTGATCACTCGGGGGAGATGTCGGCTGTCATATGACAGCTTAATTTCCCCCTCCGGGTGCGCACGATCGCGTCGGGAGCGGAAACTGCGGGCCGGCTAGATTCTACGCCGCATCAGGCTAGAACAGCCACAAGTGCGGCGTAGAATCTAATGCACGCGGTCCCGAAAAGGTTAAAGACAGAGTGTGGTTTTAACACTGCAACTGTGACAGTATGATGCAATGTTATAAAAATAAAAAGCTGTAACTGAAAATAAAAATGACTCTTTTCTTTGCTACTAATGTTCTATTCATTATCCGTACTACACACACAATTAATGATATCATAAGGTTTGTTTTGATTCAGGTCTGCTTTAATAGCGGATTCCTGATCGGCTGCTATGAACAGCGATTCGGCTTCTGCACAGTGTTCTTAGCTGCTCTTCTGGTAAACGGGCTTCCTCTGAGCTTTATGGCTCACATGAGAATATTATGTCTGTTTTCCCTTTAGGCTTTCCTCTGTTTATCTGATCAGTGCTGAAGGTCATCCTCCGCCGCTGATAGACTTCTCCTTTCATTTTGTGTCTTCACAGATACGCCACTGACCTTGTCGTGTGCGTCGCCCTCGGCTGCGATATGTTTGACTGTGTTTTCCCCACAAGGACGGCAGTAAGTCTGTGATTCATCCAGAAGCGATTATGGCACATTGCAGCCTTTTACAGCGCATTTGTAGCGCAGGGCTCTGTACTTTGATGCCACATCTACCCATTTTTAACCCAAAAGGCCTACAGCGTTTCAGACCACTTAAAGAGAAATTGCACTTTCATTTCGAAATTGCTATAAATACAGATGGGCGTCGCACAAGCGGTTTTAGTTTTTTCAACCAGCATTTTTCCAGCTCAGTTTGCAGTCAGCTTAATGTTCCCAAAACTAAAAGTACCATGTTGGGATTACTGTTGCCATGGCGCTGTGTTGAAATTCCCACTTTGCTTTGCAGGTACTCATTTTTAAAGGGAACCCTAGGTGAGTGTAATGTGAAATCAGTGAGCGGGATAAGGAGGGGGACAGCGCTGGGGGTGTCGTCACTCACTGTTACCATCACAATGGCCCGACATCTTGCAACATGTCCAAACGATACATGTGACCAATTTCGGACTGAAATGTTTTGCGTCATTGATCGGACAGGCTCTTGTCGGTGCCGATTTTCATCCAAATGATAATTATCGAAGCAGATGGTCGATTAGCTGTCATGTCGAAAGATGAACGGCCACCTTTATTTAGCCATAGACTCTGGATAAGCTTGCAGTTCAGGTGCCCTGTCATAAGTCTGAATGGATTAGCCACATGCTTGTTTCAGGGTTGTGACTCAGACACTTTTGATGCCAGAAGATCAGCTGGACTGCCAGGCAAAATAAATATGGCAGCCTCCATATCCCCCTCACCTTGGATTCACTAAAACACCTGGACTGATTCAGTGGCTGACAGCAAATTTGCACTTAAAGGGACACTTAAGTCAAACAAAAAAAATGAGTTTTACTCACCTGGGGCTTCCAATAGCCCCCTGCAGCTGTCCGGTGCCCTCGCCATCTCCCTCCGATCCCCCTGGCCCAGCCGGCAGCCACTTCCTGTTTTGGTGACAGGAGCTGACAGGCTGGGGACGCGAGTGATTCTTCGCCTTCCTGGCCACAATAGCGCCATCTATGCTGCTATAGCATATATCATATACCATATAGCAGCATAGAGGGTGCTAATGTGTCTGGGAACGCGAAGAATCACTCGCGTCCCCAGCCTGTCAGCTACTGTCACCGAAACAGGAAGTGGCTGCCGGCGGGGCCAGGAGGATCAGAGGGAGACAGCAAGGGCACCGGACAGCTGCAGGGGGCTATTGGAAGCCCTAGGTGAGTAAAACTCATTTTTTTTTTGTTTGACTTAAGTGTCCCTTTAAGGCTGGTTCACACTACAAGAGCTTTTTAAGCACTAGTGATTTTGAAAAGCTCTTGCTAATGCAATGCTATAGGGGATTTTTTACAAAATCCCATCGCTCCATTGTGAACACACACATAGGATAACAGGAGCAGGAGCTTTTAAAATCACTAAGTCCTTAGAAAAGCTCTTGTAGTGTGAACAAGCCCTTACTCTTGTTTGCCCTTTATGCAGAATCGCGCCAGGTGTGATGTTCCATGTTAATCATTGGGCTGGTTTGCATTTAGTGCAGTTTCCACATACAGGGAAAAAAGACTTGCTGCATGCACACCACATGCGATTCCTATTAGAGACAGTCAGCTGCTGTTAGCTGACTGTAGGCTGACGTGCAGAAAATGTGCAATTGAAGGACACCTTAAAGAGAAACTCCAACCTAGAATTGAACTTTATCCCAATCAGTAGCTGATACCCCCTTTTACATGAGAAATATAATGATTTTCACAAACAGACCATCAGGGGGCGCTGTATGACTGATTTTGTGCTGAAACCCCTCCCACAAGAAGCTCTGAGTACCGCGGTACTCTGTGCAAACTGCCACAATGTAACAATGTTCACAGACAGGAATTGGCTGTTTACAGCTGTCTCTAACAGCCAAAACAGCTAGGAGCAGCTACATAACCTGCCCACAGTAAAAATGTCACCATGTAATGTCAGAATGTAAATCGGGGAGAGGAAAGATTTTACAATGAGCAAACACTGACTAAATCATTTATACATAATTATGGAAAAAATGAAGCACTTTTTTTACTACATTATTTTCACTGGAGTTCCTCTTTAAAGGACAACTGAAGAGAGCGATATGGAGGCTGCCATATTTATTTCCTTTTAACCTTTTGGGGAGCGCCATAAGTAAATCCTACGCCGCACTTGTGGCTGCCTTACTCTGATGCGGCGTAGAATTTACGCCACCTGCCATTTCCACTCCCGACACGATCATGCGCACCCGATGGGGAGATTAAGCTGTTGTGACAGCTGACATCTCCCGTCTGATCAGGAGCCATCGCAATTGGCTTCTGATCACGTGATCGATACGATCGCTGGCCGATCGTAGAGATCACTATTGGCTGCGGCGCAATGAGGAGAATAAGAGGGCCGGGACTCTCCTTCCTAATCTTCCCCCGGCGATCGTCGCATGCCTCCACTCTGACCGGCATCTCTGCTCACTCTGATTTAAGTGTCGGGTGCCAGCTTCACTGTCAAGAGCCGGATTTACCTTAAGGCACTGTAGGCATGTGCCTATAGGCGCCTAATGATGGTGGGGCGGCTCACTCCCCTCCTCTAGCCCCTAGAGCCTCCCTCCTTCCCTATGCTGAGTCCTGAGCGTCTAGTCACCAGGCTCTTGACATTCCGCTGACGAGATCTCCCTTTAGTTGGGGCACCACTAGCTACTTAAAGTACCCCTTACCCTTCCCTCTCCTTAAACTTTTAATATTGCCTTATTTCTGGTGCTGCGACTAGCACACAGCACCAGCCTCCCCCCTCTAACCCTCATTCTGCTCAGCCAAAGTCTTCGACTGAGGCAGAACGTCGGATATTATCGGGGAGGAAGTGACTGTTTCCTTCCCGCTTTGCCTACATAACTCCGCCCCTCCACCTCCCGCTTTGGTTCCATGTGTGTTTCACTGCACTCAGCACGCAGGGGAGCTGCACTGTGTGCAGACTTGTGATAATTGAGGTCGGATATTCTTCCGACTGCAATTAACATGAGCCCACACACAGCGCAGCTCCCCTGCACGCTGTGTGCAGTAAAACACATATGGAATCAAAGTGGAGGTGAAGGGGGCGGAGTTATGTACGCACAGCGGGGAGGAAAAACAGTCACTTCTTCCCTGAACATAATTGCTGTTAGAACGGGCCACAGGGGGTTGCTGGAGGGGGAAGGATGGTGCTGTGTGCTGTGAAAAAGTCACACAACACCAGTAATAAAATCATTTAAAAGTATAGCAAAGCCAGGTTAGGGATACTTTAAAATGGAGGGTACCTCTGGCTACCTGGAGGTTCCTGGCGGACAAAGTTTATGGTGCCAGGACATCTGTGCCTATAGGCTCCTGTGATGTAAATTCGGGCCTGTAAGTACCCAAATTAGGGTCTCCCCCCCCCCCCCCCCCCCCCCCTGGTTTACTTTAAAATTAAAAATACAGACTATTTTTCAATATTATTTAGCAATTCAGTTCTGTTACAAGCATGTTTCACTTTTAACTGTGCTGCAGTTTAGCATGAAAGTGAGACCAGTCCTTTGTGTGGCCAGCATACTTGTTCCTGCTGATTGCATTAATGTTGCATTACTAATATTTCATTGGTTTTTTCTTTGCAGAGATTCGGCTCAGCTTTGGTTCCGTGGGGCTCTTTGCAGCTCAAAAGTAAACAGTTTGCCAAGGATTTCCAGCCTATAGACAAGGATTGCAACTGCCCCACCTGCCTGAGGTACCGTCCAGATATTACTGTTGTTTTATGTTCTGTTTTTGTTGTTGTTCATTTTTACAACATTACCTTACAGAGAACATGGGATCATTTAGTGGAGTTCATAATATAATGCCGCTACCATTGCCTAACCTAGGGCAACATGTGTGGGGAAAGTTAATCAACTTCCCAATATTTTTATTTGGGATGTGGGTGAAAACTGGAGTATCTGAAGAAAACCCTTTACAAACTACATGCAATTAGGGTGCTGGCCTGGATTCACACCTGGTATTTGGGTAAATTCAGACATCATTTGTACTCGATGTTCCTTAATGTCTTGTGGATACATGCTGTTGAAAATTATGTCCTGTTTGCAGCCTCTTTTCTTTGCCAGGACGTAGTTTTCAATAAACGGGCTCTGCTGCAATCCCACTTCCGTGGCTCTCTAATGATATCTGAGTTGTGGATAGATAGTGTACTGGTTAAGGGTACCGCCTTTGACATGGGAGACCAGGGTTTGAATCCTGGCTAGGGTCAGTACCTACTATTCAGTAAGGAGTTCAAGGCAAGACTCCCTAACACTGCAGGGTGGCTTCTTGAGCATGTCCCAGTGGCGGCAGCTCTTGAGTGCTTTGAGTCTGACACGAGACTATACAAATGTTCAGATTATTGTTCAGATTCTGTACAATGGTCAAGAGACAATTTCATTGGCTCCTGGCCATGTGATCAATCAGTAAAAGTTAAATCATCAAAAGTATCAATAAAATATCCTAATTAAACTTAGTGGACATTGGAGTTGATTCACAAAGGTTACTTATTTTTCACCTTAATTGTAAGGAGTGCTAATGCATGAGATAAAAAAATGAGAGATAATTCAAGAGATAAATAGATAAGGAGAGCTAAACCATGAGTTCTGTCAAATGAGAGCTGCGCGCGCATCTCCTTCTTGGGGGGCGGAGCTCCGTCCCGCCTTCAGTCTCCGAGCAGCTATTGCCGCTCGGGAGACTGTTAGACGGCGTGATCGCCGTCTATTTACTTGGTGCAGCGCTGCACTGGGGACAGCCGTGTCACACGGCTGTCCCCCTGGGGGACGAGAGCGATCGGCTCTCATAGGCAGAAGCCTATGACAGCCGGTCGCCATAATTGGCTGGCTGTGGAGAGGGAGGGAGGGAAGAAATTTAAAGAAACAGGGTTTTTTTAAAAAAAAAAAAAAACAACAATATTTATTATTAAAAAAATAAACATGGGGGAGCGATCAGACCCCACCAACAGAGAGCTCTGTTGGTGGGTAGAAAGGGGGGCGGGGGAATCACTTGTGAGATGTTGTGCGGCCCTGCAGCTTAGCCTTAAAGCTGCAGTGGGCTATTTTGCTAAAAATGGCCTGGTCACTAGGGGGGTTTAGCACTGCAGTCCTCAAGTGGTTAAAGGGTTACTTAAATTAAAAACAAAAACAAAAAAAACAACACTTTAGCTTGCCTGGAGCTTCTTGCAGCCCCCTGCAGTCATTCTGTCCCCTTGTGTTCTTCTCTATTCCCCTTTGTGTCCCCCTTGTGTCCTCTTCTATGCCTTGTGTCCTCCTCTATGCACCTTTGTGTTCTCCATTTGTCCCCCTGTATCCTCCTCTGCATGGGCACAGTACAGGGAGTCCCCTATATTGCGGCAGGTTGGAGGTTGGTATTGGCAGCCATTCACAAGTTAGGAACTCCCTGCATTTGGACTGTAAGACGCAGTGACTTTTTTCCACACTTTTGGGGTACAAAAAGTGAGTCTTATAGTCCAAAAAATACAGTAAGTTAAACTGCTTTTTTAGACAGTGTAAAGGCACAAAGGCACAAAGCGGCTGGGCACATCCAGTAAAAACAGGCCTTTATTGTTATTCCAATTAAAAACGATACAAAGGACCAAAGCAGTAGTCAGCCAGGAGAGAGAGTGACAAGCATGAAAAGAACGTCTACAGCTGTTTCGCACTCAGCACGGAGTGCTCCATCAGGACAATGAGCCCCCCTCATAAGCCCCCTTATATACTCACAGTTCGGCTAACGGAGGGAGGAGAACGCCATATGCAGCGCATCCACAGTGTCCGCATAGGGTACTTCCGGGACGCCGTCTGCGTACCAAATACCGGAAGGAGCGGGCCGGAAGTCGTCATCTGCAGGGCCAGGATGCTAGAGCGCATGCGTATGCAGCGTCTGATTCTAGCTGGTCGCCACACATTATCTAAACCATTTAGGGAAGCTCCACCCCCCCATAACCTGACACATACTGAGACAACAGCCCTCCCACGTGACCAGGGACAAATGCGGATGTGAAAGAGACGTAGACAGCGTCTCCCCGCACCTAGCAACATGCGGGCAAAGGCTAGCAATTGTAAAACAGGCAAAAATATTTACGTGTGTGGTACCAACCCTATTTAACAGAGCCAAAAGGCTAAACTACCTGACCAAGCTGCACGATTCCGCTATTAGATGAAGCTGCAGGCAAACTCCTCCCCCTCACATTCAACCTGTAGCAGGGAGGAAAAAAGAAAGGAGAAAAACAGAGAAATATCATTATAAAAACATCAAATAAAAGTAAATATTACTCAAGTAAACATCGTACAGGCAAAATAACACAAATTACAAAAATACTGATAAATCATTACGTTCGTTTAGACCCAAAGGACCTACCGCCTCAAAAAAAGAAATCCAATAACTTTCCCTACGCTGCAGTTTTTTGATCCAATTACCACCCCTGGAATCCCTTTTCACTATTTCTATGCCAAAGAACCTAAGCTGTGAAGCATCTCCTGCATGTACAGAGTTCATATGCGCCATGACCCTAGGGCAGCCCGTGGGTTGCCCAAAGATCTACAGTGTTCTTGGTATCTGTCCTGCATCATGCGAGTGGACAAACCAACATATATATATTGACACGGGCAAACAAGCGCATATACAATACCCTTAGTTTTACAATTAATGAATTCCCTGAATTTCACAGATTTTCCAAATCTGTGGAATTCCTTACCCGTTATCAAAAAGTTGCAGCAAGAGCATGAGCCACATCTATAGTTGCCAGGGGGTCTGCTTCTGCCTAGCCAACATTGCGTATTTTCACTAATAAACTCACTGTGTGACAGTTGGTCTTTAAGATTAGGGACTTTTTTGTAAGAGATACATGGAGTCTGACGGCATTTATCTGCTAACAGTCTATCTTCCTGTAAAATCCACCAGTTATTCATAATAGATTTTTTAATTTTATCAAACATGGGCGAATATGTAAAGTGCATGAAAAATCTATTTTGTGGAGTTTTTACCTTAGGGGTCATTAGTGCTTTTTTACTTTTATTAGCAGCTTTTTGAAAAGCTTCTTCTATAATTTCATCCTTGTAACCTCTAGCTAATAGTCTCCCTCTAAGTTCCTCAGCCTGTTCCATAAAATCCTCCATGGTGCTCGCATTCCTTCTGAGACGAAGGAACTGACTAAAGGGCAGAGATCTAATCGTTGAGGGGGGGGGGTAACTAGATGAATGTAACATAGAATTTACCGCCGTGGGCTTTCTATGAGTTTTGGTGACCACGGACCCCCTACTCACATCAATGTTTAGATCCAGGAACTCAATCCTGTCCCCCCCCCCCCCACAAGTTAGTAAAGGCCATATTAACACTATTCACATTAATTTCAGCTACAAATTCTTCAAAAGAGGCTTGGTCCCCATCCCATATCACCAGGATATCGTCTATAAAACAAATCCAGAGTTTTATCCTCACCAGGAACGCGTTCCCCATCGAAAAGATGTGGTTGGCCTCCCAGTGGCCCATGAAGAGGCCGGCATAGGTGGGGGCCACCGGGCTCCCCATTGCCGTGCCGACCTCCTGACGGTACCACTGGCGGTCAAACAGGAACGCATTCCTGGTAAGGACAAACTCCAGACCCGCTAGGCTATTTGATGTTTTTATAATGATATTTCTCTGTTTTTCTCCTTTCTTTTTTCCTCCCTGCTACAGGTTGAATGTGAGGGGGAGGAGTTTGCCTGCAGCTTCATCTAATAGCGGAATCGTGCAGCTTGGTCAGGTAGTTTAGCCTTTTGGCTCTGTTAAATAGGGTTGGTACCACACACGTAAATATTTTTGCCTGTTTTACAATTGCTAGCCTTTGCCCGCATGTTGCTAGGTGCGGGGAGACGCTGTCTACGTCTCTTTCACATCCGCATTTGTCCCTGGTCACGTGGGAGGGCTGTTGTCTCAGTATGTGTCAGGTTATGGGGGGGTGGAGCTTCCCTAAATGGTTTAGATAATGTGTGGCGACCAGCTAGAATCAGACGCTGCATACGCATGCGCTCTAGCATCCTGGCCCTGCAGATGACGACTTCCGGCCCGCTCCTTCCGGTATTTGGTACGCAGACGGCGTCCCGGAAGTACCCTATGCGGACACTGTGGATGCGCTGCATATGGCGTTCTCCTCCCTCCGTTAGCCGAACTGTGAGTATATAAGGGGGCTTATGAGGGGGGCTCTTTGTCCTGATGAAGCACTCCGTGCTGAGTGCGAAACAGCTGTAGACGTTCTTTTCATGCTTGTCACTCTCTCTCCTGGCTGACTACTGCTTTGGTCCTTTGTATCGTTTTTAATTGGAATAACAATAAAGGCCTGTTTTTACTGGATGTGCCCAGCCGCTTTGTGCCTTTACACTGTCTTTACCTGCTGGAACTTGCTTTTGGCTGGAAGCACTCCGGAGTGTCTTGGGGCCCTGAGTCTTGTGCACCTCCCCCTCTATCCATTGACTTAAACTGCTTTTTTTTTTTTTTTTTTTTTTTTTTTACTTTATATTTCCATTAATACTTTTTTTTCCCCCCACTATCCAGACACTCGCGTGCCTACATCCATGCCTTGTTTAAGAGTGACACTGCAGCCATGCACCACATAACAATCCACAACATTGCCTACCAGGTGAGTCAGCATTCATGTACTGTACTGAGTAGCTTTGTGTTAATCACTTTTACAGATTGGCAGTACCGTAGACCAATCCACATCAAGCAGTTATAGATCTCACAACACACAAGACAATGTATTTGCATGAGCTGGAAAAAAGGGCCTAACCTCTTCTGCAGCACTTTTTACATACTGCTTATAGCTGCACATCTAATAGTAAACCTTTTTTTTTAATATAAATCCAGTCTAGTATTTCTGTGAAGGATTATATTTATCCTATGAGCTAGACTGTGTTGGCTGCGGTTGATGGCTCACCTGTACTTAATAAGAGTCTGTGTATTTCCTTCACCTCATCAGCAAAGGATTCTATTCGAGAGGATATCCATATTTGTCAGGTATGTTTGAAACATACGTTGGTTCAGACATCAGCGATCAATAAAGAGAATAAATCTCGCTTCAGAGCTCATCATAGTTAGCAGGGGCATGCGTGCCCCTGCTAAACCGCTGCTATCGCGCCGCTAAACGGGGGTCCCTTCACCCCCAAATCCCCCCCCCCCGCAAGACTTGGTCGCTCCTGGAGGCAGGGCTAACTGCTGCAGCCCTGCCTTCAGTCGCGTCTATCAGCGGCGCATCGCCGCCTCTCCCCCGCCCCTCTCAGTGAAGGAAGACTGAGAGGGGTGGGGGAGAGGCTGAGATACGCGCTGACAGACGCGCGTGGGGCAGGGCTGTGGCGGTTATCCCTGCCCCAACCAGGAAGCACTCCCCCGCTGCACTGAGGGGATTTGGGGGTGAAGGGACCCCCGTTAAGCTGCTGGATAGCGACGTTTTAGCAGGGGCACACATGCCCCTGCTATCTATGAGGTCTGAAGCGAGATTTATTCTTGGTTCAGACTCTCTCTTTAAATTATGAAAACAGACGGAAATGTTTTAACTGAGTTGCATGGGTTTTTATTTGGCATTTTGGTAACATTGAATTGAAAATAAAAATGTTGCCAGCATTAGCGTGCTAAAATGTCTCCTAGAGCAGTGTCTCTTAAAGTGGACCTGAACTCGGAACTTCCTGTCTGCTCTTGAAGATAAGCAACAGCATAATAACCTTTAACAACTTTATCCACCAGTATAGTATATCTATGTCCTCTTTTACTTAATCTAAGCCACGAGGACGTAGATATATGCGCAGTGCGTCCACTCTCGTACACCGAGGGGAGCGTGGCCGCAAGCAGTAATCATCATTAATGTTGAACATTGTTAAGCAGACAAAGAGGTGTGTCCGCTACTCCTGCATGTGCCTGCAGTGTGCTAGGGTCAGACGCAACGTATGTATAGTTAGAGAAAAGAAACCCTTTAAAAATAGCACCACTCAGGACAATAGGATAATGAATATATCAAAAATACATCTTTATGATCTCGAAAATATTTGTATATCAAAAATACACTTCATAAAGCATTCGTGGTTAAAAACAATTAAAATAACAAAAGCCCCATAAAATTCTGCATTCACACTTGCGTTTCTCTGCCAAACGGACCGGATGACCTGACCGGATCTGGATCGGAACCGTACGGTTCTGATCCGGATCCGATCCGGTCAGGTTGCATCAGGTGTACATCAGGCTGCGATCCGGATCCGTTTGGCAAAAGAGAGTACAAATAAATAAAAATGTTGGGGTCTGGGAGGTCAGCAGAAGGTGCACCTGTGGAATCAGGTCCTCCGCTGTTTAGGCCTCACCTCCACCTCCGACATATACTGCCAAACAGCTCCAGCACGTGTGTCACTGCTGCTCCATTCCAAAATGCTTCCCATGTGTTCCCATCCAAAATCGCCGCTAGAATACGCATAGGAAGTGGGGTAGAACGTCAGGTGTTTGTAGCCAGTGTGTTCTGTGCTTCCGTTTCCCATGGCTTTCTATTTCCGGATGGTGCAGTCAGGCTCCGGTCCGGGTGCGTGGGCCGGATGATCCGGACCGAAAAATAGCGCATGTTGGAAAAGTGTCCGGATCCGTACTGTACGGAACGGCCACATGTGAATGTCCGCATAGACTTTGCATTGCTATGCGGAACGTACGTTCCGTTTGTACAGTATACGGTCCGGATCCGGCCCGGCGAATCCGGACAGGGAGCGCTAATGTGAACCGGGCCTTAGAAGACAAATAACTACACCATGCATGAATATACAATACGCCTCCTGTATGTATAAAGGATAATGGTTTCCTCAAAGGGCTCAGTGCATGAGCCGTAATTGGATAGAACCCAGGTTCAGTGTAGACAAAAAGATGTGTTTAAAGGAATGCTATCGATACCCAAGTGTTCTAAAATGACAGTGTGCAAATAATGTCTAAGTAGCTGTGTAAACATTTTCCTACTTTTCATGTTAAATATCAGAGGCAGAAGCTGAAATTTATTGAGTGTAGGATTTAGCTATATTGGGACAAATCAATTGCAGAAGGGGTGTCTGCTTCAATGCACAGCCAGAGTTGCATATCGGACTACAGAAAGCAAATATCAAACATATCAAACTCTGAAAGCAAAAACAGTATGAAAAAGCTGTGACAATTAGTTACATTTCCTCTGCTCTCTTCAGACACCTCGGTCAGAAACACAGGACACAGGATCTGCAGCTGTTCTCTCTGTCACACACAGAGTTACACATAGAGTTAACTGATCAAGTGTGAGGGGAATTTCCCCTCTCCTCTTGGCTCAGTCAGCTGTCAGTTTTGGGGTCAGTAAAGTTTGAATGTATTTTGATAACCGTAAACAAAGAAGTTGCTACTAAAATGTATACACCAGTACTTAGCAGCACTTCCCAAACAATTCCTGTGCCAATTGAAAAAAAATATGTGAATCGATAGTATTCCTTTAAGATGAGAAAGTACTCAATAGAGCAATGTGGTGACTGTGCTAATAGATCAAACAATAATAATAATACTAATATACAATCAATTGCACAAAAACTCTGCAACCTAAAATGAACAAAATGACCTGAAAATGGTGAGCAAAGATTGGGATAGGCAGGACCAGTGAAGGTGAAAATGGCAGCCTATAGTGAATGAGAAAAAGAGTCTATACTTAGCCAGGTAGGAGACACTGAGGCAGGCACGGTGGAGGCAGAGAAAGATGGAGGGTTCCCTGAGCAGAGTCTGGGGTCATACATACATTTAATAGAACTCTTAATTCTCCATGAATCCTTTCCAAACATCGAAATATGCTTTTAGTTAAAGTGTACCAGAGATGATTGGAAATAAACGTTTTATACATACCTGGGGCTCCCACGCTGCCGTCCTCAGTCTTCTGTATCGCCAATTCTCTTGCGCAGACTGGCCGCAGTTACGGGACCCGGTACCGGCGATACAGGAGACTGAGGAGGGGCAGCGTGGGAGCGATCCGTGCAGATGGGGATGGAGGAAGCCACAGGTATGTATAAAACCTTTTTCTCTGGTTTCCTTTTAACAGAGAACCTTAAGTTTACCATACACTGGTAACTCTTGGTGGCAAACTCGAATCACTTTGAACAAATCCGTTGATAAACGATAAAATTCAGGCAGCGAACTGATTGCTCCATATGTGCTAAGCAATGTCTTCCCTCTCTCTTTCCAGCTGAATCTGATGCGTTCGGTAAGGGAGAACATTCTACAGGGACGATTCCCTCAGTTTGTGCAGGATTTCATGAAGACCATGTATGGTACGAAGGACAAATACCCCCAGTGGGCTGTGGATGCTTTAGAAACTGTCAACATCACCTTTCTGTGACCTCACCACTGGTAGCACTACAGCATTCCATTTCATTCTGAAGTGTTCTTAAAGTGAACCTGAAGAGAATAACTGAACAATAAATAGGAGAGCTGTGCATTAAATTGCCAGAGCCATAAGGTTCCAGCTGTGACATTTACTTGCCCATTCAGCTGGCTCTTGACGCTCTTTTAGGCACCACAGCACATGGTTTACGGTTTTATAGAAGACCACATCACCTCCCCTGGCCACACTTTGGCCTGGAAAAAGAGCGCTCCGGTTTTGTGTATCCGGAGACCAGGACACCACCCATCCAGTGCTGAGGTTATTGATATCAAAGACTGTATAGGGTGTTTTTAAAAAACAATCTGTTTTTTTTTTTCTTATGTTCCTCAGCAGAGATCAGCAAGAATTTTCCATTACATACATTTCCACTGAACCAAGAAGGGTGAGAAATTGAGCCTATTAAAGACAACAGTTTCTCACTAATCAATTGGTGTACAAGGAACTAGAGGTGTTTTAGGGCTCGGTTTAATTTCCCCTCTGAGTTAATGGAGATTCTGATGTTGGGAACATTTTTTGCTAATCGCTTCTCAGGAAACTACAGGTATAACTTAAATGTGGACTCCTACTTTTTGTTTTTTTGACTTTCCACTCCAGATATATTATGTTTTACAATAAAACAATGCAACTTGCTGTAATTTATGCTTTTTCATGGTGTTTCTCAAGTAGTGAGTTATGATTATTTAGTATATATATAGCGCCCACATCTTCTGCAGAGCTTTTGCAGAGTACATATGCTCTTGTCATAACTGTCCCTTGGAGGAGCTCACAGTCTAATCCCTACTATAGTCATATACAGGGCCGCCATCAGAAATATTTGGACCCCTTACTGGGCAAACCAACTGGCTCCCCTCCTCCCCTCTGCCCCCACATGGCAAATCACAATGTTTGAAGGCCTGAACACACTAAGGTCCTTGTGTCCTATTTCTACGTTCCCATGGCTGGGAGGGAGGGAGGCGTATGCTCATTTCATTAAGACTTGTGCAGGATGCTCCAACTATGGAAATACAATGGAGGAGGTGCGAGGCCCGGTGCAAAATGTCCAGCAACCCAGCTAGATTGTGCAGACTTCACAGGAGCTCAATGGATCGGACTGGAAGGGAATCGAGGGAACTGATGGACTACAGGGGGCTGGAAGGAGCCCCAGGTGAGTAAAAATCCTTTTCTCCCTTTAGTCTCAGTCATCCATCTACTCCTCAGCTAGGACTGCATGTCGGCTGTATCCTTATATGGGACATCTCCCTCTGTAGTGCATATTATCTGATGCTGATTAAGTTGACGGTGTCTGAGTGCCTGGGTATGTCTTGTTCGATTAGACAAATGCAGAACCTGAGGCCAGTGAGGCGGCACATAGATCGAGGTCAAAGATGTGGATTCTCTGGTTGAGGTCGAATTAGCTGAATTTCTGGAATCCAATAGGTGAGACCAGCTTTTAGTGCTTCTGAGATTCTACAGCAGCCTCAGTTACTAGTGCTTCACAACCAGGGCCACCCACAACGAGGCCCATCCTCAGCAGTCGCTACATAGCAGGGACCTTCATCTGAAGAAGAGGAAGTAAGGTCGGAGGTAGAGGAAGATGCTGAGGCATTTCAGGATAAAGTACTACAATGAAAATGGTTCCTGTTTAACGTGCCAAGCACACAAATAACTATGCTGCATTCCTTTTTTTTCTTTCTCTGCCTGAAACAGTTAAACATCAGGAATGCAAATTTCTGCCCAGTCAGGACCTGGTTGGACTATTGCGTAACCCTCACTGAAAAAGGAATTACAGCCATAAAACACTTTCCTAGCAGAAAATGGCTTCTGAGGACAGGAAAGAGATAAAAAAAAAGGGTCAATAGTTCATAGATGAGCTCTGACATACTTCAATGCTTGTGTCACTGAGCAGAGAAGATGAAACAGTAAAAATTAAAACTGTGAATATCTAAAAACAACAAAAAAGGTCATTTTTAGGAGTAGGTGGATAGATACAATTGTTAAACTCGTCAGTTTATTTTTACTTTGGTATTCCTTTAAGGTGGAAGAGATGGATGAGCTTCTAAAAGCTACATATGCCACAGAACAGGCGAAAGATTCTATTCCCACTACACAATTTCATTTTAGGTTAAGGTTTATAGTTTGTTATAACAGCGGGAAGACAGAAATTTAGGTCTTTAACTTATCTCAGTAGTCGCAATCAGAAAATAAATTATTTCTACCGATATCCATAAAATGGAAATCCTGTATGTATTTGCAGAGATGTTGCTTTCTAAATGGCTGAAATGCTAAGCATGGCGCCTCCATTTTGAACGATCTAAAGGGTTCTGATCCCGCCTTGGAGGATACAGGGGTCTCTATTGGTAAAAAAAGAAAACCCAAATAAGGCTGGATCCACACTCGTCTAAAGGTGCGTACACACGTCCAATTTAATGCGTGATAGTCGTTTGGATTGGCTTTTGAACGACTTTAAGAACAAGCAAGTCGTTCTACAGTCCTGCTCACATTGAACAACAAAGTGGCTGATAAACTAATTTTACCCAACTTGCTAATGGACAATGGACTTGATCAAACGACTGTATGCTTGCATGTCTATTAGTTGTACACATACACTGACTTGACAGTCGTTTGCCCGAGAGTCGTCCCAATTGATCCTCAAGTTGGTTCGGGCAAACCGCCTCTTCAGTTGGTCGTTTAGGCGTCCACACGTCCAACTTATTGTCCGAACAACAAACTTGAACCATGGTTGGAAAAGTTGGAGTCTTTACAGTTTTCTGCGTCGGTTTTTCTGCATGAGTTGTCTGTCCGTGCTCCATTGCTGTCAATTGTTTTTCTGCATGTGAAAAATGCATTGAAGTGTGAACTTATCCCACTGATTAACATTGGTTCTCAGTTTTCCTGTGCAGAAAATACACAGAAAACTAATGTGTGGATAGGCCCTAAAGAAAGCTTGGAATTTGGGATCTTTCAGGGTGAAGTCAAGCCGGGCATCCACTTGCGTAACCAGGAATATAAGGATCTATATAGAAAGCATTATGGAATATATACTTTCAGGTTTCCCAAATTAAGGAGCCTCCACTTTGCTTCTGGTGGTTTTAAAAATACTGTAGTACCTTTTTTTTTAGCAGGTTTGGCAGCAGATTCCATGAGTGTGACTTTCACACGCACCCTACTGACTGGACTGCTCAATGCCTTCCAAGCTATTTCAACCCACAGACTTTCCAATCTTGTGGATGCAATCAGTGCGCTGAAACCACTGGAATTTGGCAGCAGACAGGCTAGGGGACAGCACATGAGCTACAGTAATACAAAACTTACACAATATTTCAAGGTACAAAGCTGCAGCCACCATCACTCTTATCCAGGAAAAGGGAAACCCGTTCTGACTAATCTACCTGGCCCCAACAAGGGTCTGCAGCCCTGCCTGACACACTCCTCTGCGCTGCTGATGCCTGCAGCTGGATCCCCCTACCCAGGACAGGATATGAGGAACGGTGAGACTATGCTATACTTACATCATTCTTCACTGCTGTTACTGTGATGCATTGCTCTCTGTGCCCGCTTGTCACCCCGCTACTAGCCTACCCAGCCCACTGCTCCCCATGTGACTGCCTGCTCCTGCAAACACATGCCTGCTGACCGCAGTGACTGTCTGCTCCTGCAAACACATGCCTGCTGCCCGCTCTGCTCTTCCAGGCCCCCCCAGGCATGAGTGCAGAGAAACTGCCCCCTCGGGACGCAAATCCCATCCGCTTCCTATCCCGTACTGAACTCCTGAAATGGGAGCCCCCTGCTTGTTGCGACCGACCCTCTGATTCTTCCCTGTGGGAGACAGTCAGCGCCCACATCGTGCACCTGACTAGCAGCGACAGGGGCCCTCCAAACAAACGTCGCCACAGGGGGAGAAGGGCAGGGGCTCGGGTGAGACTGAAGAGAAGGGGACTACACACTCCTATACCGGCCATACTCCTAGCGAACGTTTGCTCTCTTCCAAACAAGGTGGACGAGCTGCTCCTACTGCTTGGCCGCAAACTCTCGCTAAGCAGGAACACCCCAGTGCTCTGCTTCACGGAGACCTGGCTCAACAGAAATGTCCCAGACGAGGCCTTACAGATGCCAGGCTACTTCCTCTTTCGTGCAGATCGGGACCAAGAACTCTCTGGGAAAATGAGAGGTGGTGGCATATGCTTCTACGTAAACTCCAACTGGTGCACCAACATAACACCCCTCGGCACGTTCTGCTCACCAGATGTTGAACTCCTAGCCATCAACTGTAGGCCCAGATACTCACCCAGGGAGTTCTCCTCCTTCATTCTGGTGGGGGTCTACATCCCCCCGGATTCCAACACCAGAAATGCCCTAAGAACACTGAGCGACTATATCTCGGGGTGGGAAACCACTTTTCCTGAGGCCCTTATCGTCATCTTAGGAGACTTCAATAGCGCAAACCTGCGACAGGAGCTGCCCCACTTCCAGCAGCACATCACCTGCCCCACCAGGAATCACAACACCCTGGACAAATGCTACACAGCCCTCAGAAATGCTTACAAGGCCACCAGAGGCGCTCCCCTAGGGAACTCAGACCACTGCGTGATCCACCTTATCCCCACCTACAGGAGACAGCTTGAGACGACAAAGCCCATCACTAGAACCGTAAAAAAGTGGACTGAGGATGCAAAACTGAAGCTGCAAGCCTGCTTGGAATGCACTGACTGGTCGGTCCTAGAGGCACCCACCTTGGAGGAATGGTCAGAAAATGTCCTCTCCTACATTCGCTTTTGTGAGGACGCATGCATCCCAACCAAGACCTTCAAAGTCTTCCCAAACGAAAAGCCCTGGTTCAACAGCAACCTACGACGCCTACGGAAAATCAAGGAGGAGACGCACAGGTCGGGCACCGCAGAAGAGTTCAGAGAGGCCAGAAACTCCCTGAATAGAGAACTGAAAGCTGCAAAGAGGACCTACTCCAACAAGGTTGGCCTCAGCCTCCAATCCAGCAACCCACGGGAAGTATGGAAGGGTCTCAGGGCGGCCACGAACTTTAAGCCCCCCCCTCAACACGCAGCCCCCAGCTCCCAACTGGCAGAGGAACTCAATGAGTTCTACTGTAGATTTGATCTACAACCCAAGCAGCCCACGGCCCCAGCATCCCAGCCAGCACCAAATCCCTCGGCATCCGCGAAAAAGGATGCCCGGGGCCCCCCAGTGGCCCAGGGCCCTCCAGTGACCAGTGGCACCCCCGCTCTGACCACAGTGCAAAAGGAGGATGTGCTACAACACCTTCGCAGACTCAATCCCAGGAAAGCCTCAGGCCCGGATGGGGTGTCCTCACATTGCCTGAGAACCTGCGCAAACCAACTAGCTCCCATCCTCACCTCTCTCTTCAACAGATCCCTATCAGAGGGGGGGGTCCCCGCCTGCTTCAAAAGGTCCACAATAATACCAGTCCCTAAAAAACCAGGGAACATGGAGCTCAACAACTTCAGACCCGTAGCCCTGACCCCCGTCATCATGAAAGTATTTGAGAGGCTAGTGCTGGCCCACCTGAAGCACTCCACCGGCACCCTCCTTGAACCACACCAGTTTGCCTACAGGGAAAACCGATCAGTTGACGATGCAATCAATGTCAGCCTAGCATACATCTTGGAACACCTTGACAGACCAGGGGCCTACGCTAGGGTCCTTTTCCTGGACTTCAGCTCGGCCTTTAATACCATCTGCCCGGACATTCTGATCGACAACCTTGCGCACCTCGGGGTAGACCCCCTCCTCTGCAGGTGGGTTAAGGACTTTCTCTCCAACAGAACCCAACGGGTCAAGCTTGGCAGTCACATCTCCAGCGAGAGAACCACTAATGTCGGTGCACCGCAAGGCTGCGTGCTGTCTCCACTCCTGTTCTACCTGTATACCAACAAATGCACCTCAACCTCTGACTCCGTCAAAGTCATTAAATTCGCAGATGATACCACGCTTATCGGCCTCATCGACCGAAACGGGGAGGACTCCTATCGAAACGAAATTGAGAGGATCTGTAATTGGTGCAAGGACAACAACCTCGTTCTCAACACGGCAAAGACCGTGGAACTGATCGTGGACTTCCGGAAACTCTCCCCTGCCCCCCTCCCTGTGCTCATCGACGGGTCCGAGGTCTCCAGAGTTCAAAGTGTACGGTTCCTCGGCACAACCCTAACAAGCGACCTCAAATGGGAGCAGAACACTACAAAAACTCAGAAGAAAGCACAGCAAAGGCTATTCTTCCTGCGCCAATTGAAGAAATTCGGCATGTCACGGGAACTGCTCACCAGCTTTTACACCTCGACCATCGAATCCATCCTCTGCTGCTCCATCATCGTCTGGTACGCCGGTACATCTGCTAAGGACAAATACAAACTCCACAGAGTGATAAACGCAGCAGAAAAGATCATCGGCGCCCACCTGCCCTCGCTAGATCTCCTCTACACCATGAGAATGAAGACAAGGGCCTCCAAGATCCTACTTGACCCCTCCCACCCGGGCAGACGCTACTTCGAGACCCTTCCGCTGGGACGTCGGCTCAGATCCATCCCCACCAAAACCACTAGGCGCATGAACACCTTCTTCCCCCAAGCAGTCCAACTGTTGAACTCACTGAACTCAAGACCCCCCCCACCACCACCGGGACATTCTATCCCCTAGGGCAACCTCCCCCCCCCCCCCACTGCTGTTAATTCTGACCCCTCGAAGACTCTAACTGTGTTGCTCCATATATCTGCATGCATGCTTTGCTTTGCCTTGCTTATGTTTATATGTTATGTATTTTATATGTTATGTATTTTATATGTTTATATGTTTATATGTTCTTGAACTGCCACTTGCCATGTGAACCACAAGCAATTCCGGGCTCACCAATCGGTGTGCTTGGCGACGATAAAGATGATTCTGATTCTACCTGCAGATAATCTACTCTGGCCATAACAATACAATACTTCCGGGTAGCGAATTGTCCGAAAGGCTAGGATTTTTTTCTGGTTGGCTGAAAGCAGTTTTTGTAGCTGAAGGCAAAATAACTTAAAAATTTGTTTTATTATAAATGCAATATAAATAATATACAGAAAATCATTCAAAGTAACAATTATAGAGAAGAGTAGCCCAGTGTAAACTAAAAGGGAAAATAAAGAAATGGATACTTAAAGTTCAGAAGAAATATGTCATTTTGTGGAAGCTCCAAGCACATGGGTAAGTCCTTTGTTTCAGAATTAAAAAGTTCAAACAAGATGGCCACCAGCTTAAGTCCTCATGCTAGCTGCTTGCAATCCTTATATGATGGTAAAATGGAGGACTGGACTCAGATTTCAGTCCTTGGCTGATGAATGATCCAGCTTGTAGGGCGGGATCTCAGTCGGCCCCTGGGCTGGACTGGGTGTTGTTATACATTGGGTGTGGACCTTAAGCCCCAAAAATATGACCTTTTCTATATTTTAACCCACATTTTCCGCACACAAATAACAAATTCATAATCCTCAAAAAATTCAATCTTATTGACACTAGGCATGAGTATTTTACAACTTTCTGCCACTGAGAAGTTTAATAACGTGGCCGTGGCTTGCCATAGCTCCTTAAAAGGGGTACCAAAATGTTCAGCGAGACACCACAAATCAAATGATATAACTTCCATAACTATGCTAGGTGCGGAATCTCTTAAAGTGAACCTTAAGTCAAAACAAAAAAATGAGTTTTACTCACCTGGGGCTTCCCTCAGGCCCCTGCAGCTGATCGGTGCCCTCGACGTGTCTCTCTGATCCTCCCGTCCCCGCCGGCGGCTACTTTCGGTTTCGCCGCCAGGACCCGACAGGCTGGGAACGAGAGTGATTCTTCGCGTTCCCAGTCACAATATCGCCCCCTATACTATTATTGCGGCAAGGAAGGCCTCTTTAAAGAATCAAAAAATCATACAACACATTTTTTTTATGTATGCTTAGAGTGGCTCCAGTAAACCTTCTCACTGCTGCTGGGTTAGCTCCAGCGCTTCCTTAATGATATGACCATTTACTACACCTCCACCAAGATCACCCTGTGAGATCCACACTCACCAGCGGCGGTGTGCCAGGATTACAGTGGCCTTTATAAGCTTTTGGGGCATTAACGGGCTCCCCTCGCCCTTGGACGCTCCTCTTCTGCTTTTTGCCAGCACTTCAATGGTCACCAAGACATTTCTCTATAAAGTATACCTCAACAATAATAATAAACCTTCATTGCGCAGCTTGTTAAAAACCAAGGTTATTTATTAAAACATTGCACTCACGTGTGACAAGAGTAGGCAAGGCTTGCGTCTCACCACCGTTACGCCTCCCTCTCTCACACGCGACTTCACTTCCGCATGTGGCTCCTCCCTACCGGTTTCGTCACACCACCTGACTCATTCAGGGGACCAGGAGGAAGCCCCAGGTAAGTGGATTTTATTGTTTTTGTGTGCCTGGACATGTCCTTTAATTAAAGACAAACATTGGCATACCAGGAGAACAAATGTAATCCAATGAATACAACTCTGTTACCTGCCAGAATAGACGTTTTGCAATTTGGCGTGCAAATACGCAAAGTCTAACTCCTATAGGAAAAAGGGTTAATTCAACAACCTTCCTAGAGATGGCAAAATAACAGTGTTAATAAAACGGTTATGGTAACGTCTCTCTTAGATGTGAACTCTGCAGAACAGCACTTAGACGAACGATTTTTAATCATTTATTTAAAAAAATACAGAAATAAATATAACAATTGAGACAGATTAAAACAGTTAAAATAATCAGGGATTAAACGTGAAAATCACCAATTATAGTCTGAGCAATGTGTCAAGTTACCGTATGTCCTTTGCGATAAGTCCAACAGAAGATATAAAGTCCAATTATAGAAAGTTCTGTGGATAGAAGTCCGTGGATAACAGCTACTCCTAGATGGTATATGGATGGCTGGGGACAATCTCTTTCACAGCCTGTTTCCAGCCATTTAACCCTTTCTCCAGTGGAGGGTGGGAATGGTAACAAGAGATGGTCCACCCCCCCTCTCCCCATCTTAGCAATCTGACCTCAGGCTGCGGTCCAGCCCCTTTTGTCTTAGACAAAATGCCATAACTCGGTGGATATCTGATGTATGATATATAAATCAGCATTTTACACTTCGTCATCATGCTCTGAACCAATCAATATCCAACTCTCTTGGGGTGACACCTTCTCTGCCTAGGGAATCAATATCTCAGGCTGTGAGGCAGCTATACGATCGATTAACATTTCAGGTGTACTGCGCTTGTCGCATTACGCACTGTGAATTGTGAACGACTGGGCCCCAGCTGTTCCACAATATCCATCGAATTATGGAATCGTGTGGAATTATTTACCAAAGTTTAGTTAAGGGTCATTTACTGGCTTCTAGCAAACAGGTCTGTCGAATGTCTCTTTGACTTTTACAGTTTTACAACTGGGTAATGTTCTGGCTTAGCTATAGTGTCCCTCTTTGAAGTAGGAACCAGGAATCTAAAGTGACTCTGTCATCATGGTATTTTGACCACTCACCTAGGCAGAATAAACCCCACACCATTTCCTCTAGTGTGTGGCTGGCTTGGACATGCAGAATATTTTCTTGTTTTTCAAGTGAGGCTGTAGCCTAAAGAGGCACTTTACATCACACCTTCATGCGCATTTTCATGTGATTGCGTAAATGGCGCTTGCAAAGTCGTGACAATCCCTTTCTAGGAAAATGTATTGCTGGAATCAGAATTATTGGTAAGCTACATACACACAGCAAGACTAAATAGCTGGAAACGGCTGATGAATGAATGTTCCATGACTGAAAACGTATGATGTTAAAGGGAACCTGAACCGAGTAAAATTATTAAACACGTGATGTACCTGCAAATGAATATATCATACTTACCTCTGTCAGTTCCTCACAGAAACTCCGTAATTTCTTTGAACAACGATTCCTTCCAGTTCTGACAAGATTTTGTCAGAACTGAAATATATCAGTTGCTGTCAGTTATAACTGAAAGGACAACTAATGCCCATGTTTCCCTATGGCTCAAGTGGGCGTAATTACAGTTTAATAGGAGTGCTGACCCGGAAGCTGTTACAGGATTATTGCCATTTTTAGAATGGAAAACAATGAATTCAATCGATCACAGTGGACAAACAGGATACAGGAGAAAGATTGATGAGTAGACTACACGGGAGGTAAGTATGACGCGTGTATGTTTGTTTCTAATTTTCAGTTCAGGTTAGCTTTAAGCAATGTGAATGACAGCAGAAGACTGGCAAATGACTGTCAACTGATAGGACCGTTAAACGATGAAGGATGTGGGGGAAGCACTGTAGACTTTGCGATTGTTCATAGTTCTGTACACACTGCTGATGATGAACGATTATATGCCAAAGAGATTCTTCATTTCGGTCATACAAAATGCTCGAGCACCATCGTAGATCGTTCATTTATCATTCCCATGAGCCGTACTTTGTGCTAAAGATTTTTAAATCTTTTTGACATCTGACATTTCGTATGATTTTTACTTTCCGTGCATGCAAGTCTTAAGAGACAGTGCTTACCAGAGAAGGGCCAACAGTTTAAAAATATAATTAAAAAGCCATTGATGGGGAAGAATGAAGGTCAGACGCAAGCAAAGAACCACTCAAATCACCAAAGAAAGTGGTGCTTTCCTAGAAGCAAAGGATAAGTGGGCTGCATGCGTAGCAAGACTGAGTCACCTGAGGACTCAAAATGACTCATTTCTAGTTGGGGGAGGTTTTTTTTTTTCTGGAGGAACGGATAAAGTTAAATCCAGACACTTTTTTTATTTTAAGTATATTAAAAGGTTATCGCCTGGAGTTTTCTGTTTTGGCTCCAACCCTCCCACCCGGGAAAGTTTATAACAAAATCACAATGTCCTCAGTCTGCATCTGCAGGACCTTCACCTGCACTTTCTGATATACAAGAGAAATTAGAAGCATGTAAGATTTGCTGTGAAGATGAATACCCATTTGGTTTGCATCTGCTCCTTTGGTGTTTACAACGTTTTATCTGAAATGATCAGGGGTGGAGGCACCCAAAATATGATTGTCAGATTGTATGTAAATAATAGAAAATAATAAAGACTATGAAAATGAGGTATCCTACCTCTTCAGATGACACAACCCAGACAAAAAAGGGTTTTTGATCAGGCCAGATTTATTCAAGCATGTTTAAAACAGACAAACACGTTTCACGGGTCTCTGCCCACTTCCTCAGGTCAATATAAGTGCCTTCAGAAGTTCAGTTTTAGACCAGGGTGGCAAAAATAGAGAGCCTTTTGGGGCTCCTCTGGAGGTAGTCTTCCTGCTAGTGTGGTGCTATCCACAGCAGTAAGGATTCTAGGAGAGCGAACAATCCAGTTCTGGCAGCACCTGGGATACCAAGCGGGGATGTTTTTTCCCTGTAGGTGACATAAGGTGGTTACAGGTTCTGCAACCCACCATTGTGAGTAAAACTACTCTTTCTCTATTTGAACTCTTCCTGTATCCACTGATACTGTACCATTTGGCTCCTGGACTTATCTTGTCACACAGGCTACCATTTATCCCCCCCAGTGACCGCTCCTTATCTCTATTTTATCTGAAATAATGACGGTTCTAGACTTCAAAAGATCCCATTCCTTGATAACTTCCTAATTCATGAGGTGTTCAAACAAAAACTCGCAGAAGACAAGAGATCAAGTTATTCAGACCTTTGCACGTCTTGGTTGGACTCTATCTGAAAAGAAGATGGTTCTGGTCCCAGACAATCATTTTTCTATGTTTTTCACCAGGTATATTTGATGCTAAAGAATATCTTATGGAAGAAAAGATTGCAACGCTGCAGGAATCATCACTTTCCCTCATTCAAGTGAAACAAGTTACAGCCAGGGAGATTATGAGGTTGGTGTGGGGTTGATGATCTCAATCCCTGCAGTTGTCTAGGACTCTAGGTGAAGCTCCACAGCAGGTCCTTACAGAACATCCTGCTGAAGAACTGGGATGGAAACACAAGTGTTCTTATTCAATTTACTTTATATACCCTAGGTGATGTATTTACACCTTATCGATGAAATGCATTTTAATCCACCAGCAAGCAAGAACATAATTTTGGTGGTACTTTTTCCGTCACTGTTTGGTACTTTTTCAGCTACTTTTTGATACTTTATCAATTTCAGAGTGCTGAAAAGTTATTTTAAACAAAAGATGATAAATGAACTCTTAGGAGAAAACTTAGGAGAAAAGGGGAATTGAATAAGGCCCAAGGGCTCTGGAAAATTTGCTCTCCCTCCAGATTTCAAGACCAGTCTTTTTTTTTCAATGTCCATTTTCAGATGCAAGCTCAGAAAATTAAAGTGTTTCCACCATGGGACTTTTCTCTGGCTATCAATGCAGTGATAAGCAAATATGGACAATTTCACTTTGACATAATTTTTGTGAAAGTGTCAGATTTACGCACAAATGAGAATATTCGTGAAAATATGAGCAGCCGAAAACACCTTTTTGCCAACTGCAGTGAAGTCTATGGGCTTGATTCACAAAGCCGTGCTAACTGTTAGCACGCTGGTGAAAAGCCCATTATCACACCTAAATTCAGTTTAGGCTTGATAAAATAAACTTGTGCGATGTTTCGCGCGCACCGGACTTTGCAAAACTGTGTGCACGAGTTTTTCCCTCAAAGCGGTGCTAACCTACTTAGTGCAATGCTTATCATGCCCAAAAGTCTTTAGGCGTGCTAACTAGGTTAGCACCGCTTTGTGAATCAAGCTCTATGAGTAAACGTGGAGCATTTCAGGAAGGAGCAGCTTCAGGCAGACAGGATATGGAAGGGAACTGTGCACTAAGAGGTTTCTATCCTTTAAAGATCCGGTGTGCTCAGGGGGGCACCTGTACACACGCTTGATCCTTGGCCAAGATGGCCTGGAACTCAAGTTTAATACAAACACTGTATGTACGCAGCTTTAGTTGGGTCTTAACTGCAGTTAAGCACCATACACACGCTCAATGGACGCCTTTTTTTACAGTGTGCGAAAATCAAACGTTTTGTGAAAATTGAACGACAGTCTTCACGTGTAGACGTGCGGACGACTGAGCGAGAAAAGAGATAAGAAATGGCAAACGACAGATAACAGAGAAGTTGAATCGTTCTGGTTATCGGATTGATTTTCGAAACGACATGGAAAAGTCGTTTGAAAACTGCAATGTGTACAGAAATCTAGTATGATTTTACATTTAACTACCTCAAAAAAGCCACCATTTAAAGTCATTTAAATTTGTCTTGTCGTTTTTACTGAGCGACTTTGGTTGAGTGTGTATGGGACTTTAGTGTTCAAAGCACAATGTGGCCACCTTATCTGCCAGTGCAGCATGCAACTGATAAGCTTCAGAGCAAAGTCAAACACAGTCTACTAACCCTTTCTGTAACTTTCCATGAAAAAAAAAAAAATCCCTGATTTTGATATTCCTCTTAAACCCCCATAATTTATGCATAACTCTGACTCTCTCCAGAGTCAGAAAGTCAGTCAGAAAACTCTCTCCATTCTTATCTTTCAGCTTTCTTACAGCTGATACAAATCCTGCAATAAATCTGCAGTGTGTCTACTTCCTGCTTTCATGGAAGCAGACATAGGGTTAACATCCTGTGTTTATAAATTAGCTGCTCTGCCAGCTGACACAGCTGAGAGATCAAATTACAACTTGTAATTAGTCACAGGTGAGAGGGAAGACAGGCTAAAAACTCTAAATACAGGGTGCATTTCTCTGTTATCCTTCTGTCCTGTGCAAGAGTTTAGGTCCACTTTAACTAGTTCGCCTTGTTCTATGGGCTTCAGAGAGCCTGACTGTCTGTCTTTAGAGGATGACTATCGATGTCCATGAAATAAAATCTCTGCCTGTGAGTAATACATTTATATTACCATCTGTCACTATTTTTACATCTCCATCTTCGGAATGTGCGACGTGAGAACCGGTGTCTCCCAGTGACAGTGTTTGAAGAGAGCGCACTCATGGGGTCGTTACTTTCCCAAATGCTGTGTGACTGTAGAAGTTGTCAGCGCGGCTTCCTACCCGCAATAAGCAGAAGAGGTGAGCAGAGGAGCAGTCCTCATCTCTGCTAATGAACTGCGCGCAGCTGCCTGTGAAGTGAGAGGAAGCGATGACATCTCTCTGGCTTTGAGCGCAGAAGATGGGGCAGTGTTAGCAGAGCTCTACTGCTTTACAACTACAAGTCTAGCTGTAAATACCTGCACTGGGCTGTCACTTCAGCAGAACTGTTTATTTGCACATGCATAGCATAGGTGCTGCTTACAATTTGTAATGATGAAACAGTACGGGTCTGCTAACCCTTACCACAAACAGGAGGCATAGTGATGTATCATAGCTCCCAACTGTCCCTCTTTTGGAGGGACGGTCCCTCTTTGGGAACCCAATCCCTCTGTCCCTCTTTCTTCCTCGTTTGTCCCTCTTTTAGGATTGATTAACAGATTTATATAAATATATATATTTTTCTCTTCAAAAAGGTTTTTTTTTTTTACTCCACACTTTTTTCCCCATGCTTTAAAGAGACTCTGTAACACAATTTTCATCCTTATTTCTGCTATCCTATAAGTTCCTGTACCTGTTCTAATGTGCTCTGTCTAACTGCAGCCTTTCCTATTTGCACAGGGGCTGTGTTATCTCTGTTATATGATCTAATCTTCTCTCCTCTATGGGCTCTGTCGGGCTGAGGCAGTCAGGCTGGAATGTGCTGTGCTACTTGTGATTGGATAGAAGCTATACACACCCTCTCCAGGCCCCCTGCACACTCTGTATGACTCACACACTGAGCTAGTCTCAGCTATCACTTGCTATGTCTTTTGTTTTGTAAACACTGCATAAAACTGGCAATTACAAGCCAGGATTGCAGCAGGGAGAGGCAAAAACAGCACAGAGGGGCCCAGGAGAACATAAGGAATAAAATTGAATGCTTTTTATTGTAAGAATTTTAGAGTACAGATTCTCTTTATATTGATATATTTCTTATTTTCAAAAGTTAATATGAAGAAAAATGAATCAGGATAGAAAGGATCAGTGTGGTTTGAATTATCAAACAACATAATTTTCTTATGAAATCTTTATGGTATGCTTTACTAGGGGTTTGGCAGGGGCGTGGCTTAAATGTCCCTCTTTCTTATCTCAAAAAGTTGGGAGGTATGATGTCTGGTTCCATAGAGTGACCTCTGCAGCCATGATGGGGGGCTGAAGGTGAACTTCCTTCTGTATCTCTTCTATGGTCCCCCTCCTGTGCTCGCCATGACAGCCACCTCTTATTGTACCCACCCATACACTTTGCATAGAAGTGCAGGAATCTTACATCCTCCAGCACCAAGTCTGAGACCCCACGGATAGTCGTCGTGAATAGATGGAAACACGTTTATTAATTAGAATTTCAGATGCTAATCAACTAAGGGGAAAGCTCCTAAGGGTGCCAGATGGGGAAGCCCAAAGACCATATTAATGTCTTAGACACAGGGGAACCCAGTAGCATGATTAACCTCCTGAGCAATAATCCCGAGCTGAGCTTGGGGTATATCGCGCAGAAGGATTTCTCAGGTGGGCCGATTTGCATAATTTTTTTTTTGTTACACGCAGCTAGCACTTTGGCCAGGCTGCGCAAGGGGTCGGGGAGGGGGGGGGGGGCTGCGCAGCACGGCGGGTAGCGGCGGATCGGAAGTTACACGCAGCGTGTAACTTCCGATCCGCCGCTACCCGCCGTGCTGCGCAGCCCCCCCCCCTCCCCGACCCCTTGCGCAGCCTGGCCAATCAGTGCCAGGCAGCGCTGAGGGGTGGATCGGAACTCCCTCTGACGTCACGACGTCGGTGACATCATCCCGTCCCGTTGCCATGGCGACCGGGGAAGCCCAGCAGGAAATCCCGTTCTGAATGGGATTTCCTGCTTACTCTGATCGCCGAAGGCGATTGGAGTGGGTGGGGGATGCCGCTGTGCTGCGGCTATCATGTAGCGAGCCCTGGGCTCGCTACATGATTTAAAAATTTTTTTTTTTTAAATAATAGTGCTGCGCCACCTCCTGGGCGATATAATTGTATCGCCCAGAGGGTTAATGCCTAAACCATTGCATATGACTATCATTGAGAGACCATCTCTTTCCCAGAAATGTCAGTCCCAGTCCTATCATTTAAAAGATAGGATGAATGTATATTAAGAACATGAATACCGTATATTCTACCATATAAGGCGACCTGCCAACTTTTCCAGTTAAAATATAGAGTTTGGGCTATACTCGCCATACAAGACTACCCCTCTTCCAACGCACAGCAAATAAAAATTAAAACAATTGGTGCTGTACTGTATGTGGTACCCAGTATATAACACTATACAGGGGATTGACTGGTTGGATTGGTCAACTCTCCCTAAGTGGATTGGTCAGCTCTCCTTGTCTCCCTGTTTATCAGAGCGGTATGGAGGAATAGATTGCGCTGTGCCCATAAAACACGCCTCTTTCATCCTTCTGGCCCGCCCTTGTATCCTTGTTACCTCCTTCTCTGCATCTCAGATCTCACACATGTACGCCTGCACCGCTTCACTACAGTCCTGAGCAGCGAGATCAGAGAGGCGGGAACAGGATAGGGCGTGTCATCTGGCATCAATGACACCCAGCGTATGACGACCCTTGACTTTTCAGAAGATTTTCAGGGGTTAAAAAGTAGTCTTATATGCCAGAATACACAGTAGATGAATTTGCATTTGCAAATACAGTAGAATCCCTTTTATAGTTAACTCCAAGGGATTAGGAAAAGTAGTTTACTACATCAGGAGTTTATTTATCAGAATTGGTCATACATTGTATATTTATGCGGGTGCATTTTCTGGCACCTGAGGACTGTGTTTACTATATCCAGAGGTTAACTATATCAGAGTTTACTATAACGAGATTCTACTGTATATAAGTAGAATCGACAGAAACCGATGGCCAAAAAGCTGCCAGAAGCTCAAGTCCTCAGATAAACTTCTCACAATCGCATGATGTATGCGTCAGCGCTGATCAGACATCTAAAGACCACCACCAACACCCTAAGATAATGGAGGCTTACCAAGTAGCCAAAAGACCCAGATTATAAGGTCTGTGCAGATATGGTCCAAATAAGAGTCAAGGGACCTCCAGTGATGAGCGGGCATCCTCACTGTATCCCTCCCGACATCACCATAGAGCGCATGTATGGGAGTGAAGCAATAAAACTAAGTGTACACCGCTTTAAGTATATTCGCAAATGTATTTGTCTTTAAAAGCCAGTTCATAAATGCATAAAACAAAACGACACTACCGGGCCTATATGATAGGGACCAGATCATAAATAATGGAATGCAGTATATCAAGGCACTGTCACCTTTTCCACCTGCTGCTCACCCGACCGGTTTCGTTATTGCATCTTAAGGGAGCATCACTTCAACTCCCAGATGTCACTACGATAGGCCAGCCGAAGCAGAACAATTTGGCGCTGACAAGTTTGGGCACACTATAGACCGTAATGTGAATTACGGCTTTAGCAGCGCTCAGACGCTAATTTGGGCGCCGGTGAAAGACAGCGACCAAAATGCTTCAAAACAGTGTAATTAGTCCTCCAGCAATAGCTGGCAGACGAATTACAGTATGTCTTTCTCCACTATCCATGGCGGCCTGGAGGAGGAATAGTAACTTACGCTGCCGGGACTTGTTCAGTACCCCAGTAAGCCGTTTATTGGGTTCATGCTGTGCCCAAATTTGTCGGTGCTGGTTTTATATATATCGAGGCCAGCCCCCAGCATGATGTCATCATTGAAACTTTCAGAGGTCCCAACCAATATAAGGCCCCATTCACACCTAAAACTGCAAAACGCTGGCAATTAACGCTAGCCTTTTGCGGGAGTGATTTTTCCACGATTAACATGGAAAAATCACTGGACACTGCAGCATTTTGGGAGCGATCGCAATTAGCGGTGCTATGCATGCTAATCGCGAATCGCCGGCAAAACGCTACATGTTATGCGTTTGCGGTTAACGCTAACCACAAAGGTGGCAGTGAGAACACTGCCATAGGCTTACATGGGCTAGCGGTTTTTAAAAACCGCTAGCGTTTTGCGCTGAGCGGGAATTGCGCGATTCCCGCTCAAGCGTGAATGGGGCATAAAGCAGGGTTTTGGGAGGAGGGACTGGCTGTTAAGTTTGTTAAGGGAGTTGGGAGGGAGGATGCCAAAACTGTCCCGTCCAGAAGGGCTTTAATATATCTTCATTATGCTGCACTGACAAATCTGCAACAAGCTGATTGCATTGTGAGGAGCAGCAGCATACTTGTGAGTCATCACTCCACTTTGTCTCCCTGTATGGGAGCTAAGGGTGGAAACTGACACCACTTTGCTGGTCCCTCCCCCCCCCCTTCCCTGTGCAGGAGATTACAGGAGGCAGATTCAGGTATGTACAGTGTATGAGTTGTATATAAAAATACATTTATTGTTAATGATTACATCACAGCATTAAACTAATCCAGAGTTTAGAATAATGAAAGACAAAGGCTGATTTATAATGGTAATTCTTAATTCTTTTGCAGTGTTCTTTGTTGCTTTGATTGACACCAGGAATTGTTTGACCATTGCTGAAATCCCTATAACTCCTGGCCTGGGGCTAATCCGCATCAGGTAAGGCTGAGTTTGCTCTGCCGATGTCATCAGAGCCGGGACAAGGTCCTCCAGCACCCAAGGCTGAGACACCAAAGTGCGCCCCTCCATTCCTCCCACCCCAGCCGTCACACACTGATTGCTATTAGCCAAAGAAGCACCACAGGGCCCACAACCTCCCCAACGCCTTAATCTCTAGTTATCTGGCTTGCAGTCACTGCTATGTATCCCCTTTTCTTATTTCTTTCTGCTTCAAACACAATTAGGAATGACAACTGAATGAATTCTGCGCCCCCTCCTACACTGCGCCCTGAGGCTGGAGCCTCTCCAGCCTATGCCTCGGCCCGGCCCTGGATGTCATTACATGGGAACGGCGGGGAAGCCACAAATGCAGGCTTATTTAATAAGGGGAAGAGCAGAGTGCCGTAACCCGCAGTAATTAATCAATCACTGTAGCTTTGAAATCCAGTTGCGGCGGATGAGGCATTTTGCAGATTCTCATTGCGTTACTTTATAACGTAATACTTATTATGTAAGTGGCGTGTCTGATTGTAGTTTTAAAAGGGGAGTTCTAGTTTTGTTTGAAAACTGCTGTACATTTCATGTACTGCAGAGTGATAAAGCAGTGAAAGGAAGTGCAGGGGTGCAGCTAGGGTTTTTGTGGCTCCAAGTGGCAAATATTTTGTGGCCATTGCCCCCCCCCCCCCCCTCCTCCATCAGAAGCCACTTCTGCCATAATAATAGCTAGTGTCTACCCTAATCTCCACCAAAATAAGTTGCCCCCTAGTATAGGTAGGTAGCTAAAGGTCCACCCCTCCCACCCAGTATAGGTAGCTCCGCAGTATAGATAGCCACCTAGTATAGGTAGCCAAAGTGCCGCAGTATAGATAGCCACCTAGTATAGGTAACCAAGGTGGCCCTCTATTATAGATAGTCACCCAGTATAGGTAGCCCCCTAGTATAGATAGCCACCCAGTATAGGTAACCAAGGTGGCCCTCTGTTATAGATAGTCACCCAGTATAGGTGGCCCCCTAGTATCAATAGCCACCCAGTATAGGCAGCCAAAGTGCGCCCCCCCCACCCCCCCAGTATAGATAGCCACCCAGTATAGGCAACCAAAGTGCGCCCCCCCCAGTATAGATAGCCACCCAGTATAGGCAGCCAAAGGGCGCCCCCCCCCCTAGTATAGATAGCCACCCAGTATAGGCAGCCAAAGTGCGCCCCCCCCCCCCCCCTAGTATAGATAGCCACCCAGTATAGGCAGCCAAAGTGCGCCCCCCCCTAGTATAGATAGCCACCCAGTATAGGTTGCCAAGGTGCCCCCCCCCCCAAAATAGGGCATTTGTGTCAGTGGAGGTATGTAGTTTCCTGCTGCCACCCCATCCCCCAACACTACAGAGCTGCAGATCAGCAGAGACCTGAAGAGAGAGCAGCACAGAGTAACTGAGTAGCACACTCCAAATACAGGAAATGAGCAATGACCTCGCTTCCCCATCTGAAGTGTACTCAGTGGTCACTGTACTGTGTTGTCCTCCCCGCTGTTTATGTTGCTGCTGATCCGAGGTCTATGTGTGAGTTATGAAGAGGCAGCAGCGACCAGAAAAAGTCACAGACAGGGTGGCCCTGGCAGCATGGGAGGCCTCTGCTATGGGAGAGGCTTCAAGTGGCCGCTTGGTTTGCATGGGCCAAGCAGTGATTAGTGTGCAACACCTACATGTCAATACTGCTTTCCTATGTAATGAATGGGTCACTGCAGTAAACTGAGTGGGTTTATCATCTTCTGTTTGGCAGAAAAGTATATAGAAGTGGGGATCAGCTGAAAGGCCACTTTAGTTTCATAGCTCTGCAACCGATCTGAATAGATCTGCAACCGAAATTCACAATTGTCAACCATGTTTAGTGGCAAATATGTGCTGGTTGGGCACAACACAGGTCACATTAAAGGGAATCTTAAAGGGACTCTGAAGCCACTTAAAAAACTGCTGTTTAACTTTTATTTATGCTAGGCATGTTTGCCCCTGTTAAAACGCCGCTATCCCGTGGCTCAACAAGGTTTTTTCATTCCCCAAATCCCCTGTGCAATATCCACGACTTTCTTGGTCGGGGTTTTTGCTGCTCGGGGAGGCAAAGCTTTCGGCTACAGCTCTGCCTCCATGCGTGTCAATCAGCACGTATCTCCGCCTCTCCCCCGCCCCTCTCAGTGAAGGAAGACTGAGAGGGGCGGGAGAGGTGGCGATCCGCGCTGGGGATTCGGGGGGTAAAAAACTCTTGTTCTGCCGCGGGATAGCAGCCTTTTAACAGGGGCAAACATGCCTAACAAATAAAAGGTAAAAAGCCGTTTTTAAATTGGCTTCAGACTCTCTTTAACTGAGAGAGGTATGGATGTTTCCTTTTAGATAATACCAGGTGCCTGGCAGTCCTGCGGATCTCTTTGGCTGCATTAGTGACTGAATCACACATCTGAAACAAGCATGCAGCTAATCCAGTCTGACTTCAGTCAGAGCACCTGATCTGCATGCTTGTTGAGGGGCTGTGGCTAAAAGTATTAGAGGCACAGGATCGGCAGGAGAGTCAGGCAACTGGTATTATTTTAAAAGGAAAAATCCATATCCTTCTCAGTTTTGGTTCCCTTTACAGCAATCGTAAGGGAAATGTTAGATCCTTACCTCATCAGAGGGAAGCCTCTGGATTCTGCTGAGTCTTCCCATGTCCTCCTCGAGACCACAGCTGGATGATGGGAACCTGTGGAACCTTATGCTCATTTTAACAATCAGAATCAGAATCCTTTATTTCGCCAAGCATGACAGAGTCATGCCTGGAATTGAACAAGCGCCCCCTTTTAAATGTATGCCTCCATGGGGCTCTCTGGACCAGGGGCGGCCCATGTTGTAGCTGCAGCCTCTGCAACCCTATCTTCCTATGCCACTCAGTAGGCCTCCTTTTAGACATTGTTCATCTGGTTACAGGTTAAAATAATGCCTTCGGTGTTTGGAAGCGAATCAGGAAAAAAGGGCGCCGACATATGCGCCTATTATAAAAGCCACAACTTGTGGCAAAGTACGGAAATTTGAGCGCATAGCAGCGCCTGATATCGGGCGCCTCCAGACGATAAAATGTACTTTTTTTGTCGCAAATTGCAGCTCCTAAAATGGCTGCTATGCAATGCCGCAATTTACATATCCGCATGCCTCAGCGCCTGCGGTTCTATTGCGTGCCTCCAGGGTCAAAATGTACCTGCTTTGCTGCTAATCACTGCAGTGCCCAAATGTACTTTCTTTGCCGCAAATCATTGCTCTTCCATCCGGGGCTTAGCCGCCACCAGAGAGGGTCTTAGGGTTAGGCACCACTGTTGGGGTTAGGGTTAGGCAATGCCATTGGGGGAGTCTAAGTGTTAGGCACCATGGGGGGGGGGGGGGGGGGGGGGGAGGGGTAGGGTAAGGCATCGGTAGAGGGAAGGTTCTGTGTGAGAGTAGGGTTAGTTTTAGCCATAGTAAAATATTGGAATCCAGCAGTAGAATATCCCTAATTGAGCAATTTTCTGCTGGTAGCAATCCCCTGCACCCTTCCAGGCGCCTTTTTCATGTATGTATTCAGAAGACCATAAAGCAGGTTGAAGCAATAACATTTTGCTTTATACATTGATAAGTGTATGTCGTGTCTGCGCAGCGCACTGCCGTTCTGCACACGGTATCACAGCTCACGCTGAGACGATCATACACATCAAAGTGGAAGTGGGGGCTGCAGCCAGAACCTCAGGTTATCAAAGCTTTTCTGGGAAGCATTCAGGGTTTTTTTTTAACAGTGAGCTGGCTAATTTTAAAACCTAAGGCAGAGACCTCCTTCCTGGGCCAGTTATTTATATCTACAGCGAGATTCATTGGCCATTTCCTCTCTAATATTGCATTCCACTTAGAGAAGTTGTCATTCCACCACTTTACAGAAAGAGGGCGCCAGAGGAGCAGAATAATCTTCTGGCTTACCGAGCTGGTTCTGCAGAAATGGTGTAAATGTTATTTATCATAATTATCATTTTGTCGAGATATTTTCCTGGTTCTCCTATCTCAGGAATTAATACAGTGAGTCAGAGAAATTGTCATGCTTGAGGTGGCTTTTCATACTGTGCGCACTGTGCTGTAAAGCCTTGCTGTAGACTGCAGCTGCTACCTGTTGCTCTGTGGCTTGGTAAATGGCAGACTCTTTCCTCTAGTGCTGTCTCCTCTGTTCATCAGCTGCAAGGACTAATCTGACAGTCTATAATTCCCCTTCTGCAGTATTTCTCCGTCACTCTTTTGTCATCAATCACTTCTAGGATTCTGTTTTTGTGTCTCTTCTCCTCAGAACTCTTTCCAGCATTCTTTTCCTCTCTCTAATTATCCCTCGGCCTATTTTACTCTCACTTCTGCCTTCTTTCTCCCCTCTGTTCCATTCTTCTGCAGTCTTTTCCTGCTCCCATCTCTCCTCTGTTCCATTCTTCTGCAGTCTTTTCCTGCTCCCATCTCTCCTCTGTTCCATTCTTCTGCAGTCTCTTCCTGCTTCCTTCTCTCCTCTGTTCCATTCTTCTGCAGTCTCTTCCTGCTTCCTTCTCTCCTCTGTTCCATTCTTTTGCAGTCTCTTCCTGCTTCCTTCTCTCCTCTGTTCCATTCTTCTGCAGTCTTTTCCTGCTCCCTTCTCTCCTCTGTTCCATTCTTCTGTAGTCTCTTCCTGCTTCCTTCTTGCCTCTGTTCCATTCTTCTGCAGTCTTTTCCTTCTCCCATCTCTCCTCTGTTCCATTCTTCTGCAGTCTCTTCCTGCTTCCTTCTCTCCTCTGTTCCATTATTCTGCAGTCTCTTCCTGCTTCCTTCTCTCCTCTGTTCCATTCTTCTGCAGTCTTTTCCTGCTCCCATCTCTCCTCTGTTCCATTCTTCTGCAGTCTCTTCCTGCTTCCTTCTCTCCTCTGTTCCATTCTTCTGCAGTCTCTTCCTGCTTCCTTCTCTCCTCTGTTCCATTCTTCTGCAGTCTCTTCCTGCTTCCTTCTCTCCTCTGTTCCATTCTTCTGCAGTCTCTTCCTGCTTCCTTCTCTCCTCTGTTCCATTCTTCTGCAGTCTCGTCCTGCTTCCTTCTCTCCTCTATTCCATTCTGCTGCAGTCTCTTCCTGCTTCCTTCTCTCCTCTGTTCCATTCTACTGCAGTCTCTTCCTGCTTCCTTCTCTCCTCTGTTCCATTCTTCTGCAGTCTCGTCCTGCTTCCTTCTCTCCCCTATTCCATTCTCCTGCAGTCTCTTCCTGCTTCCCTCTCCTCTCTATTCTATTATCTTCCTGCTTATCTCTTTGGTTCCCTTTATCTTTTCATCCTCCAAATCTTTTATGGCTGCTTCAATTTTTTTCTTCTTCCCTTGTTAGTCTATTTTCCTCCTCTGTTTTTCTATCTTCTTTCAGTCTTGTTGATCTGTCTTCTTCTCATTTCCTTTCTTCATCTAATTCTCTCCCTTCCTATCATTCTATGTCTTCTACTCATTTCCTCTCTTTCGCTAATCCTCTCTCTTATCATCTCTATTCTTCTCATCCTCTCTCTTTCTATAATTCTCTCTCTCTCCCTCGCTCCCTTAAATTTAATCTCTCTCTCTTTCCTTTTCCCAGTGTTCTCTTATTTTATGGGTTTCTTTCCTGCATTCTCTCTCTCTTCCCTACCCTTCTCTGTCTTCCTCACTTCTCATATTCTGTTTCTTTCTTCCTCACATTTTCATGCACCCTTAAGGCTAGTACACACTAGCAATTTTGATTGACCAATGATTGCTCAATTTTACCACCTCCATGTAGTATGAGGGCCAAACAGATTTTCAATTCTATGCAGATTATATAGGTAAATGGTCATACTGCATGGAGGTGGTAAAATTGAGCAATCATTGGTCAATCAAAATTGCTAGTGTGTACTAGCCTTTAGTTACTCTTGTTGTCTATTTTGCTTGTTGTCTTCTTCTGTGTTCCTCACTCCCATGTATATATTTTCTCTCTCCCCCTTATTCTCTTTCTTCATCTTTCTTCACTTCTCTCTTCTCACATTCTCTTCCAGACTCTCTATCTCTCTGAGCTTCTTGTGTGTGAGTCTCTCTCTTCCTCGCATGCTCTCCCTCTGGCTCTTTCTCACTCTCTTAGTTTCTTGCGTGTGAGTCTCTTCCTCGCATGCTCTCCCTCTGGCTCTTTCTCACTCTCTTAGTTTCTTGCGTGTGAGTCTCTTTCTCACATGCTCTCCCTCGGTCTCTTTCTCACTCTCTCATGTGCATTTCTTCTTCCTCTACAAACTTTCATTCTTTTGGTCTCTTCCTCACACTCCTCTTTCCCTCTTCCTTTCATTCTTTCTCCCTCACTCTCTTTCTTGTCCCTTTTCATTCATTTTTACTACTTAGGCCTCAATTCACTAAGGGCAGTTCAGTAAAATAATTTAGGTCAGTAAAATTTGGTATTTTACACTTTTTTCCAAATTCACTAAGATTTCCCGCGTGCAGTAGAAGTCTGGTAATATACCGAAAAACATGCTTCAATTCACCAAGCCCTGCTCGGTAAGTCTCACCAGCTGTGGAGCAGGTCAGACAGGAAGCTGTAAGTCTTTACACAAGTGGTGTGCATGAGTTGGGGTTTTTTTTCTGTCCAGTGCAACCCCGGCATCTTTTTAGATGTGCTGCAGCCACTAGAGGGAGCTCTTCTGTATACCAGTATAAGTATAAGCACATCTAAAGGGATACAGAAAAGCCTTTTTAAATGTTTCCTCCTCCTGCTGTGCTGTTCTGAAGTCCCGCCCTCCAGAGTAGCGGATCAGATGAGGTTGAGGAGCAGAGCTGTGTGGCTTTCCCTATTGGATGTCTGCTACATTTGTCAATGTTACCATATGGAGATTGTGAGTTACCGGCTGGCCAAAGCTGGAGATAAATACCGAACACTTTTACTTGATTTACTGAATGCTTTAGGCTGCTTTCACATTAGGACGTTACAGGCGCACGTTAGAGCAGCCTGTAACGCCGAATAACTCACAGTAATGAATAATCAATGGGCTGTTCACAGCGCCTACGTTGCGTTGGGAGTATAACGCTGCACGTTCAATGAAAGTGCAGTGCGCTGTGTGTAATACTCGTATGTGGCTGCGTTTGAATGTTTGCACATGCTCAGTACTGTATTTTTTTTAAATTTGACGCATGTGCCGGTTTCGTTCCAATCTATGCGTCGAAAAGTACGCATTACGTACGCATTGAGACTCATAACGCGGCTCTATATAACGTCCAACTTCAAAGCTAACATGCGTTGTGTTAGGGGCACGTTATGCGACCTTAACGTCTCATCTAACGCAACGTCTTAGTGTGAAAGAGGCCTTAATCTTTGTGTATTTCTTGTGGTATTCAAGGCCCAAGTTGGTAATTTACTAGTCGGTAATTTTACCTTTCAGTAATAGGTTTAGTGAATTGGCATTTGGTAAGGTGATCGGTAAAATCATCTGTTTTCTGAATGTGGTAATGCTTAGTGAATTGCGGCCATTGTCTTTCTCTCTTGTCTCATGATCATCATCATCAATCATAATCATCTCCTCTCCAAGGGGCTGACCCATGAAGCTGCGGCAATATTGATGTGTGCAGACAGCGCATAGCATGATTACCGTTACTACCGTCAGCGGGTTACCGCGAGTAATGTTATTAGCACGACCCTCGATACTCGAGTAATGCAAGCGTTGCTATGGTTATGGAATTACCACAGCAACGCTTGCAATACTTGTGTACTGCGGGTCACGCTAATGGCGAGATCTGGGATAACCTGCTACCGGTAGGTCTTGTGCGAATGTGCTAAAACGTGTTCGCCGCACATCTAATGAAGGTCAATGGAGAATCGCACTTCTTCTAAAATTGGTAAGCGTGCTTTTGTGTTTTGCACATGCGCGGAATAAACGTACATCTTGCAGCATAAATTCACACATCGCATGCAAATTAACCATTGACTTTCATTAGCTGCGGTTGAAATATGATAAGCGTGATCCTTGCCTTATGGTGACCGCTAACTATACAATATGCTGAACGATTCTTCATATGAACGATCGGAAATGATCGTTTGGGACCACTAGTGGACAAAAATCTGCCGACCATTCCGATCAGATTCATGAAATTGAAACAAAAATTTCCGATCGTTCATACTAAGAATCGTTTGTAAATGATTGTTCGTCAAATTGTATCTCTAGTGGCCACCTTAAAGTGTACCAGAGCTCTTATAAAGGAAATGTTTTATACATACCTGGGGCTTCCTCCAGCCCCATCCGCTCTGATCACTCCCATGCCGCCGCCCTCGGTCTTCCCGCAGCTCCGGTACCGGGTCCCCGCACTTCCGTCAGTAGGAGCCAGTCTGACGTAAGTGAAGTGCGCTGTTTGGGTATCTCTCCAGCAGGCGCTGAAAAGATACGTAGAGGGCGCACTTCTCCTGCGTAGACTGGCCCGACTGGCTGAAGGGACGTTCCCGGTATTGGAACTGCAGGTAGACTGAGGACGGCGGCGTGGGAGCAATCAGAGTGGATGGGGCTGGAGGAAGCCCCAGGTATGTATAAAACATTTCCTTTATTAGAGCTCTGGTTTCATTTAAAGCGGACCTGATCTCAGAACTTCCTCTCGGCTCTAAAAGTTAAGCAATAGCATAATAACCTTTAAAGAAAAAAACATTTCTTTGTTTCAGCTGATACAAGTCCTGCAATAAATCTGCAGTGGGTCTACTTCCTGCTTTCATGGAAGCAGACTTATTGTTAACATCCAGTGATTTCAAATGAGCTTATCTGCTGTGGCAGTCATGTGACACGGGGCAGATAAAATTACAACTTGTGATTAGACACAAATGAGGGAGAATTACACAGGCTAAACTGTCTAAATACATACAGGGTGCATTTCTCTATGCTTTCCTTCTGACCTGTGCAAGAGTTCAGGTCCACTTTCATTCTGTCTCCCTTCTCCTCCATGCTGCAGCAGTCTTCAGCTTCTGGTCCTTTCCATGCTCATTATTCCTTCTCCCATATCTTCTATTTCACTCTCTTATCGCTTCAATCATTCCCTGCCATTTAGCCTCCCAGTCTCTCCTGCTCCCCATAGCAACCAGTAAGCTTTCAGCTGTCCTTTCCCACAGTCCAGAGTTAGACATGAAGCACAGGTTCTTATTGGTGAGCATTGAACGATGTCGCCTGTTGCACACTTTTGGTCCACGCTCCCTCATCCTCTCCCATTATTCTCTGTCCATTCTTCCTCTGTCAGATCCCATCTTTCTCTCTGTTCTCTCATTATCACTGATTGAGGCATATCAGCCATTATCCAGCGCCAGTCATCCCCATTCCTCCTGACCCTCCAGGCTTCCTCCTCTCTCTCAGCGGAATACTAATCCTGCATGATTCTCACTTTCTCCCCTCCACATAAGTGTGTCTCCTCTCCTCATACTCTCCCAGAATAACAATTTCTAGCTTCACTTTCACACTTTTCCTCTCTCCCCGCAATCACCCCTCTCTACCTTTCCCTTCACCAGTCTCCTCTCCCTCCTTCCCTCCTGTTGCTCTCTGTTCCCCCCTCCCCTATTTCTCCACTGAGTCGCTTCCACTCAACTGTCTGTGAATAAAAAGCGTTTAGCTCTTGGCTCCACCCCCCCTCCCCCTTCCACTGATTGAGAATTTACTGTGCTGAGGCTGTACATTAATACCTCTAGAGATATATATCTCTGTGTTCAGCTCAGAAGCTGGGCAATTAGTACCTTTCGTACTCTGTTGCAGGTGCCACCGGTCACCCTTTCTGCAGGCATCTCATTCTGGAGGAAAACATTCCATCTAGGCAGCTGTGCAGTGTGTAGAAGAATGGAAGTGTCCCCCCTATAGTTCCTATACTCTGTGGATGTTACACTTTGATGCAGAGTGCCGAGAGCCTTGAAACAAGTTTGACAGCTATGAGATCTGGGTCTGGCGATCCCTGGCGGTTTTCAGTCGTTGCTTCTTTTGTTACCCCGCAGACTTCTTGAAGTTTTCTTCTAGCCTGGAATGAATGCAGCTGCAACCTCATTAGCCCTGCCTCTGCCAGAGCTCCAATCCCCATGTGGTCTCCTAGGTAGGGTGCCGCTACCCACCCCCTTGCCTCTCTCAATCCAGGATTGGCAGCGATCGCCCAGCAGGTGAACTGCTCCCACAATATAGGAGGTGATAGGTGAACGCTGCTGCAGATCATTCTGGAGAGATATGGACACGCTCAGCTGAGGGAGACGGAACTCCGAGAGGGAATTCGGCAGGCAAAGTTCCGAGAGGGAACTCCAACAGGTGATACCATGGAGCTGGAGAAGGAGGTGCAGCCGCTGCCGCCGCGCTACAGGTTCCGCGACCTGCTGATGGGAGATTGGCAGCAAGACGACAGGTAACAGGGGAATGGGGACATGCTCAAGCCGTGAATGAGTTAAAGCTTGTTTTAGTAACGTAGCCACTGCGAACGTGTGTGCTGTAACCCAGGGGAGTAACTAGAGGGAAGCAGCTTATGGGGGCCCCCCGAACTACTAACCTTCTGACCCTCCAACGCAGGAGTCCATCCTTCAGATCAGCTTTTTTGTGACTACATGTCAGTGTGAAGGTCCTGATGACCACACTTGTTTTATGACCCTTGAAGGGCTGTGAGGGTTAACAGTGGGGATCGAGGAAAGGGGTGTAACATTGTTGGGGCCCCCATGAAAGTTTTGCTTGGGGGGGCACATGATTTGTAGTTATGCCCCTGCTGTAACCCCTAGCAACCAGCAATCAACCATCAGATCTAGCAAAGTAGAGGTACAAAGTCTTTGGACCGGTGCCCCAATGTACGAATGTGTTGAACTATCCTATTAACGTAGGTAAAAAAGGTTAGGTTAGGCATTAAGAGGAGAAGTTAGTGTTAGGCTTAACACACACCATACAATCTTGGTTGTTCAATCTTACCACTTTCATGTAGTATAAGAGCTTATCCAATCAATCATTCAAGGTATTTTCAATCTGTTAGCCCTTATACTACATAGATTTGGTAAATCTGTACAACCAAGATTGTATGGTGTGTGTTGAGCCTTAGACATTAGGAGGGGGGGGGGGGGGGGGTTAGTGTTATGCATTAGGAGAGGGGGGTCAGTGTTGAGCTTTAATTAGGAAGTAGGTTAGTGTTAGGCACTAGAAGCGGTAGGTTTGTGTTAAGCATTAGGAGGGGGGTTAGTGTTAGGCATTAGGAGGGGGGTTAGTGGTAGGCACTAGAAAAGGTAGGTTAGTGTTAGGCACTAGAAAAGGTAGGTTAGTGTTAGGCACTAGAAAAGGTAGGTTAGTGTTAGGCACTAGAAAAGGTAGGTTAGTGTTAGGCATTAGGAGGGGGGGGAGGTTAGTGTTAGGCCGGGGGGTGGGGGGGGGAGGTTAGTGTTAGGCCGGGGGGTGGGGGGGGGAGGTTAGACAAGGAAAGGTTAGTGTGAGAGTAGGAGACAGGTAAGTCAGTGTAATGTATGTTGGTTCGACCATATAGGGCAATTCGACAGACAGGAAAATAATGGTAATGTAGGTTACTCTGACAATGTTGCCTATTTCGTTGTTGCACCCCAACCCCCCAAAGAAAAGAAAAAACATTGTCAATAAGTATAGCATCTGCATACCTCTGTATCAAGACTTATGCTATAATTTGTGCTCGACTGGCATGAAATGGTTAAACGTGTCTTGTACATACTGATTAGGGATTCATTGCTAGGGGTGACTGCACATTCATTCCTCGCTGGGTTATTAAACTCTATTAACACAGCGCTGGGGGGAGACTTGCTGCCGGCTTCATTGTCAGTAGAGGAAGGAGACAGATGATGTGCACTGTGAGCCGGGGAGACCAGTCAGTCGCACAACAGGTCTCTGTGCTGCAGTGAGATCAGGGCTAAATGTCTTCTGATTGGTTAACCAGAGTGCACCTTACATCACTGCGCTTAGTGTTGTCATTAGAGTTCACCTTTGGGGGTCTGTCACATGGAAACATGGAGAGCTACGATGCATGGCTGTGCAGCTACAAGTGTCTGCTGGTGTGACATAGTTCTCCGCAGCTGTATCGGGTAACATTAGCTATTATTATTATTTAGTATTTATATAGCGCTGACATATTACGCAGCGCTGTACAGTGTATATATCTATATATCTATATCTATATATATATCTATCTTGTCACTAACTGTCCCTCAAAGGAGCTCACAATCTAATCCCTACCATTGCCATATGTCTATATTATGTACTGTAAGTACTGTAGTCTAGGGCCAATTTCTTTTTAGGGGGAGCCAATTAACTTATCCGTATGTTTTTGGAATGTGGGAGGAAACCAGAGTGCCTGGGGGAAACCCACACAGACACGGAGAGAACATACAAACCCTTTGCAGATAGTGCCCTGGCTGGGATTCGAACCAGGGACCCAGTGCTGCAAGGCGAGAGAGCTAACCACTACGCCACCGTGCTGCCCTTTATTGCTACTATAGACCTTTCCGTTCGATCTAATCCATCGGAAACAACATGGGAGCAGCGTTGGCTAATTTTGGTTTTGGAGCTGAATTGTACAGTTAGCTAACTGAAGCCTAGTATACACTTTCAATTATGATTTGCCAATCACTGATCAGTTTTACTATCTCCAGGTAGTACAAGGGTTTACCTAAACAATCTGCTCTTAGTAATCATTTTTTTTACCTTCACACGACAGAGGTGGTATAAGTGGTCAGTGATTGGCCAATCATAATTGAGTGTGTACCAGGCTTGGGCCTGGAAAACCCCCCAACCGGTGATGGTCGATGTCTTTTTTTTCTTTAACTGAAAGTGAACCTCCAGACTAAAAATCGACTCAGCAGCACTGTAAAGGCTTGGGTCTTGATTCACAAAGTGGTGCCAACTGTTAGCACGCATGTGAAAACCCCCTTAGCACGTCTAAATGATCTTTTCGCGCGCAAAACTTTATGCGCGCACTGCACAGAGCGCAGAGCGCTCCGCGCAAAGTGCCCATTAAAGCCTATGGGACTTAGCGCGCATAGGAATTTGCACGCGCAAAACTTTGTGCACGGTACTTAGCGTGTGATCTGATTGAGAAAACCGGTGCTAACCTACTTAGCACCCTGGTTAGTGCGCCTAAAGACTTTAGACGTGCTAAGTAGGTTAGCACTGCATAGTGAATCAAGCCCTTGGTGTTTCTTTAAAAGTTTCACAGCATCAGAACTTTGTTTCTCTTATACAAGCCTCATTTTTAGCTGCACAGAAGAAAACTGCCCAGACTTTTTCCCCTGATGCTGTGCAAAGCATGATGGGATTTTTGATGTTGTTGTTCTTGTTCTGCTGTTTTGGTGCAATTTTTTTTTTCACATTTTGAATTTGACATTTGAAGCCTAGCGTGTGTAGCTGGGGGGGGGGGGCTAATCAGGACACAGGATAGTTGGAACGGTGTCTCCTGCTCCTTGTCACCTCCTTTCAACCAAAAAGATGGCTGCCCCCATGACAAAGATGGCAGCCCCCATGAATCACAAACATTTGTCTGTTCTTTTAAAACGGGGTGGGTAAAAAATTATATTACCTATCTATTCTAATTAACATAACTAATGTAACTTGATGACAGTATGTTTGTTTAGGCTGAAGTTCCCCTTTAAGCTGGTGTAAAATATTCAGTTATCCTCTTGTGGTGCTGAGAAGCTGGGAACAGTTTGTTCATTGGGCTTGATTCACTAAGACAAATAGCATAGCATGCCTTATCCGAGTTAACACACCGTATCAGAGATAACACGCCTTATCCAAGTTAACCCACCTTATCTGAGATAACATGCCTTATCAGAGTTAACACACCTTATCAAAGTTAACACACCTTGTCAGAGTAGCATAGTGAGCGCTACGAACGTATGCCTACTAATTGGCAATGACGAGAGCTCCACTCATCCTGCCCTGAGCCCCTGGGGGTTCGTAGCGCTCGCTATGCTACTCTGATAAGGTGTGTTAAATTTGATAAGACTTGTTATCTCTGATAAGGCGCGTTAACTTGGATAAGGCATGCTATTTGTCTTAGTGAAGTAAGCCCATTGTCCACTTTTTCCTTTATCAGTAGGCCACAGTGGGCAAAGCACCGCCTCCTCCTGGCTCTGCAGGAATTATTGGTTTGCTTGTGGTAGTGAGACCTCTGGAACGGTTTGTCCATTGTAGCCCACTTTTTCCTTATCAATACTCTGGCTGCTGTGGGCAAAGCCCCGCCTCCTCCTGGCTGTGCAGGAATTAGTGGGTTTGCTTGTGGTGCTGAGACTTCTGGAACAGTTTGTCTATTGTAGCCCACTATTTCCTTATCAATATTGGCTACTGTGGGCAAAGCACTTCCTCCTCCTGGCTCTATGGAAATTATTGCAACAGGAAGTTTTTAAAGGGAAAGTCCAGTTTTGCTGCCTGTCCTTGAATCAGTCCCGATGCTTAAAATGATTATCAATGGGTAGCATGGTAACATAGTGCATAGCACTCTTGCTTTGTAGCATTAGGGTTTAAAATCTGTGCAAGGACACTATCTGCATGGAGTTTGTATGTTCTACCCATGATTGCGTAGGGTTTCTCTAGGTACTTTGGGTTGCTCCCACATCCTAAAAACTAAATCGTACATAGAAAGAGAATGCTGACTCACCCAGCAGCACCTGCAATTCATTGTCCCAAAACATACAGATAAATTAATTGTCCCCTCTAAAAAAAGCACAAGAAATAAAATAAAATGTAAACTGTAGCCCTCGGAGAGATACATAGAGAGCGCACTTCTCTTCTGTCAGACTGGCTGTAACTGGGTGAAGTTACTGGACCCGGTACCGGAGCTGGAGTAGGCTGAGGACGGCAGCGTGGGAGCGATCTGTGGCGGAAACCCCAGGTATGTATAACTTTTTATTTTATTTTATGGTCTCTGGTTTCCTTTAAAGGATACCCGAAGTGACATGTGACATGATGATAGACATGTGTATGTACAGTGCCTAACACACAAATAACTAGGCTGTGTTCCTTTTTTTATTTCTCAGGTATCTAAGTGGCTGGCTCTGTCCTGACCCAGACAGGAAGTGACTACAGTGTGACCCTCACTGATAAGAAATTCCAACTATAAAACACTTTCCTAGCAGAAAAGTGAGAGCAAGGAAGAGTTAAAAAGGGGAATTTCTTATCAGGGAGGGTCACACTGTAGTCACTTCCTGTCTGAGTCAGGACTGAGTAGTACGTACCTGATATTTAACTCTTTCAGGCAGGGAAAGAAAAAAGTAACACAGCATATTTATTTGTGTGCTTGGCACTGTACATACCCATGTCTATCCCATTATGTCACATGTCACCTCTGGTATCCTTTAAACGCTCACCTGTTCCAGCTTCATAATCACGTCCCATGTGGCTGCCATGTACAGCACTGGCACATGTGGGATGTCACCGCACACCACGTGGTACACAGTTGAATGGTTACTAAGAGTCCCGAAGCAGTACAAAAAATACCTTGTCTCCCAGAATGCTCTGGGGGGAGAATTCCGCATAGCTAATCAGCCTACACTAAACATCACTGGGAGGGTCGGGCTACATTATAGGAAGTGTTTCTGATGCTGAAACCAGGAAAATTACTGTAAAAAAAGGGTATCCCAAATAATTTACTGCATTCTACTACATGTCACTACAGGGCCTCTTTGAAGCGGACCTAAAAGCATAACTTCCTCTCTGCTCTAAAAGATAAGAAACAGCATAATAATCTTTAGGGCCCGATTCCACCGCATCGCAAAGAAACTGCAACCAATTCACGTCAATAGAGTAGTTTCCATTGACACGAATTCAGTGGCGTAGCCAAGGAGCTGTGGACCCCGATGCAAGATTTACATTGGGCCCCCCCCAAGCACTATATACGTAACAATTGATATGGCGCGCCAAAACCTGCCAATGGCAACTACAGTGTCAGAGGTGCAAGAAGGGGATGGGGAGCAGCTTGTTAATGATTACCACTACTAAGTATCTATAGAAGAGATTATTATGAGCACAGGACCAATAGAGAGATAATACTGCAGTTGAGGGAGGGCCCTTTGGGGCCCCTCTGGCCCAAGGGCCCCGATGCGGTCGCAACCTCTGCAACCCCTATTGCTACGCCCCTGCGAGACGAATTTAACTATGCGATCCGGTGCAAGGGAAATTACGGATAGCATGCTGCAGTTTTCCACAGTATGCATCCAATCCCCATAGCCGCCAACGGGAAGCTGCATGACGCCACATCCTGCGGGGGGATGCGAGGCAATGCGGCAATCACCTCGCATCCACCACGCTAGTTGAAACGGGCCCTTAAAGAGAGTCTGAAGCCTAGCAAAAATAGGTTTTTACTTTAAAAATTTGTTTAAAGAGTAACTCCAGTGAAAATAATGTAATAAAAAGTGCTTCATTTTCACAATAATTGTGTATAAATGATTTAGTCAGTGTTTGCCCATTGTAAAAGCTTTTAAATCCCTGATTTGACATTTATTACATGGTGACATTTTTACTGTTGGCAGGTGATGTAGCTGCTGCTTGCTTTTTTGGCAGTTAGAAACAGCTGTAAACAGCTATTTCCCACAATGCAGCAAGGTTCACAGACAGGAAACTGCCAGGAGTACCACGGTCCTCAGTGTCTTGTGGGAGGGGTTTCACCACAATATCAGTCATACAGTGCCCTTTGATGGTCTGTTTGTGAAAAGGAATAGATTTCTCATGTAAAAGGGGCATCAGCTACTGATTGGGATAAAGTTCAATTCTTGGTCGGAGTTTCTCTTTAACATAATTGCCCTACCTGAAACGCTGCATCCCCGCGGCTGCAAACTCCATAAATCACCCCAAACTCCCTGGGGCACATTGTGGGGCTCCTTCCTTGTAGAGGCAGAGCTTTGGGCTGTAGCTCTGCCTCTACTGGTGTCAATCAGTGCTGATCGTTGCCCCCGCCCCTCTGTCGTCCTGCACTGAGAGGGGCGGGGGAGAGGCGTTGATCAGCACGGATTGACGCACATGAAGACAGAGCTACAGTCCAAAGCTCTGCCGCATTCCAGGACCAGGAAAGTCGTGGATTTTTGCCCTGGGAGTGTGGGGTGATTTATGGAGTTCTCAGCCGCGGGAATGCAGCTTTTTAGGTGGGGCAATTATATTAAACAGGTTTAGTTCTAGGCATCAGAGTCTCTTTAAAGAAAAACATTTCTTTGTTACAACTGTTATAGGAAGCAGACATAGGGTTAACATCCTGTGTTTACAAATTAGCTGCTCTGTGGAGGTATCCAGCTGATACAGCTGAGAGATCAAATTACACTTGTGGTTAGTCACAGATGAGGCGGATTTAGACAGGCTAAACTCTCTAAATACATACAGGGTGCGCTTCTCTCTCTTTTTCTTCTGTCCTGTGCAAGAGTTCAGGTCCACTTTAAGGTATTTTTACGTAAAGCTGGGGCAGCCATGGCCAGGGATTGGAGAGTGCTCTATATTTAGATTAGGTAGACGTTCAACTTTCAGCATTTGGTGACTTGGGCCGTCCTCCTGATCCCGTCTTCACTGATCCAGAACGATTACACAGGACTTGGCTGCAGACTTTTCATATTTCACTGGCTGCATCTGTTTCAGGTCAGTGGCCCGCTAGGTAGTGAAGGAAATCCCACTCTCTGATAAGATTGCCCAAGGTAATCCTGCAAAACTCTTTCTGTACTAAAATGTTATGAATAATTGTCTTTCTGATTTAATTTGCAGTTACCTAAGAATTTACAAAACTGACTGAAAGCTGTAATTGTGCTTCTGTGTAGCCATGACAACCAGAGTACACATTTCCCAAAACCGCTCATCCGGCTGCGGCAGTAATTAGCTGCACAGTAAGAGCCCTCGAAATCTCATTCTGTCCGACTGCAGTAATTTACTGACCACAGCAGAGCCCAGAGCGGGCCATACATTACTCGATATATGGGAAGATCGATCATTAGACAGATCCCTCTCTGACTGAATCTGATCAGAGAGGGATCTGTTACCTGCCCTTATGCTGCAGTAATTTTCAATAAATTTCAGTATAAAACCTATTGGAAATTGTCCTCGTTCTGCCCCAGCCTGTATCTCCTGTCCCTCCGCATAATTCAGAGCCGAGAGATATGTAGAGAGCGCATTTCTCTTGCGCAGACTGGCCGCAACTGGCTGAAGTTACAGGACACTACTGGAAGTGGAGAAGACGGAGGACGGCGGTGTGGGAACGATCGGGGCGTATTGGGCTGGAGGAAGCCCCAGGTATGTATAAATCTTTCTCTCGGCTCTGGTACACTTTAAAGGCTCACCTCTCTGCCAGCACAACTTCCTAGCCTCCTCCGGTGTTTGCTGTCACCGTGAGAGCCTGTGCCATGTCACTGGGTGCATGTAGTGACTATGGATGATCAATGAGGTGCAAATACTTCCGAAATAATGCAAATTTTTATGCATATATATTCAGTTTGTAAATGAAACAATTTAAACCCAGGTTTAAATTGATTGGTACATTTTCAAACTGCATAAATTTGCATAAACTCAGAAGAATTTGCATCTCTCTGATCATCCCTAGTAGTGACATCCCAACATACGCCAGTGTCACGTGGAACACGCTCTCGCAGGGATGCTGGACTCCAGAGGAGGCCAGAAGTTGCGCTGATGGATGGATGAGCCTTTAAAGCAGCAGGGAAAGCCATACTATCCCAGGGAAAAAAACCCACATATGTCAGTTGATAAATACTTGTTCTACTTACAAAATATATGTATTGTACTGTCCACATTTTGATTTCAGTGAATTTTATATAGTAAATAAAGAGGAAACTCTTCCAGGCATTTTCCATCTTTACTGCGTCTGACTGAAGCCAATCCTGATGTCATTTCCTCCCTTACTCTTTTTGGTTTCTCTTAGAAACTGCACTGTCATACCTAGCTTGTTTTGTAAACACGTGAGCACAGCATGGATTTTATTTCAGCAGCTTCTGCAGTGGGTGAGGTGTATTTTCCTTCTCAGCCTCATGGGGGAGGATAAGGGAAATACACCAGGTGGGTAGATAACAAGCTTCCCTGTCTTTGGCAGTGTACTAGAAAGGAGCCAGGCTGACTGAAATAAGATTCATTACAGCAGAAATATTTATGACTATATTGGAATGCTTGCAATGCAGGGTCAGGATTTAGACTACATAATAAACACTGAGCCCGATGGAGCCCTTGTGACAAAGTTTTGCACCATTCCTGATTGATCCATTCGTCCAATTCTGACTGGAAAATGATCAAGGGGTGATTACAAGGCTATGTTGTGGCACCAATTCTCTTTCGATTCGAATAAATTATCAAATCAGATGGTTGATCGGCCTGCAAAATCAAGGAATGTATGGGCACTAGAGATCAAAACTAGAGATCAAAAGCTTTTTTTCTTCCTCTGCCTGAAAGAGTTAAACATCAGGTATGTAAGTGGCGGTTCCTGTCTGAGTCGGGAGGACTGGGTCGAACTACAGTGTGACCCTCCCTGAAAAGAAATTACAACCATAAAACACTTTCCTAGCAGAAAATGGCTTCTGAGAGCATGAAATAGATAAAGAGAGTAAATTGTTCATAGATTTTAGCTCTGGCATACGTCAATGAATGTGTCATTGAGCAAAAACAATAAAACAGTAAAAACTTAAAAAGTAGATTTAAATAAAAAAATGAAACTGTGGAATATCTTAAAAAGTCATTTTTTAGGAGGAGGAGGATAGATACAATTGTTTCATTCGTTTATTTTCACCTCTGGTGTCCGTTTAAAGTCTATATCAAGTCTCCACTGCAGTTCACACTCATTATAACGTGTGATAAGCAACTCACCACTGTGAATCCAGCCTAAAGGAAACCTGAGATGAAGAACACATCAGGATCTTTGCTTGCCTGGGTCTTCCCCCAACCCCCTGTAGTCCGTCTGGCTCATTGGATTCTGTCCAGTCCCCTCTGTTGTGCTGCTGTGAGGCGCATTATGTGCAGGACACTCCCAGCCACAGTAGTGTGATCTGTGGCTGTGCACAGGAGGAGCCGTGACTGGGCCAGTTCAGGAATTATTGGGCCAGACTGCGGGATAACAGGGGGCATCGGACTGCAGGTTAGGGTATAAATCAGAGAGAAGTGATATTGGGGGAAAGGTTGATAATCAGGAAGAGTTTGAAATTGAGGGTGGAATCTTAGAGTTAGGCATCTGGAATGTGATTAGAATTAGGCATTAGGAAGGGGTAAGGTTTGGGGGGAGATTAAGGTTAGTTGTCAGGGAAGGGTTAAACTCAGGGGTAGGATAGGCTTAGCTGACGGAAAGGAGTTGATGTTGGGAGGAGGTTAGGTGTCAGACAGGAAGGGATTTGGACTGGGAAAAGGCTAGGCGTCAGGAATGGGTAAAGGTTAGAGGGAGAATAGGATTAGGTTTTAGGAAGGGGTTAAAGAGAACATGTAACCAAGAATTGAACTTCATCCCAATCAATAGCGGATACCCCCTTTCCCATGAGAAATCCTCCTTTTCACAAACTGATCATCAGGGGGCTCTGTATGGCTGATTTTGTGGTGAAACTCCTTCCACAAATTATGTCAGCGCCTCACAGCACTGAAGTACTGGCATCACACTGTGGGAGCCTTGTTGCATTGTGGGAAATAACAGCTGTTTCCAACTGCCAAAAATGCAAGCAGCATCTCCTTCCAGTGACATTACCTACCAGCAGTAAAAATGTCACCATGTGATAAATGTCAGAATGTAAATCAGGGAGAGGAAAGATTTTACATTGAACAAACACTGACTAAATCATTTATACATAATTATTGTAAAAATGAAGCACTTTTTATTACATTATTTTCACTGGAGTTCTTCTTTAAGGCTGAGAGGAGGTTATGGTTAGGCACCAGGGAGAAGTTAAAATTAGCGAGAATGTGAGGGCTAGGCATGAAGGGGAGGTTAACATTAGGGAGGATGTTAGGATTAGGTATCAGGAATTGCTTAACAATATGTAGGAGGTTAGGTCTCAGGAAGAGGATAATGGAATGGTGAAGGTTATAACTAGAGAGGGATTATTGATGGGGGTGGTCAGGGTTATCAAGCTAATCAAGGAGGGAGAAATGATTATACCACCACCATACACTGTGTCGCGTACCCAGAGTACCCAGCAACCATACCGCTGATGCATGGCGTCTGTGTCAAGCCCAGGGGTGCAGAAATGAAGTGTACCCTCCCCCATTCCAGCAGCACATTCAGCTCGCTAGATTGTGCCGTACACGATGTGACTTTTATCTAATAACTGCACACAGCTTTGAGATCTCACCAGCAGAGTCCCCCAGAGATAACAGAAACTGTGAAGTGGTCTAAATGAAATCTGCAGTGAGCTGAATGCAGAAACAGTCATTGCTGACTTTCATTATAAAATAGGCTGCTGTGTTTACTTGTGCTGATCCTCTGTCTCTCCTGAATGACCTGTATACAGGTCCTCTGTCTCTCCTGAATGACCAGTATACAGGTCCTCTGTCTCTCCTGAATGGCCAGTATACAGGTCCTCTGTCTCTCCTGAATGGCCAGTGTACAGGTCCTCTGTCTCTCCTGAATGGCCAGTATACAGGTCCCCTGTCTCTCCTGAATGACCTGTATACAGGTCCTCTGTCTCTCCTGAATGACCAGTATACAGGTCCTCTGTCTCTCCTGAATGACCAGTATACAGGTCCTCTGTCTCTCCTGAATGGCCAGTATACAGGTCCTCTGTCTCTCCTGAATGGCCAGTATACAGGTCCCCTGTCTCTCCTGAATGGCCAGTATACAGGTCCTCTGTCTCTCCTGAATGGCCAGTATACAGGTCCTCTGTCTCTCCTGAATGGCCAGTATACAAGTCCTCTGTCTCTCCTGAATGACCAGTATACAGGTCCTCTGTCTCTCCTGAATGGCCAGTATACAGATCCTCTGTCTCTCCCGAATGGCCAGTATATACAGGTCCTCTGTCTCTCCTGAATGGCCAGTATACAGGTCCTCTGTCTCTCCTGATTGCTGCTCCTTGCCACTGGGATGAGTGGTGTAACTGTATGTAAAAGGGGAGAAAAGGAGCTCACTGATAGTGTTATAACGTTAAATGCAAATCAGTGTCCATGACCTAACGAAGACGCAAGGCATCAAAACGCGTTATCTACACAACGGCTAACGGAGCTGGCTACTTGCACGGCACTATTCGGTACACCGGCTGCAGGAGGACACCATTGTGGAAGGACATTCACTGTGGAGAGATGAGCTTTTTTTCACTTATGAAATGTATGTGCATATGCATTTACGCCCTTGATTTGCATTAAATGTTATTACACTATTGGAACGCTCCTTTCCTCCTCTTACTTTTACATGTCTCTATATACCCACGGCAAACTCGGGATGTTCACTTGGTTGGTCATTTTGGGTGGTCTGAGTATTAATTCTCTTCAATGAACATGACAAGATGGTTTCCACACAGGGGCGTAACTAGAAATCACTGGGCCCCCCTGCGAATATTTGGATGGGGCCCCCCCCATAGATGCCAAACAATCGTAATGGGGCAGCGTTTCACTGTAAATTAATTGTAAAGTGGGCAGCATTTCACCAGACAATAGTAATGTGGGCCAGAAAATCGTAATGTGGGCAGAGTTCACCCGAAAATCGTAATGTGGGCCAGAAAATCATAATGTGGGCAGAGTTCACCAGAAAATCGTAATGTGGGCAGCAGTTACCAGAAAATCGTAATGTGGGCAGCAGTTACCAGAAAATTGTAACGTGGGCAGCAGTCACCAGAAAATTGTAACGTGGGCAGCAGTCACCAGAGAATTGTAACATGGGCAGCAGTCACCAGAGAATTGTAACGTGGGCAGCAGTCACCAGAGAATTGTAACGTGGACAGCATTCACCAGACAATCGTAATGTGGGCAGCGTTCACCAGAATATCGTAATGTGGGCCAGAAAATCGTAATGTGGGCAGAGTTCACCAGAAAATCGCAATGTGGGCAGCAGTCACCAGAAAATCGTAATGTGGGCAGCAGACAGTCACCAGAAAATGCTAATGTGGGCAGCAGTCACCAGAAAATGCTAATGTGGGCAGCAGTCACCAGAAAATCCTTATGTGGGCAGCAGTCACCAGAAAATGCTAATGTGGGCAGCAGTCACCAGAAAATGCTAATGTAGGCAGCAGTCACCAGAAAATGTTAATGTGGGCAGCAGTCACCAGAAAATCCTAATGTGGGCAGCAGTCACCAGAAAATGCTAATGTGGGCAGCAGTCACCAGAAAATGCTAATGTGGGCAGCAGACAGTCACCAGAAAATCCTAATGTGGGCAGCAGTCACCAGAAAATGCTAATGTGGGCAGCAGACAGTCACCAGAAAATCCTAATGTGGGCAGCAGACACCAGAAAAAAAAAATGCCCCTGTAAAAAGAAAAAAAACACAATTCTCCTGTGCACTGCAGCACATCTCCCGCGCTGACAGGCAGAGTGCAGGGCTATGGCAAGATGGCTCCCGAAGCCCTGTACTGGAGACACAAATAGTCTCCAGTGCAGGGCTTCGGCAGCCATCTTGCCGTAGCCCTGCTCTTCCTGCCGGAGGAATATGCAGGCTGCTGGAGCGGGGCTGCAGGGAATGAACTGGCGCAGCGTCTATTAGACGCTACGGCCAGTTGAGGTCCAGAATCGGGCGGGCGGCAGCGCCCCCCCCCCCCTCACAGTGAGCGGGCCCCAGAGCGGCCCCGGGCCCCCCTGCGGCTGATGGGGTCGCATCCCCGGTAGGTACGCCGGTGTTTCCACAAGTTTTCTGCTGGCCCAAACCCCCTACCAATTAACTAAGTACTGGATGCTTTTTCTGCATTTTCTGCCGTCCAAGACCAATTCCGCTTTGAATTTTTCTCACCCATCAACCTAAAATACCTGGAATTTTGCATGGATAGTAAATGATTTTGAGGCCTGGAACCGACTAGCAGCCCTTTTCTAAGCACTTGTGATTTGAAAAGCTCTTTCAAATGTAATGTTACGTGCGTAATCCCACTTGAGGATGGGATTTTCAAAAACTCCCCTATAGTATTACATTAACAAGATCTTTTCAAATCACAAGCTCTTAGAAATACGTTGCTAGTGGTCCCAGGCCTGATAGAGAATAGTTCATAGGCTGCTAAGTTGATCTTTCTGTAGTAGCAAGAAGTTTTGAATCAGGATGATACCATTTGTTGGTAAACTTAGAAGATAAGCAGTAAGCTTTTGGCTATGAAGCCTTCATCAGACTGATTCCTGTATACTGAAGAAATGTAGAATACAGCTTATATACACTAGGCATTGAAAAGGAGATACATTGTTCTGCAATAAATGTCATTGGATGCCTAATTACAACACCAAGAGGGTCCCACAGGGATGCTAGCTAATTTATGACAGCTAATTGATGTCATAAATTAGCTACCATCCCTGTGGGGACCCTCTTCATGTTGTAATTAGGCATCCAATGACCTTTATTGCAGAACAATGTATCTCCTTTTCATTGTCTAGTGTATATAAGCTGTATTCTACATTATGTAAGTATACAGTCTGATGAAAGCTTCATAGCCAAAAGCTTACTGCTTTTCGTGTAAGTTCGCCAATAAATGGTATCATCCTGATTCAAAACTTCTTGCTTTTACTGATGGCTAACACGGTACAACACTCTACTGCTTCTACTGTCTGTAGATAGAGATGTCTACAATAAATAAATCTTCAAACTCTTGTAACGATTGGTGTCAGCAAGCACTGCTATTTTGATTATTGGTGATCTGCAGTATCACCAATAATACAGATGCTATACCTGATTATATGGTGATCTGCAGAATCACCAATAATGCAAGTATAGGGTGCTTGGTACAATAGAGTATCTCTATAGGGCACAGAGATACAACCTCCAGCAAGCTGGAACAGCAGACAACAATAATAATATACAGTGTAAATTCAAGTCTGTGGAAATATCCACCACACTGTAATTCCTCAAAGGTGTGGTTACCTCTGAATGGAAACCCTGTGTGTGAGATCCTCCAAAGGACGGAGTGGAGGATTCGGGCCTCTAGCAGCAAGGGTTTGCTAGTGGCGGTCGTCTCAAACAGGCAAGCCTCTGATAGAACCCTACAGTGGGAGACATTCCACTGAAGGGAGAAAGGTCAGACAAAATGAGGTTCGGCGACAGATCAGGCGGCAGCAGTACAGAAACGTGAGACAAGAGAATAGTCGAAAACCAAGCCAATAGTCGATAACGGTACGGGCTGGCGAAGTACAGAATCAGGAAGCAGAAAAGTAGTCAAGACAGGCACAGAATCATACACGATAAATCAAACAGTATAATATGTGTATATATTGGCGATAAACCAATATATAACAAAATATCAGAGACAAGGCTGACTAGGTCTGAGTGCTGACACAGGGTATCGCAAACACAGACGAAGTGTGACTGAAAAGCACTTCCTTATATACTGCCTGGGAGAGAAGTCTCCACCCCAGGCAGCAACCAATCAGAGCAGGCTAAAATGTCAGCTGACCTCCAGGTCAGCTGACACGCTTTCTGAGAGTATAAAGGCGTGTCTGTCGTACCCGCACGCCCCCTAGAGGCAAGATGGCAGAGCCCTGGTGAGCAGCATGCTGGTGAGTTTGGAGCAGAGTGCTCGGACGGGTTTGCGCAGCGGATGTGGGCGAATTTCCGCATCCCGCTTTGGAAATGTCCGCTTGCCGGATTGGATGCGACCATATTTCCGCAATCCATCCGGCGTTGCGGATTTTTTCGTTACAACTCTATATATTTTTTTCTTATTAAAAGGAAAGGTACCCTGCCTGCATATCTCGCTTGGATATTGAACTGACAGTATGCTGGATTGTAATCTTATTGAACGGTGGATTTGAATGCACTTTGCAGCTATATCAAGATGACTGTGCACTTCTTGATGCATTATCTGTGCTTTGCTTGCTATCTGCTGCTTTTGACTGCGACTGTATTTTCAAGTACTAGTCGGGACTCTCTTGGCATATTTGCCCAGTTAACGATGCACAATAGAGGCCTCATTTGTATCTTGCCTGCAACTTTTCTATCCTTCAATGGTTGAGTGTGTATGGGCTGGTTGAATTTTGTGATCGGGGGTTCTACGGTGGGAGGTGGGTTTTGGGAGGATGACATGCTGAACGGTTGGCTGTTTTAGCTTATTATATCTTTGTATTCAATAAAGTATGAGTATATATTTTTTATAAATTGTCTTTATTGGTACACCCCCACACTTTACATATCTTCCTCTGTGATTTAAACATAAGGTTATTAGTACCTACCCACATGGAATCCCCAAATTGAAACACTTTATCCACTACTACAGTATATCTACGTCGTCTGTGACTTCATCTAAGCCACGAGGACGTAGATATGTCTTGTAGCAGAAGCAGTGCTGTGCAGGATTGGGCTTACTTCTGTGCAAAACCTCTGGCACTGTCTGCTACAGCACTAATTGGTGAAAGGGAATATATGTTCCCTGAATCAATAACATTTATTTTTACCATTAAAAATGCTTTTATTTTCTCAGTTCATAGTGAAAAATACACACTGTGGCATTATTTCAGAATCAAATATCTTCACCATAAATTGTGACAGGAACATAATCTAAGTTTTGTGATAAAGGGTAGAAATAGCCAAACAAAATTTGTGTTTTCGATCTACAGTAGCGCTTTTTATTTCTTAACTGGAATTGTTAAAATTGAGAAATGTTTTTTTCTATTTTTCCTTCTTTTTCACATTAAAATGCATAGAAAACAAAATTGTTCAAGGGAAATTGCCATACAATGAAAGCCTAGTTTGTCTTGAAAAAAAAAGATATATATTTCATTTAAGTGTCATATGTATGGATGAAGTTATTGCTGATTAAATAGGGACATAGCTACATGTCAGAACTGCTCTGGTCCATAAGGGGGAAACAAGGTCTGGATGCAAAGTGGTTAAATCCAGAACAAAGCTTGTATTGTGATCAGAGTTTTGTTTAAAACCTGCTCAGGCCTTGGAAATGTCCTCCTGAATAATCTAGTTATTTGCTGTGAAAAAAGCTAACTTGTCTTTCTACTAAGAAATTGATGAGCAAGGCGGTAAGGAATGTTGGGTTGTGTTCCAGATCTGAAAAGGAAGGAGATTGATCTGTGGATGTATGAATGGAGATGTTATTAGCAAATTCTGCCAGAGGTAATAGCGTTTCCTAATTATTTTGTAACAAAGAAAAACAGCAGAGATATTGTTCAGTAGTCTGGTTATTGTGTGCGGTATTGCCTTGTGGTTTGTGGGTGATAAGTTCAAGGCATAGATCATTTGGTATTCAGAATATCCAGATAGCTCATGGAAAGTATAAGGGGCTAAAAGAAACTGAAATGCCGTTCTAATATAAAGCAACGCCGTCGCTGAGTATACTTTTCCTTCTTTAAAGTGGATCCGAGATGAAAAACTAACTATAACAAGTAACTTGTCTATATATCTTATCTAAAGTTTAGATCGTTTACACAGCAAATCTAGCTGCAAACCGTTTCAACAGTTTATGAATATTTATTCCTGTGATACAATGAGGGCAGCCATGTTCTGTTTGTCACATTACACACAGGTAAGCTGATAGCATCTCCAGTCCTCAGCCTGTGACAAATTCAGTCCCTTCCCCTCCTCCCTCTTCCCCTCTGCCTCTGAAATCTCTGGCTAGTAACCACCTCCTCCTTCTGCCCAGACTGATCTCCCATAAGCCCTTGCTACAGTGCCAAGGCACTCTGGAAAAGCTGTGGGCGAGGCTTGTTTACTTTATAGGGAATTAGAGTATTAAAACAAAACAAAAAAAATATTTGGCTTGAGGAATACCCTATAAACTATATGAAAGGAACACCATTATGCAATGAGTAAAAGTTTAACTAGGATCCACTTTAACCACTTCCCCTCCCTCGGACGAGTATCTTTGTACCTGCAAAATCCCTCTATGCCTCACAGGGACTTAGATACTCTTCCCTTGCTGCCGCACTCCCGCGCTCGTACTCGCGTTCGTTCTCAACGCTGATCGTTAGAGGGGAGATCAGTGAAAGGCAATTTGCAAGTCCCTGTGTCAATGATAGCCATTTTTTTCTTATTATTCTTATTAAAATGCAGTTAGAATAAAATAATTTGTAGCAAAAAGTACCACTCAAAGAAAGCCTAATTGGTGGCGGAAAAAACAATGTCTAGATCATTTCAGTGTGATAAGTACTGATAAAGTTATTGGTGAATGAATGGACGCAGGACTGAAATTTGAAAATTGCTCTGGTGTTTAAAGAGAAAAACCCTTGGAGGTGAAGTGGTTAAACTGAAGGTATTTGCAATAATTATGTGAGAATTTGAAACTGTAGTTTCCCATGATGCATTACTCCTAAATATGCAAATCCTCTCTTTATGCTCTTGAAGCCAGGCTTACATCCAGAACCGCTGGTGTATAGCAAGTCCACAGCTTATAACTTCCTCAACAACACAACAGGCATACACCCTCAGTTTTAGACTTTCTGGTCATCGTTAGGGATTAATGTGATTAATGTGGCTCTATGGTATAGGGCTTGGATAGTACTACAGAATAGCCAGATAGCTCATGGTACTGGTTCAAGGCCCATCCTCAGGCCTGGATTTTTATCACAGAAGTCTATAGGCACGGATTTTCTGGTACCCTAGACTTAGCCCTCCACAAACCCCCTGCAGAACCTCACCACAGGCATGCTAGCTGGCCCTGATGTCATCTCTCCCTTACTTTCCGTTAGTGCCCATTAGTATTAGGTAGCCAGAAGTACCCTCAACATAGTAGATAGAGGTGCCCCCAGATATTAGGTAGCTACATGTGCCCCCAGCTGAAGAGAGATCTCCTCAGTGGAATGCCCAGACCTGGATGAGTAACCTCATTTACACTTCGCTCAGGATTCTGAGTAGGGTAGGAGGGAGGCTCTTAGGGGGAGGGGAATGAGATGCCTTTCCATCATCGGGTGCCTGTAGGCACATGCCTACAGTGCCTTATGGTAAATCTGACCATGCCTATCCCATAGAGCCACATCAACCTCTGGCACACATTGATGAAGATCAGAAAGTCTGAAACAGGTTGTATGCATGTTGGGTTGACGTGGATCTGTAAAATAAGCCGGTTATGAGCTGATTTCATTGCCTCCTGACCCCGTGATTTCCTTGCCTCCTGACCCCGTGATCACTGTGAGCCAATCACATTGGCTTACATTGATGACGGGGTCAGGAGCCAATAAAATCAGCTCCTGACTGACTCCTAGGGACGGCAGAGCGAGGGGGCTACAGCAACGGGAGAACAGGGATAGCAGCGGGTCAGTGCGGCGTGACGTTCAGAGCTGTGGAGTCCGTGTTGAGGTCCGAGTCCAGGAGTCAGAGTCATTTTGGGTACCTGAAGTCGGAGTTGGAGTCGGTGGTTTCATGAACTAAGGAGTCGGATCATTTTTGTACAAAATCCACAGCCCTGGTAAGTATTAGACTAAGGAGTCAGAGTCGAGGAGTCAGAGTCCAGGAGTCTGAGTTGAAGGTTTCACAAACTGAGGAGTTGGAGTCGGATGACAGCCCTGGTGACGTCAATAAGCACCATTTTTTCAAACCAGCAGTCTGGTCCTTAAGGGGCCAGAGACTGCTGGTACGAAAAGGGTTAACATGCGCCCGTTTTGAATGTATACCAGTCTACTTACAGCTCTATAATTCATGAACAGAGCTCTGGGTCATCTGACTTATTTTCCAGAGGGCGGGTAAAATACAGCTTTAATCGCAGATATTGTCTTTCCTGTATTAGTTCTGTTCTTATTAATGCATAAGCATACAAGCGAGAGAACGCAATGTTTCTTCATTTTATGGCTGGGACAGGCGGTTTGCGGAGACCTTTCCAGAGGTAGACAGTATTGTCTGGTAGTGGCGCGTTACGGTTATTAAGCTTGAATTGTTTTTCTCTGTTTGTACTTGTTTACTTGCACTGCGTCCTACACTAACAAAAACTGAGAAAAAACTGCATTAAACAAATGAGAAAGAATGGGAAATTAGATGATTTTTATTTTTTAAGTCATATAATACAAGCAGGGCTGTATTTAAAGAGAACCCGAGGTGGGTTTGAAGAATATTATCTGCATACAGAGGCTGGATCTGCCTATACAGCCCAGCCTCTGTTGCTATCCCAAACCCCCCTAAGGTCCCCCTGCACTCTGCAATCCCTCATAAATCACAGCCACGCTGCTGACAAACAGCTTGTCAGAGCTGGCTGTGTTTATCTCTATAGTGTCAGTCTGCTGCTCTCCCCGCCTCCTGCAGAACTCCAGTCCCCGCCTGCATCCCTTCCCTCCCTGCTGATTGGAGGGAAGGGACGGGGGCAGGGACCGGAGCTATGCAGGAGGCGGGGGAGCAGCTGAGACTGACACTACAGATGTAAACACAGCCTCACAGCACTGCTGTGATTTATGAGGGATTGCAGAGTGCAGGGGGACCTTAGTGGGGTTTGGGATAGCAACAGAGCCTGGGCTGTATAGGCAGATCCAACCTCTGTATGCAGATAACATTCTTTAAACACACCTCGGGTTCTCTTTAAGCCAAGGCCCCATAGGCCATGGCCTAGGGCACCACAGGATCAAGAGCGGGTGAGCAGCAGGCTATACTAGGGGGAAGGGAAGGGTCACCTTGCTACTTGTACTGGAGGGAGGGGGTCATCAGGCTATCTACAGTGGTTTGCAAAAGTATTCCACATTTTGTCACATTACTGCCACAAACATGAATCAATTTTATTGGAATTCCATGAGAAAGACCAATACAAAGTGGTGTACACGTGAGAAGTGGAACGAAAATCATACATGATTCCAAATGTTTTTTACAAATCAATAACTGCAAAGTGGGGTGTGCGTAATTATTCAGCCGCCTGAGTCAATACTTTGTAGAACCACCTTTTACTGCAATTATAGCTGCCAGTCTTTTAGGGTATGTCTCTACCAGCTTTGCACATTAAGAGACTGAAATCCTTGCCCATTCTTCTTTGCAAAACAGCTCCAGCTCAGTCACATTAGATGGACAGTGATTGTGAAGAGCAGTGTTCAGATCTTGCCACAGATTCTCGATTGGATTTAGATCTGGACTTTGACTGGGCCATTCTAACACATGGATATGTTTTTGTTTTAAACCATTCCATTGTTGCCCTGGTTTTATGTTTAGGGTCACTGTCCTGCTGGAAGGTGAACCTCCGCCCCAGTCTTAAGTGTTTTGCAGACTCCAAGAGGTTTTCTTCCAAGATTGCCCTGTATTTGGCTCCATCCATCTTCCCATCAACTCTGACCAGCTTCCCTGTCCCTGCTGAAGAGAAGCAACCCCAGAGCATGATGTTGCCACCACCATATTTAACAGTGGGGATGCTGTGTTCAGAGTGATCTGCAGTGTTAGTTTTCCACCACACACAACGTTTTGCATTTTGGCCGAAAAGTTCCATTTTGGTCTTATCTGACCAGAGCACCTTCTTCCACATGTTTGCTGTGTCCCCACATGGCTTGTGGCAAACTGCAAACGTGACTTCTTATGCTTTTCTGTTTTACAATGGCTTTCTTCTTGCCACTCTTCCATAAAGGCCAACTTTGTGCAGTGCACGAATAATAGTTGTCCTATGGACAGATTCCCCCACCTGAGCTGTAGATCTCTGCAGCTCGTCCAGAGTCACAATGGGCCTTTTGACTGCATTTCTGATCAGCGCTCTCCTTGTTCGGCCTGTGAGTTTAGGTAGATGGCCTTGTCTTGGTAGGTTTACAGTTGTGCCATACTCCTTCCATTTTTGAATGATCTCTTGAACAGTGCTCCGTGGGATGTTGAAGGCTTTGGAAATCTTTCTGTAGCCTAAGCCTGCTTTAAATTTCTCAATAACTTTATCCCTGACCTGTCTGGTGTGTTCTTTGGACTTCATGGTGTTGTTGCTCCCAAGATTCTCTTAGACAACCTCTGAGGCCGTCACAAAGCAGCTGTATTTGTACTGACATTAGTTTAGACACAGGTGCACTATTTTTAGTCATTAGCACTCATCAGCCAATGTCTATGGGCAACTGACTGCACTCAGACCAAAGGGGGCTGAATAATTACGCACACCCCACTTTGCAGTTATTGATTTGTAAAAAAAATGTTTGGAATCATGTATGATTTTCGTCCCACTTCTCACGTGTACACCATTTTGTATTGGACATTCACGTGGAATTCAAATAAAATGTATTCATGTTTGTGGCAGTAATGAGACAATGGCCTCGATTCATAAAACTGCCTGCGAGCGGGGAAAGTCGAGCGGGGAAACACCGCTGTCGGTATTTCCGCCTTCAGGGTGGTAATTCATAAAAATTTAGCTACTTGTGATATACGTGCGGAGATACTCCGCTGTAGGCAGGCGTTAGGCTGTCGGGAGACGTGCGGAAACAGGGGAAGCAGGCGGAATCCCTCCGTGCGGTGTTCTCTCTGCAGCTGCTTGGGAGGTCTGTCCCATTCACTGCAACGGATTCCGCACGCTTCTCGCCACATCAGAGGTAGCGGTAATACCCGTCCGCATACCGCTACCTCTAATCTTTATGAATTGACATTTGTTACTGTTGCTGTGATAATCACCGCGCAAGGCGGTGATTGATCACTCTGCTCGCAAATGTCGGCTTTTCATGCGGAAAAAGCCTTTATGAATGCATATTTTGGTGTGTGGTCGGTAAAGTGAGCGTTTTTTTGCATTTCCGAATGCGGGAATGCTTTATGAATCGAGGCCAAAATGTGGAAAACTTCAAGGGGGCCGAATACTTTTGAAAACCACTGTATATGGCAGCCTCGGCTCTTGACTTTCGGACATTATTCCTCTGTCCTTCCAGAACCTGTATGAGCCAAAACCAATTCCGGGTACAACCCCCCCCCCTTTTGTACTTGGCAAAATCAGTTATTCTGATTCTGTCTATATGGAAGGGGGGGGGGGGGCAGGGTCATCTGGCTCCTTATACTAGAGTGAAGGGAGGGAGGGGTCAACACGATACCTATACTGGAAGGAATGGGGTGGGTCATCAGTCTACCTATACTGGAGGGGGAGCGGTCATCTGGCTATCTCTACTGCAGGGGGGGCAACTAATGACAGTAGCCTTGGGTGGTAAAGAGTACAAATTCGGCCTTGTATTCAAGTACATATTATACTTGTTCATTTCTGAATAGTGTACTGGCTAAACCCCCATACACGCTCAATAGTGGTCTTTTATGCAGCACAATTATTAACCTCCTTTGCGGTATGCCCGACACTGTGTCGGGCATACCGCTCTGTGGCCCCCAGAAGTCCCCTATAATAACATTTTTGTCCCAAATGACTGTAAACCCTATAGCTAGAACTAGGCAAGCTAGTACAAGTGTCGGGCACCCGCTGCTCCCCTGCAATCCCCCCATTAATACATTACCCAGCCTGGATCCAGCGATCGCGCAGCCTCCCCGCACAGCTTCGGTCTCTCTATGGGGAGGATCGGGTTTGCGCATGACGTCGGCAACGTCATGTGCGATCCTCCCCATAGTGAAGACCGGAGTTGTCCGGGGAGGTTGCGCCGATCGCTGGATGCAGACTGGGTAATGTATGAACAGGGGAGCGGCGCGGGGGGAGGGGGGGGGGCATTTGTACTAGCTAGCCTAGTGTTAGCTATAGGGTTTTCAGTCGCGGGATTTCTGGGGGGAACAAAATGGCAAAACCTCCTGAGCGACGTAACGCTCAGGAGGTTAAACAACTTTTTGTTGTGAAACAAGTTGAAACAACCAAAAAAAGTTGTTTGCTATTGTTCAAACAACTGATAGGACTGATAAGACGTCAATCCAACAGTTGGATAAAAGATCGCTGTTGAGTGTGTGTATGAGGCTTAAAGAGACTCTGTAACAAAAATTGCATCCTGTTTTTTATCATCCTACAAGTTCCAAAAGCTATTCTAATGTGTTCTGGCTTACTGCAGCACTTTGTACTATCACAGTCTCTGTAATAAATCAACTTATCTCTCTCTTGTCAGACTTGTCAGGCCTGTGTCTGGAAGGCTGCCAAGTTCTTCAGTGTTGTGGTTCTGCTATGAACTCCCCCTTCCAGGCCCCTCTATGCACACTGCCTGTGTGTTATTTAGATTAGAGCAGCTTCTCTCTTCTCTCTTATCTTTTACAAGCTGGATAAATCGTCCTCTGAGCTGGCTGGGATTTCACATAGTGAGGAATTACAGACAAGGGCAAAGCTGTTTGCAGGAAGAAAAGAGCAGCCTGAAACTTCAGTGCATGAGAACAGGGGGAAAGAAACACACAAATGATCTCTTGAGATTCAAAAGGAATGCTGTATACAGCCTGCTTGTGTATGGATGTATTTTTCTATGTGTGGACATACTGTACATCAACCTACTTCCTGTTTTGGTGGCCATTTTGTTTGTTTATAAACAAACTTTTTAAAACTGTTTTTAACCACTTTTAATGCGGCGGGGAGCGGCGAAATTATGACAGAGGGTAATAGGAGATGTCCCCTAACGCACTGGTATGTTTACTTTTGTTTGATTTTAACAATACAGATTCTCTTTAAAGCACAATTAAACCCAGCATTTCATCTTTGCTCTAAAACTTTATTTACAGCATATTAAATGCAACTAGCATTTTTTTTTTTTTACTAGACCAGCATTCGAAGGGTTACACACAGAGCTTGAAAGTTCAGTGTAGTGAAATGTGGACTCAATTCACTAAAGTTTATCAAACAATTTACCTCATGGCTAAAATCTCATTTTGAATTTACTAAGGTGTTACATAATTATTGAATGTTTTAGTGATAAAATGTTCAACAAATTTATAACGCCTTAGTGAATTCAAAATGAGATTTTACCCATGAGGTAAATTATCAAACGTTCGGTAAAGTGCGTACATTAAAAAAGGGCGCCGGGAAAAAAGGGTGCAGGGTTTTAAACGATAAGCATGAATAACGTTTAAAAAAAAAATTGTGCTATATTTCGTTTAAAAATAATGTTTTATAAAGTTATAAATCATTAAATAATGTGTATGAAATCGGGAATTGTAAAAACGTTAATCTTCCCTGTTTAAAATGTGAAATGAATAATAACGTTTTATAAAAGATTAATAAGAATGTTACTAAAACTATACTTAACCCTACTCTCACACAGAACCCTCCCTGTACCTATCCCTAACCCCTAGACCCCCCTGGTGGCGCCTAAACCTAAGACCCCCCTGGTGGTGCCTAAACCTAAGACCCCCCCTGGTGGTGCCTAAACCTAAGACCCCCCCTGGTGGTGCCTAAACCTAAGACCCCCCTGGTGGTGCCTAAACCTAAGACCCCCCTGGTGGTGCCTAAACCTAAGACCACAGACCCCCCTGGTGGTGCCTAAACCTAAGACCCCCCTGTGATAAGCATTAATAACGTTTTAAAAAAAAATATTGTGCTGTTTTTCGTTTAAAAATGTTTTAAAAAAAATATTGTACTGTTTTTCGTTTAAAAATAATGTTTAAAAAATTATAAATCATTAAATAATGTGTAATCATGAGAAGCAGTTATAAAACATTAAAAGTTGTTATGATCATGTCTGCAGCATGTATTGTTGGCTGCAGTTTGACTGAAGACAAGCAGTTTTTGATGTCATTACATGCATTTGCTTGCATAGTTTGGTTTGCACTCAAACTAGTTGCTGACTCTATCTGCAGTGGCTCTGCAATGCTGGCCAGCTCAGGATTGAATAATTATCATTCACCTGTGTGGGAATCTGCATGTCTGCTCCCATTGGATGACCTCAGTATAAAGGTCTGCTTCCTGCAGGGCTCCTTGGGCTACCATAGTCTCAGATTCTGTCTGTTACTCTGCTCGTGCCCCACCTCGTTCCTAGTCCGTGTGGACTGTGCTGACTCCTGCGAAGGGGTCAGCGAGTCCTCCTAGTTCTGCTCTTGTTCTAGAAGTTGTTACTCTGCTTGTCTTGTGTCATATATTGGTTCATTGCCAATATATACGCATACTTGCACATTTTGTTATTTTCCTTGTATTCGTGTTACGTTGATACGTCAGTGTCGCTGATGTATACGTACATGAACTGTTTATATCCTGTGTTCAGTTAGTCAGCCTTCCAGCACGTTTTGGTAGTTTGCGCGTATCGTGATCACCCGTGCTGAGTTAGTATCCTGCTCCTGGTTCTGTTTGTGGATTGCGTTCATCTCTGCGAAGAGATAGCGAATCCTTCTGAGTCCTGTTCCCTGTATTGCTCCAGTCCTAGTCAGTGTTCCTGCTTATGTCATATATCGGTTCATTGCCGATATATACATATGTTAGTCAGACGTTACAAATAGTTTCATTGATAGCTGTAATTGTAATATGCTAGGAAAACATACTTATTGTATATTTGTCTGTGTTACGTTCATCTATCTTGATCCTCCTGTTTCCTGGCTGTCCTGTCCTGTCTTTGTGGGGCACGCCATCGCTGCCTCATTCCAGTCTGTCTTGTTGTGGACGCTTGCTGTCACTGAATAGTGGCTAGTTAAAGAGAATCTGTATTGTTAAAATCGCACAAAAGTAAACATACCAATGCGTTAGGGGACATCTCCTATTACCCTCTGTCACAATTTTGCCGCTCCTCGCTGCATTAAAAGTGGTTAAAAACAGTTTTAAAAAGTTTGTTTATAAACAAACAAAATGGCCACCAAAACAGGAAGTAGGTTGATGTACAGTATGTCCACACATAGAAAATACATTCATACACAAGCAGGCTGTATACAGCATTCCTTTTGAATCTCAAGAGATCATTTGTGTGTTTCTTTCCCCCTTCTGCTCTCATGCACTGAAGTTTCAGGCTGCTCTTTTCTTCCTGCAAACTGCTTTGCCTTTGTCTGTAATTACTCAGTATGTGAAAGCCCAGCCAGCTCAGAGGACGATTTATCCAGCTTGTAAAAGATAAGAGAGAAGAGAGAAGCTGCTCTAATCTAAATAATACACAGGCAGTGTGCATAAAGGGGCCTGGAAGGGGGAGTTCATAGCAGAACCACAACACGGAAGAACTTGGCAGACTTCCAGACACAGGCCGACAAGTCTGACAGGGGAAAGATACATTGATTTATTACAGAGACTGTGATAGTAGAAAATGCTGCAGTGAGCTAGAACACATTAGAATAGCTTTTGGAACTTGTAGGATGATAAAAAACAGGATGCAATTTTTGTTACGGAGTCTCTTTAAGCAAGCGTTCATTCTGTCTACCTGTCCTGATCTCCTCAGTCCTGGTTTATGCGCTCAGCACTACTTTGCGCTGAGACGTTATCACGAAAGTATTGTTTGTGGCTGTTCGGATCTGCACCAGCTCTGTGCACCACAATCTCCTATTGGAGTCAGTCCTCTCCTCCGCTAAACTGGGGATATCCTCATTCCTTGTGCTGGTGTGTGTACCTCCTTCACGTCAGCTTATGTGTTGCATGCTGACTGTGGAGAATACACCTCCAAGCCTGACAAAAGTCTCCGGGCGCCGCTTGTAAAACGTTATTTTTCTCCGGCGCCCTTTTTTCCTGTTGGACGCCCATTAAACGATATTTATTTTAGGAATGAATGGCAGCGCCCTTTTTGTCCACCTTTCACAAGCGCCCAAATTTCCTGCTTCCCGGTAAAGTGTTTGATAAAGCTTAGTGAATTGAGGCCATTGGAAGTTGTAGATTATGTTATCTTGTGTTTACTTAAATGTATCAAGTGAGGAATGTCTCTGGCTGTGGAAAAGCAGCTCCACACAGACGAGAGAGTCAAAGCATGTCTGCTTTCACTACATAATGAATAAAAACAGTTATTAATAAAATGCAAAGTCTGCTCACAAAGCAAAAAACTGTACTTTTGGGAACCTATAATATCTAAATGAATAATAATACTTATGCACAAATGCAAATATGATAACCGTATGGCATATAAAGAGTAGGGAAACTGTTTTTATTGAATATTATATCAGGGTTTTAAACCGCTTTAAGGGCTCTGCCTCTGACACAGGAGACCTGGGTTTGAATTTAAGCTCTGCCTGTTCAGTAAGCCTGCACCTATTCAGTAAGGAGTCATTGGGCAAGACTCCCTAACACTGCTACTGCCTATAGAGCGCACCCTATTGGCTGCATTTCAAGCGCTTTGAGTCCTGTCAGGAGAAAAGCGCAATGTAGATGTTATTTGTTTTGTCTTGTCTTATTTCTGGGGCTTCTCCAGTCTTGGGCTACACAGGGATGCAAATTTTTTTTTTTGCAGAAAAGCCGAGTTCTGATTTGTCGTTTGGGAGAAAATTCCTTTCTAACTCCAACATGGTGATCAGATCTCCAGTTATGGCTATGAAGATTGCTCTCTAATGGCATTGGTTATACCTGGCAGGAAAGAGATCAAAGCTAAAAGTGGCCACACACTCGATAACATTTCTGTTTATATTTCTATTAATTATGGTACCGGTAATTACAATAATTTTTTTTTATTGTATTATTTGAAAAATCTGACCAGAGTATAACTTGTGTTCAAGTTTTCCCCAGTTATAAAGAAAAACGATTGAAAACTTTGAAAAAATTGCTTGTGTCTATAAATTAAGGTATTGGCAATCTATTCTACAAGGTTAAATTATCATAAAATTGATCACAAAAATCATCCAATCCCGATCGACTTAAATAGATAAAAAACTGGATCAGAATTCTTGCTTGAATTAAAAAAAGCATGTTTTTTCAGTATTATAGTTTAATTGGAGGTAAAATTGAATGTTTTAAAGGGGTTCTGTGGATAGTAAAAAGAAACAAAAACAGACACATATCTGAGGCTTCTTTCAGCCTCCTGTAGCGGTCACGTCCCGCCGCCGGTCTGATTATTCCTCTAGTGAGACTGCGGCTGCGTGGCACGTGCTCGCTCCTGCTTGCATCTCCAGGAGCTTACTTCGCAGGCGCAGTAAGCTCTTGGAGAAGCGAGCGGAACGAGCATTATTCGTTTAATTAGATGGGGAATGGAGGATCGTAGGAGGACGGCGCGGGACATGACAGCTACAGGAGGCCGATAGAAGCCCCAGGTAAGTGTCTGTTTTTTTGTTTTGTTTTTTTTTACTATCCACAGAACCCCTTTAAGGCTTCTTTTCAGCTGAAGGCCAAGTATGCCGTGTCTTCCCTTTCTTCTGCAGCAGTGCCCCTCCCACTCCATGTGCAGCCCTCTCTTCCATGTGTATCATCCATGTACAGCAGCCCCTGCCATTCCATGTGCAGCCCCCTCTTCCATGTGTATCATCCATGTACAGCAGCCCCTCCCATTCCATGTGCAGCCCCCTCTCCCATGTATCCTCCATGTACAGCAGCCAATCCCATTCCACGTGCAGCCCCCTCTTCCATGCATATCATCCATGTACTGCAGCCCCTCCCATTCCATGTGCCGCTTCCTCTTCCATGTGTAACATCCATGTACTGCAGCCCCTCACATTCCATGTGCAGCCCCCTCTCCCATGTATCCTCCATGTACAGCAGCCCCTCCCATTCCATGTGCAGCCCCCTCTTCCATGTGTATCATCCATGTACTGCAGCCCCTCCCATTCCATGTGCAGCCCCCTCTTCCATGCGTATCATCCATGTACTGCAGCCCCTCCCATTCCATGTGCCGCTCCCTCTTCCATGTGTAACATCCATGTACTGCAGCCCCTCACATTCCATGTGCAGCCTCCTCTCCCATGTATCCTCCATGTACAGCAGCCCCTCCCATTCCATGTGCAGCCCCCTCTTCCATGTGTATCATCCATGTACTGCAGCCCCTCTCCCATTCCATGTGCAGCCCCCTCTTCCATGCATATCATCCATGTACTGCAGCCCCTCCCATTCCATGTGCCGCTCCCTCTTCCATGTGTAACATCCATGTACTGCAGCCCCTCACATTCCATGTGCAGCCCCCTCTTCCATGTATCCTCCATGTACAGCAGCCCCTCCCATTCCATGTGGAGCCCCCTCTTCCATGTGTATCCGCCATGTACAGCACCCCCTCCCATTCCATGTGCAGCCCCCTCCTCCATGTGTATCCTCCATGTACAGCAGCCCCTCCCATTCCATGTGCAGCCCCCTCCTCCATGTGTATCACTCATGTACAGCAGCCCCTCCCATTCCATGTGCAGCCCCCTCTCCCATGTGTATCATCCATGTACTGCAGCCCCTCACATTCCATGTGCAGCCCCCTCTCCCATGTATCCTCCATGTACAGCAACCCCTTCCATTCCATGTGCAGCCCCCTCTTCCATGCATATCATCCATGTACTGCAGCCCCTCCCATTCCATATGCCGCTCCCTCTTCCATGTGTAACATCCATGTACTGCAGCCCCTCACATTCCATGTGCAGCCCCCTCTCCCATGTATCCTCCATGTACAGCAGCCCCTCCCATTCCATGTGCAGCCCCCTCTTCCATGTGTATCATACATGTACTGCAGCCCCTCTCCCATTCCATGTGCAGCCCCCTCTTCCATGCATATCATCCATGTACTGCAGCCCCTCCCATTCCATGTGCCGCTCCCTCTTCCATGTGTAACATCCATGTACTGCAGCCCCTCACATTCCATGTGCAGCCCCCTCTTCCATGTATCCTCCATGTACAGCAGCCCCTCCCATTCCATGTGGAGCCCCCTCTTCCATGTGTATCCGCCATGTACAGCACCCCCTCCCATTCCATGTGCAGCCCCCTCCTCCATGTGTATCCTCCATGTACAGCAGCTCCTCCCATTCCATGTGCAGCCCCCCTCCTCCATGTGTATCACTCATGTACAGCAGCCCCTCCCATTCCATGTGCAGCCCCCTCTCCCATGTTTATCATCCATGCACTGCAGCCCCTCTCCCATTCCATGTGAAGCCCCATCTCCCATGTATCATCCATGTACTGCAGCCCCTCTCCCATTCCATGTGAAGCCCCCTCTTCCATGTGTAACATCCATCTACTGCAGCCCCTCCCATTCCATGTGCAGCCCCCTCTCCCATGTATCATCCATGTACTGCAGCCCCCTCTTCCATGTGTATCATCCATGTACAGCAGCCCCTCCCATTCCACGTGCAGCCCCCTCTTCCATGTGTATCATCCATGTACTGCAGCCCCCTCCCATTCCATGTGCAGCCCCCTCTTACATGTGTATCATCCATGTACTGCAGCCCCCCTCCCATTCCATGTGCAGCCCCCTCTTCCATGTGTATCACTCATGTACAACAACCCCTCTCCTTCATGAACAGCTTCCTTGAGCATCAGTTTCCTTTTTCCTGTGTTGCTCTCCATGTTCAGCCTCCTCTTTCATATGTAGTAACCCCTCTTTAATGCCCAGGTGTCCTCTTGGCCTGCAGCCACCCAAGGCCCGGGCCTTTGTGGCCTTTCCAAAAATCCAGCCCTGGCTGAAGGCAGTGAATTCACCACCTCTCCGATGCTTCCGTCCCCAGACTGGGTGCACAGGTGGTGGATAGGCTGCCCCACCATGTAGTTGCATCTGAGCATGTGCGTTGCAGTGCTCAGACATGACATGAGACTTTTATTTACTGCTGGCAGTGGCATAGCAATAGGGGGTGCAGATGTAGCGACCTCACTGGGGCCCCTGGACTAGAGGGGCCCATTAGGGGCCCTCATATATTAGGGGCCCTCATTCATTCATCTTATTAGCTTTTCATTGGTGCTATACTGGCAATAAACACCTTACTCTGATTACACTTCTCTGACACTGAAACTGGCCTTAACAGGTTTTGAGGCTTCATATCAATATAGAGTACTTGTGGCCCCATGTAAAACTCGCACAAGGGGGCCCCAAGCTCCTTAGCTATGCCACTGATTGCTGGGTAATGTCAATATGTGTCAAATGTGACACGTGCGGTTTTACAGAATGTTGCCATTCGGTTTTCATGTAATTGCAGCGGAATGGCTGTGCCTCCACCCCCCCCCCCTTCCTGGCTGCTACCCCCCTCCAGTTCACCTAATGGTGGGCCCCCCAATGGCCTGGCCAGGGCCAATGGTCAGGTGGCTAAAAGTGTAGAACTGGCCATGCCCATAAGTGTGCCAAGTTAGCCAGATTTCCCACTACTGCATAAGCACTGGCACGGCTGCGTGTGTCCTTGATCCCACTCTGCACATGCTCACTACGTAGCGACTCGTGCACAGACGCAGGGCACCAGACCAGTGCTTGTGCAGTAGTGCAGGACCTGGTCATGGCTTGGAAAATGTACGGGGGCTTTTACAAGGGAACGGAGGTAAACTGGGTGAACGGTGAGCATGGGGACTCCTTCACATACCTCCATTTGTGCAAAAAGAGTATTTAGGAATCATCAGTTAGATTTGTTTGGTATTAGTAGTGTAGTATGATACCGTGGAATATACAGTATGATGTCAGTAGGGATGTAAGAATGCCACAACTCTATGGAACTAACTACCAAAGTCATTCTGAGAAGAGTCCTCTCTGAATATCTACAGAAGACTCAAATGAGGGCTTGTAAATAGGAAAACACTTGAGAATAGTCCAGTGTTGTCCATGGTGCTTGTAGCTGTGGGTGTTGGGTGATAATCCTGATGGAAGATCCAGGACCTGAGACAGAGCTTCCTGACACCAAGGAGCACCTGTCACTCCGGAAGACATTATTAATGTCTTCAGAATAATCTTAAATCTCATCAGTGTTCCAGAGCCTTTGATACTGTATAATTATTGTGTATAGCACTTCCAGGCCCCTGGGGAGAAAAGTGGCAGAAATATATTACTATTATTATTAGGAAGCAGAAAGGGCATATGGGACTTTTACAGAAGTGAAGGTAATTTTTTTACTGCTGACGTCAGAAAGTGAAAAAAAAATATTGCAGAGCAAAAGCGCTTAGAAAAGCGCATATAAAATCGATTTTCTAACAGCAGATCGTAGGGAAAAGCTCTTCAAAAATCACAGTATAAAGTGCTCATCGTTTGCGATAGCGCTGGTGATTTATAATGTGAACAAGGCCTTCGTGCTTATTTCATACAAATTTCTTAAAGCAGAGTTGAACGCTATGCATAATGAATAAAAAATAAATAAAAAGAAAATATGTGGCACCCTCACAGTAAGGCTATAGGCCAGTGATGGCTAACCTTGGCACTCCAGCTGTGGTGGAACTACAAGTCCCATGAGGCATTGCAATACTCTGACAGCTCTAAGCATAACTCAGGGAGTCAGAGGCATGATGGGATTTGCAGTTTTGTCACAGCTGGAGTGCAAAGGTTAGCCATCACTGCTATAGGCAATAGGCAACGCATTCACTCATCTGGAAAAATGCAGCAAGGATCAGACTCTGCGTTCCTCTTTATTACTGTTTTGCGTCTTTTTTTAACAGGTGGAAGCAGATCCTGTTCCTATCCTATTAGGATCTGCTTCCTGCGCTGAGCGGAGCTTGCAAAAAAGTACCCAATGGGTAGGTTTCTCTAACAAGTAGGACCTAAATGTACTAAATGTACTTTACCTGTAACACCTTTTCTTATCTCTGAAGCCTGGCACAATGGAAAATACTTTTCTTTATATTTATCCTGGGTGTGCATCCATCTTGAGCTCATTTGTGCATAAAAACGCAATCGCTCCAAAAAACAAAATCGCTCCAAAAATCAAAAATGCTCCAAAATTGCCCCCAAAATTGCAATGGCTGAATTGCCAGACAACGCATGCGTGAGGCGCAGCAGAGCCGTGCATTCTCGTGCATGAAGAGGAGCATGGTTGTGATTTACAAGGGTGTCCTGGGTGGTGGTCTCCTGGAGGGCACAAGAAGACTCTCCAGAGTCTTTCCTCTTCTTAGACATACCTCCCAACTTTTTGAGATTGGAAAGAGGAACACTTAAGCCACGCCCTTGCCACACCCCTAATCACGCCCCAGCACACCCCTAGTCACGCATACCATAAAGATTTCATAAGAAAAACATGTTGTTTTATAATTCAGACCACACTGGTCTTTTCTATCCGGGTTCATTTTCATTCATATTAACACATGAAAATAATAAATATATCAATTTAAAGGATACCTGAGGTGACGTGACATAAAGGGATAGACGTGTATGTACAGTGCCTAGCACACAAATAACTAGGCTCTGTTCCTTTTTTTCTTTCTCTGCTTGAAAGGGTTAAACATCAGGCATGTGAGTGTCAGTTCCTGTCTGAATCAGGACTGGGTCTGACTACAGTGTGACCCTCCCTGATAAGAAATTACAACTATAAAATACTTTCCTAGCAGAAAATGGCTTCTGAGAGCAGGAAAGAGATAAACGGGTCAATAGTTCATATATTTTAGCTCTGGCATACTTCAATGAATGTGTCATTGAGCAAAAACGATAAAACTGTAAAAACTTCAAAAGTAGATTTAAATATAAAATACAACTGTGGAATATCTTAAAAAGTGATTTTTAGGACAAGGATGATAGATACAATTGTTTATTTCATTTTGTTTATTTTCACCTTGGGTGTCCTTTAAAGGATGAGAATAAAGTTTAGAGTCAATTAAACAAAATTTTCAGTAGAAAAATACATGTATTTACATAGATCTGTACATTAGTCCTGAAAGAGGGACAAATGAGAAAGAAAGAGGGACAGGGCTCCCAAAGATGGACAGTCCCTCAAAAAGAGGGACAGTTGGAAGCTATGTCTTGGGTATCTGCTTGTTTTGTATTCTTTCCACCAAGGACAGATTTATACTTTCTGCCCCTAGGCCAAGTATGTTGGGACTCCCCTTTCTTGTGCAGGAATGCCCCTCCCACTCCATGTGCAGATCTCCTTCCATGGGTAAGATCTATGTACTGCAGCCACCGTCTTTCTTGTACAGCATCCTTTGGCAGTAGTTTCCCTTCTTCATGTGTTGCTCCTCATTTGCGGCCTTCTCTTTCATATGTAGCAGCCCCTCTTTCACATGCAGGTGGCCCCTTAGACTGCAACTGCCCAAGGCCTGGGCCTTTGCGGTCTTTCCAGGAATCTGGTCCTGCTTTTTATCTTGGGTTTATTTTACAAACAAACTATTCCAGGCTACATTTCCTGGATCGCTTATGCTCTCCAGTATTAACCAGCCTTAGTCACCAACCTAAACATAGCCAGAGCTTCGCTCACACTTCTTATATAATCTTTACAGCTTCACTTACACATTACTGGTGACTCATACTAGCTTGTTCCTGTGCAATGTGTTGTTGGTTATCCATGGCAACAACCAGCCAGGTCAGTGGAAAATCCACCTTAAACTTCATGTTTGTGATTACAGAATAAGTGTGGGCCAGATGATCAGAGATAAATGGAGCAATGCACACCAATATACAACAGAAGTAACTGCAATGAACAAACGGTGCAAATAGCGCTTCAGCTGAAAGTAATTTTGGTGTCGGTAGAATAGAACACTCATAAAAAAGAAAAGTAGAATAAAAACATCCTATTCAGAAATTCACCTGAAAATTTTTTTCAACTATGTAACCTTCTGCCGCCCGCGTCACGCCAATAGGCGTGGCCGCGGCGGCAGCCCCAGGACCGCCTAACGCCGATTGGCGTAAAGTCCTGGGGCTGTAATTTGCATGAGATCGCGTGCACGCTGCGCGCATTCCATGCTCGGAGGACGGAGCTCCGCCCCGCCTTCAGTAGCCGCTCGGGAGACTGTTAGACGGCGTGATCGCCGTCTATTTACACGGTGCAGCGCTGCGATCAGCGCTGCACTGGGGACACTGCGGTGCAGCGCTGCACTGGGGACAGCCGTGTGACACGGCTGTCCCCCTGGGGGACAAGAGAGCGATCGGCTCTCATAGGCAGAAGCCTATGACAGCCGATCGCCGTAATTGGCTGGCTGTGGGGAGGGAGGGGACATATTTAAAGAAACACTTTTTTTTTTCTAAAATCACTGACAATAACATTTATTTAAAAAAAAAAATAAACATGGGGGGAGCGATCAGACCCCACCAACAGATAGCTCTGTTGGTGGGGAGAAAAGGGGGGGGGGGATCACTAGTGTGCTGTGTTGTGCGGCCCTGCAGCTTAGCCTTAAAGCTGCAGTGGCCGATTTTACTAAAAATGGCCTGGTCACTATGGGGGTTTAGCCCTGCAGTCCTCAAGTGGTTAAAGGGACTCCGAGCACCTCTCATGGGCATGCCTTTAAAGGGAACCAGAGACGAAGCACCCTTGTGTATTTTACCATATATATCAGTAAGAACATTAGAGAAAACACTTACCATGCTCTCGGTTTCATCCTCACTGCTAAAAGTGTCTGTTAACATCTGTGATAAGAATCCCGGACTGAGCATTCAGTCTGGCTTTGCAGGGAATAATTATAGCTGAGTCATTATAGCAGAGCCACAAGGGGGCAGGCTTGGGCTTGAAAAGACACCAGAGAAGACAGACTCAGCTATAATCATTCCATAGCAAAGCTAGACTGAGTGCTCAGTCGGGGATTCTTATCAGAGGTGATAACAGTCATATTAAACAGATAACAATGAAACAAAGAGCAGATTAGGTGTTTACTGTCATGTTCCCACTGATTTATAAGGTAAAATACAAGAGGGTGCTTCATCTCTGGTTCTCTTTAAGACTGCGACTTGCACTGCAAAGTACTTAAAGATGCATACCTTTCTGTAGCTTGTGCTCTCCTCATTTGATTCTTGAATCGCCGTTCTACACCAAATAATTTTCATTCAATTTCAATTTAAAATCACGTCTGCCATCTTGGCTATTTTATACGTTCTGGGTCACCCCTGTCTTCTCTGTTAGAGAAGTGCATCACTGAAAGAAGCAGGAAGAGGAAGTGACACGCATGGCCATTGCAAGAGGCTCCTCCAGAGGGGTCATAGCACAACTTTGTTGTAAGTTGTCTGGTTTAAAGGCATACCGGTGAGAGGTGCTCAGAGTCCCTTTAATTGGACTGCATAGGTATGTGCCTTTAAGACCATTTACCTCTCTGGTGATTCCATTCCCATTTTATGCCGGCCCCAGTTCCTGCAATCCTCCAGCAAATTATCTGACACATTTTTGAGTATGGAGGAGCCTGACCTCCTCAATACCTCCCTTCCCCATCCGCTTCTTACCAGCCCTCTCCATACTTGCTCCCAGTTTAGTGAAAAAATAAAAAAAAGCAGGCGAAAAATTACTATCAAAATTATTCTACTTTCTTGCAGTTGGCATAAAATGCATTTTATGATTAGGTGTGGAAATATCACCTGGGAGAAAAAAGGAGATAAAGTGAATTGAGGGCCTATATTTCTTAAAGTGGGCCTGAACTCTTGCACAGGACAGAAGGAGAACGGTGAGCAATTCACCCTGTATGTAATTAGAGAGTTTAGCTTGTCTATTCCCCATTGTAAACACAAGATGTTAACCCTATGTCTGCTTCCATGGAAGCAGAAAGTAGATACATTGCAGATTTATTGCAGGATTTGTATCAGCTGTGACAAATAAATGTTTTTCTTTAAAGGTTATTATGCTGGTGTTGATCTTTTAGAGCAGAGAGGAAGTTCTGAGTTCAGGTCCTCTTTAAAGGACCACTATCATGAAAATCGTAAAATTTTAAATACAGGTAAACACATACAAATAAGACGTATGTTTCTTCTGAGTAAAATGTCTCCTATGTTGCCGTCACTTACAGTAGGTAGAAGAAATCTGACAGAACCGACAGGTTTTGGACCAGCCCATCTCTTTATGGTGGATTCTCAGGATTTAGTTTATTTTAAAAAGCCCTTAGTGAATGGCAGTTGCTCTGACCAACTGGCAAGAAAGTGTGCAAGGAGCAGGGAAGCTGGCCAGCATCATTGTATAAATCCTTTTCAGGGAATATCTTTATAAAGCATAAAAGTCCTGCTGAGAATCCCCCATGAAGAGATGGACTGGTCCAAAACTTGTCACTTCTGTCAGATTTCTACTACCTACTGTGACAGCAACATAGGAAAAAATTAATTTACGGCTCATTTTACTCAGAAGAAACTTATGTCTTATTTGTACGTGTTTACATGTATGTTAAATGTTATGATTTTACGATTTGTATATGTTTACACGTATTTTAAATTGTACAATTTTACACGATAGTGCCCCTTTAAGCTAAGCTCATAGGCTGCACTTTAGACGACTGGTACGATCATGCTGATGCTGATATTGTCTCCTGGCAGTCCTGTGACAACGCTGCACATTTGGCTTGGCAGAGGGGCAAGTCCTATGGGGGGGGGGGGGGGGGGGCTCCCACAGTGCCCAGGAATGTAGCAGTCGGCTTGAAAGTCCGCTTTGCCTGATTGCTTGTCACCTGCGCCTTGATTGGCAGAGAAGACAAGAAATCTGGACAGACTTCAAGCATCTCAGAGGTTTCATGCAGCAAATTTTTTTTATTTACTTTGTCAGTAAACAGATATGACCAGTAACGTAGCAATAGAGGATGCAGAGGTTGCGACTGCACCGGGGCCCCTGAACTAGAGGGACCCACAAGGAGCCCTCCTTCACCATACTATTAGCTTTTCATTAGGGCTGTGCTGGTTATGAACACCTCTATTTGTGCATTGCATTGTGGTAATCCTTAAAGTGGAACTCCAGTGCAAATAACATAATGAAAAAAGTGCTTAATTTGTACAATAATTATGTATAAATGATTTAGTCAGTGTTTGTCCATTGTAAAATCTGTCCTCTCCCTGATTTACATTCTGACATCATATGGTGACATTTTTACTGCTGGCAGGTGATGTCAGTGGAAGGAGATGCTGCTTGCTATTTTGGCAGGTGGAAGCAGCTGTTATTTCCCACAATGCAACAAGGCTCCCACAGTGTGATGTCAGGACCTTAGAGCTGTGAGGCGCTGACATCACACTGTGGGAGGGGTTTCACCACAATATCAGCCATACAGAGCCCCCTGATGGTCTGTTTGAGAAAAGGAATAGATTTCTCATGGGAAAGGGGGTATCAGCTACTGATTGGGATGACTTTCAATTCTTGGTTACGGTTTCCACAATGCAACAAGGCTCCCACAGCGTGATGCCAGTATTTCAGTGCTGTGAGGCACTGACAACATATGTGGGAGAGGTTTCACCACAATATCAGACATACAGACCCCCTCTGATGATCTGTTTGTGAAAAGGAAAAGATTTCTCATGGGAAAGGGGGTATCAGCTACTATTTGGGATGAAGTTCAATTCTTGGTTATGGCTTCTCTTTAACAAACTATTTACTTACCCTAAATACACCTCTCTGACACTGTAGCTTTCCTTGGTAGGTTTTGGGGCTCGATATCAATACAGTGCTTGGGGCCCCACTTAAAACTCGCACTGGGGACCCCAAGCGCTTTAGTTAAGCAACTAGATATGGCAATGAGAGAGGAAAGAAACGGTAAGCTCCTTTATTGTAAGGACCAATGTGCAGTTTGCTTCAAGTCGCTGTGAACAAAGTGCCGGTGCTATTGAAATGAGTAGCATAAATGACTGCGATCCTAGAAAACTCTGTCGCCGCGCCACTCGCTGCCTGAACGCATCCGGAGATTTTCAGAGGATTAGGAGAGGATGCTGCCTATTATCTGCCTCAGCCTAATCTTTTAATCCCGAATAAAAGATCAGGATACAAATCACTTATACAATACACTTCATTAAGAGATTTGCTGTTAAGTATCCCTGTGGTTTCCTGCTGCGGTGTACAGTCAGAGCTCTATGCATGGGCAACACAGACACTTGGGTAAACATTTGCAACAAGTGGGAGGGAAGATTGTTGTTTGATTGCAAAGGCTTGTGACGCATCCATGCAATGATCTCTTATTGTGTGTGCGCTGTTAGAAGCGGTTTAACGACTAACGTGCTTGATCGGATTTGAAAGCCCTCAGCATCCACCTGCTCATCTCTTCAATGATGAAATCTGAGGGCACTGTAATGGCCGTAGCAACCATAGCCTCTGCTATGGAGTCCATGAGCGAGGAGGGCCCATCTGACTGTGTAGAATCATCCTTTTTTGTGAAAAAAAAATTTTTTGTGCCTTTCCATCCTAAAAACACCAGGCTCTTGTATTTAGAGGAGGCCTGAGGTAAAATGTGACATGAGGGGATAGACATGTGTATGTACAGTGCTAAGCATACAATTAGCTAGGCTGTGTTCCTTTTTATTCTTTTTCTGCTTCAACGTAATTAAAAAAAGTGCTTAATTTTTACAAAATTGCTTATAAATTATTAAGTGTTTGCCCATTTTAAAATCTTTCCTCTCCCTGATTTACATTCTGGAATGTATCACATGGCGACAACTTTACTGCTGGCAGGTGATGTCTGTGGAAGTAGATGCTGCTTTTTTGGCAGTTGGAAACATCTGTTATTTCCCACAATGCAACAAGGCTCCTGCAGTGTGATGTCAGTACCTAGGTGCTGACATCACTCTGTGGGAGGGGTTTATCAGCCATACAAAGCCCACTGATGATCCGTTTGAGAAAAGGAAAAGATTTCTCATAGGAAAGGGGGCATCAGCTACTGATTGGATGAAGTTCAATCCTTGCTTACAGTTCCTCTTGAAGTCGGACTGTACCATAACCCTCAATGATAAAGAGTTACAGCCATAAAACACACAGAGGAGGATGGATTCAATTGTTTATCTGATCAGTTTATTTTCACCTTGGGATTCATTTAAGGGACGTTTTACACTTCTACACATCTATGTAAATATGTCTTTTTTTTCCTGAAAAATGTGTTTAACTGACAGTAAACTTTATTCACATCCTTTAAATTAATACACGTATTTCTTACTTGTTATGAAATTAAACTTATTATGATAGAAAGAACCAGTGTGGATAAAACAACATATTTTGCTTTTAAAGTCTTTGTGATATGGCATGCATGATTAGAGGTATTGCTGGGTGTGGCTAGAGGTGTGGCAGGGGTGTGTCTTAAAGTGTATCTCTTTCTTAAAGAGAAACTGTAACCAAGAATTGAAAGTCATCCCAATCAGTAGCTGCATTGTGGGAAATTACAGCTGTTTCCAACTGCCAAAAAAGCAAGCAGCATCTCCTTCCACTGACATCACCTGCCAGCAGTAAAAATGTCAGAATGTAAATCAGGGAGAGGAAAGAGTTTACAATGGGCAAACACTGACTAAATAATTTATACATAATTATGGTAAAAATTAAGCACTTTTTTATTACGTTATTTTCACTGGAGTTCCTTTTTAAATCAAAAAGTTGGGAGATATGGGTAAGGTATTAAGCTCCGCTGGCACTACTGTACATCCCAGGATCAGTTGCCCCGCAATGAGGGGAGTAAATTGCGGCGACTATTGTTACCCACCTGATTTAAAGGGAACGCGTTTTTACGCGTTACGGGTGTAATACGTAAAATTTTACGCATTACACCCGTAACTCGTAAAAATTTACTTGTTGATGACCGCAATAGCTTCCTGCACCAGCAGGGATGCGTAAAAACGTACGCATGGCGGCCGGCCAACTCCCAGTCGGCAAAAACGAAACTAGTTGGCAGCAGGGCACCAGAGGAGCCATGAGTGACTGCGAGGGCACAGGATGGCTGCAGTGGGCTGGTACATGCCCCAGGTAAGTAAAAACAAATTTTTTTTTTTTACAGTTAAGGTTCCCTTTAAATATGTTCGGAGGGATCTTACACGGCAGCAGTGGGCTCCAAGATGGATCGGTAAGCCTGGACCATATAGAATCTTCCCTCTCCATGAGTAAGTATCTTTTTTTTTTTAAAAGGATACCCGAGGTGACATGTGACATGATCAGATAGACCTGTGTATGTACAGTGCCTAGCACACACATAACTATGCTGTGTTCCTTTTTTTCTTTCTCTGTCTGAAAGAGTTAAATATCAGGTATGCAAGTGGCTGACTCAGTCCTGACTCAGACAGGAAGTGACTACAGTGTGACCCACACTGATAAGAAATTACAACTATAAAACACTTTCTTAGCAGAAAATGGTTTCTGAGAGCAAGAATGAGATAAAAAGGGTCAATAGTTAATACTTTTTAGCTCTGGCATACTTCAATGAATGTGTCATTGAGCAAAAACAATAAAACAGTTAAAACTTAAAAAGTAGATTTAAACTTAAAATAAAAACTGTGGAATATCTTAACTCACTTAAATTCATTTTAAGGAGAATGAAGATAGATACAATAGTTTATTTCATTAGTTTATTTTCGCCTTGGATGTCCTTTAACTTACAGGTTTCCTTTAATTCCAGTCCTTGTAATGGAGGACTGTGATGAGAAATATGAGCGGTGTAGTAAGATAAATAGATAGACACAGAAGCAGAGCCTGCAGGGAAGCTGTGCTGAGTGTTGCCACATGTCTCTCCAACACCTTCATTGAATATTATGGATTTTCTGTCCTTCCAGAAGAAACATGTCTGTTCACAGCTCCCCGCGGGAATTGTACCGGTTATTGGCCAAAGTGTATTCGGCAGAGACGCTATCTATCACGGCTTCCTAGGGGGCATCTGTGTGTGGAGGGCTATACCTCTCTGTAGTTATGTGCTGAACACACTACAAGGTATCTCGACATGTCCTCTCATATTACTGGAGTCACAGCAGGAAAGGAATCGCTACTCAAACATAGAGATAGTCAATGAGATGTAAATAAGCCTGGCTTGTATGTAAATTTAATGCTAATTACACGCGGCTTGGAATCGGATAAAATTGGGGCCAGATTGCCTCAAAGCGACCCGCGATACCACGAGTATTGCTATGGTAGCACGTTACCATAGCATCCCCTGCAGTACTCTAGTACTGCGTGTTGTGCTAATAGCAAAATTTGAGGTACACTGCTGGCGTTAGTCATGGTAGTATTGCTGTGCGCTGTCTGCACACAGCAATATCACCACTGCATCAACTCCCACATCTTCTGGTGAGTTTGGATCTGTGGGGAGATGGATAACATCTGTGAGTGAATACATGGTAAACTTGGAATGTCAAATGGCTGTTTTGCCCTTTGCTGATTGAGGTGGAAGGGCTGTTATTGAACAAGAATTATAATTGGGAGTAACTAGTGATGGTCATGAGAGAAGGTCCTCCGGCACTCAAGGCTGAGACAACAAAGTGCGCCCCTCCATCCCGCCCACCCCACCCATCACACACTAGTTGCTAATAGACTAATACGCCCCAGGGCCCCCAACAACTGAATCTCTAGTTATCTGGCTTGCAGTCACTGCTATGTATACCCTTTTATTATTTCACTCTACTTCAAAAACAATAGGGGAATGATAGTTGAGTGAGTTGTGCGCCGCCTCCTACACTGCGCCCTGAGGCTGGAGCCTCTCTCGCCTCTGCCTCGGCTCGGCCCTGTGGTCATGTCTAGGAGAAGTCATGGAGAGGCATGTGATTATTTTGATCAGCTGATAGATTTGCAAAGCTCTGATTTGACGTGATCACATCCTGCTGTAGCACATGATCATGACTAACGAGCCAGAGGCTTACATATCCATCACCTGACCAAACTGATCACATGCTTCTGCGTGAGTTCTCCTAGGCATGACCATCACTAGGAATAACTCATATCTCCCAGCTGTCCCTCTTTGGGAGCCCTGTCCCTCTGTCCCTCTTTCCTCCTCATTTGTCCCTGCTTCAGGACTTTGTCCCTCTGTCTTTGTAAATATGTATATTTCTCTACTAAAAATGTGTTTGATTGACTCTAAACTTTGTGTGTATATAGAATAAAAGTGGTAGGCACAGTGGATGTCTGCCTTAGGGAGGGTTTCACTCACTGGTACTGGAGTACAGGGTATCACCTTTTGCGTGCTCAGATTTGAAGAGTAGATGCAGTATATATCATGTTAAAAGAAGAAATAAATCTTGCACCGCTCCAAGATCCTTTATTCTATCAGTTCCATCTTCATACATATACATTCAAGTCCATTCCATAGATATTAAAATGTAGTTAGACATACCCTGATTGAGTCCTGGCTGTGGGGCGGCAGCGGTCTGCCTGACGACCGTTTCGCTCAACGAGCTTCCTCTGAGGCTCCGTGCGCCTATACTGACATTAAACTTTATTGCCATCCTTTAAATTGATCTATTACTAATTTTAAAATGTTAATATGAAAGAAAATGAAGCAGGATAGAAAGGACCAGCGTGGTTTGAATTAAAAAAACAACATAATTTTCTTAAGAAATCTTTATGGTATGCGTGACTAGGGTTGTGATGGGGCGTGATCAGAGGTGTGGCAGGGGCGTGGCTTAAGTGTCCCTCTTTCTCATCTCAAAAAGTTGGGAGGTATGATAACTTATTTTGATTATTTCTTGCTTTTTTTTTTTTTTTTTTAGAAAATGTTGAATAGTTATTTTATAGACAAGGTGCGAAAAACAAGTAAAGTGAGACAATTCACCAGATGCGCTATGTGAATTGATTCCCTGGTGTGCGGGGGGGGGGTAAATGCTGCTGCTATATAGGTATCTGCATTTGTTAGTTTGTTTTGTGTTTTGATGTTTGCGGTTTGTCACCTCCGATGGATACAGCAGTATCTAGGAAGTGTGCAGAGTTTGTGGTGTTTGCCATTTTTAAGTTGATAGGTGGAAAGTGTTGAATAGTGAGTCTTTCTTTTGTTTTGTTTTCCTTTCTTCCTGGCAAAATAATACAAAGGTGGCTGGATAGTGTAATGGTTAAAGGAAACCGGAAGCCAAAAAAAACCTTATGATATCATGAATTGTATGTGTAGTACAGCTAAACAAGAGAACATTAGTTGCAAAGGAAAAAAAAAAAGTCTCATATTGTTTTCCAGTACAGGATTGGTAGGCCTGAGGCCAGAGTTAAAAAATCGTCAGTTGTTATTTATGCAAAAGAACTTCTCTGAGTTCTTAGATCCAACTTGCGTCTAATACAGTCCTGTTTTCTAAAGCACTTAAAGAGAGTCTGAAGTGAGAATAAATCTCGCTTCAGACCTCATAAATAGCAGGGGCATGTGTGCCCCTGCTAAACCGCCACTATCCCGCGGCTTAACGGGGGTCCCTGATCCCCCAAACCCCCTCGGTGCAGCGGGGGAGTGCTTCCTGGTTGGGGCAGGGCTAACCGCCACAGCCCTGCCCTACGCGCGTCTGTCAGCGCGTATCTCCGCCTCTCTCCGCCCCTCTCAGTCTTCCTTCAGTGAGAGGGGCGGGGGAGAGGCGGCGATGCGCCGCTGATAGACGCGACTGGAGGCAGGGCTGCGGCGGTTAGCCCTGCCTCCAGGAGCGACCAAGTCTGCGACCAAGTGTTGCAGTGGGGGGTTTGGGGGTGAAGGGACCCCCGTTTAGCGGCGCGATAGCGGCGGTTTAGCAGGGGCACACGTGCCCCTGCTAACTTTGAGCTCTGAAGCGAGATTTATTCTCGCTTCAGAGTCTCTTTAAAGAGAGTCTGAAGCCAGATTAAAAATGGCCTTTTAGCTTATATTCAGCAGGGGCATGTTTGCTTCTGCTAAAACGCTGCCATCCCGCGGCATAACGAGGGGTCTTTACCCCCCCAAAAACTTTCTTGGTCGTGGATTTTGCTGCCCCTGTGCGCTTCCGTGTGAGGCAGGGCTATGAGCTGCAGCCCTTCCTCACACGCGTATGTCAGCGGCGGATCTCCGCCTCTCCCCCACCCCTCTCAGTGATGGAAGACTGAGAGGGGCGGGGGAGAGGCGGAGATCCGCCGCTGATAGATGCGTGTGAGGCAGGGCTGCAGCTCATAGCCCTGCCTCACATGGAAGCACTCCCTGGAGGTAGCAGGGGGGATTTGGGGGGTAAAGACACCTCGTTATGCTGCAGGATAGCGGCGTTTTAGCAGGGGCAAACATGCCCCTGCTGAATATAAACTAAAAAAACATTTTTAATCTGGTTTCAGACTCTTTTTAAACAGCCAAGAAACAGTGAGAGACAGCATGAGATAAGGTTTTACTGCGGGAAAGTTCAAGGGGTCATTATTTCTGCTTTGTTTTATAGCTTAAAATACAGAGTGTGGTTTTGAAACTGCAAATGGGACAGAATGATTCAATGTTACAGAAAAAGCTTTATAACTTAAAATAAAAATATAAGACTCTTTTCTTTTGCTACTAATTTTCTATTCATTATCCGTACTACACATACAATTCATTAGCTCATAATTGTTTTCACTTTAGGTTTGCTTTAAGGGCTCTGCTTCTGACACAAGTAACCTGGGCTCTCGTCTCGTCTCTCAGAATCTTGGTTCTCAGTAATCCAGCACCTATTCAGTATGGATTCCTTGGGCTAGACTCCCTAACACTGCTACTGCCTACTGAGCGCGCCCTAGTGGCTGCAGCTGTCAAGCGCATTGAGTCCGCCACAAGAACAATGCAATATAAATATTATTTGTCTAATAAATGAGGGAATAACAAGCTTGTGGTTTCCTCCGCGATTTAGGTCTTCACCTCCATTATATCAGGTTAGCCAGAATTCTGACCAAGGCAACAAGAGAGCGTGCTTACCGCAGAGAGAATGGGAGAACCTGCAGCTGGTGCAAGGACAATAAGCTTGTCTTTAACGCGACTTGTTCCAACACAAGCATACGCTCTACCTTAGGCCACTTCCCCTTTATTCTAAGCGCAAATTGTACTCCTACTACATATCCTAAAACACACTGCCTCTATATGTTTATTGCATACTACCCCTCCTCTTCTTCCCCCCCCCCCCCCCTTTCCTTTAGATTGTAAGCTGGCAAGGGCAGGGCTCTCTCCCCATTTTGTGTCCTGAAAATGATTATACATTTTATTCATCATGTTTGTATATTGTCGCCAATTATGTATCTTGTATATTGGTGTACGCCATTGTCTGTATTATGTACCCCATGTTTGGTTCTTACTTTGTACAGCGCCACAGAATATTTTACACTTTATCTCTCTGGTGCTCACCTGCAGTCTGGTGTATACAAAAAGCATGAAGGAACGCCAATTGATCATCGCAGAGGATGACACATATTGAGAGAAGCATTCCCTGACAATCTCCCCCCCCTCCTCAACACCCTCCTCACCACAGACACAAACTAGTTAGCAGGAAGCTTCTGATTACGCCAATATTAACAAGGGAGCTAAATCACTCCAAAGAAAACACCACACGCTGTGCAATCACATTGACTAATCATTTAGCGTTGCTCAACAAAAGGAACGTTTAACACCGGATGGTTCTGTTGCTCGTCCAGTCATGTGATGTACCTCAGACAACGCAGCAAGAGGAATATCCCAGTAACTACAAAAGATCTATAAAGACACACAGGACAAAGAGAAAAGGATTATTGTGGGCAGGTCATGATTTTTCCTCATCAAAACTTGACTGTACTGGTTTTGAAAGGTAATTAAAAAAAAACCCAAAATATCATGGAGTTCATATTCAACTGCTTTTTTTTTTTTTTTTTTAAATCCCTTTTACGCACCTTGATTGCTGATTCCACCTCTGTGACCCCGTTCTTTAAAGTAAATTCCATTGTTATTGAAAAATCTACAGCTCCAAAATGTATCAGGATTCTTATTGTATTAAAAGAGACACAGAGGCGAAAGTAATCGGAATTATGCTCCAGTTCAATGATTAAATTAAACTTAACATGCATTGGTTGCAATATTCTAGCAAAAGTCTCATGATAAATTAGCTGTCCAGAGTTGTTCTTTTTGTTAGATCCTGAGCAAGGGTGTAACAGTACCCAGCTGGGGCCCTCAGCAATCACAGCAACCATGGGGCCCCCTGTAGCAATATGTACTTCTATTTCAGAGGATCTTCTAACCCTAGATCATGCCTTCATCACGGCTGGACTATTGCAATGCCCCCTATGCATGCCTTCCAAATAAAGGTCTGCAGCTAGTACAGAATGCTGCTTCAAGACTGCTAACAAGCCAACCCTGCCATTGCCACATAACACCAATTCTTTGCTTATTACACTGGGTACCCATAAAATGGAGAATCCTTTTCGAAATTGGAATTCCTACCTTCAGATCCCTACACACCCTAGGCCCGGATACCTGAAGGATTTGTTGGAACTGCGTCACACCTCCCACAACCTCAGATCAAAAGGATCCAATAACTTGACCACCCCAGAGTCAACTAAAAACCTTTGGAGCCAGCGCTTTCTATCATGCTGACCCTAACCTTTGGAAAGCCTTGCCAAACTTAATCAAGACAGATCCAACCATGGACACATTTAAATCACTTAAATCGAAACTGAAAAGCCACCTGTTTAGTCTGGCATTTATGATCACATAACTTTTCCCCTGTACAGATCACTATGTACTGATCTGAGACAAACGTATGTGCTTTGGGTCCTCCGGGAGAAAAACGCTTTACTAATTTTTTGTTGTAGTTGTTGAGACCCCGGGGGTGATGGAGACCAGCCCTTCTCCCCCCCCCCCCTCATTGTAGAGTAGGCGCAGCTAGGGGGGCATGGGCTACGAGGGCCAGCTTCTCCTACCTTCACGCTTGCAGAGCGCAGCTGAGCTGTGTCAAAAATATCTACCTGCTTCCATTCCGTTGGGTCTTCTCTTTCTTCAGTCCAGGCAGTCACTCGCTCTGCTGCATGTCATTTGAAATGGAGCCAGAGGGGGGCAGCAGAGCGAGTGACTGAAGGTACTTATGAGGAAGATGAGACCCAACTGAATGGAAGAAGGTAAATATATGACACATCTCTGCTGCGCTCTGCAAGGCGAAAGGAAGGAGGAGTTGGCCCCCATACTCCATGACCGCCCCACCCAACCCCGTCACGGAGCTTTTGTTAGGGGACTGAACCTGAGCCTGTGGTTTTGCTACATAAGGAATTTGGAGATGGAGGGCGGTGGTTTTGTGGAATGGAATAGATGTAGAAAAAGGGGCCATAAAGTGTTGGACAATAATATAAAAAGCTAAGGTTAAAGGGGAACTTCAGCCTAAAAAAACATACTGTTATTAAGTTACATTAGTTATGTTAATTAGAATAGATAGCAGGTAATATAATCTTTTACCCACCCGGTTTTAAAAGAACAGGCAAATGTTTGTGATTCATGGGGGCAGCCATCTTTTTGGTTGAAAGGAGGTGACAGGGAGCATGAGACACGGTTACAACTGTCCTGTGTCCTGATAACCCCTCCCAGCTGCACACACTAGGCTTCAAATGTCAAATTCAAAATGTCAAAAAAAAAAAAATTGCACCAAAACAGCAGAACGAGAACAACAACATCAGAAATCCCATCATGCTTTGCACAGCATCAGGGGAAAAATGCCCGGGCAGTTTTCTTCTGTGCAGCTAAAAATGAGGCTTGTATAAGAGAAACAAAGTTCTGATGCTGTGAAACTGTTAAAGAAACACCAAGCCTTTTCAGTGCTGCTGAGTCGATTTTTAGTCTGGAGGTTCACTTTAATTACAAGTCCTGCATGTCTTGTACCAAACTATAAAAAAGAAGTTTAGTACCGTATGGGATACGTCTTCTATTTTCACTAACGTTTCTTGAAGTATTCGCTTTCAGGAGTAGTGTTGGCAATCTCAGCACAGTGTAGTTAGCTGGACAAACCTGATGGGGTGAACTGTTTGCATCCATTTTGCTGGCTGACCAGCGAGCTAGCTTTCACAGTTTAGGGGGTTCATGAATGCCATCATGAACGTGAATTGGCCCACTGAACTGGCTCACATTTGTGTTTCTGGATCTGGCCACCTCTGCTTTCCGTTCCTGCATCCCCCTATTATACCATCCTAAAGTCTAGATGCCCCCACTTCCATCAATCCATCCATTGCGTCTTCTGGAGCCACGCTGATGTCACTATCCCTTTCTACGGACCATAGATAGCTGGATGGGTAGTGCCATCTACCCTGTCCAACCAGATGTCTGGTTCGGGCAGTCACCAACCTGAGGACATAGAGAGCTGAATGGGCAGTCCCATCTAGCCTGTCCACCCAGACATCTGGTCCAGGAAGTCACCAACCTGGGAACATAGAGAGCTGGATGGACATTCCCATCTACCATGTCCACCCAGACATCTGGTCCAGGAAGTCCCCAACCTGGGAACATAGAGAGCTGGATGGGCATTCCCATCTACCATGTCCACCCAGATGTCTGGTCCAGGCAGTCACCAACCTGGGAACATAGAGAGCTGGATGGGGATTAATGGGTTGATGGAGGAGGGGATACCCATAGGATTGGTAAACCTGTGGAAGGGGGAAGAGGTGGTGACAGAGGATTGCAATGTTGAATAGCATGCAGGCTATGCGGTTTGGCGGGCAGACCCTATATCGAGAGTTGTAGGGTTCGCAAACCTGAAAATCCCAATACTTATGAACTAATTTGTACCCCCAAACCCCATCTCTCTTCAGGAGTAATTTCCTTTGTCATATCTTGTTTATACAGATTTAAAGAATACAAAGGTGACCATGCATCTAGCGATTTTGGCGGCCGATTGACCAAGAGACACATCTTGGGGCGTGAGCGTGATGTCATACAAGCGCCCCACGTGGTAAATGCTAGTAGTCACATGGCGCCTGAATGTTGAAATAGGGCACGGATACACAGGGGGTGGCGTTTTGAATCAGGATAATACCATTTATTGGCTAATTTGAAAGAAAACAGTAAGCTTTCAGCTAGTAAGCTTTCTTCAGACTCTATTCCCGTTGACTGACAATATCAGACCATACAATCAGAAGGTGGTAGAGATATTTTTTTTGCAACTATAAGGCTCATCCAGATACAGTCATTACAAGGGATCTTGCAAGGATTGTGAGGTATTTATGGCAAATTGATAAAACACTTAGTTTACTTAACACCTACATAGACTTAGGAGAGTTTTTTACAGACCCTATCCTGTTCAGTGTATGTTCCTGGAGCCTGGAAACAGTTAACTGTATGTTAATAAGCAGGCCGGGCATAGTTATTCCCGGGGGTGGGGGCAGTGCCCCAGTGAAGCGCCGCCACTGGTAGAAGCACACTGTGGTAAGCATGCCTGTTACTGTGAGATGCGGATATTGAATAAGTAAAGGGTTGCGTTTAATGCATTTTAAGCACACAACGTTAGAAAGCACAGCGCGCTGCTCACCTGAAATATAATCACGGAGAAGCGTATTGATTTCTTGGCAGAAAAGGTCCCAGCCGGGGAAGTCATTATTGGCAGCACGTGGCGCACATGTGCTGTTTACCGTTCCAGCTGTGTTTACCCAGCACTCCACAGCCCCGCGCACAATAATGCATTATCTATAGAAACATATTTTGCATTGTAAGTGTGACAAATGACACTTTTGTTAGCGTAGGTCAAGTGTTTATTGTAAGAGCCGGGGCAATTATGTGCTTGCTCTCGCTGCACCGGGGAAGGAAATTGCAGCCGAGCTGTGCATTGTGTCTCACAATAGTACACAGGGCAACCGAGGAGACGGACCGGTCCTGCCTGAATCCGACTAGCATTATTCCTCATAGCCATCAGGGTAGACCTCGACCCTCGTGGAGTTCCAAACACGTCTCATGGTCCGGGAGTTAAAGCAGCGCTCCGAACACCGCTTATAATTAAAGCTTTGTGTAGGAGGTGTAATAGCTTTTCAGAATTGAAGCTTGGTTTTTAAACGCCTCCAACATCTCTGTACAAAAAAAAAAAGGCTAACCGAGTACCTGGTAATTTGCTGTTTATTCCTGTACCTCCTGTGTGGGGAAACACATCTGAGCCAAGCAGCTGTGCTGTGCCGAGCTGGCTTTCTGCTCCGCCCACTGACTGTCCTGTAAGCTTTCTTATCTGAGTCAGTGCCCGCCCACCGGGCTGCTGGTTTCTCTGCAGTGACCAGAAGCAAAGCATCATGTGACTCAACTATCAAATGGTTTTTTAAAAGATACCCTATGTGACATGATGAGATAGACGTGTATGTACAGTGCCAAGTACACACATAACTAGGCTGTGTTCCTTTTTTTTTCTTTGCCTGAAAGAGTTAAACATTAGGTATGTAAGTGGCAGTTCCTGACTGAGTCAGGACTGGGTCATGCTACAGTGTGACCCTCACTGATAAGAAATTCCAACTATAAAACACTTTCCTAGCAGAAAATGGCTTCTGATAGCAAGGAAGAGATAAAAAGGGTCAAAAAGAATAAAAGAGAAAAACTTAAAAAGTAGATTTAAAGCTGGGGAGCCAGCGGTGGAACACAAGGACCAAGAGAGGAGCGGGAAGGTGCTATAGGACCCAGAGCCTTCCTGCTACTTAGGTAAGTATCTGGCCGTTTTTTTTTTTATTGATACACCATGATTTTAAAGAACCACTATCACATTATAAACTTTAAAATACATACATATAAAATGCACTTCTCCCCCAGAGTAAAATGCTCTATAAATTACTTATTTTCCTTTGTTGTCGTCACTTACAATAGGAAGTAAAAAGCTGACAGATCTTAGACTAGTCCATCTTCTCATTGGAGATTCTCAGTATCGCCTTTATTCTTTGCAAAAAGACTCCCTGTAATGGATCTACACAAAGATTTTGTCTGGCTTCCCTACTCATTTGGACACTATTTTGGCAGTTGGACTGAGCGACTGCTGTTCAGTAAGAGCTTTTGTAAATAACAAAATTACTGAGAACCCCCCAAAAACTAGTGCAAAACCAGACAGAGCTGTCAGATTTTCACGGCTTACTGTAAGTGACAGCGACAATAGGAAAAAGTAATGTATAGTTTATTTTACTCTGGGAGAAATGTACATTTAGGCTGCTTTCACAGTGGGACGTTACAGGTGCACGTTAGTGCAGCCTGTAACGCTCCCCCAACGCACAGCAATGTAACACAAGTGGGCTGTTCACACAGCCCATGTTGCGTTACATGTAACACTGCACGTTGTAGTGAAAGTGCAGTATGCTGTGCATTCTGTTTGCACATGCTCAGTGGGGGGCAGAGAGGAGGCAGGGAGATGCCGCTACAGTAGCCGCGCACATGGCTACTTAATATGCACTGCACTGGCGGCCGCTGATTGGCCGGCGGGACCATGTGATGCCGGAGTGTCTCGCTCCGCATCACGTGGTCCCGCCAGCCAATCAGCATCACTCTGGGAGACCTTATGTGGATAGAGTCGCCTAACGCGGCTTACTCTAACGTCCTCTCCCGCACCACCATGCGTTGCATTAGGGGCACGTTATGCGACCTTAACGTCCCCTAAAACGCAACGTCTTAGAGTGTAAGTAGCCTTATATTATACATATGTAATTTAAAATGTACAACTTTTCACAAATAGTACTCCTTTAAGGAACATTTCACTGGCTTTTAATATTTACATCAAATGCATTTGAAACAAGTGTTTAAATTATGTGGGCTCTTACAGTGTACCTGAGATGGGATTAAAATAATATATATATACATACCTTGGGCTTCCTCCAGCCCTCTTCAGGCTTGTAAAAAGAAAGAACCGAGAGCCCAATGTGGTGTAGTAAGTCAAGGCAATTGGTATAATGAAAGAGAGTAAGAATTATACTCACAAACCAGGGTTACCTCCAGGCAACCACTGTATAAGCAGGTGAGGAGATTTGCCTGTCCCCACTCAGGATTAAGAAGTCGCTCTCTGTAGACGTCAGAAGAAAGGGGTATCCCCCTCCACCAAGGGTGGATATATGCTATACTGTATACTGAACAGAGGCGCCAAAAGAATAAAAACAATTTTTAAAATATTTAAAATTGCTTAGGAGGCAGTGGTGGACTTACCTCCCTCAAGCAGACACAATAAACTGTGTAGTTAGACAACAGTAGATTTATTGGTATACTCCAGGAATTCCTTCAGGCTTGTTGCTCCCTCGCCATTCTCCTCCATTTCCTCGTTCGTCCGGAACTGGCCCCTGGAAAATCCTCCAGTCTGGGGTGGTTGGTGCAGTCCGGCTGCACGCGCTTCCCCATCTGCGCAGGTGCAGAACGCTTCATGCGACAGTAGCATACATGCACAGTTGGCCCCAGACTGGAGAGCTTTTCAGGGCCAATTGCAGAAGAACCAGGAGGCAGGTTGGTGAGGGAGCGATAAGCTTGCAGGGGGCTGGAGGAAGCCCCAGGTATGTATATTTTTTTTCTTTTAATCCCCATCTCAGGTTTAAAGATAAATTATCGCCAATGACGGGGTTAAAACCAACATACCCATATATTCCGGCGTTTAAGACGACTGGGCGTATAAGACGACCCCCCAAGAGAATCTAGTGGATTGATACACGGTGTGGATCACGGTTGCATCACTGATCACTCTGGGTGTTCACAATTTCATGACAGAAGTTTGCAGTAATGCACTATGTGGAGTATGTTTTGATCTTTTACAGATGTAATTCCTTCAAGAAGAGCGCTGCCATTCATTAATAGACTTTGACTTGTGTGGAACTGTGGTAGCGAACACTCTAACTGTCACTAGAGGTTTGACTTTGTGCATAACGGGCAGGCGCAGTTTGCGATTGTTATATAGTTAAAATATAGAGTTTGGGATATACTCGACGTATAAGACTACCCCTCTTCCAACGCAAACCAAATGAAAAGAAAAAATAAAAATCATGTACTGGTGCTGTGTATGAACAGATACTGGTGCTGTACTGTATGTGTTACCCAGTATATAACAGTATATAGTCAATTGACTTGTTGCATTGGTCAACTCTCCTTAAAGAGGAACTCCAGCGAAAATAATGTAGTAAAAAAAGTGCTTAATTTTTTACCATAATTATGTATAAATGATTTAGTCAGTGTTTGCTCATTGTAAAATCTTTCCTCTCCCAGATTCACATTCTGACATGTATTACATGGTGACATTGTTACTGTGGGCAGGTTATGTAGCTGTTTCTAGCTGTTCTGGCTTTACAGACAGTTGTAAACAGCCATTTCCTGTCTGTGAACATTGTTACATTGTGGCAGTTTGCCCAGGGTACCGCGGTACCCAGAGCTTCTTGTGGGAGGGGTTTCAGCACAAAATCAGTCATACAGCGCCCCCTGATGGTCTGTTTGTGAAATTCATTATATTTCTCAAGTAAAAGGGGGTATCAGCTACTGATTGGGATAAAGTTCAATTCTAGGTTGGAGTTTCTCTTTAAGTAGACTGGTCAGCTCTCCTTGTCTACCTGTTTATCAGAGCGGTATGGAAGAATAGATTGCGCTCCCTCAGCAGGGAGATTTGAGAGACGGTAACAGGATAGGGCGTATCACCCGGCATCAATGACACCTGGTGTATAAGACGACCTCCAACTTTTCAGAAGATTTTCATGGGTTAAAAAGTAGTCTTATACGCAGGAATAAATAGGAGACACAGAGAGCCCAATATAGTGTAGTATGTATTGGAAACCGTGGATAAATGTAAGTGTGAGATGAATATACTCACAAACATGGGTTACCTCCAGGGGCAAACCCAGGATTTTCAAGGGGGGGATTCCTGAAAGGTCTCCCTCAGCCACACACAATACAGTATAATAATATGGTAGGACATCATGCTGGGTACACACAGTGCAATTTACCACCCAACCGACTGACAACGGGATCGATCAGGAGCAGTTTGGATACAGATAATAATGTTGACAGCCGACATTGCTAATGTAGGGGAAAGTGAAGCAGTCACACAGCAGGGCACAGGGCTTTGCTCATACCTGACTCTATTAAGTTCCCCAGAGCTGCTCCATGCTCTGTACACACGCTGCTGCAGCTTCATGCTCTGTTCACACGCTGCTGCTCCATGCTCTGTACACACACTGCTGCTTCATCCAAAGTCAACTGTAGCAGGGAAAGAAAGGGCAGTGCTAAGATGCCTGCAGATATTCTGGTGTCTCAACTGCCTGTCCCCAGACACTGCACTGGCCCTGGTTTGAGGGGGGATTCTGGGCAGCTGTAAACCCCCCCGGCGTTTGCCTATGACCTCTTAGGCAACCACTGTAGATGCAGGTGAGGAGATTAGACCTGTCCTCACTCAGGATTAAGATGTCGCTCTCTGTAGATCAGGAAAGTAGGGGTAGGTCACCCCTCCACCAGGGGTGGACACAGTATTATTGTAAGAGAACAGAAGCGCCAGCAGGATAAAAGGTAATAAAAATTTGCTGGGAGGCAGTGGTGGACTTACCTCCGGAAAGCAGACTCAAAATACTGTCTGAATTAAACAAATACATTTATTATTGGTACCCCAAAAGATGCAACGCGTTTCGCAGGCACAGCCCGCTTCATCAGGCAATAAGATAGGGGACAAACAGTAGCTCGTCAGTAGCACGAATGGCACCTTTGTCAGACAATAATACATTTATTTGTTTAATTCAGACAGTATTTTGAGTCTGCTTTCCGGAGGTAAGTCCACCACTGCCTCCCAGCAAATTTTAAAATTTTTATTACCTTTTATCCTGCTGGCGCCTCTGTTCTCTTACGATTATACGCAGGAATACACAGTAGTTTTCTCTGTCATGTGTAAACCATGTGACCACCCTTCCAGCGTAGCTTGTCTTAACCGTCGCCATGTGTGCGCACACCTGACAGTTGCTGAGGCAACACGTGTACTGAGGATTACTCATTACTACCACACTTCATGACGATGAATAGCGCACATGGCAGCATGATTACACCATGTTGATGTTTTCTTATTACAATGTATCTATTACTTATGAGGAATGTTGGTACCCGGCATGTAGGCCGAGCTTCAATACAAGGCTGAAGATGGAGTTCCATGATAAAGTATAGAAGAAGCAGCAGCTCGTGGGCTTGGCAAGTTCATTTTGCACTAGATGGCGATGTCCCACAATTGGGTAAACATCCAGCAAGGGCTGCGGTGCCGGTGATCCCCAGCAAATACCTCCAGACGCTGCTTTTTACAAAATACTATTGGCAGGGAAATTATAAAGTATCACTCCACGCTCAAATTGATTGTTATAATAATTATCCTTAAAATGTTACTTGCATGGTACTAAAGCTTTATTAACCACTTAAAGTGACACTGAAGCGAAAAAAACAAACTTATGAGATAATCAATTGAATGTGTAGTACAGATAATTGATAGAACATTAGTAGCAAAGAAGAGAGTCTCATATTTTTATTTTCAGCTGTATAGCTAATTGTCATAACATTGCATCACTCTCTCATATTTGCAGTTTACAAACTACATTCTGTATTTTAAACTATGAAACAGAGCAGAGCCAATGCCCATTTTAACTCCCCTGCATTAAAACCTTAAACAAACAAGAAACAGTGTGAGACAGGTTGAGATAAGTGCTTCAGAAAACAGCACTGTTGCTGACCAAACTTGGTCGAGAGCTCAGAGAAGCTGTTTTGCATAGATAACAAGTGAAGTTTCATAACTCTTTCTGTACTGGAAACAATATGAGACTCATATCTGTGCTACTAATGTTCTATAATTTCTTAGCTGTACCACACATACAAATCATTATCTCATAAGATTGTTTTCACTTCAGATTCCCTTTAAAGGACAACTGAAGTGAGAGGGATATGAAAGCTGCTATATTTATTAAAGAGAACCCGAGGCGAGTGTTTGAAATCATAAGAGACCACAGAGGCATGTCCTGTGCATAATGACATGCCTCTGGGTCTCGCTATTGCCGCCTCTAGTCCCCCCCCCCCCTCCAGGTCTGCTGTGCCCCCCTGTAAAAAGCACCCGGCTAGTGACAGTCTCCTTGTCGCTAGCCATCTATTTACCTTCTGTATGTCATTCAATGCGCGCTACCCCGCCTCTGTCCCCACCACTGCCCGCCTCTTGTGAGCTTCCTCCAATCGGAAGCTAAGCTGCAACCTGGGAGATACGTCCTGGGTCTTGGCTTAGCTTCCAATTGGAGGAAGCTCACAGGAGGCGGGCAGCGGCGGGGACAGAGGCGGGGGAGTGCGCATTGAATGACATACAGAAGGTAAATAGATGGCTAGTAACAAGGGGACTGTCGCTAGCCGGGTGCTTTTTACAGGGGGGCACAGCAGACCCGGGGGGGGGGGGGGGGACTAGAGGCAGCAATAGCAAGACCCAGAGGCATATCATTATGCACAGGACATGCCTCTGTGGTCTCTTATGATTTCAAATACCCGCCTCGGGTTCTCTCAACCAATTCCAGTTGTTTGTCTACAGTGGTGAATTCCTTCAGAAAATCCTCAGTGCCCGAGGGCTGAATGGCAAACTGTGACAAAGGGAACAGGAATTGCAGGGTGATGTCACAGACACTGATGCAGCCAAAGAGATCAGCAGGACTGCCAGGCAACTAGTATTGTTTAAAAGGAAATACATATGGCAGCCTCCATATAACTGTTGCCCTAAACAGCCTATTTGTACACCTTTAGTGCCGGTTCACACAGATGACAGCTGGTGTCTGTTCATGTTGTTTATCACCGGGATCCACTGCATTCTGCATTGAGATGAATGGCAGTGTTCATCTCAAGGCGTTTACTGCCAGAGAGCCCTCCCCTTTAGATAGCCAGAAAGCCTCTCCCTTAGGTAGTCAGAGCCCCCCTTTAGGTAGCCAGAGAGCCCCTGTTTAGATAACCAGAGAGCCTCTTCATTAGGTTACAAGAGAGCCCCCTCCCCCCTAAGGTAGCTAGAGCCCCCTTTTAGGTAGCCACAGAGGCAGCCTCCCCTTCCTTTTGATAGCTGTTACCCTGATACAGGCCGCCTAGAAGCAGGAAGAAGGAAGGACATGCAGCGCGTGGATCCTGGGAGGGTGTACATAGCCGGCTCACGCTGGGCTTTTTGGCACAGGGTGAGCTGAATGACGGCTCACCCTGCTGCCGTAAAAATTCAAGGGATTGTTAAATACTATCTGGGGTAATTCGGGGTCTGGCAATTACCCATGCACCATGCCTGGAGTATAGCATTACTGCTAGAGCCACGGCAAGCTTCGGCGCTATGCGGCACGAAGCAGGCGCCAAATAGCCCTGCTTTGCCTAGGAAGTGAGTGACAAAATCTACTGTGCTTAGCCCCTGCCGCTGTGCTCCGGGCAATGCCCCGTTCCGCCCAGAAACGGACATGTTTTATAGCTATTTGCAGCACTGTACTACAGTTAAAGAGACCCTGAAGCGAAAAAAAAATTATGATATTATGATTTGTATGTGTAGTACAGCTAAGAAATAAAACATTAAGATCAGATACATCAGTCTAATTGTTTCCAGTACAGGAAGAGTTAACCATCTTAGCGGTATGGACGAGCTCAGCTCGTCCATCACCGCCGATGGCTGCCGCTCAGGCCCTGCTGGGCCGATTTTGTTCAAGTAAAGAGCAGCACACGCAGCCGGCACTTTGCCAGCCGCGTGTGCTGCCCGATCGCCGCCGCTCTGCGGCGATCCGCCGCGAGCAGCGGCGAAAGAGGGTCCCCCCAGCCGCCTGAGCCCAGCGTAGCCGGAACAAAAAGTTCCGGCCAGCGCTAAGGGCTGGATCGGAGGCGGCTGACGTCAGGACGTCGGCTGACGTCCATGACGTCACTCCGCTCGTCGCTATGGCGACGATCTAAGCAAAACAAGGAAGGCCGCTCATTGCGGCCTTCCTTGTTTATTCTGGGCGCCGGAGGCGATCGGAAGAACGCCTCCGGAGCGCCCTCTAGTGGGCTTTCATGCAGCCAACTTTCAGTTGGCTGCATGAAATAGTTTTTTTTTTATTTAAAAAAAACCCTCCCGCAGCCGCCCTGGCGATCTTAATAGAACGCCAGGGTGGTTAAGAAACTCCAGCTGTTATCTCTATACAAAAAAGGCATTAATCTCTACAACTTTCAAAGTCCTGGAGAGGGCTGTTATCTGACTTTTATTATCTCAACTGTAAGTAAACAAATGTCTTTTTCTCTGCCAGAGGTGAGGTCATTAGTTCACAGACCACTCTGAAAGAATCATTTTGAATGCTGAGTGTTGTGTAATCTGCACATATTAGAGAATGATGCAATGTTAGAAAAAACACTATATACCTGAAAATAAAAATATGAGAATATTTTCTTTGCTGCTAATCTTCTAGTAATTATTCATAGTACACAACCAATTCATTATATCATATTTTTTTTTTGCTTCAGTGTCTCTTTAAAGGATACCACAACTGACATGTGGCATAATGAGATAGACATGGGTATGTACAGTGCCTAGCACACAAATAATTATGCTGTGTTCCTTTTTTTCTTTCTCTGCCTGAAAGAGGTAAATATCAGGTATGTAAGTGGCTGACTCAGTCCTGACTCAGACAGGAAGTGACTACAGTGTGACCCTCACTGATAAGAAATTCCCCCTTTTTTATCTCTTTCTTGCTCTCAGAAGCCATTTTCTTCTAGGAAAGTGTTTTATAGTTGGAATTTCTTATCAGTGAAGGTCACACTGTAGTCACTTCCTGTCTGAGTCAGGACTGAGTCAGCCACTTACATACCTGATATTTACCTCTTTCAGGCAGAGAAAGAAAAAAAGGAACACAGCATAGTTATTTGTGTGCTAGGCACTGTACATACCCATGTCTATCTCATTATGCCACATGTCAGTTGTGGTATCCTTTAACACTTGTTAAACAACCACTTTGGGTACTTTAAAGTGAAATAAAACATTGTAGCAAACAGTATATCAAAGCTACGCAATTATTTTGAAATTAAAAATGATCTTTTCATTTCAATTTACTTTTTCAATTTAGGGATTTGAATGCTGTAGTGTTCTTTATTTTCAATATCCATTTCAATGTGCAGTCAGCTATGAATATCTAAAATTGCCAAGAAATTCAATTAATTTTTAGAACTGTGAATCCTGTACTTTTTTTTTGGTTAACTTTACAAAGTATGTGTAGACAAAACTGGATTCTAACTTTCAGGGCATAATTATAATTGAATTAATTTGTAAATAAAAGGAAAACTTGGGTCAGCACCAGAAGGTCTGTAACAACCAATGACACAAATTGTCATTAAAAACGTATCAACCATTTTTTACCAGCTACCTGATGCCTAACCCTAATCCCTTCCCTCAATGCACAAACTACCTACCTGATGCCTAACCCTAACCCCTTCCCCCAATGCACAAACTACCTACCTGATGCCTAACCCTAACCCCTTCCCCCCAATGCACAAACTACCTGCCTGATGCCTAACCCCTTCCCCCCAATGCACAAACTACCTACCTGATGCCTAACCCTAACCCCTTCCCCCCAATGCACAAACTACCTACCTGTTCCTGTTAAAATATTGGCATTGAGGCATAATTCCCATCGCTTCATAATATGTTGGCGTTTTATAAATACAAAAAATAAAATAAATAATTTGGTCACCCATGATGCCTGATAAGCGACATGGGCGCCCAAATTACCCCTAAATGCTGATGTTTCAATAGGCACCTATAGCACCGCCCAACCTTTCCTACAGGAGTCCATATTGCCTGCTTCGAACATAGTGAGCATAGTCTGAATCGATACTTTAGGTAGGCCCTCATATTACATAAAAGTGCTAAGATTCATTAATGGGCAACTTTAGGGACAGACTTTCTATAAAGTATAGGCCCAGTGCACACCAAAAAGCGCTAGCGTAATCGCAAACGCTTAATGCTTTTTGAAGTGATTTTCCTAGGTAATTCTAGGCAAGTGCAGAGCAATTTTCTAATCATGCCTAGGGATTTTTGGAGTCTTTTGATGTAGTGTTTTTTAATTCTTTTTACAGTAGAGCTATAACTGAACAGCTTCTGTAACAAAAACGCTTGGAAAATCACACTGTTCTAGCGCTTTTCACAGTGATTTTTCACTTTCCTATACTTAACATTAAAGAGGATCTGTAACGTCAAAACATCCCCTGGGGGGTACTCACCTCGGGTGGGGGAAGCCTCTGGATCCTAATGAGGCTTCCCACGCCGTCCTCCATCCGTCAGGGGTCTTGCTGCAGCCCTCCGTACAAGATGACGTCAATATTTACCTTCCCGGCTCCTGCGCAGGCGCTCTGACGGCTGTCGGCTCCGAAGTAGGCGGAAATACCCGATCGCCGTCGGGTCTGCTCTACTGCGCAGGCGCAAGTTTCCGGCGCCTGCGCAGTAGAGCGGACCCGACGGAGATCGGGTATTTCCGTCTATTTCCGAGCCGAAAGCAGCCACAGCGCCCCCGCTGGAGCCTGCAAAGGTAAATATTGAATCTACAGTCGGGTCTGTCGCCGGCTGTTCGGAGGGCTGCAGCGAGACCCCCGTGGGACAGAGGACGGCGTGGGAAGCCTCATTAGGATCCCGAGGCTTCCCCCACCCGAGGTGAGTACCTCCCAGGGGAGGTTTTTGATGTTACAGTGTCTCTTTAAGGTTGAATCGCCTCAGAAAAGCGCAGAAATGCTGCAGGACCGGCATTTGCGTTTGGGAAAAAATCACATCGCTCTGGTGTGCTGCATCCCATTCAAATACATTAGCCAAGCGCTTTTCAAAGCACTGGCTTTATTAAAGCGCTCAGAAGCGCTCTTGTTGTGCACCAGCCCTAATGCTAGGTACACACGGTGCATTCCCGCACTCAATGCCCCCCTCGATTCCCGGCCGCTCGATTATTTCCAAGCATTTTCGATCCCGTTTCGATGATTGTTAGGTCGATTCTCATGTAAAGTATGCCAAATGGACCTAACGATCCATCGAAACGTGAATCGGACATGTCGGAAATAATCGAGCGGCCGGGAATCGAGCGGGGAATCGAGTGCGGGAACGCACCATGTGTACCCAGCATTAGTCAGGTTCTACCCATCATAATCTCTTTATGTATGTATAGATAGATAGATATAGATATATTTAGAAAAACCCTTACTGGAACTGGAATTATTCTTTCTTTATTTCTGCCTCCCCTCGCTTTCCTCTATTTCACTTCATTTGCCTCTCTTGGGTAATATTATGTTTTGTTACAATCATCAGTTTTGAAGAATAACAACACAAAGCAAAGGAAAATCTTTATTAAATGGCGTATATTAAGGGGAGCGACAAAAAGTACACACATTTCTTCTTAAGAGAACATTGTCACCTTTGTTAAATATCCTGGTAAATTGAAGGAAAACTTCTACTTCATTGTTGTAATAAAAATGTAAATGTAAAATGAAAACCATCTTTCTAATTCTCATGAAAAATACAGGCGTCAGTTACATGTATTTGCAAATTCACAATACTCCCTGAGAGTGTGACAGCGCATGGTACAAAAGATGAAGCTACTGTGTACTAAACTCAGTATTTCAGACTAGTTTATGTGCTTTACAAATCTTTCTCCTTGATTCATTACATACCATATTTTTCGGCATATAAGACGTACTTTTTCTCCCCCAAAAAATGGGGAGAAAAAGACCCTGTGTTTTATATGACAAATACAGGGAGTCCCCGACTTATAAATGCCCACCGATACAAAATGCTGATCCACTCTGATTTCGGTGACTTCCTGTATTGTCCCGCATTTGCTCTCCGCTCCCCCTTCCATGTGTCTTCCTCTGCCCTGTGTATCTATCAGAAGCGGTAGGTAGGCTCACTTCATCCAGTGGCGATCAGAGATTTCTCTTCCTTGGGGCTTCTCTATTGCCGGCTTCTGCTGATTGTGTCATCAGCAGAAGCCGGCACTAGGGGAACAGTGTAGGAGAGGAGAGGTCTGTGACATGACCATGCCTGTGCAGTAGCACAAGACACTCATGCATAAGTGGCTCCAGCTTACTGTGCAGTGTACTGTGCTTTACTCGCGTAGGCACAGTACAGTCATGCTCGTGCTTGAAGAGGATTGTGGCACCAAACAGATTACTGGCAAGCCCTTGTTGGAAATCTTGCCGATGAGGGACCTGAGGACAGCCAAGGAAGTCTTATTAGGATCTGGAGGCTTCCCTCGTCTTAGGTAAGTGTGTGATTTTGTACCTGAGCTTGGGTACACTTTAAGCAGGGCCGGTGCTGCCATTGAAGCAAAGGGGGCAATTGCCCCCGGGTCCCAGACACTCCAGGGGTCCCCACACTGCTGTACCCCCTTCCCGGTGTACTCCCCTGACTTCTCCCCGTGGTTCCTGCATGTTCTGTAGCTCAGTTGTCTTGTAATTCCTCACCTTTCCTGGTGGCTGTTCTGCCCCGATCTCTGTTTTCAGCCATGCTGCCTGCCTTTTCTTAACATGCCTGGCGCATGTTATTTACACATAACATGGCTGAAGACAGACATCGGGATGGAGCAGCCACCAGCACAGGTGAGTTATTACAAGACAGCTGAGCTACAGAACATGCAGGAACCACAGGGAGAAGTCAGGGGGAGTCCACCAGGAAGGGGGTACAGCAGTGTGGGGACCCCTGGAGTGTCTGGGGCCCTGGGGCAATTGCCCCCTTTGCTTCAATGGCAGCACCGGCCCTGCTTAAAGTGTACCTAAGCTCAGGTACAAAATCACACACTTACCTAAGATGAGGGAAGCCTCCAGATCTGGGGAGCAGCCAAGGGGAGACCACCTGGGGGTCAAGCAGTGCTGGGGGGGTTAGGGAGCCTCCAAGTTACTTTTGCCCAGGGGGCCCCACTTAAACCAGCCCTGACTTTAAGTGATACTTGGGTATTGAATGTCAAGACTTACCAAGAAGTAGGTGGGGCCAGACTGCAATTTTACAGCACATGAATCTCAGAGGAGAGTATGGTCACAGAGAGGAAGCCTATGTCTGCATAGTTTTAAGGGGTAACATTTTATTACAAATACAGGATCTTCTCAAAAAATTAGCATATTGTGATAAAGTTCATTATTTTTTGTAATGTACTGATAAACATTAGACTTATATATATTTTAGATTCAAATACACACAAATGAAGTAGTTCAAGCCTTTTATTGTTTTAATATTGATGATTTTGGCATACAGCTCATGAAAACCCAAGATTCCTATCTAAAAAAATTAGCATATTTCATCCGACCAATAAAAGAAAAGTGTTTTTAAAACAAAAAAAGTCAACCTTCAAATAATTATGTTCAGTTATGCATTTAATACTTGGTCTGGAATCCTTTTGCAGAAATGACTGCTTCAATGTGGTGTGGCATGGAGGCAATCAGCCTGTGGCACTGCTCAGGTGTTATGGAGGCCCAGGATGCTTCGATAGCGGCCTTAAGCTCATCCAGAGTGTCGGGTCTTGCGTCTCTCAACTTTCTCTTCACAATATCCCACAGATTCTCTATGGGGTTCAGGCCAGCAGAGTTGGCAGGCCAATTGAGGACAGTAATACCATGGTCAGTAAACCATTTACCAGTAGTTTTGGCACTGTGAGCAGGTGCCAGGTCGTGCTGAAAAATGAAATCTTCATCTCCATAAAGCTTTTCAGCAGATGGAAGCATGAACCCACTTTTGAACCAGAAACAGCGACAGAAGTGCCTGACCTGGGCTACAGAGAAGCAGCACTGGACTGTTGCTCAGTGGTCCAAAGTACTTTTTTCGGATGAAAGCAACTTTTACATGTCATTCGGAAATCAAGGTGCCAGAGTCTGGAGGAAGACTGGGAAGAGGGAAATGCCAAAATGCCTGAAGTCCAGTGTCAAGTATCCACAGTCAGTGATGGTCTGGGGTGCCATGTCAGCTGCTAGTGTTGGTCCACTGTGTTTTATCAAGGGCAGGGTCAATGCAGCTAGCTATCAGGAGATTTTGGAGCACTTCATGCTTCCATCTGCTGAAAAGCTTTATGAAGATGAAGATTTCATTTTTTCAGCACGACCTGGCACCTGCTCACAGTGCCAAAACCACTGGTAAATGGTTTACTGACCATGGTATTACTGTGCTCAATTGGCCTGCCAACTCTCCTGACCTGAACCCCATAGAGAATCTGTGGGATATTGTGAAGAGAAAGTTGAGAGACGCAAGACCCAACACTCTGGATGAGCTTAAGGCCGCTATGGAAGCATCCTGGGCCTCCATAACACCTGAGCAGTGCCACAGGCTGATTGCCTCTATGCCACGCCGCATTGAAGCAGTCATTTCTGCAAAAGGATTCCCGACCAAGTATTGAGTGCATAACTGAACATAATTATTTGAAGGTTGACTTTTTTTGTTTTAAAAACACTTTTCTTTTATTGGTCGGATGAAATATGCTAATTTTTTGAGATAGGAATTTTGGGCTTTCATGAGCTGTATTCCAAAATCATCAATATTAAAACAATAAAAGGCTTGAACTACTTCAGTTGTGTGTATTTGAATCTAAAATATATGAAAGTCTAATGTTTATCAGTACATTACAGAAAATAATGAACTTTATCACAATATGCTAATTTTTTGAGAAGATCCTGTATTCTGTTAAATAAACTTCACTCCCGAGATAACAAAGTAGCGTCTCCACACTGACATAATTCCAGCCAATCTCTGGGCTTCTCTAAGCAGAGAGGCGGCATGGCTTGCGACACTTTGTAGGAGAGTGCATAGCGACAGCTTTGCAGACGATCAGGAGTCCTACAGTCAAGTGCTTTTAGAAGCCGCTGCGGGGGATTACGGAAACAAGCGAAGTTTATCTTTTTGTTACAGAAATCCCTTTAACCAAGTACTTCTGAAAATAGACAAAAACAGGCTTTACACAATAAGGATTTGAAAAGCTTCCCCCCCCCCCCCCCCCCTCCTGGCAAATCTGACATAACCCCCATCAAGGGAAAGTTGTAGCTTATTTCCAGTGAGGGCACATCTGGAATTCTGATTGCGAAGTTTATCTGCAAGGCATGTTTCATGCGACCAGAACAGTTGCTTGTGCTGTTGCGATGTCACGATGGCCTTTTCCTCCCAGGTTTATAGATTCTCTCTAGCGGTAATCTGAATGTCAGGCCAAGCAATTATCATCAGAATACCTGCAGAGGGAGAATCAATTAGAGTCCTGCTCCTTGTGTTTACTGTTCAGCGCTGGGTAATATGGTGACGTTTTATAAATAAGACAGGTGTTCAACAAGCATTTGAGGCATATTCTTAAAGCCTGGGAACAGGGCAGTTGCTATGTTAAATTGCTCCCAGGGCGAGGGTGTCAAAATTGCACCCCCGCCATGGGCTCAAGAACGTTATTTGCCATGTGGTATTTAGCACACCAGTATAGGTAGCCTGGCATAGGTGTCTCCAGTATAGGTAGCCAGGTGTAGGTGCTCTCAGTATAGGTTAGCCATGTATCACAGCCCACAGTATAGGTTAGCTAGGTATAAATTCCCCCTGTAGAGGGTACCCAGATATATGTTCTCCAGTATAGGTTAGCCAGGTATAGGTGCCCCAGTAAAGGTTAGCCAGGTATAGGTGCCCCAGTAAAGGTTAGCCAGGTATAGGTGCCCCGGTATACCTTAGCCAGGTATAGGTGCCCGGTATAGCTTTGCCAGGTATAGGTGCCCCGGTATACCTTAGCCAGGTATAGGTGCCCGGTATAGCTTTGCCAGGTATAGGTGCCCCGGTATACCTTAGCCAGGTATAGGTGCTTGGTATAGCTTTGCCAGGTATAGGTGACCCCTCCCGACCGCTGGACGGGGGAGCAGCAAACACACTGGGACTCCACAGGGAGGGGGGCCCGACTTCCCCTCCCTCCCCTGGGGCCCTTCCTTTGTGCCTCCCCCCCATTTTAGCAGTGCATGGCAGCAGTGTAGTAGGTTCACCTTCTGGGCTCCATGCAAGCACTGCGATTGTGCCTTTTTGTGAAGTGTGACCCTAGCCTCAGGCTACATTTCCAATGTAGGATTTTATTTTCACATCAGGAAAATCGCATGCGATTTTTCTGAAAGTGGAAAAAACGCATGGTATTTATTTTTCGCAATGATCCTAATTTATGTACTCTACCAGGTGACAATAACAAGTGCTTTTTTCCGGTAAGAAAATGCATGTGAAAATCCACATTGTATTTGAATAACCGTCTATATGCGGAAAAATGCAGCAAGCTGTTTTTTTCTTGCTTACAATCGTAAATGTAAATTTGCATTAAATGGAAACAAGCCCATTCACAATGCAAATTATCTTTGCAAACATTTGTGGATGCACAAATGGAAACATGGCCTGCCATAGTGACCCCTGCCTTACACTGAGGCCCCATTTCCACTGGGTGCTGCGTCTGTTTTTGAAGCAGGAGCAAAGCCTCAAACGAATTGCTGAACATAACTAGGGTTGCAATGGTATGAAATTCCACAGTGTGATAACCATTAAAAAAAACCACTGTATTACGGTATACAGTATTATACAATTAATTGGACCCACCCTCCTTACATTAACCTGCTGGGCGGTATGGACGAGCTCAGCTCGTCCATTACCGCCGGAGGCTGCCGCTCAGGCCCTGCTGGGCCGATTTTGGTCAAATAAAAAGCAGCACACGCAGCCGGCACTTTGCCAGCCGCGTGTGCTACCTGATCGCTGCCGCAGTGCGGCGATCCGCCGCATGCAGCGGCGAAAGAGGGTCCCCCAAGCCGCCCGAGCCCAGCGTAGCCGGAACAAATAGTTCCGGCCAGCGCTAAGGGCTGGATCGGAGGCGGCTGACGTCAAGACGTCGGCTGACGTCCATAACGTCACTCCGCTCGTCGCCATGGCGATGAGGTAAGCGAAACAAGGAAGGCTGCTCATTGCGGCCTTCCTTGTTACTTCTGATCGCCGGAGGCGATCAGAAGAACGCATCCGGAGCGCCCTCTAGCAGAGCAGGGACAAGGTCCTTCAGCACCCAAGGCTGAGACACCAAAGTGCGCCCCTCCATCCCTCCCCCCCAGCCGTCACACACTGATTGCTACTAGACTAGGAGGCGCCCCAGGGCTCCCAACCTCCCTAATACCTTAATCTCTAGTTATCTGACTTGCAGTCACTGCCATGTATCCCCTTTTCCTATTTCTTTCTGCTTCAAACACAATTGGGAATGACAACTGAATTAATTGTGCGCCCCCTCCTGCACTGCGCCCTGAGGCTGGAGCCTCTCCAGCCTCTGCCTCGGCCCGGCCCTGCCCTCTAGTGGGCTTTCATGCAGCCATCTTTCAGTTGGCTGCATGTAACAGCTTTTTTTAAATAAAAAAAAAAATCCTCCCGCACCCGCCCTGGCAATCTTAATAGAACGTCAGGGTGGTTAAACAATGTGCCCCCCCTCCCCCCCCCCCCCGTAGTAGGTGGCCGCAGAATAGGTAGCCAGGGATAGGTGTAGCCAGTAGTAGGTGGGCGCAGCATAGGTAGTCAGGGATAGGTGTAGCCAGTAGTAGGTAGCCGCAGCATAGGTATCCAGGGATAGGTGTAGCCAGTTCTTACATCATCTCCTTGTAATAGCGCCCAGGGGGGTGCTGTTTCAGGGAAATGTGATGCAAGAACAGGAAGAAGAATGAAGCCAGTACAGAGTGCAGGACCTGGCAAGCAAGTATTTACTTATCCCCGCGGCTGTTTATGTGTCCGCTGCTACATCGCATCCCCGCCGCTAAGTCGCCCCTGAAAACCGGTAAAACGAGATTGTGCATGGTATGATTACCATGCGCAATCAAACCACGGTATACTGTCATATACCGCGGCAACCCTAATCATAACCTACATTACGGTGACCATACGTCCCGCTTTACCCGGGACGCGTCCCGCCTTCGGGGGGCGCTGTCCCAGGCTGCATGAGGTCCTGGGAAACGTCCCGCTTTTAGCAGCGGGACGTCCCGGCCTCGGGACTCTGGCCACCGTACAATGAACTAGCCGCAGCGTCTACTAGACGCTGCGCTAGTTCATTCCCCGCAGCCCCGCTCCAGCCTGCAATGTTCTCCTCCGGCAGGCACAGGCAGAGCAGGGCTACGGGAAGATGGCATCCGGAGGCGGAGCCCTGTGTTGGAGACTATTTGTCTCCAGTACAGGGCTCCGCCTCCGGACGCCATCTTGCCGTAGCCCTGCTCTGCCTGTGAGAGGCTGAGCGGGAGATTGAACATCGTCCAGGCCAGGGGGAGCTGCACCTGAGGCACCAGAGGCCGGCTGCGTGAGGGGACATCTTCTGCCAGGTGAGTAAATGCCTTTTCTTGCAGGTGAAGTGTTTGGCCGCATTGCGTGTATTTTGTACTGACATGTTTGCCCGCAGTGCGTTTATCTTTTACTGACATGTTTGGCTGCATTGCGTGTATTTTGTACTGACATGTTTGCCCGCAGTGCGTTTATCTTGTACTGACATGTTTGCCCGCAGTGCATTTATCTTGTACTGACATGTTTGCCCGCAGTGCGTTTATCTTGTACTGACATGTTTGGCCGCATTGCGTGTATTTTGTACTGACATGTTTGCCCGCAGTGCGTTTATCTTGTACTGACATGTTTGCCCGCAGTGTGTTTATCTTGTACTGACATGTTTGCCCGCAGTGCGTTTATCTTGTACTGACATGTTTGCCCGCAGTGCGTTTATCTTGTACTGACATGTTTGCCCGCAGTGCGTTTATCTTGTACTGACATGTTTGCCCGCAGTGCGTTTATCTTGTACTGACGTGTTTGCCCAGGGCGTTTATCTTGTACTGACATGTTTGCCCGCAGTGCGTTCATTTTGTACTGACATGTTTGCCCGCAGTGCGTTTATTTTGTACTGACATGTTTGCCCGCAGTGCGTTTATTTTGTACTGACATGTTTGCCCGCAGTGCGTTCATTTTGTACTGAAATGTTTGCCCCCATTGCGTTTATTTTGTACTGACATGTTTGCCCCCATTGCGTTTATTTTATGCTGACATGTTGCCCGCAATGCGATTATTTTGTGCTGAAATGTTGCCCATTGCGTTTATTTTGTGGTGTCTGGGGTAACTGTTGCTGCATTTATTATTTAATGGTCATAGTTGGCTGTGTTTGCTGCTTTGGGGTTATGGAATACTATTAAATAGCATCACACAGTTTCTGCACACCTATGATGTGAATCCACGTTTGACCACATCACGGCGTAAACACTGCTTTCTTATGCCTCGCTGTCGCATCATTCTGTTAGCTCCGCCCATAGAATGTCATGACCACGCCCATTTTTCGCGCGCTGCAGACACCAAATTTTTCGGCACGGCGTGCTGCGCGCGTCGCACCCCCTATTTTTCGGCGCGGCAGCCCCCCCCCCCCCCCCCCAATTCACCCCGTCCCAGGTTGAGCCTACAAAAATCTGGTCACTCTACCTACATCAATTAGTTTTGTGGGCACCAATAAGAAATTGATAATTTACATGGAAATAATGTTTTTTCTTCCCATAATAAGTTTGTAAAGGATACATACATTATTACCAGGCTTTATACATCTCACTGGCCCTTATAATGACCATTATACTATTTATTTATGGCCTGGGTGTTTACAGGTTAGAATGCTGTCCTCGAAATCCAATCAGAGTAACATCAATTGTCCCAGCAGTGCCCATTTAGGTGTTTAAATTACTATCCATCCCTTTCTTAATGCAACTAGCACAAGGCTATAAGAATTCCATAAAGTACAGTGTGCTAATACGGCTCTGTGGTGACCCCTCCTACAGTTGTCAGTCCAGACATGTACCTGGTTTGCCTATGCCTAAAAATGACCCAGAGTGGCAAGCTGTGTTACGCCCTCTAGGCATTTTGCTTTTGGGTGTGTCACCTTGTGTCAAAGCATACTAATGTGCCCGTAGAGAATGTAATAAGTTCCGAAAGCAGCATCCACATTTTCAGTGCATTTTCCACATTTTATTTAAGTCCTCTGACAAGCATTTAACTAGGAGTGATTACATTATTTCCTCTGCTGCTTCCTGATGCCATTTTTTTAAAGCAGGGAAACTGCATGTCTAATGGCCATGTCACACGAGAGACTTAGGAGCTGTGACAAGTAGCTAATGTTAGCTGCTGGTAACTTGTAGTTTCAGCTCTAGTGAGTCATAGCTGTTAGCAGCTGTATTAAATAGACTTAGTGGCAACTGCTTAGCATATTGTGACACTGACTAGTTGAGCTGCTGAGGAACCACAATCAGGGCTTCAATATGAAAAGTAGGACCTTGGGAGGGGAGGAGGCCGCACACCACTGCTCTATGAAAAATATCCACACAGGCCCTTAACTAGTTATTGGTGCCTAACCCTAACCAACCCCTGCCAATGCCTAACCCTAATCACCTCCTCTGCCGATGCCTATCCCTAACCATACCCTTGCCCGATGCCTAACCCTAACCACACCCCTGCCCAATGCCTAACCCTAACCACCCCCTCTGCCAATGCCTAACCCTAACCATGCCCTTGACGATGCTTTACCCTAACCATCCCCCTGCTGATGTCTAAACCTAACCTCTCCCCGCTGTCAGTGCCTAACCCTAACCACCCACCTCCCGATGCCTAACTCTGACCACCCCTACACCAATGTCTAATCCTAATTACCCCCTGCTGATGCCTAATCCTAACCAACTTACCTGCCAATGCCTAACCCTAACCCCACCCTCCCGCTGATGCCTAACCCTAACCACCCCCTGCGGTTGCATAACTAACCAGTCCCACTCCCGCTGATGTTTAACCCTAACCACCCTCCTGCTGATGCCTAATAATAATATCGTTGACCTGTATATAAATCAAGATTTGATATACCGTATATACTTGCATATAAGCCTGTGTATAAGCCAAGGTACCCGCTTTTCTCTCAGAAACCAGGAAAAAGTGATTGACTTGTGTATAAGCCCCCTCCCCAGTATAGCCCCCTGCACAGTAGCCAGATGTGTTCCCGGTATAAGTCAGCCCCCTTCCCCATAGCCAGATATGCCACAGGGATGATACAGCTGTGTCTGAAGACGCCACTAGATTGCATCCTAGATATGAGACATAGCGATTGCCTCACAGGAAGAATCCCTGATCATTGCACCGCTGACACATTGTTTGCATGCTCTGCTCCACAAGCCAGGGGACACAGGTAGTCTTGAGCAGTGCACTCGGCACACCTTGTTGCAGGGGATGGGGGGTACGGACACAGCAGGGAGCCAGCTGGCAAGAGCAAGATCACTGATGCAAGATCCTCCTCTGCCAGTAACAAAACCTGCTCCACCATCTGTTCTTGTCCACTGACTCGCATATAAGCCGAGAGGAAAACTTTTCAGCACTTTTTTTGTGCTGAAAAATTAGGCTTTTACACGAGTATATAAGGTAATAGGCAATTTTTTTAAATCGATTTTTAATTTTATTAAAGTAAAAAAAAAAAAGCATACAGAATAAAACATCATATAAAACAGAAGCACAATTAGAACAGCGAGCAGGATGAATAACATTCACAATGAAAGCATGTTATACAGGGGACACATATCCTGAATAGGAAACATAAATATCAACAATAAAGCAATATATTAAATTGCATATTCTACCCTGTAAGCCCAATAGGCTCGCCGAACCAATCACATCATAAATCATACATTGAAAATCTACAGCACAACTGTACATCTAAAACACAAAGGAAAACAAAGTAATAGGCCATTTTTAATTAAAGAAAATTCTTGGTTTCCTTGTGTGTTGCTACAGTATGTGTCTGGTGTTTTGTTTGCTTTGACAGCTCTGTATTTCATCGCTAAAGGAACTGGAATATAGAGTGGGAATGGTGAGAGGTGACAGTGGCAATCTTCTTTTATTGTGTGTTTTTTTTCACCCACTATTGCAGAGATGATGTAGAGAGGGCAGGTCGTGACCAGTGATATTTCCTGCAGATTGGATGATGTGCGGCAGAGTCACCTCTTCCCACACTGTGCGTGAACTACACCAGACATCTATTTATGATTAGGTGGAGATGCTGGGAGGGGGGTTCTTCTGAAATCCACTGTCATCATCACCATAGTCTTCAGAACACTGAGCTTTACGTCATTCCAGCTACATCAAAAATACAATTCTCAGGCTGTAACACAGGATAGCGGGCAGCCTTCTGTGGAAGGAGGGATTACCCGGCACAGATCATGTGACTTTGAAGGATGATTTATAGAAAAGGCGTTTAAAGGCAACCCGAGGTGAGAGTGATACGAGACAGACAAGTTCAGTGCGGAGCTGCGCCAATGATTTGGGCGCCTCTATAGGTCTTAATGGGCTATAGTGGTGCTGCTCAGTGGCAAATGTGGGCGCCAGCGACTGCCGGAGGTCAAATTAGAAAAAAATGAGGTGATTTGACCGAAGCAAGTTATTTTGGCACTGAGCGAGTGCTGAAGCTGGGCTATTTAGCACTATTGCTTTGCCGCGTGCCCTGTGCAAGAGTAGTTTGGGGGTCCAGACCTCGGATTACATACCCCTCTGAGTTGCCTGGACTAGGAGGGGGAATAGTAATTAACGCCGCCATACAGGCCCAAATTTGCATCACTGGAACCTATAGGCACAGATGTCCTGGCACTCTAGACTCCGCCTCCCATGAACCTACAAACTCCTGCTGAACTGCACTGCGAGTGTGCTGGCAGACCCAGCTGTCATTTCTCCCTTACTTTCCTTGCCCGTCATACGTAGCTACAGGTGTCCCTTAGCATCAGGTAACCAGACATACCCTCAGTATTAAGTAGCTAGTGGTGCAGAGAATGCTGAGAGCTGGGTGAATAACCTCTAATTTACGCTCTGCCCGGAACTCTGGGAGGGAAGGAGAGAGGGAGGCACTAGGGAATGGCAGTGAGCCGCTTTCCCAACATCAGGTGCCTGTAGGCATGTGCCTACAATGCCTTATGGTAAATCCGGCCTGGCAGCCGGGAGAGCCGTCATTCGTCACACCCTGCACCCAGCTCACCGGCGGTTCCATTATACGTACGCAATTTGGCCGCCGACAATAGCCAAAATAGCATTAACGCCACCCCGGACTTTAAGCAGGCACAGGGGGAGCCGTCTTTCAGCTTCACCCTGCACCTAAATTTGGCCATGGCTATTTTAAATGTACGCAGGGTGATATGGTGGCTGCCATATTTACTGTATTTTCATTAAAGCAATACAAGTTGTCTGGCTCTTCCCCTGATCCTGTGAGACAGCGACAGTGCTCAGCAACAGTGGGGGCGTGGAGGAGACGGGAAGCCTCTGGACTATTCAGAGGCTTCCTTCTACCTGGGTAAGTATCTTATTGTTTTTTTTCATTATTATTATTTTTTTTTTGGGGGGGGGGGGGCTTTATAGGAGAAGAAATATGTAACGTGAATTCCTTTTAAAGTTCTTTTATCACAACTTTTTATATTATTTTATTTACACTGTTAAGCCACACTGGACAAGGAACCAAAATGTATTTCCTGTAAAGTGAATATATTTTAGCACTATACAATAATGGCAGAATACAGAACAGAACAGACAAAATTAATAGAGGTCTGCAGCATCTGATTTTAAAAATGGGGCTCTAGTGAATCTCATCCGATACATACGAATGAGGCACTCAAATGGCTGCAAACTTGCGTTTATATCAAATGTCATACAGTACAACATGTGCCTCCTTCGTATTTATTGGATACTTGCCGTGTGTGGATGGTGACCCACAGAGGGATTGAGCACCGGTGAAGTAGGCCTGATCAGGCTTACCTACACAGTGAGCTTGCAGCCAAATCTGTGTTTGCGGCTCCAGTGAACCTCAGCAGGACTCCAAACACCCTAATATCTAATCAGATCTGATGCCACTACTTGGCATGCCACATTCTGCGTGTCCAAACTCCAGCTTGTGCATTGCTGCACTAACCATTGGTGGGGATGAGGAGGTATACCTTATACTTTCACTGTCCGGAAGCAGCCCTTGCTTGTCCAAAGATTTGCTGAGCTAACTGGAACTCTGTTTTGGAAGCTAAATTGTTTCAGCAGATAAACTGTGTCAGTAGATACTGAAGGGAACGTTGTGAGACTTTGTTGGATTACCGTCAACACAACAGGTGTGCATTGGAAAAAAAAGGAAAGACATCTGGAATGTGATTGGTAGTTGTGGACAATGCTACCATTTTTCTGCACAGTAGTCTTCCCTTAAGTCATTGTCTTTGGCTGGCATCCCACACAGATGCTTGCCTCATGGGCAGGCCATGGTGTCCTTCATCTTGGCAGCTTGCCTGGAAAACTAACCTGCAGCATGGCATAGAATGTACGTTGGCAGGAAAACAGCTGTTAGAGAAGAACCTGGGTCAGACTCTCTTACTCATAGAATTCTTCAAAGTGATAGTGTCTTTATAATTAAAGTGCACCTGAAGTGTTAAAAAAATAGGTTACCGTATATACTTACCTCAGTATTGCAAATCCTCTGGATGGTCTGCTGGCAATCCACAGGTATTTATACTTGTATGTTGATGGTTTAACCTCATATGAATTAAACGGAACACAGCTGGGAGTATCAGACTTGGAGAAGGACTTGGGAATGCATCTATCTATTCATGCCCGAAGCAAACTTGTGAGGAACTAAACCGTTAAACATTAGATAGTTACCTAAGTAGTGGAAAGCGTCTGGATTGTCTAAAGCAGGGGTGTCAAACTCAAAGTCAAAGTGGGCCAAAATTGTACACTGGGACCTGGTCATGGGCCAACCTCAATGTCTACTGGCCACCTTCCTCCCTGGTGTCTAATGGCCCCTATCCAACCCGTATACAGTTCCCTTGTGTCTAGTCCCTAGAGTTTAGTGCTTTTCCCCTACATCCCCATATGTCTTCCCTGGTTTTTCAAGGCTTCAACTCCAATATAGCTTCCTTGGTGGTCTACAGTGGGCCAAACATTATGCAAAGTGGGGAAACCACTTAAGATCCAAATTTAATGGCTCTGAGGGCCAGATGTGGCCCATGGGCCAAAGTTTGACATGCATGGTCTACAGGCTTCCCAGATCCTTCTCTAGCCCTCTGCTCCTGCTCAGGAACCTCTTCTCTTTTTGGTTGCACGTCTGTCCATGTGTGCATCTGTGCATGGAGGGAAGAACCATGCATGAGTGGCTTTGTTCAAATGAGCGTGCATAGATTGTACTCATGCATTTTCAGTATGGATGTGCTTGTACATGGCGGGAGTGCGGCCAAGAGAGGCATAGTCAACAAATTTTGTCCTATATGCTTTGAGCAGTGATAGGCAAATGTAGCTCTCCAGCTGTTAAGGAACTACAAATCCCACAATGCATTTGCCTTTATGAATCATGACTGTGGCTGTCAGACTCCTGCAATGCATTGTGGGACTTGCAGTTCCTTAACAGCGGGAGAGTCAAGTTTGCCTATCACTGGCTTAGAGGGTTCCAGCACTGAAAGAGGATCAGGGAAGACTCTGTACTATTCGGAAGCTGCCTACTACTTAGGTAAGTTTCTGTTTTTGTTTAAAAAGTTTACTTCGGGTACACTTTAAGGACAAACAGCCTGCTTGGTTTTCTCATAGCAGATTGAGGTCTTACAATTACATACCACCTACTTCCTGTGAATTAAAAGTCTTGTCTCCTTGTGCAGACTCATGGTTGCTACCTCAATGCTGAGATCTCACATGGTTACACCACATTGCCCTACTCACCAGCTGAATCCAGAGAGCCGAGGAAGCAAGCTGTATTGCAGCGCCAACTAAACCGAGATTCTGTCTACTACTTTGGTTCCATACACAGCTTATATTAAAGAGGAACTTTAACCCAGGGTTAAACTCCATTCTAATCAGTAGCCAATACCCCCTTTCCCATGAGAAATCTTTACCTTTTCTCTAATAGATCACCAGGGACCTCTGTATGGCTGATAATGTGGTGAAACCCCTCCCACCGCATGATGTCACAGCCATGGCCCTGGCATTTTCCTCGTTGCATCATGGGAAATAATGGCCGTTTCCAACTCAAGAACTCCCAGCAAACAAATATTCCATACAGGTCACCTGGCAGGACTAAAGATGTCACCACCACCAGTGATACATTTCAGATTGTAAATCAGATAGAGAAAATACGTACAATGGACAAACACTGGCTAAATAATTTATGAGTGAAGATTGTAACATATAAGCAATTTTATTAATTGTGTTATTTTCACCAAAGTTCCTCTTTAAGGTACCATCCTGGTTGCAGCGTCAATGTGCTTTGTTCCAGGGGAGCCTGTAGCCATTTTGTCACTCCAGGCGAGAAAACCTGTGGCAACCCCCCCCCCTCACACACACACACTCACTTACTCACACACATGCACATGTGGTGCACTCCCCATGAAAATAATTGTAATGTGGCAGCGTATCTCCAGAATATAATCGTAATGCAGCAGCGTTTCACCAGAAAATAATCATAATGCAGCAGCGTTTCACCAGAAATTACACTTATTGCCGCTGCGTATCACCAGAAAATACACATAAATGCAGCAGCATTTCACCAGAAAATACACAATGCGGACAGTGTTTCACCAGAAAATACACCTAATGTGGGCAGAGAAGGCACAGAGGGACACAGCGGCAGCTGCCTGCAACGCTAAGCAGATGCAGCAGAGGCAGGTAATAGAACACCCAAGGGGGCCAGGCTTAGTCTGGGGGCAGGGCTTTGTTCGGGGGTGGGGCTTAATCCAGCAACATGGCGCCCCCAGGACCAATGGCACTCTAGGCAATGGCCTGTACTGCCTATGCCTAAAAGAGCCCCTGCTTTGTTCAGTTCTGGGTTTAGCGAGGCTTCAATATCCTTCTTTTCTCCTCTTGGTGAAAAGATTGCAGACTTCCCCCAATTGAGCAGTTTGAAGTGCCCATTATCTTCCCTGCAGGATAGATCCCTTCCTTGCTCGAATATTGTATCATACTATCACATCCTATGATGGGCACAGGCCCGCTCCGCCCATGATGCCAAGTGAGGCGACTTTCTCAGGTGGGAGAAGTCTGGGGGCAGCACCAGGCAGAAACAGGAAGTGAAGAGAGTGCCTGACCAACCTATACTGGGGCAACTGTACCTGGCTAACCTATACTGGGGCAACTGTACCTAGCTACCAGTACTGGGGGCACCTATATCTGGCTACCTACTTATTTTGAGGGTGTTTTTTGGGCTCACTGCCGCTATAATGTGCGGTGCAAATTGTCTGGTGCTGTGCGATCATTGCAATTTGGGGGGAGGAGAGGGGGAGGGAGCATCCTCACAAGTTTGCCTCAGGCAGTAAAAAGTCTAGAACCAGCCCTGGATAGGCAGGTTCAATACCTTGCTTGGCCATCCTTACATAGCATACTTTTGACTGGTCAGTTCCACCAGCTTATGATGTGAAGTGCGCACCATCTGACTGCACCTACCTAAATGGCTTGTATAGGATTGGCTCACCTCTCATGCCAGTGTTGACGACTGATCTGAAATCAACCAATCAAATGCTGTCATATGTAGGGCCAGCCTTAGACCTGTAGCCATTTAGAGCCGTTTAAAATGCTGGTGAACACTGGTCACTGGCCATCATCCCTCTGTCATTATCTCTTATCAAAATCCGAAGCGGAAATCAATATTAACAGCGGCTGCCAGTGAGATAATAAATACAGGGCCGGGGAGAGGAGCCAACAAGGTTTCCATGGTAATGCCGAGTTTAGCATCCCTGAGAGACCCAGTCTGCATTGTGATTTTGCCTTTACTGGCAGCATCAGTGACACAGGCAGCTTGGAAAAGGCTTACAGAGCTATGCGCGCCTTGGAGCCTAATAAATTAGCCGTGCGGCGACGCCAGGGTCAGCTGCAACCATCACAGCTCATTATGAATTTGTCCCAACAGAGTCTGCAGATGATATAACGTGTGAAACGGCAGAGCAGCTATTTTGCGATGGCAAGGGGAGCGATCAGCGTTGCTTTAATTGGCTCTGGGTTTGCAACCAAGCTAGTTAGGCACACCTGCTCGTTAGGAGTTTAAGCCCGGAGCTGCAATCTATTATGCACGCTGAGGATTAAGCCTGTTTATGTACAGCAAGTGCCTGGAGTACTTTAATTGAGAATTAGACAAAGTCTGAAAGCCAAAACAAGCAAGAAAGAAATAAAAAACAAAAACTTTAAAAATGCATCTGAACATTTCAAGAGTCCAACTTTACCTTCGTGGGTATTTAGAAGGTGACACTTCCAGCACATGTCCAAGAATGAAAGCATTGATGCGTCCCCTCAGTGGGTGGAGTCATGCAAATTAGGACCTTAATTAGGTATGATGCTCCGCAGGCGGTTGTCGGGAACAGATGTTGTTCTGCCACTAGCGGGTTCTTCTCGGCCCAGCAGTCATCTTTCCTCCAGTCACTTGTACTCTGTCCTCCAGTCATTTACTTTCTTTCTTCTAATTAATTTTTCTTTTGCCTTCATCGAGTTTCCTTCTTCCTAACAGGCACTTGTCTTCTTTTCTCCAGCCACATGTCTGCTTTCCTCTGGTTAGTTGTTCCTCCACCAACCACTAAATCACCTTCATTTTCCTAATCAGTTCCCTGCTTCCATCTAGTCAGTTATCCCCACCTTCCAGTCAGTTGTCCACTAGTGATGGTCATGTCTAGGATAACTCATGGAGAAGCATGTGATTTGTTTGATCACCTGATTAATTTTCAAAACTCCACATATCCGTCACCTGACCAAACTGATCACGTTTCTCCATGAGTTCTCCTAGACATGACCACCACTATTGCCCACATCTTCCAGTCAACTAACCGTCCAGTAATTGTTTCTTGGACTCGATCTCTAAAGGGACAGATCTGTGTCAAGTGCCGTATTGGTGCGTTCTGTTGCTAAAGAGGGAGGAGGAGGGTTGATTGCACCACACATGGCGGGACAAATTCTAACAGGAGAGGTATATGGGGACAATGCAGTCTGCCAAGATGATACGACTCTCCAGATCGTTCTGTGACACGTTGGGGCAGCTGTACACGTTTCATTCTTGACAAATGTGGCCAGTTGGGGGCCGGCTATGGCCATTTAAGACTACCATGTGTACACACTTTTAAGTTATGCTTTATCTTTTTTTTATTGTTTATCTCATGAATTAGCTTTGCTTACATTTGAAGTAAAATATTAGTAAGGCTCATAATTCAAGAATTCGAGAATCCTTGTGAATCAACCCCAAAACTACAGACATAAAAACAGATTGCACTAAGCATTGAAAGCAGATCTGAGCATAGCTCTCTAAAGGTGCCCATTAACGGCACAATTTTTTTTCACTAAATGCGATCTTTCGATACAATTTTCACAATCGAAAATAATCGGAAGGTAATAATTGATTGTTGACATTTACTGAATAATTTTTCTTCAAATTCGTTCATAAAATCCAACTTTCGGATCAATTTTATCCTATTTAGCAATCGACCAAAGAATCGTTCCTTATCTATTGCCTTCATAAACGGTGAATTTTCTATACAATCTGATCGTAAAAATCACATAGAAAGATTGCATTTGGTGAAATTGTACCGTTAATGGGCACATTATAGAAACATTGTCCTACTTGTAGCAAGCTTGCTTGTCAACTGTCTCTTTGAACAAAGATTTCCTGGACCCAGTAGACCCCGCCCTCATTTTATAGTTGAGTAATGGAATCGTAGAAGAAAGCATTGGTTGGGTTGTCCTCTTAGAACTGAGGGTGCTAGTGGGGTATTTTCATGGATTTTGTGGGTTCAGTACTATTGGGTCTTTTAAACAAATCTTGTGAAGTCATCAAGTCGCTTGTTAATTTTGTAGAGTAATGAAGAATATAACTAAAGAATTAATCAGTATTGGTCACAGAACACTGTCACACTGTTCTGCACTGTTAGGCTCTGTTCACATCTAAAATCGAAATCCCTGACGGCTGCGTTTTGTGATTTTCAGAGTGATTTTTTCCCCCCTCCCGGCGCTTACCTGCGCGCTACGATTTTGTGTAAAGCGCTTTTCAAAGCGATTTTGCAGAGCAATTGTTTGTTCACTTCCTGATGCAAGTCAGGAAGTGAACTCTTTGACCCGGAAAATAATAAATACAATGGCTATCATTCATAAAGCATTCCCGCATGCGGAAATGCTGAAAACAGCTTACTTTACCGAGCACATAGCAAAATGTGTATTCATAAAGGCTGTTTCCGCATGAAAAGCTACAATTACCGAGCCGAGCGATAAATTACCGCCTTGTGCAGTGATTATCTTAACAAATGTAACAAAATGTAAATTCATAAAGATTAGAGCAAGCAGTATGCGGACGGGGAATACCGCTCCCTTGGAAGTAGCGATAAGCATGCGGAATACAGGTAAGTCAATGGAGACAGACCTCCCAAGCAGCAGCAGTGAGAGCAGCGCACGGAGGGACTCAGGCAGCTTCTCCTGTTACACCAGCCTACCGACAGCCTAGTTCGGGAAATCACCGCACTGCAATCGCAACTGTCAACATTTTTATGAATGAGCACACAGAAGTCTAAAATACCGAAAGCGGTATTTTCCCGCATGGATTTTTGTTACCGAACACACTTTTATAAATGATAGCCAATGTATTTATTCTTAAAAGTGCGAATGCAATTACTGCAAAAGCGATTTTGTGAGCTTTTTGCGTTGTTCCTATACCTTCCATTGTAGCAAAATCGCCCAAAAAATGGTGCAGGCAGCGCTTTGGTCAGCGGAAAGCTGACGAAATGTGCAGATATAAACAGCCCCATAAGGATTAATTGCGCAAACGTTTTTAAGGCTATTTTCAAAATCGCCGGCGCTTAAAAAATTGCGAAAACGCCCTAGGTGTGAACAGACATTTACAGATGACGAAGAATGTAGCTGGGTACTGGGGGGAAGCACTTTGCACTTGTGGGAACACTGGGTCTGTCGCTCGTCGAGATGTTGGACGCCATTACAGCTGTGCACCCAATCAAAACCCTCGTGACCAAGATTTTTTCACCATTCCCGAATGATCCATTCAACTGATTTTTGGGCGGAAATGAATCAAAGATCGATTGGGCGGCCAAATTATGTAACCAGTTTGCTTCCAATTTGATAAAATGATGGAATCAGAAGGTTGATCGGGCTGCAATACAGAGTGATGGGCACCCTTACACCATGGTATTTAGTGGTAACCTACAGTACTCTATCTATGTTTAGTGGTTAATTAGTCATATACGCTTAAATCTTTCTTACCATGACCCAGTGGCATAACTAAGGAGCTGTGGGCCCAGATGCAAGTTTTACAATGGGGCCCCCCAAGCACTGTATACATAACAATTGATGCGGCACACCAAAACCTGCCAATGGCAACTACAGTGTCAGAGGTGCAAGAAGGGGATGGGGAGCAGTTTGTTAATGATTATCACTATGCAAAGTATCTATAGAAGTGATTATTATGAGCACAGGACCAATAGAGAGCTAATACTGTAGTTAAGGGAGGGCTTTTCGGTCGCAACCTCTGCACCCCTTATTGCTATGCCCCTGCCATGACCACTATCAAGCTTTCTCTGTCACCAGATTTTCTCATTGTCTAGTTTCAACAGTGCCTCAGATCTCTAGGAATACTCTAGCAATGTACTGGGGCTGTACTAAGTATACATTACATAGGCAAACATGTCCATTATCTGAAAGTCTGATAACAGCAGGTCAAGCCATAGCTCCTTGCTGCAGAATCTCATTGCGTTTCAAAAATGACAAACAAGTGAGCATAGTAACATAGCAATATTGGCCTCTACACACTGGCTGCGTTGTGCTAAGTTTTTATAATTGCCTGCGTTTTTTCACTCACAAATCGCAATCATAGTGACTGCAGTGCTTTTTGAGTGCTGCGTTTAAAAAATTGCATACAAAAATGTGATGCAATTGCATTGAGTTTTTTCAAGGTCAAATCCCTGGAGACCTTGTAACTTCCTGTTGAAAGACTTTTAGCCAATCACCAATCACAAGAAAAATGTAAACCCACTGAAAAACGCAGGCAAACGCGCTAACTCTTCTCAAAAACACAGGCATGCGATTTTAAAATCATATTGCGTTTGGCCATTTTCAGTGTGTACAGGTCCTTAGGTAAAAAAAAAAGGTCACCATCAATGCATTCAAGTAGGTTTTAGTGTCAGTCAGGGGGTTTGGATCTAGAGGAAGAGATAGGCAACATACAATCCATGGTAGGCTGGGGCTACATGACTCATTTTAATCGCTTGTTACCAGGAATTTTATTCTTTGTTGACAGGACTAAAATCCATCCATTGTAAACTAAATGACATGTCAACAGGTAGTTAAATCTCTTGCTATCAAGTGATTCAATCTCCCATGTAACCAAAGTCAGAGAGCGTGGACAATGTATCCCTCACAGCGGAAATAAAACTGAAAAAAATCCCGCTAGGCAACATCACAACATCAATGGCAGTCAGATTAATTCTATGGATCGTCGCTGCGCTGATAAAGTCCCGTCACTGGCTTCCGAGCTGCACAGCAATTGTTTGTTGCGCACTGGTGAGGTTTGGACATGATGTCTCCCGGCGCCAACATGAGTTTCTTTGAACTACCAAGGTTAAAGCAGGATTAGGAGGTGCAAGAAGTGAAGTACATGCCAGTATGACTTCAACATTGATAAATACAATTAAAACCTCAGCTAATATGACCTCATGAGATAATATCCTTTGGTGCTGGCTGTCTACTACTAGTTATTGCCAGAGCAGGATTATCCACCAGGCAACCTAAGCAGGTGCTTGGGGCCTACCAAAAAGATTGCAATTGCGCCCAAAATCTAATACCTTGCCTAGGGCCCCATTACTTAATCCATCTCTGGTTATTGCCTCCGTGTGTGCAGAAGCTAGCACCATTTTGAAATCCTACTGAGCCATTCAGCAACATTCAAGGCCGGATTTATAATTCTGCCCCTAGGCCAAGTATGTTCATGTGCATGCGAACATCCACGTACTGCAGACCCTCTCTTTCATGCACAGCTCTCTTGCTGCACCAGCTTCCCTGTTTCATGTGTTGCTACCCATTGGTAGCTTTCTCTTCCATATTTAGCAGCATCAATTTCACACCCAGGGGCCTCCTCTGAGCTCTAGCCGCCCAAAGCATGGGCCTTTGTGGCCGTTTTAGAAATCTGGCCCTGGCAGTATTTAGATCATGCTTTACCTCCAACATCTGAGATGTTTGGCTCGCTATCAATGAGATTTAGAGAACACGGTCTGGAATGGTCAGGAGGATGAAGAACCTTAATGAATTTGGGGGGTTATTGTAGCATTTATTTTTAATTTGAAAATAAAAGCATGTTGCATTTCAGGGCCCTTCAGGCATTACGGAGCTGCTCCATTTTAAGCTCTACTCCCATTCAAAAACGTCTTTCTAGATCTTATTAGACATGGGCTTAGCTTGTTTTGATTCGTGTAGAAAATCCATAATTAGCTGATGAGGTGTGACAATAGGCCCCATAACCCCTGTGACTGTGGGGGCCAGGGAAGCATGCTTCTCTCCTCCCTATCTAAGCCCCCCCCCCCCCACAGTCTGCACTGCCATCAGTGGCGTAGCTAAGGAGCTGTGGGCCCCCGATGCAAGTTTTACAATGGGGACTTCCAAGCACTCTATACATAACAATTGATACGACAGTGTCAGAGATGCAAGAAGGGGATGGGGAACAGCTTGTTAATGATTACCACTATTCAAAGTATCTATAGAAGTGATTATTATGAACACAGGACCAATAGAGAGCTAATACTGCAGTTGAGGTAGAGCTCTTCGGGCCCCTCTGGCCAAAGGGCCCCGATGCGGTCGCAACCTCTGCACCCCCTATTGCTATGCCCTGACTGCCATGTAAATTTAAGAGCAGTGCAGCAAACACAGCACATTATCTGCTTCAGCGGCAGGTCGGAACCGTGCTACTCTCTTTCCTCTTCTCTCTTGACTATAGGCAGGCACTGTGTAGCCTTATGCTTCCTTACAACTGCCAATGCATGTCATGTGACAAGTATTGGGAGCCATTTTGAAGTAGGAGACTGCACAGCACCTGGCTGCAGGAAAGAGTAATACAGAAAAGAATCCTAAATTATAGTTCTATATGAGGAAACAGTTGGTGAGGGGGAGGGGGGGGGGTGTGCACAAAGGCTATATCTAGAGAATGAAAAGGCTGCCTAATTCTGATATCTGGGGGAGGGGCACAAAAGTTGCCTAATGCTAATCTCTGGGAAGGGGCGGGGCACAAAGGTGATATTTGGGGCTCAAAGACTGCGTACAGACAGCCCCCAAAGTTTTGCAGAGGGGCCTGGTGGTCTCTATATGTTAAATAAATCCCTTCTAAAGAAGCTTGTCAGGACTCAGGAGCACAGACATTGGCCACTACCTGCACCACTGACTTTTATTGGTATAGGCTGTAGTTTCACAGCGAGTTCCGTCTTGCCCACTCGCTTGCAGTCAGAACAATGGTAAGATGCGATACACAGAGCAGCAGTCTCACAGAGTCTGCTACAAACTTCCTCAACTGAGCTGATTCAAGTCATGTGATAACCTTGAATCCATGATTATTAGCTGCAGAAGCATTGTTTCACACAATCTATAATAATAATTCCAGAGCAGGCCGCTGCATGTCTGTCCGCTCCACTCACGCCCCTTCCTGCACCCCCCCCTGCTGTGATTGGCTGATTGGAGGAGTTGGCAAGTCCAGACACATGGCACCTGCAGTCCTGCCCCGCGTAGCGAGGTGCGTGCCACCAGCTAGTGAGCTAATATTTCAGCACTCTGATTACTAAGCCAAAAAATTACATATTTAGATCTTTGCCTGAAGATGGGATTTCAATGATAAAATGATAAGTAAACTCTAGTGAAAGGATCAGTGCCTGGAGAAACGAAATGCACTATCTTACTGTTCTGTGGTTTTCATGCCTCCAGATTGTATTGCAGGCCTCTTCTGAAGAAGCATTTTTCTAATTTAGATACATTTTCATCTTTGTCCCTCCTGCATAGCTCCCATCTGTCCCTTTTTTTAGAGGGACAGTCCCTCTTTGGGAACTAAATCCCTCTGTCCCTCTTTCTTCCTCATTTGTCCCTCTTTTAGGACTTATGTACAGGTCTACCGTATGTAAATATATGCATTTTTCTACTGAGAAATGTGTCTAACCATTTAAGCCGCCTGGACGTGACAACACAACCATATGGCCCCCCCATTAGCCCGGAGATCAGTGAATGGGAACATAAGTCCCCGGTACAAAGACCGACAGCTTCTTATCAGAGGCCGCCATCTTTCTAATAAAAAAAAAAGTTTCCCGTCCTCCTTATGGTTCCTGGAAGCAAGAGCGTTTGCTTCCAGGACTAAAAAAAAATAGTAAAATTACAATTGAAATACTGAGGTCTAGATCCACCTTCTTTTCTGTCCATTGATATAGTTATGTAACTAAATTGCAGACCCTTCCATGATTTAGGGCTCGTTTCCACTATTGCGGTGCGTAATCGCCTGGATTCCACTGCTGATGAAATCGCATGCGAATTCGCATAGGTGAGGGTGTATGCGATTTTAACCATGTCACTGCCTGTGTGAATTTACATTGGTACCTATGCGAATTCGCGGCAAAAAACGCATGGGGAAAACGCATGTGATTTCCCTATTAAATACATTGTGTGCGATTCGCCTGCATTCCACACGCAGGCGAATTCTGAGGGCTCTGCCGTGCAGAAAAATCCTGCACAGAAAAACGCACAGCAAAACTGACAAGTGGAAACAGGCCCATCCATTTGTATTGGCTGTGCAAATCCGCATGTGTTATGCTAAGATTTTCCAAGTGAGGACACTTTTTTCATGTTATGAAGATCACACTGTTTCATCACAATATTAGCCACACAAACGTCCGTGATGATCGATTCGGAGAAGGGTTAAAGTTCCTCTTGCCTTTTTACCTACCAAGTCTACGTTGTTTAACACCCTGCGTCCTGCACTCTGGTGACAGGGCATCCATGGTCTCAGAAGCTCTCGTTACTCCTGTGACCTGATTCCAGCCTTTGTACTGATACAGCGTGTGAGGTCAGTGGGAGGCATGCCTGCTATTCCAATCCAGGTAGGTGCAGTGTTGGGTTATCTTCTGGGGACAGGAAGTTTTAATGAAGTAGTGGTGCAGATTGGTGCAGCAGAAAAGCAGCCTTGCCATTAATATAATTCCTGTATGAGAGTTCTGTTGTTTAAACTGACCGCTTTGGTTGTTCTAGTTTATTTCCTGTAAATGATGCTGTAGCGATCTCCATCTCTGGTAATATAATATCACTGGTGATATAACCGTGGCATGCGTTAGGATGGATGCATCTGCAGCAGGGATTTGGTGACCTCATGCTTTTCTCCTGTACAGTTTGGCCTCAGATGAACAGTGTGCCCGCATTTAGCTGTGAGAAGTGGTTACCTGGGAAACAGCATGATGACATCATCATGCTACATGAATCATGATGCCATTCTGCGATCTGGCCTATAAATGTCTGATCCTGAGCCCAGGTGTGGGTCAATGAGAGCCTTCATGTGGAAGAACCTATTGCTCATCACTTATGAAAAGGTCATCTGATTCATCTCCAGGATCATCTCCTAATTAAGAACTGTGTTGCCCACAGGTACCCGATTCAACCCATTTTTTTCACTTGTTGTTGCCGTGGGCAACATAGACTTTTCTTGATTTACCACTATCAAAAAAAAAATGTTACATTTAAAAACTTGAGCACATGATCAGGAGAAGTACATTTCTCCCAGATTAAAATGCACTTAAAAGTGTTTTTCTCCTATGTCCCTGTTGTTTACAGGAGGCAGTAGAAATCTGACAGTTATTGGACTAGTCCATATGCTCATGGAGGATTCCCAGGTTTTTCTTTATTTTAGAAAGCAGTTACAATCCACCTGCTAAAATGGAATTTAAGCAGAAGCAGAAACACACAAGACATGAATGCCTAGGACCCGATGTTATAAAAACAGAATTTTTCACCTTTAGTTTTCACTTGAAAAATATTTTTTTAATATCTCCCTATTTAATACCATGCGTTTTAAATAAATAGCACACGGCTGTCAGTTCTCAGGCCCAGCATTGTTTACTTGCTCCTTCCCTGGATGGCAAAGCTTTATACGTACTATTGCTTTATATGAACCCCTCCTGAGACACAACTCTACAGTGAATAGAGAGTTTCTTGCCCAACAATGAGTAAAGCTGACTATAATGCTGACATCCTGTAAATGGCTTACAGGAAATTGACCCCGAGTAACTAAAAGTTGTGATAATATTACTTTTTTCACTTTATTTTTAGTACGTGTTTTCTTGCTAGGTGCTGAACAGGTATGGTGTAGAAAATAATAAGGGGAGAAAAGTCACAACAAAAGTAATGCATCTGGGCTGCTGTGTCAAGATGTGTGCGAAATCACTACATGGGAATTATATGGCATAATCCTCATTCATTAGCCAGCAATGCCCTGTTCAGTGGAATCTCAGCGCAGCTGGGTCTATGTAGTTCATTGCAGATCATTGTATTCTGAAACCTTGGGCACGATTTATGAAAGCTAGCACACGTTCCATGAGCCAATTGAGAGAGTCTAAGGGCCTGGCAGATGCTTGCCCCCCAAATCTTACTAAAAAAAGCCAGGCGACCATCAGTGGTGGGCAAACACTGCTATCTTGCCTAGGGACTCCTTTCATCTTAATCCTTTTCTGTGATGTACCCACGCTAGATTGAACTTAGCCACAGGGCCATTGAGGTCCATCTCATCCAAGAATCTGTATTGCATACAATTGTCTCCTAAGGTAGCTTAAAGAAAACCTGTACTGAAAATTAAAAGTCAAAATAACCATACACAAGTCATACTTACCTGCAGTGTAGTCTACTCCTCAATCTCTTTTGCCTCTCCTGTGTCTTGTTTGTCCACTGTGATCAATGGAATTCTCCGTCCTCCATTTTGAAAATGGCCATTATCCATAACAGCTTCCTGGTCAGCACACAGCTAAACTGTAACATCTCCCACTTGAGCAATAGGCAAACATGGACACATCAGTTTTCCACTCAGCTATAACTGACAGCAACTGATATATAACTGACAGCAACTGATATATTTCAGTTCTGACAAAATGTTGTCAGAACTGGAAGGGATTATTGTCAGAAGAAAATGGAGAGCTTCTGAGAGGAACTGATGGCAAAGTAACTATGTAATGTTCATTTGAAGTTACCTCATGTGTTTATTTTAAATATTTTTACTCAGTACAGGTTCTCTTTAAAGATCCAGCCTGCTGCGTCTGTATCTGATCACTAGGGTGACAGTTATTAAAAGTATGTACGGAACTTAAAGTAAACCTGCAGACTAAAAATCTACTCACAGCAGCACTGAAGAGGCTTGGTGTTTCTTTAACAGTTTCACAGCATCAGAACTTTGTTTTTCTTATAGAAGTCTCATTTTTAGCTGCATTTTTAGCTAAGCTCCACCCCATCAAAGAAAACTGCCTGGGCTTTTTCCCCCCAATGCTGTGCAAAGCACGATGGGATTTCCTATGTTGTTATTCATGTTGCCTAGCAACTGGGAGGGGTGATCAGGACCCAGGACAGTTGGAACTGTGTCTCATGCTCCCTGTCACCTTCTTTCAACCAAAAAGATGGCTGCCCTTATGAAATCACAAACCTTTGCCTGTTCTTTTACAACAGGGTGGGTAAGAGATTATATTACCTATCTATTTTTAATTAACATAACTAATGTAACTTAATGACAGTATGTTTGTTTAGGCTGAAGTTCCTCTTTAAAGAAATACTGTAGGGGGGATGGGGGAAAATGAGTTGAACTTACCCGGGGCTTCTAATGGTCCCCTGCAGATGTCCTGCGCCCGTGCAGCCAGTCACCGATCCTCCGGTCCCCGCCGCCGGTTCACTTCTGAAATTTCTGATTTTAAAGTCGGAAAACCACTGTGCCTGCATGGCTGTGTCCTCGCTCCCACTGGTGTCACCAGGAACATACTGTGCAGGCGCAGACCGCGCAATACGTCAGTGGGAGGGAGGGCGCGGCCGGGCAGACGCAGTGGTTTTACGACTTTGTAAAGTCGGAAATTATGGAAGTGAACCCGAGGCGGGGACCGGGGCATTGGTGAGTGGCTGCGGGGGCACAGGATGTCTGCAGGGGTCCATTAGAACCCTCGGGTAAGTTCAACTCATTTTCCCCCTTTGATACTAAAGATCATTGGAGGCTACAGTAGTCCTTTAAAGGGATACTGTAGGGGGGGTCGGAGGAAAATGAGTTGAACTTACCCGTGGCTTCTAATGGTCCCCCACAGACATCCTGTGCCTGCACAGCCACTCCCCAATGCTCCGGCCCCGCCTCCGGTTCACTTCTGGAATTTCAGACTTTAAAGTCTGAAAACCACTGCGCCTGCGTTGCCGTGTCCTCGCTTCCCCTGATGTCACCAGGAACGCACGGCCCAGGCACAGACCATTCTGTGCTTGTACTATACACTTTTGGTGCCATCAGCGGGAGTGAGGACACGGCAACGCAGGCGCAGTGGTTTTCAGACTTTAAAGTCTGAAATTCCAGAAGTGAACCGGAGGAGGGGCCGGAGCATCGGTGAGTGGCTGCACGGGCACAGGATGTCTGTGGGGGACCATTAGAAGCCCCGGGTAACTTCAACTCATTTTCCCCCGACCCCCCCTACAGTATCCCTTTAACACACATCTGGATCTGCACTACAGCTAAAATACAGCAGCCAAAGTCCAATCCTCAGAAATGATCTTTGGTATCAATCTTTCAATTACTTGATGCTGTCTGCTTCAGTGCTACAACCCAGCACCACAGAAGGATGAAAACAGGCTTACCAGAGCCTTGGAGACGAAAGTTATAAGGTCATAATAATGCTTGTACAATTCCACTCCACCAATAATCCACCAATTCACTCTCCAGCAATCGTACGCCAGGTATCCAAGCAATCAAGAATTGGCCTTGTAAAGTGCAATAGTGCAAGAACAAAGGAGTGAATACATCTAAGTGTATACTGTTACAAATACTGCTTTATTATAAAAAAGCATCCATATAAAATGTACTGACATCGGGGTCCTTGTGAAAGGGACCCAATATAAAATCGCCTATATCGAACACTGTCACTGCTTAATCACTGTCCACCCCATCTGACTGGTTTCGCTTGGCGCTTCATCAGGGACATAATTGAAACAATGTAAATCAGCTACTTATATAACTTAAAGTGAATCAGAGACAAAGCCCCCTGGTGTATTTTACCATATATATATCAGTGGTAACATTAGAGAAAACACCTACCCTGCTCTCTGTTTCATTCTTCACTGCTCAGCCTGCTTGTTATCAGCCCTGATACAATCCACGACTGAGCATTCAGTCTCGCTTTGCTCAGGAATCATTATACCGAGTTTCCCCAAAAATAAGACACTGTCTTATATTATTTTTTGCTCCAAAAGATGTGCTAGGGCTTATTTTCAGAGGATGTCTTATTTTTGAGGGAAACACTGATAGTTTTCCTATACAAAATGTGTATACTGCATGCCATGCTGAAACACAAGCAGCATACACAGAGCTTGTGGTTTGCAGATATTGTCTCTCACAAGAAATTGATTCTGCTGCTCATGTGGGTAAGAGTCTATTTCTTGCAGGCAGAGAACTCTGTCAGGCTCCCCAGAGCTATGATAGGATAAGCTGTGTGTCCTGGGAAGAGGTGAAGTGCTGCTGCTGCTTATCACCACAGATCAGGAGGGCTGGCTCCAACAAAAACACAAACTTCCTGACACATACAGTATACAGGACTGTAGAACTCACATTATACTGCTGCTCTCCTGTATCCAAGCTTTGTATTCAGTGTGACTTGCTGGTGTCATGTGGGCTGCTAGCTAGGGCTTACATTCGGGGGATGTCTTATATTTCAAGCATGCTAGGAATTCCTGCTAGGGCTTATTCTAAGGGGATGTTTTACTTTAGGAGAAACACGGTAACTGAGTCATTATAGCAGAGCCAGAAGTGCCCCGGCTTCGGCTTGAAAAGACATCAGAGAAGACAGACTCAGCTATAATTATTCCTGAGCAAAGCCAGACTGAATGCTCAGTCTGGGATTTTATAAGGGCTGATAATAAGCAGGCTGAGCAGTGAAGAATGAAACAGAGAGCAGGGTAGGTGTTTTCTCTAATGTTCCCACTGATATATATGGTAAAATACATGAGGGTGTTTCATCTCTGGTTCACTTTAACATGTCACATATTTAACAAACCTTTTACCATATACCATGGTGTGTCACCAATACTGCTTCGTCCCGGAAGCATGGAAACACCATTTTGCATAATGTACGTAGCTTAAGGCCAGAGATCTCCATGCTTTAGGCACTATCACAAACAATCCACCAAACCTCACTAGAATATTTAAAGTGGTCTGCTAATAGGTGGCTTGGTTTTTCCACACTCATCCATGTTCGGCAGCCCCTCTCTTTCAGGTACATCTCCATTGGACAGCATCTCTCCTCTTCCATGTGTTGCCCCACATTTTGCACCCTCCCTTTTCCATTTGCCGGCTTCTCATCTATATTCATCAATCCCTTTTCCATGTCCAGCCACTTCCTTGGACAACATCCACCCAAGGACCAATCCTTTGTGGCCTCTCCAGAAATCTGGCCCGGCAGGCATCACAAAAGAACAAAGATTAAAGAGAACATAAACTGACACATTGCCATCACAGTCTGTCCGACACATTGCTGTTATGAATTCAGTCCATTTACTCATTATTATGACTTAAAGAGGACCTGAACTGAAAATTAAAAGTCAAAAAATACATACACATGTCATACTTACCTCCTGTGTAGTCCCCTCATCAATTTCTTTCTCCTCTCTTGCATCCTGTTTGTCCACTGTGATCAATGGAATTCTCTGTCCTCCATTTTAAAAATGGCCATTACCCCATAATAGCTTCCTGGTCAGCACACTGTTAAACTGTAATATTGCCCACTTGAGCCATAGGGAAACATGGACATTACCTTGCACATTCAGCTGTAACTGACAGCAGCTGAAATATAACTGACAGCAACTGGTGTATTTCAGTTCTGACAAAATATTGTCAGAACTGGAAAGGATCACTGTAAGAAGTAAGCAGTTGGCTGATGGTGTAATGGTTAAGGGCTCTGCCTCTGACACAGGAGACCAGGGTTCGAATCTCGGCTCTGCCTGTTCAGTAAGCCAGCACTAATTCAGTAGGAGACCTTTGGCAAGTCTCCCTTACACTGCTACTGCCAATAGAGCGCGCCCTAGTGGCTGCTGCTCTGCTCTGGCGCTTTGAGTCCGCAAGGAGAAAAGCGCAATATAAATGTTATTTGTCTTGTCTTGTCTAAGAAGAAAATTCCTTCTCAGAGGAACTGACCGTGAGGTAAGTATGTAATATTCATTTGCAGCTACATCATGTGTTTATTTTAAATACTTTTACTCAGTTCAGGTTCCCTTTAAAGGGGCACTATGGCGAAAAATTGTAAAGTTGAAAATATGTGCAAACATAGACAAATATGAAGTATGTTTTTTCCAGAGTAAAATGAGTCATAAATTACTTTTCTCCTATGTTGCTGTCACTTATTGTAGGTAGTAGAAATCTGACAGAACTGACAGGTTTTGGATTAGTCCATCTGTTCATGGGGGATTCTCAGCAAGGCTTTTATTCTTTATAAAGATATTCCCTAAAAAGGATTTAAACAATGATGCTGGCCAGCTTCCCTGCTCACTACACAGTTTTTTGGCAGTTGGACAGAGCAACTGCCATTCACTAAGTGCTTTTGAAAATAAATAAATGGCTGAGAATACCCCATGAAGAGATGGACTAGTCCAAAACCTGTGGCTTCTGTCAGATTTCTACTAACTACTGTAAGTGACAGCAACATAGGAGAAAAGTAATTAATGTCTCATTTTACTCTGGAAAAAAACGTACTTCTTATTTGTATATGTATGCACAAATTTTAAATCTTAGAATTTTTCGTCATAGTGCCCCTTTAAAGAGACTCTGTAACAAAATTTTCATCCTTATTTCTTCTATCCTATAAGTTCCTATGCCTGTTCTAATGTGATGAAAAATCCACCTTGGTGCTCAGATACAGCTGACCTGTTCTAGGTAGCGATTGCCGGTGCTCTTTTTCTGCAGGTCCACCACTCCTGCCAACCATATACTCAACCAATGTAGAAAAAGGCACTCCACAGTCTTCAAACGACAAACGCAAGTTTGAAGCCTGTGAAGTGCCTGTTCTAATGTGGTCTGGCTTACTGCAGCCTTTCCTACTTGCACAGTGACTGTATTATCTCTGTTATATGATCTAATCTTCTCTCCTCTGTCGTGTCTGTCGGGCTGAGGCAGTCAGACTGGAATGTGCAGGGCTGCTTGTGATTGGATAGAAGCTATACACACCCTCTCCAGGCCCCCTGCAGGCTCTGTATGACTCACACACTCTGCTTATGTGAGCCTATCACGAGCTGGTTAGTTTGTTTGTAAACACTGCCTAAAACAATTACAAGCCAGGTTTGCAGCAGAGAGTGGCAGAAACAGCACAGAGGGGCCCAGGAGAACATAATGAATAGAATGGTATGCTTTTTATTGTAAGAATTTTAGAGTACAGATTCTCTTTAATATTATCTCTAACATTCCACACACCGCCTCCTAGGCTTGCTGATCACTAGGTAGAGGACTGGCAGTTGTTTTTCCTGCTGTATGCTCCATGGCAGGTGAACTTTGTGAGTAAAATTGCAGATGTCTAATTACAGCACAGTTATATGGGTGAAGTGCAAATGGTTGCACCTCTTATTTATATGTCTTCTTTTTGAGCTCTAATTCCTCAAAATTCCTCAAAGAAAGGGATGTGAAGTGCCTCACTCTACAAGGCTGATAACGATAACTAGCATTCACAAAACCATCACATATCAAAGGAGTCTGTATAAACAACCTAAAGAATCAGAATTCCCACTCTGAGGTCATAAATGACCAATCAAAATTGCTTCACTGTTCAGAGACTCTTTATTGTATCAAATTGCATTAAAAACAGTGTTAAAAACAAGGCATGGTTGCATAACATCCATGAGTCTATATACAAACTAATAATAAATAGGCAAGGCTCTATACTGGGCTGTTTCTTGGGCAGTGCGGGCAGGACGCCCGCCCTGGGTGCAGACCAGCAAGTAGAAGAAGGGGGCGCAGGCAGAAGGACATAACCGCTAGGGAGCTGTTGACGTGCGGTGCAGCCAAATGGAAGAAGTTTAAGAGCATGATCACCATCCTTGACTCCTCCTGGGCTGCCTGCGTCAGACGTCAAGTTCTTATCACGTCACCACCGCGTGATGACACCTGATGTCCTGTAGCGGTACTGCAGGCTGTCAGTGTGCGGCACCCATGGAGGAGTCGGATTTCCAGGCTCTCTTTGCCTGTGTGTTTTCCTGGTCACTGCTTCCTCCTGGATGAGCGGCTGGCCACTAGTAAGTAGACAGATCTACTTGTGACCTGTGTCTGAGTGACTGTCCCTAAAGAGTAAGGGTTCACGGGGGTGGGGGGAAAGGGGGCGCAATTTTGACACTCTCGCCCTGGGTGCAATTTAGCCTAGAAACTTCCCTGACTCTACAATCCCTATTATGAAGATTAATATGCAACATAATAATGAGGAGATGTGCCAGTAGTCTAGGGATATCAGTGGTATAAACAGTATGTTTAAAAATGTGCGATCTCTCAAGAAAAAAATGCAAAAAAAGACAAAAAATTTAAAAAATATTACAGTGAAGCATACATTAAAAATGCAGAAAAAATGATCATAGATCTGTGCAATATTGTTAATATTCATAGATGTCACATAGTGTTGGTGTAAGGGAGGGACACCAAAGAAAAATACCGAAAAAGTGAGAACGTATTCGGAGTGAAGCATACCAATGAAATTGCTAGTGCAAAAAAAAGGCCAATATGGACAAAAAGTGCCAGTGCAAACCTATACAGCGTATCCTCCAAGAATATGATGCAACAGAAGGTATCAATACTTGTTGCTGATAGGGTATTATAGAAGCAATACCCTATCTACAGTGAATAGCAACAGAAACCAAAGTGAAGTGATAAGAGGCGTCTGACGGGTGTATGTGGAAAACAAAGTAGAGTTTCTGACTCCTCAGACAAGCACATACACCAAATGTCTGAACCTGTATTCCTCTCGTACAGAGCAGGATTACTATTGCCAAAACGCATCACCAGTAGAGTGAAACCAAGCTCCTTATGAAGGTCTAATCCCAGGGAACCATCCAATTCTATGTCTTTCTAACATTAAGCTTGAAACAAAAACACAGTAACCTGAACTCCTGAACTGAACTAAACACACTGAATCTGAATCTTTGAGGATTGAGATAGAGCTAAAAAGTAACTTTTAACTACTTACCGACCGCTGTGGTTGAAATCTATGCGCTGTCTTGATGCAGATCTGGCTGCCAGGGAGTAGATTTCAACTCACAGCCGCTGCGTGCATCCGCCTTTTTTAATGCTTCCTCCTATCTTGACACTGAATCCCCGCCGTCTCCCTTCGCAGCTCACTTGCTCTGCCTGTCTCTATGACGGCAGAGCCCTGTCGTTGGCTCCTGGCCCTGTCTTTCAATGTAAGCAACTCCCGTTGGCTTACATTGATAGACAGGGCCAGGAGCCAATGAAAGCGGCTCCTGACCGTCTCGTAGGAACCCTGCCATCATAGAGACGGCGGTTGCGGCAGGGATGTGCGGTGATTCGTCGAGATTCCGACGTTTCTGTACCAGCGGTCTCTGGTGCTTAAAGGGGCAGAGACTGCTGATACTAAAGTGGTTAATCGAAAATCTCATATTACGTACTACATAACTAGCATGGAAGAGGAGTCCTATAGGGGATTTGTATCAGGGTTGTACTAAACTAGGACTGAACCCCTCCTTTTCTCATGCTAAACATTTGTAATCCTCAATCAAACAAATACCTACACGTTTCACCTCCTACATGGAGGCTTCATCAGGGGTGAAAAATAAAGTGCTGTAGTGCAGACTGAGAGTGCAACACAAACATAATTATATACAAAAGTCACAGCATAATAGCTAAGAGCTGCATCTTCAGCGATCATGCTGCTATTATGCTGTGACATTTGTATGTAATTATGCTACCTTGTTTCTACAAATCCCATATAGGGCTCCTCTTCCATGTTATTTAGGTAGTACATTGGGGGTCACTATAATTGCCTTTCCCTGCTTACTTTTCAGAGATGTTTTATTAACCCTCCTGGCAGTATGAAAAATTCCGCCAGGAGGCAGCGCGGCAGTTTTTTTTTTTTTTTTAAATCATGTAGCGAGCCCAGGGCTCGCTACATGATAGCCGCTGCTCAGCGGCATCCCCCTGCCCTCTTCGATCGCCTTCGGCGATCTCCGATCAGGAAATCCCGTTCAAAGAACGGGATTTCCTGGAGAGCTTCCCTCGTCGCCATGGCGACGGGGCGGGATGACGTCAGCGACGTTGTGACGTCATTGGGAGTCCTGATCCACCCCTCGGCGCTGCCTGGCACTGATTGGCCAGGCAGTGCACGGGGTCTGGGGGGGGGGCCGCGCGCCGCAACAGATAGCGGCGATCGGGCGCAGGCCAGCGGCGATCAGTTTGCTGGCGCAGCTAGCAAAGTGCTAGCTGCGTCCAGCAAAAAAAAAATTACGAAAATCGTCCCAGCAGGGCCGGAGAAAACCTCCTGCGCGGCTTACCCCGAACTACGTTCGGGGTTACCGCCAGGAAGGTTAAAAGTTATATTTTAGCTCTATCTTCCTCAAAGGTTCAATTCAGCTTGTTTACAATATTAAGACTGGAGCCTTTCTATCATCAGACACCTGTAGGCACATGCCTACAGTGCCTTACGGTAAATCCAGCCCTGGCTTCTTCTTTAGCCACTCCTTTATTGACTTGTAAGTATGTTTTGGGCCATTATCACACAGCAAGACATTGATTCTGGTCTCATCTCCCCACAGCGCGTTCTCCCAAGCTTTCTCTGAATCATTTAGATAGTTCATTCGCAAGGCTGTTTGTCTCAAATTAAAACAGAAAACACAACTGTCTTTACAACACAAAACTCTGTTCCCCTTGTTTGTTCAGTCCAGCAAACCATGTCATTCCCAGAGTAGGACAGCTTTGGATTGAGCTAATTGGCTTTTTATTCTCAAAAAAAAAAAAAAGACTGGAAAATGAAACAAAGTGGAAGTGAACTGATCTTTCCAGATCTTATTGTTCCCCAGGGAGTCAGTCCAATTAGAGTGGCAGTTAGCTAAGAAAATCCAACCTGTTGGATCAATAATACCCCAAGCAGAGTCACTCCCAGGGGTGGCATAGCCATGATTGTTACCCGATTCATCTGCAAACAGATTTGGAGGCAGAAATCTTAAAGGACGACTGTAGGGGGGGAGGGGGAAAAAGAGTTGAACTTACCCGGAGCTTCTAATGGTCCCCCACAGACATCCTGTGCCCGCGCAGCTACTCACCGATGCTCTGGACCCCGCCTCCAGTTCACTTCTGGAATTTATGACGTTAAAGTCGGAAAACCACTGTGCCCATCGCTGCCGTGTCCTTGCTCCCGCTGACGTCACCAGGAGCATACTGTGCAGGCGCAGACTGTACTGGGCCAGTGCAATTCAATCCTGATGACGTCAGAGGGAGTGAGGGCGGGACAGGGCAGCCGCAGTGGTTTTTAGACTTTAAAGTCGGAAATTCCAGAAGTGAACCGCATGCGGGGACTGGAGCATCGGTGAGTGGCTGTGCGGGCACAGTGGGGGACCATTAGAAGCCCCAGGTAAGTTCAACACTTTTTTCCCCCTACTCACCTACAGTAGTCCTTTAAGTCTATATAAGGGGCCTTATATCTGTAAAGGCCACAGAGGCCCATGCCTTGGGAAGCTGCTGTCAAAGGGGTTGATTGGGTGTGTAAGAGTGGTTTTTGCATGTGAAAGAGTAGGCTGCAGATGTAAAAGGGAAGCTACAAATGGAAAGCTGTACAGGAAAATGAGGGCCGCTATACATGGATGTTATACTTGGAAGAGGGGGCTGGAGATGAAATAACAGAGGGGCTACTGTCCATGGATGCTACACATGAAAAATGAGACTGCAAGCGGAAAAGGAAAAGCTGTACATGAAATAGAGGGCTACTGCACATGGATGTTATCCATGTACGAATGGTCTGCACATAGGATAGGAGGGGGGCTGCTGAACAGAGGCATAGCTAGGATTTTCAGTGCCTAGGGAAAAAGACCCCCTCGTGTGTCGCACAAAAAAGTAGGTGTGGCCATGCTTTAGAATGAGGGTGTGATCATGGGTGGAGCTATTTAGATAATCAGATGTCCCCCCCTTAAGATAACAAGATGTGCCCCCCCCCCTCCCTACCTTTAGATCACAGGTTTTGAACTCCAGGCCTGGAGGGCCAGATCCATGCCAGTGTTTAGGATGGACGGAGAAATGTGTTCTACCTGATGGACCACACCTTTCCTGATTCAGACCCATCAATAATTTGAGCTGTGTCAAAAATGTGTGAGGACCTCGGCCCTCGTATGACCGGTTTGACATCCCTGCTTTAGATAGACAGATGTGCCCCCCTTAAAATAAAAAGATGTGCCCCCCCCCCACCTTTAGATAAACAGATGTGCCCTTGCTTCTCTCTTTTTCTCCCTTGGAAGAGTGCAAATGTGTTAGCAGCAGCAGAAGACTTAACGGCAACCACGTTCCAGTGATGATGTCATCTCTCCTCTGCAACGTGCCCAGTGTCCTCTCATTGGTAACAGCAGCATCATGTGACAAGAGACATTGCTGTTATTAAGGAGAGCACACCAAGGAAGCAAGCTACCTCTGAAGCATGTGGGCCCCGATGAGCGCCCTTACAGTGCTGCGCCCGGGGACATATGTCTCCCTTTGCCTCCCCCCAGCTACGCCTCAGGGAGAGTAAAAAAAAGTTGTCCTACGGGGGAGTAAAAAAAGTATCCATCCATGTTGTACATAACTTTAGATCCACAGTAGAGATTCCGGTTATACAAATACATATTTGTGTCTGGCTTTATCTAAATCTAATTTGCAGGCTTAGCTAAACTGAATTTGATTTGTGATCTAAGCCCATTTCGCCTCCCACACACTAGCCCATTACAGATTGATAGGCTACGTCCTCATGTACGCTGGCAGCACTCCTAAAAATCCCTGCCAGGCTGTACGTAACAGGTCCTCTTTAAACACCAGCGACAGCCAAGTAGTTATTTGGATGATTTTGCTAGTGTTTATTCCCGATAATAGACGCTTGGATGTCTATAACACCCTCAGAATTGGCGGAGCAGTATGTGTGATTTGGCCTCTATTAAATTTGGTATTTGTTTAATGTCACAGAATACACAAAAATGGAGTTATCAGCGTGTCGAGCATCTGTGCCATATTTGCTTAAACGTGTTATCTAACATTGACGGGAAGGCAGTGTTTGGAGAAACAGCTTTGCACAGTCACATTGCAGATTTCTCCGTTGCTTATTTATCTTCAAGTGAATGGGAATCGATTTTTTTTTTAAATCAGCCAGATGCTTACCTAAGGAGAGGGAAGGCTCTGGGTCCTATAGAGCCTTCCCGATCCTCTCCTGGTCCCTGTTCCAGCACTGGCCTACTCCCCTCCCCCCATCCCCCCGGTAGCAGTATTCAACCAAATTGGTCAAATACTGCTTTCGCAGGGAGGTTTCGGAAGTCTTCGGGAGCCCGAGTGCTCCCAAAGTACAATACTGCGCACTCGTGAGCGCCCTCTCTCGCACGTGCGCAGTATGGAGCCGCCTGTCTTCGGGAGGACTCAGCTCCTGAAGACTCCCGAAGTCCCCCATGGCGGGAGATTCAAACGGAGGAGCTGACACTGTAACGAGGGGAGCGGGAGAGTAGAGGGAAGGCTCTATAGGACCCAGAGCCTTCCCTCTCCTTAGGTAAGTGTCCGGCTTATTTTTTTTTTTTTAAATCAATTTCCAATTGCCTTAACCATTCGTACGGCCTGAAAATATTACCGACAAGCCAGTTCCTTTTACTTAACCACTTTGCATCCAGACCTTGTTTCCCACTTATGGACCAGAGCGATTTTAGCTATGTCTTTATTTAATCAGAAATAACTTTATCCCTACATATGACACAGAAATGAAATATATATTGTTATTTTCAAGACAAACTAGGTTTCATTGTATGCCATTTTTCCCCCTCGAACAATTTTGTTTTCTATGAATTGTAATGGGAAAACAAGGAAAAAAATAGAAAAAAACACATTTCTCAGTTTTACCAGTTCCAGTTTAAAAATAAAAAGTGCTAATGTAGATAAAAAACACAAATTTTGTTTAGCTATTCTTACCGCTAATCACAAAACTTGGATTATGTTCCTGTCACAATTTATGGTGAAGATATTTGATTCTGAAATAATGCTACAGAGTGTATTTTTCACTATGAACTGAAAAAATAAAAGTATTTTTAATGGTAAAAATCAATCTCATTAGCTCAGGAAACATATATTCCCATTCACCAACTAGTGCTGCATCAGATGGATGCAGCACAGGAGCAAGCTCAATCCTGCACAGCACTGCTTCTGCTACAAGACATATATCTACTGACTCGTGGCTTAGATGAAGTCACAGAGGACGTAGATATACTGCAGTGGTGGATAAAGTGGTTAAAGGACCACTATCGTGGAAAATTTAAAAACTTGAAAAACATGAACACATATAAATAAAAAGTACATTTCTCTCAGAGTAAAATGTGCTATAAATTACTTTTCTCCTATGTTGCTGTCACATACAGCAGGCAGTAGAAATCTGACAGATTTTGGATTATTCCATCTCCTCATGGGAGATTCTCATGTTTTTCCTTATTTTCAAAAGTACTTAGTGAGCGGCGGTTGATAGTCTAATTGCCAGAATTATGTGCAAACAGTTAGAGGGGCGGTCTACATATTTGTACAAAACCTTTTCAGGGATTGCTTTTGTAAAGAAATAATGAAATACTGACAAATCCCCATGAAGAGATGGACTAGTCAAAACCCTGTCAGTTTCATCAGATTTCTACAACCTACTGTAAGTGACAGCAACATAGGAGAAAAGTAATTTATAGCTCATTTTACTCTGGAAGAAACATACTTCCTATTTGTATGTGTTTACATGTATGTTAAATTTTACTATTTTTCACGATAGTGGTCCTTTTAAGAAAAAAAATCCTGAAAATGAATGAAATGTTCCATTTTCTCCATCAGATGGAATCCTTTAACCTCGCATAAAGCTACACGTTACTCGTCAAAGGACCTGACCTATTAAATATGACATGATCGTCTGGCTGCCTCGCTGACCCTCTGTCCGTGTCATTTTTATTCCATTGCACTTTTCCAGCCGGCTCGACCCTCCTTACGAGGAGTTCAGATGTTACACAACTTGTTGACTGCGCAGATCAGCGCACAGAATCCATTGTCAGAGGCCCTTCTAATGTCTGGTAACGAGATTTAATTTAGAAAAAAAAAGTAGCAGGGCATGCCTCCTGCGCACCAACAGCAGGCCTCTATTGCCATGGCAACCCCCTCCAGCATTAGTGTCCCCGCTACGCTCTCAGTCATTCTAACGAGGTGACATCGTTAGGAGGAAAAAAAAAGAAAAAAAGAGTGGGGATTTAAACCTATTACACAATGTGGGAGGGAGTTACACAGGAGCCAGTTTGATAATGAGTTGCTAATTTTTCCTTCTTCGTTTCCTTTGGGGGAGGCCTACTTGTTTAGCAGTTTTGTTTTCTTGCTTTGTACAGCTGCCAGGAAAAAAAAATACTTTTTTTAGATCACGTTTCTAGTTGGATTCAAAGAAAAAATTAGACACCAACTCCAGCTGGGTCTGGACAAGTGAGCTCGCCGTACGGAGACCGTGGTGTTAAGTATCCCATGAGTTTATTGAATGCTGGAAAATATCTTTCGGTTGGATATGGACTGATTGCGACTGCGGAAATTTAATCGGAAAGGGTTGAACGAGTGATCGCCAGAATGAGGATATAGAGAGGACGGACAATGGCCACGCTAAAGTTTTTCGGTCTTGTCAATGGGACAGGAGGCACTATAGATTCTGGGTAAGTGACCTATCTTGCCGGTGATTACTGGGAACTCCTCGCAGTCATCGATTCATTTATTGAGAGCTGAGATTTTTCAACATTTAGTAATATTAAGTGTTATTGCTGTCTGTTTATTTGTGTTTGTTCCTAGAAGCGCTAATCTTTCCAGAACTCTTTTAGCTACATGTAGAGTTAACTGGGTTAGCTGGCGTTGTTTTCTTAAAGCAAACCTGAACTGAGAACTGAAAACTAAAAGTCAAAATAAACACGCATGTCATACTTACCTCCCATGTAGTCTACTTATTATTCTATTTCTCCTCTACTGCGTCCTGTTTGTCCACTGTGATCGATGGAATTCTCCATACTCCATTCTAAAAATGGCAATGACACTGTAGCAGCTTCCGGGTCAGCACACTGTTAAACTGTAATATCGCCCACATGAGCCATAGGGAAACATGGACATTACCTTGCACATCATTTGTTTTTCAGTTGTAACTGACAGCAACTGAAATATAAGTAACAGCAACTGATGTATTTAAATTCTGACAAAATCTTGTCTGAACTGGAAGGAAACATTGTTAGAAGCAAATGGTGAGCTTCTGATAGGAATTGATGGCGAGGTGAGTATGTAATATTTGCGGGTGCATAATGTGTTTATTTTAAATAATTTTACTCGGTTCAGGTTCTCTTTAAGACGCGATGGAGCTCCAGTGACAAAAATAACCCTCCTAGATATTATGATGTTGCCGCTTTATACTATCCAGATATTATGGTTTGCGGACGCACGCTTGAAAAACCGTATAGGATTGCCACGGTCAGCCTGCCAGAGCACCGCAGGCAAATTGCAGAGTACAAAGACAGACCAGCACTTCCTATTCACAGCAAGCTGTAGGAATTAAGATCCATTCCAAAGTGCATAAATAAAAAGGTATTTATTGATAATGATGTGTTGTAACACCAAACAGCCAAATGGAGCAATAGTCATATGATTATATTAGTAAAGTCTCTTCTGTAGGCCAAGTGATCCAACAGATTGCATTGTGGATGTTATCATGTCCTAGCTATGTCAGTCCATCTCCCACTGTAAAGGCAGTCATCAGGCAACAGGCATAGGCCTCAAGCTGTTTCGGACGTGATTCCATCCTTCCCCAAGCAAGAAAAAGTGAACGGCATCTCGTCCGAAACAGGATTCTTACATATCAAATCTCCATGATGTCAAATAAGGAGAGGCCTTCAGAGTGATCTTATACTGGTTGTGGAGAGTGGGAGGAGTTGGTGCACAGATATCACCAGTGGAGTGTACACGGGATAAAGTGTCTATGGGAGATTTAACTCAATAGCCTACAACTTATAAAGTCATTTTAGGTTACCAGCCCATTTACCAAGAACACAATGCCCAAATCTCTAGAACTTCTTGGAAACCACCATGGATATTTTGCTATCGCCTAAAAGGCCTTTATCTTAACTGTGCAAATTATTTAGATGTAAAGTGAAATCATTGTTATGATTTTTTGAGATAGTCATGTCTAAGAGAACTCATGGAGAAGCATGTGATTTGTTTGGTCAGCTGATAGATGTGCAAAGCTCTGATTTGCTGTGATTACATTCTACTTTAGCACATGTTCATGACTAGCAAATCAGAGACTTGCATATCTATCACCTGACCAAACTGATCACATGCTTCTCCACGAGATCTCCTAGACATGACCATCACTATGATTTTTATTATAAATGCCTCTCTATAACTTGCATTTATAGAGACATTTCCAATTCCTAAATCCATGTAGGAGGCACAAGTACAGCCCGTTTCTACACAGTAGCACAGAGCCACTCATGCACAGCTTTTTCCTCAGTGCACGAGCGGCTTTAAGCTACTATGCAGGTGCAGACCATACTTGCGCCTTTGCAGCGTGGCCGCTAAGAAGAAGGGGGTCCCGGTGAGCATTAGTGGGGTGAATAAGGATTGGAACATCCTCTGGATCATCCACGGGCCTCCCTCTACTGAGGTACTTATCTAACTTTACTCCCCAGCCTCCCCTCAGGTCTGCTATAAAGAGGAATGGTGTTTAGCTCAGTACCAGCTTTGACAAGAAGTACTGTGTACAAGTGCAGTTACATATTATTTATTTGCCCTGCACACTTATCCTGTGTCATGGCACAACCGACAGATTTCCCCTTAAAATGAACTAAGCACCATTTTTAGCACCCAGGGCATCTCAATAGCACATTAAAAATGCATGCCAAAAATGTAGTTCATTGTTTAAAGGGAACCATAGATGAACATGAAAAAGATTTTATACATACCTGGGGCTTCCTCCAGCCCCATACGCTCTGATCGATCCCACACCGCCGTCCTCCGCTGCCCGCAGCTATAAGTACCGGGACCCCGCTCTGCCGTTAGTCGGAGCCAGTCTAAGCATAAGGGAAGTGCGCTGTTTGTGTATCTCTGCAGCAGCCGCTGGAGAGATACGTAGAGGGCGCACTTCTCCTGCGTAGCTGGCTCAGATGACGTCAGTGACGGGAGACGGTTCTCGTAGTTGCGGGTAGCAGAGGTTGGCGGTGTGGGATCCATCAGAGTGTATGGGGCTGGAGGAAGCCCCAGGTATGTATAAAATCTTTTTCATGTCCCCGTCTCAGGGTTCCCTTTAAAAAAAAAAAAAAAAAAAAAAAAAATTTTACCTCTTTTTTTTTTACATGTAAAAGTTTAGCAGAGACCTTTACTACCCTACTTCCACAGCGGCCCAACTGCAGAAATTTCAGGCAGATAAGGACTGAAGTAATTATTTTATTGCACACATTAGAAGAGAGAGAAAACAAGAAAACTAAAGCTTTCATCAGCAGCGGGTTAGAGAGAAAGAACACTATGGCATCGATTCACTAAGCAAAATAGCGCGTGCAATCTGTTACTCACGCTATTTCCACAGCATCATGCCTTAAATATAGTGAGCTGCACGCTACACACGCTATTAGCCACGCAGCACATGTAATCACAGGAGCACATGCTATGCTGAAGGTAGTGCAGCATAGCGAGCGCTAGTAACCTACGCCGCCTCCCTGCGCATAACCTGCTTTCCTCTCCTCCCTCTCTGAGCCTTTTTTTTCTAGCTTTTTTTTTTTCTTAAACAATCACTTGAAAGGATGTGACCACCACACTCTGATTGGCCCGACAGGCAGCCTACTGGGCAAATCAGAGTGCAGGTGATTGGACAGAGAGGCTGCTTGTCAAGTGACAGGCAACAAATTGGGCCAATCAGAGTGCGGGGATCACGTCAAGTGATTGGACCCGAAGGGGCTCAGAGAGGGAGGAGGTTATGCGCAGGGAGGCGGTGTAAGTTACTATAGCAAGTGCCCCTGTGATTACGCGCGCTACGAGGCCAGTAGCGTGCAGCTCATTACATTTAAGATACGCTGTGGAAATAGCGTGAGTAACAGGAGGTTACTTGCGCTATTTTGTTCAGTGAATTAACCCCTATGCTTCAAAGAGTTTAGAGAAGCCACAGATGCTATCTTCGCAACTTCCCCTTGATGAATAATGGGCAGCTGGAAGTGGAGAGGGGAACTTGGCAGCTCTTATAGCTATTAGAAACCAGCACAAACTTCAGAAAAAAATAGTGACGCTTGGGTCTTTTTAACATAGACCCACCAGTTGAGGGCCTACAATTTCCCTGTAGATAGGAAGCAGATTCATTGATCTGAATACATTGATATCTGTCATCACTACAGAATGGTAAATCTATGTACACATGCTGGTCTGAACTCGGTAAAAACCACTATGGCCAAAAATCCTGACTCAAACTAGCGTGTGTACAGGAGCCACACAACATCTGACCTGGCAGCCTACATGCACCTGTTATAATAGTCTACATGGTAATGATCGCCTCTATACAGTATGTGCTTTGAATAGTGGTAATCATTAACAAACCATTTATTTCCCTCGGCGTACACCTCTGTCACACCGTGGCTAACCTTGAAAAGCCGGTTTTGGTGATTTGACAAATAACATTTAATAATAATAATAATAATCTGAACATTTGTATAGTGCTTTTCTCCTGTCGGACTCAAAGTGCACAAGAGCTGCAGCCACTGGGACGCGCTCAGGAGGCCACCCTGCAGTGTTAGGGAGTCTTGCCTTGAACTCCTTACTGAATAGGTACTGACCCTAGCCAGGATTCGAACCCGGGTCTCCCATGTCAAAGGCAGAGCCCTTAACCAGTACTCCATTCAGCCACTCGTGCGTGAGGCTGCAAATCCCATAGCCGTGCATTTATATCATGCTTTTTGCCTGGCAAACTCAAAGCGCTTTAGAGTTGCAGCACTTAGGACTCTTCCACTCTTGGAGCTGATCCGAGTGTTTTGATGGATTGCTCCTAGTTTTTTCAGAAAGGTAACATGAAAGTCTATTTGACTTTCATGTCAACTTCCACATTAGACGAAGCATTCCAGAGTGTTACGTTGTAATGCATCTGGGAGCTTCGCAGCGTTCCGCTGCGGCATTTCCCGTTGTACCGCAGGCCATTAACGCGTGCAGGAAATCGGCCCCTGCACCACGTTCTGTGATGTGAAAGAGCCCTTAGGGCTGACTCCACGGGTGACCAGGATCATTGGGGAGCCTTGCCCAAAGACTCCTCACAGTTTTACGCAGGACCATTTCTAGCTCTTATGTCACCCCAGGCAAGAAGTCTTGTGTCACCCCCCCCCCCCCTAAAAAAATAAATAAAAACAAAAAACAAAACAAACACTTGAGAATATAAACCATGTGTATAAGGTGGATGCATAATACCCAATATACCAGGGATGAGCAGAAACTACGCCAGTGCGAATTTACGCATCGTAGTTCGCATCTACGCATCGTAGTTCATAGGCGAAGTTTCAAAACTACGCTTACGAATTTACGCGTAGCGAAGTACCGATACGCGTAGCCTACGCCCACTATGCGTAGTTAACATGTGTATTGCGTAGTGAACTACGAATGTGTTAGTCGCGTCTAATTTTCCGCATGCGATTGTATGCATACAAATTTACGCATTGGAAAGGGGAATGTACGCATAGAAGGGTTCCCAGTATATGCATTTATAAAGAAATTAATGCGTACATTTTTTTGCATACGGGCATAAGTATCCGCATACACTACGTTTCTCACTACGCGTAGTTGCGTATTTTAACGCGTATTCTACGAAATGCATACGAAGCGAATATATGTTTTCGAAGCCGTAGTTTGGCGAAGCGTAATTGCGTAAAACTACGCGTATTTCCAGCGTAGCGAAGTTGGCTGACTACGACCATCCCTGCAATATACAAACAACTTGCCAATCCTGTAGCATTTTGTTGCATACCCCCTTCCTGCACTATGCCACCCAGTGTGTAAATGCAGAGTAAAGCACTCCCTGCGGGAGTCCAGCGCTGTGCTTCCACCTGTCTGATCCCCACTCAATCTAGTGCCCGGCATCTCCTACCACGTGTAGCGTGATTACACGTTACATGAGGAGAGTGAGGAGCCAGCATTGGAGGGAGCAGGAGAAAAACAGGATGGTCACACAGGCACAGCACTGGACTCCAGCAGGAAGGTGAGAGCAGAGCTTCTGCTGCGTTAGGGCCGTTTCCACTAGCGCGGAAACCGGGCCGAATTCGCAGAGTTTCCCCCGTAGGCAAATCGCGCGGGGAAACTCTGCCAAAGGAAACTATGGCGCCACCGGCCGAATCGCTTACCTTAGCGATTTGGCCGACACTGCCGTCAGTTTTCGTGCGTGAGGCTGCAAATCCCATAGCCGTGCATGGCACGGCTTATGGGACTCGTCAGCGTTCCCGCAGACCAGGAAGTACCGGTCTCACAGCCGCGCGCTGCACTAGTAGAAATGGGCCCTCATTCCTGCCTTTGCACACTGGACTGGGGGAGCGCAGGAGGGAGATGGGGGCAGATAGTTGCACAAGGGACAGGAAGGAGCTCAGTGCTTATACCCTCTGAGGAAGGGTCCCCCTGAAACGGCTATACCAGTTTATTTGAGATGGGGTCAATCTAATGCTTTCTGTATGCTGGCAATGGGTTTTTTTTGTCTGTATGGTTCTGCTTTAGATTAACTGCACATGCTCCGTGACTCGTACTTGATTTGACTCCTCTCATGTGACCATGTCCTGACCTATAGGCAGTCAAGTGTATGCCTTGCTGAACTCTATCTATCCCTGTGATACCTATGATGTACTGCTAGTGTTTGATGTACTCTTTCTTTACATTTATGGAATGAAGACAAACGTTTTGCATTATATTTGCTGGTTGAGAGTCAATTTTTACTATATAGAACTAAGGATGTCACCACCAGTGATACATTTCAGAATGTAAATCAGGGAGAAGAAAGATTTTACAATGGGCAAAACACTGACTAAATCATCTATAAATGAATATAGTAAAAAAAAATAAGCAATTTTGTTATTTACATTATAACACTAAAGTTCTTAAACAAATTGTCAGGGTTTAATGGGTCACTTCAGGGGTCTAGTCCTGGGAAAAGAGGTGAGTGGACTCACCTGGAAAACCCCTGCGCCACGTGTAAAAATGGGCGTGGTCAAGCATACTGTGGGCGTGGTCATGGGTGGGGCCAAATATACACGTCCTTAGCAGTGATGTAAAAGGTCTGCCGGGTAAGTTTAAACTCTGCCGTAGTGTATCCCCCCAAAATAGATGTAATCTGACAGCATTTCACCAAAAAGACATATAATCTGGTAGAAATTCCTCCAAAATACAGATAATATGGCAGTCTTTCCCCCAAAGTAGACAATGTGGCAGCAGCAGTTCCCCCAACATACACATAATCTGGAAGCAGTTCCCCAAAATACACGTTAACACCCAAAATACATATAATCTGGTAGCAGTGGTCCCCCAACATAAACAATCTGACAACAGATCCCCCAAAATACACGTAATCTGGCAGCAGCCGTTCCCCTAACATACACACAATCTGGCAGCTGTTCCCCAAAATACACGTAATCCGGCAGCAGCCGTTCCCCTAACATACACATAATCTGGCAGCTGTTCCCCAAAATACATAACAGCGGTTCCACAAAAATGCAGATAATCTGACAGCAGTTCCCCCAAAATAGGTACCCCCAGCATAGGTAGCCAGGTCTATAGGTGTCCCCAGTATAAGTATCCATGAGTATAGTAGTACCCAGTATATGTAGCCTGAGGTATATGTGCCCAGTATATGTAGTCAGGGGTATATGTGCCCAGTATATGTAGCCAGGGATATACACTGTATGTGCCCAGTATATGTAGTCAGTCAGGGGTATATGTCCCAGTATATGTAGCTAGAGGTATATGTGCCAAGCATATGTAGGCAGGGGTATATGTCCTAGTATATGTAGCCAGGGGTATAGGTCCCCAGTATATGTAGCCAGAGGTATATGTCCCAGTATATGTAGCCAGGGGTATATGTGCCCAGTATATGTAGCCAGGGGTATATGTGCCCAGTATATGTAGCCAGGGGTATATGTGCTTAATATATGTAGTCAGGGGTATATGTGCCCAGTATATGTAGCCAGGGGTATATGTGCCAGTATATGTAGCCAGGGGTATATGTGCCCAATATATGTAGTCAGGGGTATATGTAGCCAGGGGTATATGTCCCACTATATGTAGCCAGGAATATATGTCTCATTATATGTAGCCAGGGGTATATGTCCCAGTATATGTAGCCAGGGGTATATGTCACAGTATATGTAGCCAGGGGTATATGTCACAGTATATGTAGTCAGGGGTATATATGTACCAGTATATGTAGTCAGGGGTATATGTCCCAGTATATGTAGTTAGGGGTATATGTGCCCAGTATATGTAGCCAGGGTTATATGTGCCCAGTATATGTAGTCAGTCAGGGCTATATGTCCCAGTATATGTAGCCACGGGGTATATGTCCCCAGTAAATGTAGCCAGGGGTATATGTGGCCAGTATATGTAGCCAGGGGTATATGTGGCCAGTATATGTAGCCAGGGGTATATGTCCCCAGTATATGTAGCCAGGGGTATATGTGCCCAGTATATGTAGGCAGGGGTATATGTGCCCAGTATATGTAGGCAGGGGTATATGTGCCCAGTATATGTAGGCAGGGGTATATGTGCAGCTGTTCCCCAAAATACACGTAATCCGGCAGCAGCCGTTCCCCTAACATACACATAATCTGGCAGCTGTTCCCCAAAATACATAACAGCGGTTCCACAAAAATGCAGATAATCTGACAGCAGTTCCCCCAAAATAGGTACCCCCAGCATAGGTAGCCAGGTCTATAGGTGTCCCCAGTATAAGTATCCATGAGTATAGTAGTACCCAGTATATGTAGCCTGAGGTATATGTGCCCAGTATATGTAGTCAGGGGTATATGTGCCCAGTATATGTAGCCAGGGATATACACTGTATGTGCCCAGTATATGTAGTCAGTCAGGGGTATATGTCCCAGTATATGTAGCTAGAGGTATATGTGCCAAGCATATGTAGGCAGGGGTATATGTCCTAGTATATGTAGCCAGGGGTATAGGTCCCCAGTATATGTAGCCAGAGGTATATGTCCCAGTATATGTAGCCAGGGGTATATGTGCCCAGTATATGTAGCCAGGGGTATATGTGCCCAGTATATGTAGCCAGGGGTATATGTGCTTAATATATGTAGTCAGGGGTATATGTGCCCAGTATATGTAGCCAGGGGTATATGTGCCAGTATATGTAGCCAGGGGTATATGTGCCCAATATATGTAGTCAGGGGTATATGTAGCCAGGGGTATATGTCCCACTATATGTAGCCAGGAATATATGTCTCATTATATGTAGCCAGGGGTATATGTCCCAGTATATGTAGCCAGGGGTATATGTCACAGTATATGTAGCCAGGGGTATATGTCACAGTATATGTAGTCAGGGGTATATATGTACCAGTATATGTAGTCAGGGGTATATGTCCCAGTATATGTAGTTAGGGGTATATGTGCCCAGTATATGTAGCCAGGGTTATATGTGCCCAGTATATGTAGTCAGTCAGGGCTATATGTCCCAGTATATGTAGCCACGGGGTATATGTCCCCAGTAAATGTAGCCAGGGGTATATGTGGCCAGTATATGTAGCCAGGGGTATATGTGGCCAGTATATGTAGCCAGGGGTATATGTCCCCAGTATATGTAGCCAGGGGTATATGTGCCCAGTATATGTAGGCAGGGGTATATGTGCCCAGTATATGTAGGCAGGGGTATATGTGCCCAGTATATGTAGGCAGGGGTATATGTGCCCAGTATATGTAGGCAGGTGTATATGTGCCCAGTATATGTAGTCAGGGGGTATATGTCACCAGAATAGGTAGTCAGGTTTCCCTCAGCAGGAGGGGAGCAGCGCAGTGGAAGGAGAGCTGTGAGCAGCGGTGGAGAAGGGGGCTGTCTCCCCCCTCGTTCCCTCACCTTGGGGCTCTCACTCCCTCGCTCTCCCCTCCAGAACTAATGTGCGGGTGGCCGGCAGCAGGTGGGACTTACCTCTTCCTCGTTCCGGCGCGAGCACCCCACTGCCGCTAGTCTGGTCTGGTGTAGACCAGAGCAGTAGCATGCAGATCCGGCGCCGGAACGAGGAAGAGGTAAGTCCCGGCCACCCGCACATTAGTTCTGGAGGGGAGAGCGAGGGATGGAGAGCCCCAAGGTGAGGGAAGGGGGGGGGGGGGAAGATGGCCCCACTTCTCCACCGCTGCTCACAGCTCTCCATCCACTGCGCTGCTCCCCTCCACACATGCCAGGGTGGACGGTGTCCACCCTCTGAAAAAAAGCAAGTGGATGTCGTCCACCCGCGTCCACGCCCCACTCGACCCCTAGGTCACTTATGTTCTCCTGCTGTGTTTCACAACCCTAAGTAGTGAACCCCATGGCTAGGCCCAATCACCACAGAAGAGTTACCATGCATTGTGCAGGAGTTTATTATTGCAGCATCTCCCTCACACTGACACATGCTGAAAATGTCTGTCTACAGATGGATCCAGGGAACTGTTCTGCCTCTGTCCTCCTGGGATCTTCTCACAAACACACAGGGGTGAATCCCATCATGTAGTCATTGCCGACACCCACGAGCGCGCAGCACAAAATCACAACACCAGAATTAACAAAACACGCGGTTAAACAAAAGGTGAGAGAGGCTTGTCAGAAGACTAATCATCCACAGGAAGCGGGAGAAGTGACACATGAAGAACAAGTGTCTATTCTGAAGCGGGAACCAATCACACCTAATTATAAAGCAATCACTTCATAGCAATGTTGCATGAAACGCTTAGATTCAGTGATAGAAATGGAATAAAGCGCAGCTGAGGCACATGCTGGCAGTGGAACACAGCATTGCCGGCAGGGAGTATGAGGTGACAGTAGGGAGCTGTAATGAGGAGTAGGAATACGGGATCAGACGTGGAGTTTGGAATTATGAAAAATATTCTTGGAGGACTTCGTATTTAAAGTGTACCCGAGCCAAAAAAGGAAATACTTACCTAAGCAGAGGGATCCTGTAGAGGCTTCCCACGGCATCTTCTGGTCCCCCCGGTTGCTGACCCCCTCAAAAATATCCAACAAGGGCTTGTCGGAAATCTGAGTGGGGCACTTTTACATAGTTTTAGCAATACGCTTCTGTGCACATGATCGCTGAGGCCACAGGAAGTGAGGGTCAATTCCTGCTTGGCTGGCTGCCAGATGGGGATTACCGCGTATTAACGCTGTAATCCACAAAGGCCCACAAAGGCATGTTTTTGGCGGTGCGGTGTGGACCCTGGGTTGCACTGTTACCGCCAATCCTCAATCTGAAACCGGCCTCAAGCACAAGTGTGGGCCGGAGCCACTCGTGCATGAGCGGCGCTGTGCAGGCACGGGCATGCTTAGTGGTTGCAGCTTAAAGAGGAGTGCGCTTTTGATCTTCTGGAAGGTCATGGAATGTGGCGAGGAGGACCCAGGAAACCTCTATAGGATCCAGAGTCTTCTCTCTTCTTTCTTCTTAGATAAGTATTTCCATTTTTGACCGTAGCTTCGGCTCAAGGTTTATTTTAAAGATGTTGGCAGAAAGTGTACTTTTTATTATCGTATTCATTGCTAGTTTTTTTTTTTAGCCGTTTCCAACTTTACATTGGCCTATTCCAGCAAAGGTCTAATTTCACATATAGTCCGACATAGAAATTGGCTTTTGCCAGATAAAATTTGGCACAGCGTCAGCCCCTTTAGATCAAAGTTACCCTCATTTTGATCACCACCGGCTCCATCGTCTACCGTCTAGCTCTGTGCTATGTCATTTAGCTATTACATGGAAGCATTGCGGCTCGGCTGGACCCCAGATGACTTCTCCTTTCGAGTTGCTATGATTTAAAGGGGGAATAGTATTTAAAGCTACAGGATCATTCGGCTCACCCTGCGCCCAGCTCACCGGCGGCGGAATGATACAAATGCTGCTTTGGCCCTTTATACTCAACCTGGCAGACCTTGTGATTTACTGTGATTAGCTGGGGTGTGTTTCCCAATGTTAAAGAAGCACGACATAACATCTCACAAATGAGAGTCCAAGTAATTGATAGTGTCCCCCCTGATTGGCGAGGAAAATTGAGCTGCAAACAAGAATTAGCACGTAGAGAAGCTTGGTGGATTAAACGCCTCGGGGTTATGGGTCGAGGGGGTTTAAATCGAGATTATGATTTGAGTTTTTGTATTTAATTTTGTACTAGTTTTTGATGCTCCAGTATTGTTGACCTTGATCCTGTTGGCTTATAGTTCATGTTTTTGTCTTTGTAAACTGGTGGCGACGCCGTCAGGGGTTGTTATTTTTTCCTGATGTTTTTATTTTTTGTCTGATGATCTATGGTGAGGCCGTCTCCCCCCCCCCCCCCTCCCCTTCCTTTTTTGGTGTTCTTCACAGTGTGTGCCGGTTGCTTCCTTTTTGATGTGGCCTTCTCATGTCTTTTCATTTATGATCAGACTTATGCTTTTTGAGAGGCTTTAGGAAATTTTTAACCGGCCACACTGATATTGGTAAATTTACGCATCCGGTGACGCGTGCATAAATTTGTACGCGTACGACACGCGTTGACGTCATGTTTTCATGCGTATTTTCATGCGTATTTTTGTCCGCATGTGTATTCCGTTCACTATTGGTCTACCATGGATCACATGATTTAGAGCAGTTCCCCATCAGGTCCTCACCCCCTGTCAGACGTTTCCATTGGTTGTTAAGCTATTGCTACACTTTTTGATTACTGACTGAATGTCATTTTAATGACGTTTGAATAAAGAGCTTTTTTACTTCATTTGGTGGTGCCAGCTTTGTGGAATTTTTGTTACTGGGTCACTAGGTACTGTGACCATGAGCTACGGCACACAGAGCTCTTCTTGCATGGGTGCTTCTCCATTTTTGTGAATTGTTTTATATAATTCAAACCAGACTGGTCCTTTCTAATCTGGTTCATTTTCATTCATGTTAACATTTGAAAATTAAAAATATATCAGGCCTGGTGCACGCCAAAAACCGCTAGCAGATCCGTAAAACGCTAGCGGTTTTTTAAGCGTTTTTTCTTATTATTATGAGGCGTTTTGCGGTTTTGTGTAGCGGATTACAGATATTGTTACAGTAAAGCTGTTACTGAACAGCTACTGTAACAAAAACGCCTGGAAAACCGCTCTGATCTGGCGTTTTTCAGAGCTGTTTGCGTTTTTCCTATACTTAACATTGGAGGTAGAAACGCCTTCGAAATCCAAAAAATGCTGCAGCCCGGGAGTTTGCGTTTCAGCTAAAACCGACCCGCTCTGGTGTGCACCAGCCCATTGAAACACATTACCCAAGCGTTTCCTCAACCGCAAGCGTTCCGAAAAACGCGACCGAACCGCTCTGGTGTGCACTAGGCCTCATTGTAAAGGATGGGAATAAAGTTTAAAGTCAAATAAACACATTTTTTCAGTAGAAAAATACATATATTTACATAGATCTGTACATGAGTCCTGAAAGAGGGACAAACAAGGAGGAAAGAGGGACATGGCTCCCAAAGAGGGACTGTCCCTCCAAAAAAAGGAACAGTTGGGAGCTATGTTATTATTATATTGTCTACCACTTCTTTATTATGTACCAATATCTATATTTTCACGTATGCTGTGTATTTTTGCGGACCGCTTGTCTGTTTCTTATTCCTTCAGTGCCAGATGTTGGCGCTATACACATCATCATTAAAAATAATAAATTATTTGATGATATTTGGTTATTAAGGAAGACTAGCATGAAGGAGGCAGGTGTTTTATAAGTAAGAATAAGGCCTTTGAACTGGATTATCTGGATAATTGGCGTCCTGCGGAGGGATGGGCAGAGACGGCACCATCAGAGGAACAAGTGGAAAGTTTGATGAGGTGAGCAGCTGAGTTCAGCTGTACGGGGATATCACTGCAATGCGACTGCCAATCAATATCTCCGGAGAGCAATCATGTCTTATTAGCCCTCTGATTACTCGAGTCTCCTGGGCAGAAGGTTGGGCTTCTTCTTCAGTCTTGAAGTTACCACTTGTGCTTCCATGCGACTGGGAAAAGCTAGAAGTGCCTTGCAGTAGTCACAACAGTCTCTCAGCCATCATGAGAGCAGAACATATGTGGGGGAATAAGTGGTATCCTGGGAGGGGGCCTAAGCTGCAAGAACTACATTTACAGAAACTAGACATCTGGCGCTATTAAAGTCAACCTGAAGCAAAAATAAACTTAAGAAATAATTATATGTGTAGCAAAACTAAGAAATAGAACATTAGTAGCAAAGAAATGAGTCGCATATTGTTTTCCAGTACAGGAAAAGGTAGAAAATTGGTTATCTCTGCAAAAGAGCTTCTCTGAGCCATTCCAGTCATTTTAACAGCCAAGAAACAGTGAGAGACAGCTTGAGATAAGGTTTTACTGCAGGAAAGTTCAAAAGGTCATTATTTCTGCCTTGCTTTATAGCTTAAAAAACAGATTGTGGTTTTAAAACTGCAACTGTGACAGTATGATGCATATCCTCTCAGTTCATGTGTCCTGTAAAACAGATGCAAATATTTAACTTTGCATGAGTACGAGCAAGACGTTTACTTATAATGCATCACTTCCGGTCAGTAAGTGAATATGCAAATCATTCTGTTATGGCCCTGACAAGGCAGGAAAGGTATTGTTTTCTTGAAAAGTCTTTCGTGTCTGAATCACACACCTGAAATAAGCAAGGGGGTAATCTAGTCAGGCTTCAGTCAGACCACCTGATCTGCATGCTTGGTCAGGGTCTATGGCTAAAAGTATTATCTGCATTATTGACAAACAGGTGTGTCAAACTCAATTACAAAGTGGACCGAAATTGCACACTGGGGCCTAGTCGTGGGCCAACCTCAATATCTACTGGTTACCTTCCTACCTTATAAAGTTCCCAGGTGTCTAATGACCCTCCTCCAACCCCTATACAGTTCTCTGGTATCTAGTGGTCCTCCCTTCCCTATACAGTTCCCTGGTGTCTAGTGGTCCTCCCTCCCCTATACATTTCTCTAGTGTTTTGCGCTTTCCCCCTCCCTCCCCCATATGGCTTCCCTGGTGATCTTGGGCTCCACCTTTAATATAGCTTCCCTGGTGGTCTAGAGTGGGCCAAACATAATGCAAAGTGGAGAAACCACTTGAGGACCAAATTAAATGGCTCTGAGGGCCAGGTTTGGCCCACGGGCCAGAGTTTGACATGTATGATGTAAAAGGAAATAAATGTTTTCATTAAAGGGCAACTGAAGTGTGAAGACTATGGAGGCTGCCATGTATATTTCCTTTTAAACAATACCAGTTGCGTGGCAGCCCTGCTGATCTATTTGGCTGCAGCAGTGTTTGAATAACACCAGAAACAAGCATGCAGCTAATCTTGTCAGATCTGACAATGCCAGAAACACCTGATCTGCTGCATACTTGTTCAGGGTCTATGGCTAAAAGTATTAGAGGCAGAGGATCAGCAGGACAGCCAGGCATTCAGGCAACTGGTATTGCTTAAAAGGAAACAAACATGGCAGCCTCCATGTACCTCTCTCTCCAGTTGTCCTTTAAATTGTTACATTGTAAAATGGCTTTCAGAATGGATTATCCGGCAAATTATGCAGGACGTTGCTGACCTGAAAATGGATGTGAAGCTGAAAGGATTGTTGCAGCCAAGGTAGAAAAGTTATTTTAAATACATTGTGATAAGTTGCTAATAAGATTAGCCGCTACATATGTAAATGTTTCCACACCTGTACAGAACCTGCTATACATGACATTTATGTAACTTTCCTGGGATGCCTATTTCAGTCAAATGTGTTAACATCTTATTAAATCTATGTAATCTGAGGGACTACCTAAAGTATCTGTTCAAAGTATATTCACTGTGTTTTTCCTTTACTACATAGATTTGGTAAGATTGCACAATCAAAATTGTATCATGGGTGGGCACCTTTAGGACCGGTTTCCGGGAGCCGGTGTGCATCTTGCAGGATGCGTGCCGGCACTTGTAGTGATGCAAGCACGCCCCAGCTCGTCTAGCCATGCCATGTACGGCTAAGGATTCGGGTGTGTGCTGCAGAAATCTGCAGCATGCCATCCAGAATCGCAACAGCATGCAATGCAAACAGCAAACAACGGGAAGTATAGGCGCCCCCCCCCCCCCCCCCAACTCGCCTGCAGGGAAACACTGCCAATTCAGTGCAGATTCGCTCCGCACTTGGCCCTAGTGGAAAATGGACCTTTGGTCTGGGGTCTCTGCTCTTGTAGTCCTATGGGAGAGGGGTGTGGGCCAGACCACCAAGTTTCTGGAGAGCGCAGGACCTCATTTGACAGTATAGCTTAAAGTGGACCTGAACTCTTGCATAGGACACAAGGAAAACAGAGAAAAATTCACCCTGTGAATTCCACCCTCATCTTCTAGTAATCACAAGTGTAATTTGATCTCTCAGCTGTGTCAGCACAGAAATGCTTCAAACCTCAACAGAAACGGCTAATATGTAAACACAGGATGTTAACCCTTTGTCTGCTTCCATGAAAGCAGGAAGTAGACACACTGCAGATTTTCTTTAAAGGTTATTAGGCTGTTGATTATCAGGTTCGCTGCTGAGTTCAGGTCCACTCTAAAGGAGAGAGTCAGTGGCAGCAACATCTCTAGAGCACTTTTCCCCCCAAAGGACATGGCTCAGTTCAGTAATTAGTGGCGGTGTGTGTGTGTGTGTGTGTGTGTGTGTGTGTGTGTGTGTGTGTGTGTGTGTGGGGGGGGGGGGGGGGGGGCTTTATACAGAAGAGCTAAACTGAACAGGTAAGTTTTTAGTCTGTATTTAAAGTACTGAAGGGTCCTTACTGTCTTCATCAAATTGGCTAAAATGCTCTTTAGGGTTTAAGCTGGTAAACATGAGTTTAGAAAAGTTTTGAGTTGGCCTCTGAGGGTGACACGATGATCAGATCCTATTAATCTGAGTTTGCTGGAGGTGTGGTGTGGCTGCAACAGTTCTTTCATGTAGTCAGGTCCTAAATTGTGTAAGGATTTAAAGTGAACCTCCGGACTAAAAATCGACTCAGCAGCACTGAAAAGGCCTGGTGTTTCTTTAACAGTATCACAGCATCAGAACTTTGTTTCTCTTATCCAAGCCTCGTTTTTAGCTGCACAGAAGAAAACTGCCCGGGCTTTTTTCCCCTGATGCTGTGCAAAGCATGATGGGATTTCTGATGTTGTTGCTCTCGTTTTGCTGTTTTGGTGCAAATTTTTTTTTTTTTACATTTTGAATTCGACATTTAAAGCCTAGCATGTGCAGCTGGGAGGGGTTATCAGGACACAGGACAGTTGGAACTGTCTCCTGCTCCTTGTCACCTCCTTTCAACAAAAAAAGATGGCTGCCCCCATGACAAAGATGGCAGCCCCCATGAATCACAGACATTTGCCTGTTCTTTTAAAACAGGGTGGGTAAAAAATTATATTACCTATCTATTCTAATTAACATAACTAATGTAACTTAATGACAGTATGTTTGTTTAGGCTGAAGTTCCCCTTTAAAGAGAACTTGAGACAAAAATAACATAAGGATTTATACTTACCTGGGACTCCCTCCAGCCCAGCCCCCTGTAGGCCATGGGCTCCCTTGTTCTCCAGCTGTCTGCCCGGTAATATCCCGACTGGGCCAGTTGGGGACTACTGTGCATCTATGCTATGTGCCCCCTTGGTCCCGCTTCTGTGGCCGGGAGCGTTCTGCACCTGCGCAGTTGCAAGCCTTACTTATTCTCATGTTTATCGGTAACCTGTGGCATAAGTGAAGAATCAGTGTTATATGGCAGCAGTGTGGTTGGTTTGTGTACAGCCCAGCAGTGCAGGTCCTTCTTTGAATTTCACATAAAGACAGGTCTTTGCACTGGCGTAGTTATGGAGCTCTGGGCCCCAGTGCAAGTTTTACATTGGGGCCCCTCCAAGCACGCTATACATAACAATTGATATGGCGCACCAAAACCTGCCAAGGACATATGCTGTGTCAGAGGTGCAAGAAGGGCATGGGGGTCAGTTTGTTAATGATTATTATCATTGAAAGCATTTATAGAAGTGCTCATTACAAGCACAGGACCAATAACAAGCTAATACTGCAGTCGTGAGGGAGGGCCCTACAGGCCCCGGTGTGGTCGAGACCTCTGTAACCTGCTACGCCACTGGCTGTTCAGTGGATTCTCCTCTACCTCCGCCTACAGAGAGAAGGCGTATTATTCTCTGATAATTGAGGCCTGTGACCTTCCTATAATGCATTTCAAGTGTGTATAACGATTTGACCAGTTTTAATGAACATTAATTCAGCTTTCAAATACCTGGCACAGAACAGAAGCCTTTGCTTCTTTCATGTTTGATGGTGTTAATTAAAAAATGATGAGCTACATGGCAGCCCGTATCTGAAATTCAGCTTCTGTACAGTCTTTGGGAGCTACCTCTGAGGGCTTGAACCCGCTAGAGCATTTTTGGCAGAGTTTTTGGATCAAAAACCGCTTTGCCAGTAAATGACAATGTTGGAGAACCCACTAGAGCAATTGCGATTAGGGCTAATTGCAATCGCAGGTTGCAGGTTATGCAGCATTTTTGTACGTTTTTGCGTTCCAACGTAAAGAATATGAGCGCTGCAAAATCGCGTTTGATTCATTTTTCAAAACCATTACTGCAGCGATTTGGGGGCCAATTGTTTTGTAGCCGAATAAAGTTTTTTGTACTTACTAGGTGTCCCAATGTCTAACTACTGTACGTAGCCCCGCCCCCTAGCAGAAGAGGTCACTAGCGCTTCTCTGATTTGAGCTAGAGCACCTCTTCTGCTAGGGGGCTGGGCTACGTATAGAAGCTGGACATTGGGACACCTGGTAAACATAACAAGCTTTATTTACACAGGACAGCTAAACAAAATGCAAATCGGAATCACAATCACTACATTAAGGGCTTGTGCGATCTCAAGGCGCAACAATTCCTAGTCCAAGCCCTGACTTATTGGCTTTTCTGACTGGCTAACTTACTAACATAAAGTATAAAGTAAGTGCAGCAACACATACCACATAAATGCACTACAGGCTGGTTTTGTTCACCCTGTAGCAAGAAGCAAGGAGCCAAAATTATTCTGCCACATTAATTATAGGGCACTATATTTATCAGTTAGGGTCTTAGCTTTATGGGCGGCAAAACAACAGTGCAGACAAGCACATGGCAAGCATCCCTTAACGAGAAACAGATGTCGTGCCCACCCCACTTTCCCCTGTGTTCCCTCCTCCCCCCACCTGTCCTGCCCCACAGCCACCTGCAACTGCATACACCAACGTGGTTTGTTTGAATTAATAAACAGCAAAACAGTGCAGACAAGCACGTGTGCAGACAAGCACATGAGCAAGCACTTCTTGATGAGAAACAACTGTAGTCCTGCCCCACTTTCCAGTGTTCCCTCCTCCCCCCCCCCACCTGTCACGCCCCACAGCCACCTGCAACTGCATACACCAACGAGGTTTGTTTGAATGAACAAACAGCAACTTAGACAGTGCCTGAATCTTGTCTTTTCTCACAGTAACAGTTAGCTATAAGGGCTCCTGTGGTGTCCATGACCCATTGAGGGCCCTGTCTGACCCCATCCTGCACCATGTGACAGTAAATTAAGCAGCAGAGCAGAGTCAGATGTAGAGCCTAAAGTTGCGCTTAGCTATTATAGTAGTTACACCTGTGCCAGTAATAATATTGTTCATAAAATATAATAATACTACAAATAAAAACGGGCACCAGGCTCTGCCGCCTCCCCCCTCTCCCACAATGGGTGCGCTCCCAAACAGTCGCGCAATGCTTTGTTCTCTGATGCGCACCTGCACACGCGCCCGCTCCGCTGCACACGCGCCTGCTCCGCTGCTGTCCCAAGTTCTCCCGGCATGAGCGCTACGCTAAACACACGGACACAGGAGGACATGGGGACACAGGGGTTTTATTATATAGGATTACCTTATCAGACCTACCCTTATGTTTTGGGCAGCACAGTGCTGTAGTGGATAGCACTTGCAGAGCTAAGGCTGAGACACCAAAGTGCGCCCCTCAATCCCTCCCACCCCAGCTGTCACACACTGATTGCTATTGGACTAAGATGTGCCCCAACCGCCCAAACACCTTAATCTCTAGTTATCTGGCTTGTAGTCACTGACATGTATCCCCTTTTCTTTTTTCTCTCTACTTTAAACACAATAGGGAAATGATAGCTGAGTGAGTTGTGCGCCCCTCCTACACTGCGCCCTGAGGCTGGAGCCTCTCTCGCCTCTGCCTCAGCCCGGCCCTGAGCACTTGCCTTGCAGCGCAGGGTACCTGGTTTCAAACCCAGCCAGGAAACTATCTGCATGGAGTTTGTATGATCTCCCCGTGTCTGTGTAGGTTTCCTCCAAACTTCGGTTTCCTCCCAAAAACATACAGACTAGCGGATTGGCTTTCCTCTAAAATTGGCCCTAGACTTCAACGGCATATGACTATGGTAGGGATTAGACTGTGAGCCCCTCTGAGGGACAGTTAAGTGACAACACAATATACTCTGTACAGCGCTGCGGAAGATGTTGGCGCTATAGAAATACTAAATAATAATAATATCAGTTTCGGTCCAGTTTTCACATGAGAGAGATAACAATGTTTCTGCTGGGAACATGAGGTGCTTGCTGCGTGCTGGACTTTATAAGTATCACAGAAAGCTAAATAAATCGTATTAGGAGAATTACCACTGACACACCACCACATAAACACATCCTATTCCTATTGTTTGGACAGCTGATGTAAACCACAAGTACATCCGTGACCAGCATATTTGTGAGAGTTCTAAGCAGATGGCCATGCTGAATACAGTCTGTTGTTGGCATTCTCAAGCCAGGTGAAACTTGACCTGTAGTTATCTTGGTAGGAACATTTTTCAAGATGAAATAATTGTGTGATAAAAGCTCCAGTTGCACTCGCTAAGTGTAATGCCTGGGGGGTTATACTGTGACCACCCAGAGCAACAAGGCTGGTAGCTGAAATGGAAGAGGCTACACAGTTTGCCCAGAGCAACTACAGCTCTGGGCTTCCGATATCGCTACAAATAATACACAATGGCAGCGCGGTGTGATGTTGCGCTGCCTTAGGCCCGGTTCACACTTGCGTTTTGTGTGAAACCGGGCCGTACGCATGCGGGAATGCTTTATGAATCGAGGCCCTAATGTTGGCTAAGGTAAGGGTTAGGCTTCAAGAACAGGGTAATGTTTGGAGGAGGTTAGAACTGGGCATCAAAAAGGATGTAATGTTGGGGAGTGGTTAGGGTTAGGCAATAGGCATTAAAAAGAACTTAATGTTTAGGGTAGGTTAGTGTTTAGGAACGATTTAGTAGTGGGGAGGGTAGACCTGGGCATCAGGACAGACTAAATGTTTAGGGGATGTCGGGTTGGACATCAAGAAGGACTTCATGTTGAGGGAGGTTTATGGTTCGGTATCAGAAGGGCTTTACATTGGTGGAGGAGGGACTCAAAGAGAAACCGTGACCAAGGATTGAACTTCATCCCAATCGGTAGCTGATATTCTTAAACAAATCATTAGGAGGCTCTTATGGCTGATAATGTGGTGAAACTCCTCCCACGGTGTGATGTCAGGACCAGGGTGCTGACATCACACTGTGGGAGCCTTGTTGCATTGTTGGAAATAACAGCTGTTTCCAACTGCCAAAAAAGCAAGCAGCATCTCCTCCCCTGACATCACCTGCCAGCAGTGAAAATGTCACCATCTAAATAAAGGTCAGAATGTAAATCAGGGAGAGGAAAGATTTTACAATGGGCAAACACTGACTAAATCGTTTATACATCATTATTGTAACATCACTACATCATTAGTGTCACTGGGGTTCCTCTTTAATAGCAGCACCGACCCTGATTAAGATGAAATGGGGACCTAGGCAAGGAAGTAGCTGTGGCTTCTGTTTATGGTCCCTTTGTTAATATAAAATGGAAGATAGGTCAGAGAAAATGGCAGTTGGGCCCCCGACACCCACTGGTCCCAAGGCAGTTGCATAATTTGCCTGGCTGATGATCCTGCTCTGGTAGCAGTGACACAAGAGTGCATCCCAACACATTACTGGTGCTGCTGTAACACACTAATACGTTGCGGCACGCCGGGTGGGATCAAGTGACTTACGAGATAATATGAGGTTCGGGGTCTTAGGCCAGGTCGAGGCAGAGCTATTAGCATTACATTTTCAGTTGTGATAAATTGATGTTTCCAGTATGAAAATTACATGGTGCAGAAAGAGGTACGCCCAGAACACTTGTGTGACATTTCATAATACCAGGAAGTAACAAATCCATGGCTAGACCACCATTATCTTGCTTTCAATGGATTTTCTGTCAAACTGCATAAAAGGGATATAATCAGATATATCCGCCCTAAGCGCAAACACTGATACACAAGAAAATAAAGTCTAACCAAGATAGTAAAATGGATCTTTTCAAGGAATTTCCTTCTAAACGTGAGCAAGAAAAAGGGATTGGTGAATGAATTGCGTGTACGTCTATAATTCGTGATAAGACGGACTTGTCTGCTTTTTGTGGCAGAAGGTATTTACTTCCTGTTCGAGAACTCACTGATTACTTTGGTGACTTGAGATTACACGATCAGCGCTTTTTGGTTGGATTGTCTCTTATTACCGGGGTGGTTTCCTCCATTGGCCACGGCGGAAGGTCTGCGTCTGTCTGCTTCTGTGGCAGCCATTTCCATATTATGTGTATAAGCTTTTTCTTGCCTTTTTTCCATTTATACACAGTACGTGTTGAGTTGTTTAAAGCGGAATTGTCACCATAAAAATCAAATTTCAACAGCAACTGGTCTGAGTGTATTAAGTGATAAAGATGCTAATCCTGCATTCAAAGCTTTCAAAAGTTTTTCTGCTGTTATGGTTTGGCGTTATCACATACTTAAGGAGCACTGGCCCTTTAATAGCCATTGCCATTCAGTTGCATGCTGGGTGTTCTTTTTATCTATAACCTATTCCTCCTCTTCCCTTTATTTCCCTGCCTAGCTGCCTAACTGCAACATGATCCTCTGCTCACTTGTGTTTAAAAGCAAGGCTGAGGTGACTCAGTGATTGGAGGAGAAAAGACAGAATTTAGCATCAAACTGTAGGCAAAAGACATGGTTCCCACCAGGAACAGAATACTCTTCATTTACTATTTACAATTCACTGAAATGAAAACGTGGACAGTACAATACATGTGTTAAAGGATACCACAACTGACATGTGGCATAATGAGATAGACATGGGTATGTACAGTGCCAAGCACACAAATAACTATGCTGTGTTCCTTTTTTTCTTCCTCTGCCTGAAAGAGGTAAATATCAGGTATGTAAGTGGCTGACTCAGTCCTGACTCAGACAGGAAGTGACTACAGTGTGACCTTCACTGATAAGAAATTCCAACTATAAAACACTTTCCTAGAAGAAAATGGCTTCTGAGAGCAAGAAAGAGATAAAAAAGGGGGAAATTCTTATCAGTGAGGGTCACACTGTAGTCACTTCCTGTCTGAGTCAGGACTGAGTCAGCCACTTACATACCTGATATTTACCTCTTTCAGGCAGAGAAAGAAAAAAAGGAACACAGCATAGTTATTTGTGTGCTTGGCACTGTACATACCCATGTCTATCTCATTATGCCACATGTCAGTTGTGGTATCCTTTAAGCAAACTCTTACATACTGTTTAAGCCTGACACTGTACAGAAATGCACCTGTGGCACTTGAATGTGTTAGAATTATTCAGTGAGTTTGAGCAAGACTCCCCAGAACTAGTACCGTGGAGGCAGTAGCATGGAACATGGAGGAGTGCAGGGGAGGAGGTAAGTATCTAAATGGAGCAATTTTCCCCCCTCAGCTAGGATTTTTTCCTTGGCAAAGCTTCCCGGTGGAAGAGACAAGAAAGCTTTTTTTTTTTTTTTTTTTTAAATCAAATATACTATTTTTTGTCAAAAGAACAGACTATGGAATGTAAGTAATAGGTCTGCTTTATCTTCCCAAGCATGCTTTGTATTCAGTTTAATCAGCGCTTCTGACCAACTGCTTCCCTGCGATGTATATTTCCAGATAGTAAAGGCTGCGAACCTTCTCATTTTTATTCTAGACCAGGATGTTTAAGGACTTCGTAATTCATCCTCCCAGTCCCAGCCAACAGATTTCAAAGTTTTACCTACGGAAAATATGGCTTAAAGAGGAACTCCAGGGAAAATAATGTAATAAAAAAAGTGCTTCATTTTTACAATAATTATGTATAAATGATTTAGTCAGTGTTTGCCCATTGTAAAATATTTTAAATCCCTGATTTATATTCTGACATTTATCACATGGTGACATTTTTACTGCTGGCAAGTGATGTAGCTGCTGCTTGCTGTTTTGGCAGTTGGAAACAGCTGTAAACAGCTATTTCCCACAATGCAACAGGGTTCACAGACAGGAAACTGCCAAGAGTAGTACTCAGAATTTCTTTGTGGGAGGGGTTTCACCACAATATCAGCCATACAGCGCCCCCTGATGGCCTGTTTGTGAAAAGGAATCGATTTCTCATGTAAAAGGACGTATCAGCTACTGATTGGGATAAAGTTCAATCCTTGGTCAGAGTTTCTCTTTAAAGGACCACTATTGCGAAAATTTGTGAAATGCACGCAGGGCCGGGCTGAGGCAGAGGCGAGAGAGGCTCCAGCCTAAGGGCGCAGTATAGGAGGGGGGCGCACAACTCACTCAGCTACCATTCCCCTATTGTGTTTGAAGCAGAGAGAAATAAGAAGAAGGGATACATGGCAGTGACTGCAAGCCAGATAACTAGAGATTAAGGTGTTGGGGGGGTTGGGAGCCCTGGTGCGCCTCTTAGTCTAATAGCAATCAGTGTGTGATGGATGGGGTGGGAGGAATGGGGGGAGGGGCGCACTTTGGTGTCTCAGCCCAGGTGCTGGAGGACCTTGCCCCGGCTCTGAATGCATTTGTATGATCTATATAAAATGTTCACTTGTTCCCAAGTAAAATGACCTATACATTGCTTTTCTTTTATGCTGCTGTCACTTACAGTAGGCAGTACAAAACTGACAGATCTGACAAGGTTTGAACTAGTCCATCTTCTCATGGGGGATTCTCAGGGGTACATGTTATTTAGGCACTGGGCAGTTGGACACAGTGCCAGTCAAATGACGGCTCTCCCTGCTGCCAGAAAACTCCCTGGCGGCATAAAATACTATTCCCCCTCAGAGTTGTCACAACTCGGAAGGGAGATGTAATTCGGGGTCTGGCGAGAGCTGGATCCCCGAATAACACGTACATGGGGTGCGCAGCATAACATCGCTACTATGACGGCGCCCTTCTCTGGGTGTCAAAATGAACTGCTTCGGGTTCTAGAGTTTTCTTCATACAGTACAGTCCCCAGTGTCCAGCACTGGCTTGAGCAACCGGCTAAAAAAGCACAGACCTTCCCCTCTAAATTCTTACCAAGCCTCCAGCGACGTCTGGCAGCCTTGCTGTACCTCCCAGCAGGTTCCTAATGGCTTTCCGGCATCCTCTGTGCATGCAAGTCAGCATGTCACATGACCCACATCGGGTCAGGTGACACGCCAGCTTCCATGCACAGCACCAGAAAGCCGGTAGGAGGTACTGGGAGGCAGGCAAAGACATCGCTGAAGGCTCGGTAAGTATTTGAAATGCCTCTAAAACCCCCAAAGTATAGAGCCCACCATCCATCAGGCATTCCGGTAAGTTGGGACTACTGGTTGTTTAATTTCCGGATAATGGGGACTCTGCTGTATTCAAAAGCACTCACTGAATGGCAGTTGCTTGGTTAAACAGCCAGAAAAGCAGGCAAGTGAGTAGGGAAGATGGCCGGCATCCTTATATAGGTCCTTTACAGTGAATGCGTTAGTAAGGATTATTAGAAATACTGAAAGTCCCCCATGAGGAGATGGAGTAGTCCAAAACCTGTCAGATTTGTACTGCCTACTGTAAGTGACAGCAACATAGGAGAAAAATAAATTACGGTGCTTTTTACTCTGTGAAAAATGTACTTCTTAAAAATATGTGTGTTAAATTTACCATTTTTCGTGATGATCATCCTTTACCTCGGTTGTGAAGAAAATCTTGTTTATTTAGCCTGGAATAAGCTGAAGCCAGTGTGAGGCCGCTATTGCCTCCTTTGCATGAATATTTAGATGTGAAGTTTTGTCTTGATGATCTGTGCCACAGTCCAGTGAACCCGGACATGGCAGCGGAGCAGCAGAACGACGATCTGAGATTATATCTGCTGTTTCACTTTATTACAGCACTGTTAAGAGCTAAATAAAACTAAGTGAGCGGCCCTGAATTCATCCAGAGGAGCATAAATCATACCGGGCTCATCACTGGATGAAATATCAGCCTATGGTTCCCGAGAAAAGAAGCACAAAATAGAGCATCTGAAACAGATTTGTCCTGGCATTACTGTCGCTAAGGATCCAGCGGGTATTAGGCTACGTTGGGGGTTGATGCAAATATGAAGCAAATGTTCAGATCGCAGATTCTGTTTGGTTATACCGATCAACCAGTCCACATATGCACCTGTTTAGCACCAGATTAACGCTAATTCTCCTTGGCCTAGGGTTCCTGCTGCCGAGAGCCCACCAGTGGCGTAGCTAAGGAGCTATGGACCCTAGTGCAAGTTTTACATTGAGCCCTCCCAAACACTTTATACATAGCAATAGATACGTTGCACCAAAAACCTGCTGCCAGGCTTCTTGCCTGGTCAATGACTATAGATCAGGCTTTATGCCCATATGACTGACCTATAGCCCAGCCCATAACACATGCACAAAACTCCTAATACAATTCTACAATACCCTGCAGGCAGATGTAGCATACAGATAGTATTCACCAAACAAAGCAGTATGAGTAATATAGGTACAGTATACTCAGATATATAGTCACCTGAGGCCTGTGGGTGGAGGCAGTCCAGATGATAGCCAGGTGGTGACAGGCAGGGATGGATAGGTTGTAGGCAGTTCAAACACTTTGCAGATAACGTGGTCAATCCAATCCGAAGTCAGTCCAGGCAGAGTTCATGGGGGAAACCTTTAAACAAGCAGGGGTTGATCCAGGCAGCAATCAGGGATATCCAGGAACAAGCAGAGTCGGCAACGGGTAATCCAATCAGAGAGCATGGTCAGGAACGGGCAGAAGTCGGCAACGGGTAATCCAATCAGAGAGCATGGTCAGGAACGGGCAGAAGTCGGCAACAGGAGATTGATCTGGAAATAAGCTTGGTCAAGATACAGACCAAGTCGGCACAAGATCAGCAGCTGTGAGCACAGTCTCAGCAACAAGCCCAGCAGAGGCTATCACAGGCAATGACAGAAGGCGCTCACTAAACTTAAAGAGAACCTGTACTGAGTAAAAATATTTAAAATAAACACATGAGGTAACTTCAAATGAACATTACATAGTTACCTTGCCATCAGTTCCTCTCAGAAGCTCACCATTTTCTTCTGACAATAATCCCTTCCAGTTCTGACAATATTTTTTCAGATCTGAAATATATCAGTTGCTGTCAGTTATAGCTGAGAGGAAAACGGATGTACCAGTTAATGTCCATGTTTCCCTATGGCTCAAGTGGGCGATGTTAAAGTTTAACTGTGTGCTGACCATAAAGCTGTTATGGGTAATGGCCATTTTCAAAATGGAGGACGGAAAATTCCCTTGATCACAGTGAACAAACAGGACGCGGGACAGGAGAAAGACACTGCGGAGTAGACTACATGGAAGGTAAATATGACTTGTGTATGCTTATTTTGACTTTTAATTTTCAGTTCAGCTTTTCTTTAAATACAAGGACCAACCAATCAGAAGCAACAGAACTTGAAAACAAAAAATAGATGATCAGCTGTGGCTCTGACTTCCGGGTCTTGGCAAGCCGCTGACGTTACTGGAGCGCAGGAGGCTGCGCAGCTCTCATCTCAGCTGATCAGCTGACACGCAATACACACACATGGTCACTATTTACATCGGCAGAGGGCGCACTGAGCGTGCGCACTCTGCCTGTCCAATGAGAGCTGCGCAGCCTCCTGTGCTCTAGTGACACCAGTGGCTTGCACCTGCCAAGGACAACCACAGTGTCATAGGTGCAAGAAGGGGATGGGGAACAGCTTGTTAATGATTACTACTATTCAAAGCATTTATAGAAGTGACCATTACCAGCACAGGACCAATACAGAGCTAATACTGTGGTTGAGGGAGGGCCCCTCTGGCCCAAGGTAGATAGCACCCTCTGCATCCCCTGTAGCTATACCACTGGAGCCCTCTGTGTACAGAGTGTGTGTAACCATTATGTAGGCACTGTTGGAGCCATTATAAATGAATCTATACGCTCTATAAAGCACTGCAAATCATGATAGTGCTACCTAAATACAAAAAAAAAGTAATGAGCTCATTGCAGTGGGGATAATTCCCAGGATCACCGAAAAGGATGAACTTTCACTAGTCCTGGAGTCTCTGAAGTCTCTCAAAAATCTTAAAATTATAAATATATGTAAACACATGTAAATAAGAATTATATTTCTTCCAGAGTAAAATGAGCCATAAATTACTTTTCTCCTATGTCGCTGTCACTTACAGTAAGTAGTAGAAATCTGACCGACAGGTTTTGGGCTAGTCTATCTCATCATGGGGTGTTCTTAGCATGGCCTTTATTCTTTATAAAGACATTCTCTGAAAAGGATTTATATAAAGATGCTAGCCAGCCTCCCTGCTCGCTGCACACTCTTTTGGCAGTTGGACAGAGCAACTGCCATTCACAAAGTGCTTTTGAAAATATAGAAAACTCTTAGAACATGCTATGAGGAGATGGGCTAGTCCAAAACCTGTCGGTTCTGTCATATTTCTACTACCTACTGTAAGTGACAGTAACATAGAAGAAAAGAACCATATTTGTTGGACTACAAGACGCTCCAGACTATGAGACGCACCTAGGTTTAGAGAAAAAAAACGGGAAAAAATATATGCTAAACCTGGTGCATCCATGGTGAAGGGGCATCTTGTGGATTATGCTCCTTTGTAACTCATGCCCCCTTATACCTCTTGTGTCTCCCTGTGTCCTCCTCTTTCCTCCTTGTGTCCTCCTCCATGCCCCTTTGTGTCCCCCTGTGTCCTCCTCTGCAGGAGCACAGTACAGCGACTCCCAGACATTGCTTGGGTTGGAGGTTTGCATTGGCAAGAACTCCCTTCATTTGTACTATAAGATGCAGTGGCTTTTTCCTCCACTTTTGGGGAAGAAAAAGTGAGTCTTATAGTCCAAAAAATACAGTAATTTATGACTCATTTTACTACGGAAGAAAACTTACTTCTTATCTGTGTATTTTACATATATTTTACATTTTGAGATTTTTGTGCCAGTGGTCCTTTAACATCTTGTACGAAGCTATTGCACAGGGCAGTCAGAAGTCATCCGGATGCCAGACTCCAGATAATTGTGTCTATGATTCCGTCCAGGCGCGGTTCAGGAAATGAGTCAGGCAATGGACAGTGCTATTTAGTGTCAGGAAATGTCTACCAGTGGCGACTGGCGAGAACAGCTGCTCCACCGCTATTCCCCTGGATCTTTCTGTGGCTTTTATCCCGCCTATCATGGAAAATCATTATTATTGATTTATAAACCGCCAACATCTTTTGCGGCGCTGTGCAGAGTGAGAATCAAACATGGGGTACATAATAATACAGGACACACAAACTAGGTACATAATACAGAATTGGGAGACAGTAATTGCTATTAGAATATTAGATTAGAGGAATACTGTGACCTGTACAGCGCAGCTATCGCCACTAGGACTATTTCAGTGACATAATAAGGAAAATGCACAAGGTCCACAAGGACTGTTTTACTCTCAGTGGGTCACTTTAATGGCATCTCTAGGCTGGCGCTGTCACTGTGATGCACAGCTTAAAGAGGAACTCCAGTGAAAATAATGTATTGAAAAACAGTGCTTAATTTTTACTGCTGGCAGGTGATGTCAGTGGAAGGAGATGCTGCTTTTTTGACAGCTGTTATTTCCCACAAGGCAACAAGGCTCCTACAGTGTGATGTCAGTACCTAGGTGCTGACATCACACTGTGTGAGGGGTTTCACCACAATATCAGCCGTATAGAGCCCCCTTATGATCTATTCGAGAAAATGTAAAGATTTCTCATGGGAAAGGGGATTTTAGCTTCTGATTGGCATAAAGTTCAATCCTTGGTTACACTTTCTCCTTAAAGTGGGATTATAGTCCTAAAACTGAAATTTCAGTAACTACTCTTAGGTCCGCTCTCTTCTCCTCTTCAGCATAGTAGTAGCAGTAGGGTACTGTACTGTGTTAGCCATCAGTAAAAGCAAGAAGTTGTGAATCAGGGTGGTACTATTTATTGGTTAACTTAGAAGACAGAGGCGCCAGGCTATGTACTGGACCGCATTGGTGATATGCTCCTATTTATTGCCTGAGGAAGTGGGATATACCCGCGAAACGCGTTGCACCTTGTTTGGAGTATGTAAATAAACTGATTTTTGCTTAAAACAGCAATTTATTGTGTCTGTTTTGGAGGGGTAAGTCCACCACTACCTACTTCATTTTATCCATTTTAAAGAAATATTGTTTTTACCCTGATGGCGCCTCTGTACTACTATTGCAGTTGTTTCCACCCCTGTTGGAGGGGAATTCTTCCTTTTTCCCGATCTACAGAGAGCGACTTCTTAATCCTGAGTGAGGACAGGTCTAATCTCCTCACCTGCCTTCATAGTGGTTACCTGGACGGTAACCCTTGTTTGTGAGTATAACCTACCTATACTTACCTTCCATAACCAATTTACAGTACATACTACACTATACTGGGCTCTCTGCGTCTTCCCTTATAAAGAAGCTTTCGGCTTTGAAGCCTTCTTCAGACTTTGTTCCTGTTTACAGGCTTATTAGCCCGAAAGCTTACTCATTTACTTCTAAGTTAGCCAATAAATGGTATTATCCTGATTTAAAACTTCCTGCTTCTCCTCTTCAGGGCTAGTTCACACTGGGCGCTTTGGTAGCGTTTTGCTGATCTCCAGCGATGAGCAAAAAACTGTTTTTTTCACTGAGCAGGAAAGCGATTTAGGAGTGATCGCTAATCATTGGCGATCACTACAATGTAAACACTACGATTGACTTGCATTAGCAGCAGCATTTTTCTGATCGCCAGTGATCAGCAAATCGCTGAAAAATTGCCCAGTGTCAACTAGCCACTGCAGCCACATGCTTTGCTGCATAGATAACATGCAGGAACACTTGGGAGACATACGGAGGTACAATAACAGGCAGTTGAACTGAAAAATAAAGGTCAGACAGCAGCAACAGATGGAGCGTTGGAGTAGGCCCATAAGAGAGGGGTGGAAGCAGGGCTGGAATAGGCCCCGGGCAAGATTAACCTATGGGGATTGAGGACCCCTCTCCTGAAACATATACACCCCACCAGGACCCCCAAGCTGGCTGCCACCCGACTGCCCTCTTACCCTTACTATGCTCCCCGGGGCCCCTGTACCATTTTTGTCAGCATATCATCTCACCTGTCCCACTGCTCCAGCAGTCTGTGCGCTGTCATCTTCATCCTCTCAGAGGTGCACCTGCTCAGTGGCCTGGTCCATGTTATTGCGTCATGGAGAAGAGGCAGCCAGCAGGGATGAAGATGGGGAGCACTTAACCCTTTGGAGTCAGGCTGCCTAACCCCCCTTAAGAACCAGGCCATTTTACATGCGGAAGGGGGGGGGGTGCATTTGGGGGGGTCAGGCAGCCGAATCCCCAGTATAGTTAGCTAGGCATGGTGTCCCCCTTGTAGCCAGGTGTCTCTCGTTGTACCAGCAGCCTTTACTCACCTCCCAAGCTCCAGTGATGAGCAGCTCTAGCCCCCTCCGGTCTGGCTGGCATTCCCGCTAGTACTGCCGCTAAGTTCCAGGTCACGGGCTCGCAGCTTGATGACGTCATCAAGCCGGGACCCGGCACTTACGTCAGAGCGAGCGGGGATGCCTGCCAGAGCAGAGGGGAGCGACCATCGCCGTGGGAACATCAGGTTCAAATCTTGCCTCTTTCTGTTCAGTAAGCCAGCAGCTATTCAGTAAGGAGTCCTTGGGCTAGACTTCCGAACACTGCTACCGCCTACTGAGCGCACCCTAGTGGCTGCAGCTCTGTCGATTTGGGTCCGCCAGGAGAAAAAGCGCAATATAAATGTTATTTGTCTCTTCTTGTCAGAGGAGGCAACAGTCATTATCACATACACTGAGGAAGTCAAATACTGGGCAAAGACTATCTGTGCCCAGCAGAAATGTAAAATGTTAATTATGAAAATTACAGACCACAAAAAGAGAACAGACATAATGATCACTCATTGTATCTGTGCATTCATTTAACTTATTAAGTACATTTTTGACCTAGTTTTGCTTTAAAGTCACAATTAAGGATTTCAGCTGAATGCAGCATACATTACTGCTCATCTCATGCCCCACATTACATTATGTTATGAATTTAGCATGTAAAACCCCACTCAAATCTTTTCTTAGAACTGTAGATCATCTCATAGTGGCACAGTTTGTTTTAATCTGTGTAGAAGCATTTTGATAAACCAACGTTAAGTAGATGACTTCTGAAGTAACTTACTAAAGGTTCTACTGTATAGAGCCACATTAATCCATGCCATGCACTGATGAAGACCAACCAGTCTGAAACAGTCTGTATGCATGTTGGATTTTTATGGCTGTACAATTAACAGCGGACACATCATTGCATTCCAGCGGATCTGGAGGTGTGTTTAGCTTCTAAGGACAACAATGGTTAATTTGCATATATTCAGCAGTGATGCATTGTGGGAGTCATCTTGGAGCTCACTCCAACCTGAATTGGTTTTTGCATGCCAAACTTTGCAGGGTCAAAAACTAATACCGCGAAACGGTTGCCCTGCGGGAATTAGTTCATGCTACATAGCACTATCCAGGAGCGCCACGGGGAGGCTTCCCAATGCCCCCATACAACCGGGGGGGCTGCGGGGCCCCAGGCTCTCTCACTGCCTAGGGACCACAGCGACACCCCGGAGGGGGAGGCTGGGTGGCGCAGACACCCACCCCAAGCGTGGCCAGCGCCGGGGAGGGCCATCCACACCCACCTCCCAAAATTAAAAACAGGCACTTACCTTAACGTCCATTGTGTTCTGCTACTGCGCATTAACTTGGGGGCACTGCATGGGAAAGGAATGAAGTATGGGTCACCCCAAGCTTGGGGCTCAGGGCTGGCTCACACACAACACTCCAGAAGGGGGGGGGGGGACAGGCACAGACAGCCCACTCCAGGGCTCACACCACCTAGAGCAAGCCATCCACCTCCTGCCTCCAAAGGACAGAAACTGCAAAATGCTAACCACAAGAAAATGTATGCGTGCTCAACACCAAGCTTAACCCTTACAAGTCTGGCTGTGCAAATCTGGCTAAATTGGCTTATCATGAGGCATTGCTCATGCAAAAATGCATTTGCTTTCGCATGCCAAACTTTGCAGGGTCAAAAACTAATACCGCAAAGCGGTTGCCCTGCGGGAATTAGTTCATGCTAACAACAGAAACAAACATGCAGCTAATCTTGTCAGAAACACCAGATCTGCATATGCTTGTTCAGGGTCTATGGCTGAAAGAATGAGAGGTCAGCCAGGAGGTCAGCCAGGTATTGCTTACAGCTGTCCGGAACACAGAACTTCATCTCTGCTCTAAGATACCCAGTAGCATAAAAACCTTTAAAGAAAAACATTTCTTTGTTACAGTTGATACAAATCCTGCAATAAATCTGCAGTGTGTCTACTTCCTGCTTTCATGGGCACAGACATATTGTTAACATCCTGTGCTTTCAAATTAGCCTCTCTCCCACGGCAGTCAGGTGACACAGTTGAGGGATCATATTACAATCTGTGATTAGTCACAGATGAGGGGGAATTAGACAGGCTAAACGCTCTAAATATATACAGAGTGCATTTCTCTCTGTTTTCCTTCTGTCCTGTGCAAGAGTTCAGGTCTACTTTAAAAAGGAAATAAATATGGCATCCTCCATATCACTTTCACCTCGGGTTCACTTTAAATCTGCTTAAAGGCCTTCCCTGCAGCCATTTATAAGCCAGGTGCTGATTGGTCTGAGCCTCCAACCATTTTCCACTCTCTAGTGATGTCATCTTAAACTTTGTTTTATTTTTACTATGTAAATTCAAGTCTCCTTTAACTTGTAATGGAAATATCAGGCAACAGATCTGAGATATAATTTCTTGTCTGGCGTCTTCTTCAGTCCAGTATTTATCTCAGTGACTCCATTTTGTGCTCCGGTTTCTATGATGACAAATGCCCACGTTTGTATGCCCACATTGTTGTATCTCCCGTAACCACTTGTGTCTGGTTTTCCTCCTCCATGCTTCGCGAGACCTCCATTTTCCTGTCAGTCACCATAAACATTTATTCAGCTCTCCCACACTCGGTTGCTCTTGTCTCACACATCCGTCCATTTTTTCCCCTCACGCGCCCCCTTCATCTCCCTCACGCATTTAATCTTCCCCGCTCTTCCCTCGTTGGGCTGATAAAACTGTGTTTTCATTCTCCTGTCAAGCATGAAATCGCGGCATAACCCGGCGGAAAAGAACAGATTGTAGAATTAATTTTCAGATGGGGATTTTCGTAGGCGCTCTGCTCCCTGTCAGGCCGGCACTCTCGGCACACTCAATCCTCCTTCCCGTTAATTAGCCAGGATCCCCGGCGATAGGCACCTTCCCCGGCTGGAGGTAATTGTGACAGAGCCACCCGTGCGTGTAATGACTGCCTGTCGCTTCGCACAGAGAAAAATATTTCACGTGGAACTAAATCCCCCCAAAATGTGGCGAACGCTCAATTTAAAGCTCAATGTCAGGTATTGATTCATTTTCTGACGTGACGATAACTGAAGCGAACCGTCTCCGAGAAGGCTGATGCTTGATACACGTGAAAAGGAAATTCTGAGAAGACCTTCTATGTTCTGAGAGGACCTTCTATGTTCTGAGAGGACCTTCTATTGATTGGCTGTGTTTACCAGGGCTATCTTAAAGAGGAACAGTCATGAATTGACAATTGCGGTAATTAATCTCCACTCTTAAAGTCATTGGGAATAGTACAAAAAAAATAAATAAACCAGATACTTACCTAATTCCCTCTCCTCTCCTGGTCCCCTCCATTAAGCACTCTCCTCTCCTGGTCCCCTCCATTAAGCGCTCTCCTCTCCTGGTCCCCTCCATTAAGCGCTGCCTCCCCCGTTTGAATCCCCTGCTTCAGGGGACTTCAGAAGTCTTCGGGAGCCGAGTGCTCCTGAAGACAGGCGGCTCCATACTGCGCATGCGCGAGTGTGCAAGAGAGAGCTCTCACTGGTACGCAGTATTAAGGGGCTCCTGAAGCACTTGGGCTCCTGAAGACTTCCAAAGTGGCAGAGAAAGCAGTATTTGACCAAATTGGTGAATAATGCTACCAGGGGCGCCAGAACTGCAACAGGGACCGAGAGATGAGCAGGAAGGCTCTATAGGACCCAGAGCCTTCCCTCTCCTTAGGTAAGTATCTGGCTAGATGTCACCACCACCAGTGATACATTTCATAATGTAAATCAGGGAGAGAAAAGATTTTACACTGGGCAAACACTGACTAAATCTGTAAATAAATATTGTAAAAAATAAGAAAGTGTTTTCGTTATGTTATTTTCACTGCAGTTCCTCGTTAAACTGTTATTTGGGTGCTTTCTTCTGCTTTGGCTTCTCGGCAGAAAAGTCATGGTTAAAGTTAAGTTCTGGACTCAGGCCAAGCCTGAGTAACACCCACCCACTCACACACTTTATTCCCTCTGCTGTTTAGTTGTTAATCTGAAAGGTTGAAAATGAGGTCATGTGCCCACTCTAATATAGCAATTTTGGCCTGTGTTCCCTCTAGCCAGCTCAGTCACCTATAGTCATCTCCAGTGTAGGTGCTCCACACACAGTATGCGTACACCCAGGAGCAGGGACGGATTTAGGCCTAGGCCGCCTAGGCCATGGCCTAGGGCACCACAGGAGCAAGGGCACCAAAGCAGCAGACTAAACTGGTGCAGCATTTGCAAGCTTGCAAATGCTGCAATGCAGGGAGATCAGGTGAGCGCCTGACCGTCAGACTCTGCTGCTAGCCACCTGTGCAGCAGCCACCTTGCTCTCTGTGCACGTTTGCATTGTGGCCAGGCGGCTATGGACTTGGGCAGCATTGGAGACAGAGGGGAAGGGGAAGCTTCTGCAATGGAGACGAGCAGAGAAGTGAGTGACACTGATGGCTGCTGCAGCTTGGCGGTGAGCTGTACTGAAAGGTTGAGAGTGGGAAAGGGAGGGATTAAGGGAGTCATCAGGCTACCTATAATGGAGGGGGAGAGGAAGGGGTCATCAGGCTACCTATACTAGAGGGAAGGGGGAGGGGTCATCTCGCTACCTATACTGAAGTGGGGAGGCTGGTGACATTGGCCTTGGATGGTAAAGAGTACAAATTCGTCCCTGCCCAGGAGATATTTTAGTAGGGCCCACGGGGTACTCTATCCTGTTATAGTCAATTTGTTTTAATACATTTCCAGATGTATTCTAGGGGATGGAAGGTCTCATTTACCAAGAAAGGTTGGAAAAACAGTTTTTTTTTTAGCTTGGATAAAAGACGGCTAAGGGGTGACCTGATTAACATGTATAAATACATCAGAGGGCAATACAAAAAACAGATACGCCTTTTGTCATTGTACAAAGGACAAGAGGACACGGTCTGCATATAGAGGAAACAATGTTTTGCCATCTACTTAGGAAACAGCATCTCCTTCCACTGACATCACCTGCCAGCTGTAAAAATGTCACCATGTGATAAATGTCAGAATGTAAATCAGGGAGAGGAAAGATTTTGCAATGGGCAAACACTGACTAAATCATTTATACATAATTATTGTAAAAATGAAGCACTTTTTTATAACATTATTTTCACTGGAGTTCCTCTTTAAAAGAAAAAGACTAAGCTCCAGCCAATATGCCTTCCTGTAGACAGGAAGAGACAGAACAGTACAGCATTTTTTTGTGGTAGAGGCCTCATTTCACACAAAAAGGTAACATCTGAATATTCTAGTTACTAAGCTTCCAGTATTACATGGTGTTTGTGGATTATGAGATATGTTTAAGAAATGCATATTCCGTTTTTAATAATCCAAAAGGAGTGATTATGTGACTGCCTTCTTTTGGCTCCAGACCCCGAGGCAAAAATACAGTACCCTGTTAGTCTTGGCCACGCCTCCTCCCATAAGGCTTTGCAAGAATGCAGATTCTCAGTATCGAATTTAGCAATCCCCCAATACTTAGTCTGAAGAAGGCTTATAGGACTAAAAAGCTTACTCTTTTTCTTCTTCTTTTTTTTTTTTTTCAATAATGTTTTATTAATTTGAATTCCGTATACATTGTCCAAAGATACACAGACACTTCTAATCCAGTACATCATATAGTGTGGCTACTGTATTAAAAAGAACAATGCTAAAAAAATCCAAACTTTTCTCCCTCACCTCTCGATCCCTACACCCCATAGAAGAACCCTCCTCCCCCCACAATCAGTGTAAAACAGATATTTTCCAAGATGGAAAAACATTACATGACCTGCAGACGTCATTACATGACCTGCAGACGTCCTTCCATAAGCATACCAGCTGGTGTATTTTAATGGGCCTACTATTTGCCTTATTTCCGTGTTTGTATAAGTGGCAGTGATACATTTCTTCCATGTTGTAAAAATCCTTTTAGTTGATCTTTCCTCATGTAGCATTGTCTCTTGTCTCCCGTATCTAACATATGGACCACTCTTTTTCTGTAAAGTTAGCCAGTAAATGGTGTCATCCTAATTCAAATCTTCCTGCTCCAGCTAATGGCTAGCGAGGTACAAGGTGCCTCCTCCCACCACAAATAAATTAAAAGGCATGAAACTTCTAATCCTAATAATTGTCTGAAAGACAAGGAAGTCAATAACGACTTTTGTGTATTAAATACATACAATCCCTTACTTACAAACAACTCGATTTGCAACATTTCCGAGATACAAACAAAGTTGTCTTTATGTACAAAATGTACAATACTGGTGGGAAAGGGGGCACTACCAGGGAATACTGCGGGGGATGGTGGGACCACTAGACCACCAGAGAATATTATGGGTAGATGAAGGACCACTAGACTACCAGGGATAGCTGTATGGGGATGGGAGCTTCCTTGACCACCAGGGAATATTTTTGGTGATGTGGGACCATCAAACCACCAAGGAAAGCTATATGGGCAGGACGGTGGCGTAGTGGTTAGCGCTTTCGCCTTGCAGCCCTGGGTCCACAGTTCGAGTCCCAGCCAGCTCAACATCTGCATGGAGTTTGTATGTTCTCCCCATGTTAGCATGGGTTTCCTCCAGGCACTAAGGTTTCCTCCCACATCCCAAAAACATACAGATAAGTTAATTGGCTTCCCCCTAAATTGGCCCTAGACTATGATGCATACACTACACGATACATACCTAGACATATGACTATGCTAGGGACTAGATTGTGAACCCCTCTGAGGGACAGTTAGTGACAAGACAATATACTCTGTACAGAGCTGCATAATATGTCGGTGCTATATAAATACTTAAGTAAGTAAATAAATAAATAGGGATGAGGGACCACTAGACAACCAGGAAATATTGTTGGGGATGAGGGGACCACTAGACTACCTGGAAAACTATGAGGGGACTTCTAGACCACCACCAGGGAATACTGTAGGGGGGCTGGGGGCCCCCTACAGTATTCCCTGGTGGTGGTCTAGAGGTCCACCCATAGTATTCCAGGTGGTGGTCTGGTGGTCCCCCTGAGATGTTCCCCCATATGCAGAGTTTTTGTGAAACGCCAGGATTTACAATAGAGACTCACCTCCTTCAGGCTCCAGCCACTAGAGGTTCCACCTGTCTTCTTCAGCGCTGCTCAATCTCTACACCCAGATACTGGATGTTTTTCTGACATATTTTTTTCAATTTGCAGCAAGCCAGGAGTTGTTAGAACTGATGGTAGGCTTAAATTGCACTACCATGGCAGTATGTAGTGAGACTTCCTAAAAGCTCCCTGCTTCCAGCACCTGTAGTCTTTCAGTTTCCTTAGGGCCCTCCGGGTCCCCTTCATTGTGCCACTGCCCCCTCTGATAGAGGAACTCCAGTCACAACTACTGTGCATATGTGTTGTGCTCCCATTGCCGGGAGTGCTCTGCACATGCACGATGCAATTCTTTCGAGAACTCTTTACTGGAGTTCCATTCGTAGATCTTTTGGAAGGAGTAACAGCACAATAGAGGGGATCTGGAGGACACCAAAGGACCTGAAAGACTACGGGGGCAGGAAGAAGCCCCAAGTAAGTATAAATCTACTTTTTTCCTCCAATTCAGGGGTGCTTTAAAAACCCGCACGGCCGCGGGAGGTTTTTTTCACTCAAATGTTTTTTTTATCATGAAGCTAGCCTGTCGCTAGCTACATGATTCCCTCCTTGCTCCCTCCCTCCCACCCTTCCGATCGCCGCCGGCGATCATGCTTATCAGGAAATCCCGTTCTGAACGGGATTTCCTTCAGGGCTTCCCCCGTCGCCATGGCGATGAATGGAGTGACGTCATCGACGTCATCGATGTCGTGATGTCACAGGGAGTCCCGATCCACCCCATAGCGCAGCCTGGCGGTAATTGACCAGGCTGCGCAAGGGGTCTGCGGGGGGGCCCTCTTTCGCGGCGGGTAGCGGCGGATTGGCCGCGAACGGCGGCGATCGAAACAAACACGCAGCTAGCAAAGTGCTAGCTGCGTGTTTGAAGAAAAAAAATAGTGCAAATCGGCCCATGAGTGCCGGAGCTGTGCACAGCGGAATTACTGGACGAGCTCAGTTCGTCCAGAACGCTAGGGAGGTTAATTAACCAAGCAAAAATATTTTTACATAAATCCTTGCAATACATGGAGTCAAACTGAATACGCTAAGCTTTTCTCAATTTTCCCACTTGATGAGCGATTGCTATAGGGCCACCTTCCTATCAGAGGTAAAGCACAAAAAAGGAATTGCTACGTGACTAAATTGTGACAGCGTCTGATTGAGGAAGATAATGACTCAATCAAGTGACTGCAAAATCAATCAGGTAGCAGCTTTCAATTTAACTTATGTGATCCAAACAAAGCAATCAATCTCTCTGGATTGAAACAGCACAATTGAGCGATTAAAGATCGCCTGTGTGGTCCTGGGGTCAGTTATCCAGTTACATTAGGCAATTGCTGATGGATAGGGCAGCAGCAGCTGAATGCAGACCCTCTCAACCTCCCCAGACCTCTCCACACCTGACCCTTCTGAGGGGGCAAAGGTCATCACACACATGAGAGTTTCCCTGGTGAATTCCCTGAGATGAGACGTCGTCATGGAGGCGAGGTTTAGTCAAAGCTGTTAGGAGATAAATAAAATCAGAGGAAGCGGAGGCCTTCAGAAGGCGTTAGCCTAGAAAAGTATGCAAATAGGAATGAAATAATATTGACGCGTCTGTGTGGAAGGATTGCTTCTTTCTGCCTCTTTGCTGAGCGACAGATAATGCGGCAGATGGCTCCTGTTTTCCGCTAGAGCAGGCGTTGAGGAATAACGTGTGTGCTCTGTGCTGCGACGGCGGCAGTGAAGGGGTTACTGCACAATCCCGTGTGCGCAGCTGTGTGAAATTATCTGAGAAGCTTGGCTGCCTGTGTTGAGGTTCAGTGTCCCTGAGATAAAGGCAGGAGCGCCGGAAGAGTGGTGACACCGTCATGCCGCCGCAGCAGCTGCTGGCGTGTTATGTAATTGACACCGGCAAAGCCTGAATGGTGCTGTGAGGAGCAGCCAGCAGCCTGTAGCCTGCAGCGCCGTGTGCCGCTGATGTAAGGTCATACCTGAGGCCGGGGGAAGATTCCCTGGCAGCGCTTATCACATGACCGGCACAAAGGCCTTTCCCACCATAAATCCAAACTTTTGTCAGAACTTTTCTGTGTTTTTGTAGGTGTAAGTTAAAGTGGAATCGGCAGCCATAAAATCAAATTCCATTTACCCACTACTATGTTTATTATGCAGCCTACAATCTGACCCAGCATTGCAAGCACTCCAATATAATCCTAACTTTCTGCTGTAATAAATCTTAACTCAGTAAGTCTGGCTCTATTCTGGTACATTGCCAGGGAGAGGGCATCTTGTTATCTCCGCTCCCACATTCCTGCTCCTCACTGATTGGCTGAGGGCAGTTCAGTGTGACACAAGGCTGAGAAGGGAAATATACCTCCCTCCCCTCTGCAGAAGCTGCTGAAATACGATCTATGCTATCCTCACATATGTTTATAAAGCAAGCTAGATATGACTGAGAGTGCACTTTCTAGGAGAAAAAAAAAGAGTAAGGGGGAAATGACATCAGGATTGGCTTCAGCCAGAGGCAGTAAACATAGAAAATGCCTGAAACATTTTTCTCTTTATTTACTATGTAAAATTAACTGAAATCAAAACGTGGAAGGTACAATACATACTGTATGTTATGTAAGTAGAACAAGAATTTATCTACTTATACAGTATACAGTATGTGTTTGTTTTCCTGGGATAGTATGGCTGTTAAAGCAGTAAATCGGTACTGAAAAAAAAGAGAAAAAGTAAATATGTCACGTCAGTAGCGGGGTTGGCTCTGGATAGCCCAGAGGCGTCTCAATCCATCCACAGGCTGGGATTGATTGGTAAGCCTTGCTTTTGTGCTATTGCGCAGGCATGGCCATACTCGCACATACTCAATATGGCCTCGCTTGTATATGGAGGGGAGTTTGGGCGTAAAGAGGAAGAGAGTTCCAGCCAGGGGCAGTGGGGTCGCGGAGGACATTGGAATAGGCTTTCCTCTATTTAGGTAAGTATCTATTTTTTGTTGTTGTTGAAGTTACATGTACACTTTAAATCACCTTTCAAATATGCACATCATCTCTTATTGTAAAAAGAGCACATCTTGGGCTTGATTCACTAACATAAATAGCGGGAGTAACCTGCTTCTACTTTCGCTATTTAACACTGAGTACCTTAATGCACGCTATGCGCGCTATTGGCAGCATAGCGTGCATTATTCCCTGTAGTCAGAATAATGCACGCTATGCCCAGCATAGCGAGCGTTTGTAGCAACGCTGTTTTAATTATCAGTAATGTTGTTTTAATTATCAGTAACGGGCACTCTATCAAGTGATGTCAAATGACAGGCAGTCTATTGGGCTCTGTTGCCATTGCTTAGGGGTGGTACCCCAGGGTTGCAGGCTTTGGGTTTCCTGGTTAATACCAGCCAGTATGGGGTACAATGGGTTAAAGGTGTTTGGGATGGGGAACCCACATGGTTCATTTTTTATGTGTCACCCTAATTCAGGTATCTCACTAATATTAAAAATGTGAAAGTTTGGATGTTTGTTACTCAGTCACACAACAATGGCTGAATGGATTTGAGTGAAATTTGGCACACATAGTACATTACCTGGAATAACATACTGTATAGGATACGTTTTATCCCCATAACCAAAAGGTGGGTGAAGACAAATACAATTTTCACAGGGAAAATGTAAACAGCAGCTATTCTTACACTGCTAATGGCAGGGCTCTCAAACTGTGCACAGTTGGTCACTGGGTGACTGGGATTAATATTCAGGAAAGTGGGTGGAGCCTACAAAAGCCAAACAATATTCACCTATTGATTTGCAAGGGCAATATTTAATTGCTGCCATTCTTGCACTGTTAATGGCACAAGCCTCAAACCTGGTACAGTTGGTCATTGGGTGACCGGGGTTCAGAAAAGGGAGTGGAGCCACAGCCAATCAGATTTGTCGCATTTCAATGCAAATGATTGATGCCAAAGACCGCAAAGCTCACAAGGTAGGTCATTGAGTAATTGTGCGTTAGGGTTATAAAAAGTGGGCGGATTGAATCATAGGGATAATGATCTTGAACTACACTCTGCCGATTACCACCCCACTCCATGGATTTTCCTGCCAACGTTTGGATGGCAATTTTCTCAACAACGATGTTTTTTTTTATTGGGACATTTCCCCTTAGGTGCCCCTGATATACACAGCGAATTTGGTGATGAATTGGAGTTTTAGGGATAAATTCTCAATTTTTCAGTTCCATCTTGAAAAGCTAAATTCCGATTCAGAATCCTTGCCTTGTAAGGGTTTTTCACCTTCCTCCAGATCAGCAGGGATATGTGAGGGTGCAGGCTAGTGCTGTACCTTATTTATTGGTTGAACGTGATGGATGTACAGTGGTGTGAAAAACGATTTGCCCCCTTCCGGATTTCTTATTCTTTTGCATGTTTGTCACACTTAAATGTTTCTGCTCATCAAAAACTGTTAACTATTAGTCAAAGATAACATAATTGAACACAAAATGCAGTTTTAAATGATGGTTTTTATTATTTAGTGAGAAAAATAACTCAAAGCCTACATGGCCCTGTGTGAAAAAGAAATTGCCCCCTGAACCTAATAACTGGTTGGGCCACCCTTAGCAGCAGTAACTGCAATCAAGCGTTTGCGATAACTTGCAACGAGTCTTTTATAGCGCTCTGGAGGAATTTTGGCCCACTCATCTTTGCAGAATTGTTGTAATTCAGCCTTATTTGAAGGTTTTCTAGCATGAACCGCCTTTTTAAGGTCATGGCACAACATCTCAATAGGATTCAGGTCAGGACTTTGACTAGGCCACTCCAAAGTCTTCATTTTGTTTTTCTTCAGCCATTCAGAGGTGGATTTGCTGGTGTGTTTTGCATCATTGTCCTGCTGCAGCACCCAAGATCGCTTCAGCTTGAGTTGACGAACAGATGGCCGGACATTCTCCTTCAGGATTTTTTGGTAGACAGTAGAATTCATGGTTCCATTTATCAAAGCAAGCCTTCCAGGTCCTGAAGCAGCAAAACAATTGCAGACCATCACACTACCACCACCATATTTTACTGTTGGTATGATGTTCTTTTGCTGAAATGCTGTGTTACTTCTACACTAGCTGTAACGGGACACGCACCTTCCAAAAAGTTTAACTTTTGTCTCGTCGGTCCACAAGGAATTTTCCCAAAAGTCTTGCCAATCATTGAGATGTTTTTTAGCACAATTGACACGAGCCTTAATGTTCTTTTTGCTTAAAAGTGGTTTGCGCCTTGGATATCTGCCATGCAGACCATTTTTGCCCAGTCTCTTTCTTATGGTGGAGTCGTGAAAAATGTCCTTAATTGAGGCAAGTGAGGCCTGCAGTTCTTTAGATGTTGTCCTGGGGTCTTTTGTGGCCTCTCGGATGAGTTTTCTCTGCGCTCTTGGGGTAATTTTGGTCGGCCAGCCACTCCTGGGAAGGTTCATCACTGTTCCATGTTTTTGTCATTTGTGGATAATGGCTCTCACTGTGGTTTACTGGAGTCCCAAAGCTTTAGAAATGGCTTTATAACCTTTACCAGACTGATAGATCTCAATTGCAGTACTTTGTTCTCATTTGTTCCTGAATTTCTTTGGATCTTGGCATGATGTCTAGCTTTTGAGGTGCTTTTGGTCTACTTCTCTGTGTCAGATAGCTCCTATTTAAGTGATTTCTTGATTGAAACAGGTGTGGCAGTAATCAGGCCTGGGGGTGACTACAGAAATTGAACTCAGGTGTGATAAACCACAGTTAAGTTATTTTTTAACAAGGGGGGGCAAACACTTTTTCACACAGGGCCATGTAGATTTGGAGGTTTTTTTTTCTCACTAAATAATAAAAACCATCATTTAAAACTGCATTTTGTGTTCAATTATGTTATCTCTGACTAATAGTTAATGGTTTTTGATGAGCAGAAACATTTAAGTGTGACAGACATGCAAAAGAATAAGAAATCAGGAAGGGGGCAAATAGTTTTTCACACCACTGTATGTCTCTTTTCAACCCAAATAACTGTGTAACTATGTAATCTGCTGAGTTAGAATTCCATGACCACCTCTATGCGGAAAGAGACATTTCAGTGACATTATGTACTGGTAAATGGCAAAATGACTTGTGCAGCATGCATTATAATTTTAGTACTTATTTTTAACAAAAGTAGAACTCTTAGAAACATTATGTAAATCGCAAAATTACTTGTGCAGCACCGATTATGTTTTTGGCAATGTTTTTTTTTATTTTTTTTATTTTTTTACAGAAATACAATTTTCCCCTCAAAAGCCCCTTCAAACCAGAAATCTCACCTGACTGCTGAGTGGTGGACAAGTCAATGAAGCAAAATGCTCCAGGCACTTGAGGGATTTAGAAATGTTTTATGAGCTATATTTTTCATTATAACAATTTAAAGACAATCCCCTACTCAAAAAACACGCGATTAGGCCTGGATTTACATCACAGGAGCCTATAGGCACAGATGACCTGGCACCCTAGACTTTGCCCTCCATAAACCTACAAACCCCTACCAAACTGCACCGCAAGTGTGCTGGCTGGCCCAGCTGTCACTTCTCTTCTTCCCTTGCCTGTCAAAGGTAGCTACAGGTGCCCCTTAAAGTGAATCCGAGATGAACTTTTAATCGTTGCATAATTGTGTTCCTTTCCTATTGTTTATAGGGCATTCCTCAAGCCAAATACTTTTTTGTTTTTGTTTTACTACTCTAATTCCCTATAAACTAAACAAGCCATGCCCACAGGTTTTCAGAGAGCCAAGGCACTTTCAGACAGTAGCAAGGGCTCATGGGAGCTCAGTCTGGGCAGGAGGAGGGGGAGGTATTACTAGCCAGAGATTTTAGAGGCAGAGGGGAGGAGGGAGGAGGAGGGGGATTAGGTTTTTTTGCTCAAGATGCAGATAAGCCTGCCTCTGTGTAATGTTTACAAACAATATGGCTGCTGTCATTGTATCACAGGAAGAAATAATCATTTTCTATTAAAGCTGTTTGCAGCTAGATTTGCTGTGTAAACTATCTAAACTTTATATAAGATATATAGACAAGTTACTTGTTATAGTTAGTTTTTCATCTCGGATCCGCTTTAATACTGAAGGTACCTCTGGCTACCCGATGCTAAGTGGTCCCTGATTGAAGAGAGATCTTGTCAGTGTAATGCAGAGAGCAGGGTGAGTAACCTCTTATTTACACTCTCATCAGGACACTGAAGGTGCAGAATGAGCCGCCTTTCCATCATCAGGCGCCTATAGGCACATTCCTATGGTGCCTTATGGTAAATCCGGCCCTGCACTCGATACTTGTTACATTTTATACAAACAAGCAAGGTTGTGTCCCTGTACAAAATACACAGTAGTGTATACAGTGGCCTCAATTCACTAAGCATTACCACACTTGGTAATGCAGAAAACAGATGATTTTACCGATCACCTTGCCAAATGCCAATTCACTAAACCTATTACTGCACTGAAAAGTAAAATTATTGACTTGTGAGGTAAATTACTGACTTGTGCAGTAAATACCTCAAGAAATGTCAAGAAATTGCAATTTATAAATATTAAAGGATTTGGTAATTCAAGTAAAAGTGTTCGGTATTTATATCCGCTCTGACTTACAATGAGGTTGATTAATTGCTACAGCAATGCAGCTTAATCACAGCAGAGAGTGTTATAATTCCCTGTGCACGCTATGCAGCCACAACGTGCGCAGTCAATTACGTTTGGCTCAAATAGTTTAAAGAGCATTTTGTTATACCTAATGAGCGCTCCACTGAAGTCACCCAGAGCCCGACGGGTCCAGTAGCTTCAAAGTACGATATTCCTGCACTTTGATTGGCCCAATAGTCTGACTGTCACTTGTAACCATGAGGGCAGGGGGAATTCCCTCACAGTGCATCTGTTAACCCTGTGTGTGATAAAGCTCTGAGCAGCTGCCTGTCTCTGACTGAGCTGTCTGCAGAGAGCAGAGGAAATGTAACTTGTTATAAACATTTGTAATTGTCTGTGACACCACAGCTTTTTATACATTTTTTTTTTTTGCTTTCACCCTTTTGAGAATGATTTGTCCCAATAGAGCTAAATCCTACACACAATGAATTAAAGCTTTTGCCTCTGATATTTAACATGTAAAGTAGGACCATTTTTACACATCTACTTAGACAATAGACATTATTTGTACATTGTCATTTTAGAACACTTGGTTTGATAGTGTTCCTTTAACACAGGACTCAAGTTACAAAGTAATTCAACTTACAATCAACCCCTTGGAACAGGACCTGTTTGTAAGTATGGGACCCCCTGTAGCAGAAATAGTAAAGAACTTTAGTGAGGTGTTTTATTTACAATTTTTGTACTGTCAGTTCAACCTTTATGAAAATGACGCAAATTTAAATCTCCATCTATTCATATTTATGAACTCACAGGAGTCTTAAATTGTGTTTACAATTATTTGTTTCATTATCTTGATAATTAATCACCCCAGTACCATAGGACTCAGCGGCCCATATGCAATTAACTTTTTCTCCCTAGTTTTCTCCTAGGAGAGACGTTTTCATCTTCTGTGTAAAATAATTTTTCAGCACTTTGTAGTTGAAAAAGTACCAAAAAGTAGGTGAAAAAGTCCTACTGAAATTATTTTGCGTACCAGTATGTTCCTGTTTTCTGGTGACTTAAATGACATTTTATTGGCAAGGTGGAGAAAACTTAGGAGAAAAAGTTAATTGTATATGGGCCAGTAATATTATTATTTATATAGCACCGACATATTACGCAGCGCTGTACAGAGTATATAGTCTTGTCACTGAACTGTCCTTCAGAGGGGCTCACAATCTAGTCCTTACCATAGTCATATGTGTATGTATGTATCGTGTAGTGTAGGTATCATAGCCTATGGCCAATTTTAGGGTGAAGCCAATTAACTTATCTGTATATTTTGGGGATGTGTGAGGAAACCGGAGTGCCTGGAGGAAACCCACACAGACACGGGGAGAGCATACATGTGCAGATAGTGCCCAGCCGGGAACGGAACAGGGTACCCAGCAGTGCAAGGTGAGAGTGCTAACCACTACGCCACTGTGCCGATTTCAGAAATTACTACGCAAAGTCTGCTATATGCATTTTATGGAAATGCTATTTTAGTTCAGCATGTAATTTTTAATGCATAGTAGTAGCAGTAAAGTATTATACCGTGTTAGCCATCAGTAAAATCAAGAAGTTTTGAATCAGGATGATACCATTAATTGGCTAACTAACGAGCCAATAGCTGCTTATTTCCATGCAGCGTGTTAGTTCTGAGCCCTGTCTGCAGAACCTGCCCTGCTTGTTTTTTCTCTCTCTTGCTTCTACCCTCAGATTCCTTCTCCAGCTGCTGCAGCTGAGTAAGACTTTGAGTACCAACCGTATTAGTGTTCTGTTAGCATACATTGATGCATATGATAGTACTTTTGCATCACTTAGCAAATTGTACGTTGTACAATAAATACATTGGAAGAACCTATCTGGCTTGAGGTAGGCAGCATCCTGTTGCTCCTTCTTGCCAGTAATAAGGTCCCTTCCCCAGCATGTGATATATTCCACAGAAAATATATTAAAAACACAAGACTGAACTAGAGATGGCCCGAACCTCCGATTTTCGGTTCGCGAACTTCCACGAAAGGTTCGGTTCGCGTGAACTTTCGCGAACCGCAATAGACTTCAATGGGGAGGCGAACTTTGAAAAATAGAAACACGTATGCTGGCCACAAAAGTGATGGAAAAAATGTTTCAAGGGGTCTAACACCTGGAGGGGGGCATGGCGGAGTGGGATACACGTCAAAAGTCCCGGGGAAAAATCTGGATTTGACGCAAACCAGCGTTTTTAGGGCAGAAATCACATTGAATGCTAAATTGCAGGCCTAAAGTGCTTTAAAAGATCTTGCATGTGTATACATCAATTAGGGAGTGTAATTAGAGAACTGCTTCACACTGATACACCGAACGCACTGTGTAACGCACCGCAAACAGCTGTTTGCGTAGTGACGGCCATGCTGGCCTGGTGCGCACCATGGCGAGAGTGCAGGCTTAGCGGTTTTCAAACCCATATGGTCGCCGGGCTGTGGTAGCTCAATGACAGAACAAAAGTGACTGTCCAGCTGATCAAATTTGGTCTGTCCACAATGAAGCAACGACCTTATTATCTTCTTGTATGTAGGTACGCATAGGTAGGTGTCTCAGTATAGGTAGATGGCATAGGTAGGTGCCCCAGTAGTTAGCTAGGCATAGGTAGGAGTTCCAATATAGGTAGGTAGGCATAGGTAGGTGTCCCAGTATAGGTAGATAGGCATAGGTAGGTGTCCCAGTATATGTAGATAGGCATTGGTAGGTGCCCCAGTAGTTATCTAGGCATAGGTAGGCGTCCCAGTATAGGTAGGTAGGCATAGGTAGGTGTCCCAGTATATGTAGATAGGCATAGGTAGGTGTCCCAGTATATGTAGATAGGCATAGGTAGGTGCCCCAGTAGTTATCTAGGCATAGGTAGGAGTCCCAGTATAGGTAGGTAGGCATAGGTAGGTGTCCCAGTATAGATAGATAGGCATAGCTAGGTGCCCCAGTAGTTAGCTAGGCATAGGTAGGAGTCCCAGTATAGGTAGGTAGGCATAAGTAGGTGTCCCAGTATAGGTAGATTGGCATAGGTAGGTGCCCCAGTAGTTAGCTAGGCATAGGTAGGAGTCCCAGTATAGGTAGGTAGGCATAGGTAGGTGTCCCAGTATAGGTAGATAGGCATAGGTAGGTGCCCAAGTAGTTAGCTAGGCATAGGTAGGAGACCCAGTATAGGTAGGTAGACATAGGTAGATGCCCTAGTATAGGTAGGTAGGTAGGCATAGGTAGGTGTCCCCGTATAGGTAAGTAGGTGCCCCGGTAGTTAGGTAGGCATAGGTAGGTGTCCCAGTATAGATAGTTAGGCAGGGCCTGGCTGGCACAGTAATAGCAATTACCAAGGTCCAGCTGCAACAGATAGGGCTGTATAATGCAGTGTCAGTGGGCATGGGCAACACACACACACAAAAAAAAAACACATCAGGAGAACATTAGCTCTCAAAAGAGCTGTTGAGGGGTGCTATTTTAGCAATAACAATCAGCCAGGAGCAAGCTAACAAGCCTACAAGAGCCTAACTAATCTTTCCCTATGAGAGTCTGCCAGTAGCTGTCCCTTCACTAATTAATGCAGGCACACGAGTGAGTGTAAAAGCCAGCGCTGCCTGCCTTTTATAAGGGGGGGGGGGAGTGGCTCCAAGAGAGAGTGTAGCCTAATTGGCTACAATGTGCCTGCTGACTGCGATGTAGAGGGTAAACGTTGACCCTAATGGTGCACTGTGGGGGCGAACCGACCTTCCGGAAAAGTTTGCGTTCCATGGCGAACGCGAACCACCGGAAGTTCGCCTGGAACCGTTCAGATTCCCTTTAAAAAGATTTTTCCAATGTTTAGCTGCCTGAATGCTGACCTGTGTGCAACGCCACCTGTCTGCAGCCTCAGGACCTGCCCTGGTATAATCTGTACCCAAAGAATAAACCCTTTTCAGGTCACACTGCAGATCCTAAAGCTAATTTTCTCTGTCTCTTGATACTACCCTCAGATTCTTTCACCAGCTGCAGCAGCTTCCTTTATTGAGTCCCTTGAGTTTGAACAGGATATAGGAAGAGTGAAAGTGCTGTGACTTGAGCACCAATGATATTAGTGCACTGTTAGTGTAGCATTATTGCTAGCAGAGAGGTTTGTGCAGCAGGGCAGGGATGCAGACAGGGCTCAGCGCTGTTGGAAATAAGCAGCTGTTCAGCTTGTGAAAACTTGCTATGGAGGCAAAAATCAATAATGCAATATATTTACATTATTGATCATGGACTGCACAAACAGCTTCAAAAGTACAGCTTTCTCAGCAGAGAATATTAATAATGCTAGATGAGCTGTCCAAGGTGCTGATCCTTTGTTTCTGCACAACCCATGCTACAGGGGCTCTGTCCAAGGTGCTGATCCTGTGTTTCTGCACAATCCGTGCTACAGGGGCTCTGTCCAAAGTGCTGATCCTGTGTTTCTGCACAACCCATGCTACAGGGGCTCTGTCCAAGGTGCTGATCCCGTGTTTCTGCACAATCCACACTACATGTCTCTGTCCAAAGTGCTCATGCTGTGTTTTCTGCACAACCCATGCTACAGGGGCTCAGTCTAAAGTGCTGATCCTGTGTCTCTGCACAATCTATGCTACAGGGGTTCGTTTAATTTCTGCAAGTGAAGCTGCAGCTCCTGTGCAGAGCGCCTGAACTGTATTTTGCAAGAATTTCTCCTAAATCTCTGTGCCGACTTATGCAAACAGCAGATAGCTGAGCACACAGACAGTGAAAGAATAATTGTGGTGGGAGAGCTGTATAGTTTGCAAACTAATTACCTCACTGAGATTGTTTTAAAGTGGACATGAACTCAGAACTTCCGCTCTGCTCTAAAAGATAAGCAACAGCATAATAAACTTTAAAGAAAAAATATTTCTTTGCTATAGCTGATACAAATCCTGCAATAAATCTGCAGAGTGTCTACTTCCTGCTTTCATGGAAGCAGACATACTGTTAACATCCTGTATTTACAAATTAGCTGCTCTGCCGAGGGCTGCCGAGATTTCTGAGCTGACAGCTGAGAGAGCAAATTATAGATGTGATTATACAATAATACAATACAATAACATTTGTAAAGCACTTTTCTCCCATAGGACTCAAAGCGCATAGCTGTGTCTCAGATTAATACAGGGTTGCAGGCTGGGTTGTGTTACAGAGGAGATAGTCAGATGTTCATGAATGCCAGACTGAAAGTTTAGACTTAAATGCTTCCAGGGATGGGGCTGTCCTGATTGGGTGTGGCAGGGAGTTCCAAAGTGTAGGGGCAGCATGACAAAAGGCTCTGTCTCCAAAGGTTTTGAGGTGGACTCTGGGTGTGACCAAGGTGTTACGTCCTTTTGATCTAAGATTGTGGGGGGTGTGATGTAGTTGCAACAAGTCCTTCAGGTATCCAGGGCCCAGATTGTGCAAGGATTTGAATGTCAGTAAGCCAATCTTAAACAGAATTCTCCATTTTATCGGTAGCCAGTGGAGTGAGCTCAGGGTTGGTGTTATGTGGCAATGGCGGGGTTGGCTCGTTAACAGCCTTGCGGCGGCATTCTGTACTAATTGCAGGCGGCGTAAGTCTTTCTTATGCAGGCCTGTGTAGAGGACGTTGCAGTAGTCTAACCTTGATGTGACGAAGGCATGAACTAGGGTTGGAAGATCCTCTGAAGGAATTAGGTGTTTAATCCTTGCAATATTCCTTAGGTGAAAGAAGGAATGTTTCACAACAGCTGAGATTTGATTCCTGAAGCTTAATTTCCCATCAATCAGTACTCCCAGGCTGCGCACACAGTCTGAGTTGTTCAGGTCTGAGCTCCCTATCCTTAGCGGTGTTGGTTGAGACTGGAGCTGCTTTGCTGTTGAGCCCTGGCCCTCGATAACAAGAACCTCAGTTTTGTCAGCATTAAGTTTTAGCCAATTATTATTCATCCACTCCTGAAGTTCAGCTAAGCATGCGTTTATTTGTGGAGTAGGGTCTGTGACATCAGGTTTGAATGACAAATATAGCTGGGTGTCATCAGCATAGCAATGATATGTCAGGCCATGTTTTTGTATGATTTCTCCAAGTGGCAGCATGTATATGGTGAACAGTAAAGGGGATAATATTGTGCCCTGAGGTACACCGTATTTTAGTGGTACAGGGTTGGAGAGGAAGGGCCCTAAGGCTACCCTTTGTGTTCTGCCAGCCAGGAAGGAGTTGAACCACCAGAGAACAATGCCATCTATGCCACAGTACTCTTGTAGCCTGTTGAGTAAGATTTCATGATCGACTGTGTCAAAAGCCGCTGAGAGGTCGAGCAAAATCAGGATGGAACATTGACCCTTGTCTCTTGCAATGAGCAGATCATTGCAAATCTGGGTGAGGGCTGTTTCACAGCTGTGATATTTCCTGAAACCAGATTGAAGAGGGTCAAGGATGTTGTTTCTGGAGAGCCTGGCTTCAAGTTGAAGGTAGACAGCCTTTTCAATAACTTTTCCCAGAAAGGGGAGGTTTGAGACAGGTCTGTAGCTGTTTAGAGCATCTGGGTCTAAGGATGGTTTCTTGAGTAGAGGCCTGACGATTGCTTCTTTCAGAGTAGAGGGAAACCACGCTTCTTGTAAGGAGCCGTTGACTATTTTGTGGAATGCCGGTGTAAATAGTTCAGGGCATTTCAACATGAACTTAGTGAGGCCAGGGTCCAGATCGCAGGTAGTCTGGCGAAGGTTTGAGAGGATATCCAAGATGTCTTCTTCAGTGATTACCTTAAAATCAGACCATGGTGGTAGGCTATTTTTGCACCTGTTATATGGCTCTGCATGAGTTTCTGGGGCTGTGAATTGAATGGCAGATCGTATGGAGGAGACTTTGTCTGAGAAGAAGTGGGCAAATTTCTCGCACAGTTCCTGTGAAGGTCTGATACTGGATTTCCTGCAAGATGGATTGCAGAGACTGTCAACCGTGCGGAAGAGTTGGGCAGGTCTGTTGGCTGCATTTGCAATTTCGTGAGACAGGAATAAGGACTTCTTTTTGTTAATCATCGTTTGATATTTTTTCAGGTGAGCAATTAGGGAAAGTTTGTCATCAGGAGACTGATGTTTGCGCCATCTTCATTCCAGTCTGCGTCCCTGTTTCTTTAGTTCCTTTATAGAGTTGTCAAACCAGCGAGCGTGATGTAATGGTGCGGAACGTTTAATCTTTAAGGGAGCTATGGCGTCAAAAGCGGCTGAGACATCGTGGTTATATTTAAGGACCATGGATTCAAGGCCTAAGTTGTGATCTGTCAGTCCACCTAGATTGAGGCTGTTCTGAAGGTGTTGGGGTGTCAAACCTTTCAAGGAACGATATTTTATTAGTTCTTTCACTTGGTGTTTTGTAGCCGGTGCTGTAAAGGAGAAGTGGACAGTGTGGTGGTCTGACCAAACTACTGGATCAATTTCCACATTGGATATTAGGAGTTCTGAATGGAAAATGAGGTCCAAAGTGTGTCCTTTTTTGTGGGTAGGGAGGTTGACGGCTTGAGAGAAGCCCAGTTCATTCATGGAGAGAAGTAGCTTAGTTCCAAATTGGGAAGAGTGTGTATCGACCCATGCGTTAAAGTCTCCAAGAATTATCCACCTAGGGTGTTTCAGTGTTATGCAAGATACAAGTTCTGCTATTTCCTTGAGAAAAGCTGAGCCAGCGTCAGGGGGTCGGTAGACAAGCAGTATGTTTATTTTTTTTCCAGCTGAGAGCTGGGCTGCTAGACATTCAAAAGAGTGGGTGGGGGCTACAGCAAGGGGTTTAATATTCAAACTGGATTTGAAGCACAGAGCTAATCCTCCGCCCTTGCAGTTTTGCCTTTCACAGTGTAAAACTGAGTAATTTGTTTGGTACCACAGCTGCGAGAGTGGGTCCTGAGTTCTGATCCAACCATGTCTCTGTAATTAAAGCTAGATCTGAAGCCTCTATTAGATCATGAATAACTGCTGTTTTGTTGTTTATGGACCTGGCATTGCAGAGTACTGCTTTAATGTTGTTTCCCTTAACTTTGAGGTCTGTGTTCCTAGCTCGTGGCTGGGGGTTGTAATCAGTAGTGTGGCAGCTGTCTCTGTTATCTGGGTCCTTTACTGATACAGCTGATTTATAGATATGTGATGATTGCTTTGGCTTTGATTTATGGGTGCCTGCACCTCCTCCCCTCTTCCCGCGCCTTGTTTTCTTGAGAATCCCAAAGGATTTTTAGAGGGGTAATCAAAGCAGAATCTATTTGTAAGAGTTTCTTGGGAACAGAGGTTGCAATATATATAAGCATCTCAGCTGAGTATTTTAATGGTGGCATTTGGACAGCTGATAGACACCCTGCTGAGATCAAAGGGGGGGTCTTTTGCAAGCTGTACTTCTCAGAAAAAAAGGAGATGCTCCAGATTAAAACAAATTAAGACAGTTCCTTGTTTCAATTTAAAAAGTTTGGAATAAATGTAGAAATAGGATAGTCATAACATAGAAAGCTCACAAGGGGCTTGATTCACAAAGCGGTGCTAACCTACTTAGCACGTCTAAAGTCTTTAGACGCACTAACCAGGGTGCTAAGTAGGTTAGCACTGGATTTCTCAATCAAATCGCGCGCTAACTTTGTGCGCGCAAAGTTTTACGTGCGCAAAGTTTTACGCGCGCTAAGTCCCATAGGCTTTAATGGGCACTTCGCACGGAGCGCCCTGCGCTCTGTGCAGTACGCGCGTAAAGTTTTACGCGCATAAAGTTTTGCGCGCGTAAAGTTTTATGCGCGAAAAGCTTGTTTAGACATGCTAAGGGGGTTTTCACAGGCGTGCTAAAAGTTAGCACCGCTTTGTGAATCAAGCCCAAGGTGTTTTTTGCCATTTCCGTTACTTACAGAAGGATCAGGAGCTGAGGGTTGAAGAAAGTTGAAGAATTTCAAAGTTTGAGGTCAGCTCCTAGCAGGCTAGGCATTTTCAGTCCAAGTCCAATTTTAATCCAGTTTAAATCTCAGCCATCCAAAGTGATCCATAATTTCTGATGAGCTGTAGTTGTTGCCAGAGAGGTGATGCATAGGATTCCTCTGTATTTTTGGTCCTGTCCATGCCCAAATGTATTTAAATAGTCAAATTTCTGAGACAAGATGTGGAGCAGCTTGAGAGAGCTGCAGCCCAGCTTGGGCACGCTCATGGCTAATTAGACACAGAGGAGCGGGAATTAGAGAGGCTAAACTCTCTCAATACATACAGGGTGCATTTCTCTATGTTTCCCTTCTGTCCTGTGCAAGAGTTCAGGTCCACTTTAAAGGCAACTAAGCACCTGTAAGTGAAATATATAAAATAAACCTCCCCACAAGTTGGTGGGGGTGATTGTCATTACTTGCCTCTGGGAGGCTGCTTCTCTCGGCCCCCGGTCCATATGGAATTCACTGATACTAATTCTGTAGTGTGTCTATTTCTGTCTTCCACGGAAGCAGACATAGCGTTAATATCCTGTGTTTACAAATTAGTTGCTCTGCCAAGGCAGCCAGCTGACAGTGCTGAGAAATCAAATTACACTTGTGATTAGACACAAATGAGGGGGAATTAGACAGGCTAAACTCTCTATATACATACAGGGTGCATTTCTTTAGGTTTTCCTTCTGTCTTGTGCAATAGCTCACTCTTGCACAGGTCCACTTTAACCTCCTTGGCGGTAACCCCGTGTGTGACACGGGGTAAGCCGCCGGAGGGTGCCGCTCAGGCCCTGCTGGGCCGATTTACTTCATTTTTTTTTTGCTGGACGCAGCTAGCACTTTGCTAGCTGCGCCAGCACCCCGATCGCCGCCGCCGCGCGCCCGATCGCCGCTATCCGGTGCGGCGCGCGGCCCCCCCCCGACCCCGAGCGCTGCCTGGCCAATCAGTGCCAGGCAGCGCCGAGGGGTGGATCGGGTCTCCCAATGACGTCCCGACGTCGCTGACGTCGGTGACGTCATTCCGCCCCGTCGCCATGGCGACGGGGGAAGCCCTCCAGGAAATCCCGTTCTTTGAACGGGATTTCCTGATCGCCTATCGCCGGAGGCGATCGGCGGGGCTGGGGGGATGCCGCTGAGCAGCGGCTATCATGTAGCGAGCCCTCGGCTCGCTACATGATTTAAAAAAAAAATAATTAAAAAAAAACTGCTGCGCTGCCCCCTGGCGGTATTTTTCATACCGCCAAGGGGGTTAAGGACTGCATCCATTTAACTACAATGCACAAGGAAAAGGGCAATCCTGTCTAAAAGTTTTGCTGATTTGATTTTAAAAATGAAATGGGGGTTTTCTTCCTTCCTGAGCCGGTAGAAGGCTCCTCTTCATCTCGGTCTCTTTGTTCCCATCTCCAGCTGTGTAGTGATGGAATCCCACGGAGAGGATCTTTTTTATGTATCACACTGAGGATTATGGAATGATGACCCTCCCTGGATCCTTCTGAAAACATCATTCCCTTCAATAATATAACAAGAAAACGCTTCATCTGGTATTGCTAAATAGCTTTAGCGCACTGATTTAGGAAATCTGGAGGAGGGAGTCTGGGTTGAAGCCAGTCAGACAGCAGATGTCTTTTTAATAGCGCAGGATATGGGATTGCCATGAAAACAGAAATCCTTCATAAGCCAAACCGTATCTACCACAAGGGATGGCTCTGAGACATCTGCTTATCTTCTCCGATGTTACGGGAATGCTGGACCATGTTCCACCATGTTCCTTCCAATTTGGCATACTGGAGGTTGTGCAAGGCCACATTTACTCCTTGGTCTTCTGGCATAATCTGGAAGATCTCAGAATTCTACGAGAAGCCTTGCAACAGGCCCAGATGTCTTGGCACCTTAGACTTCGCCCTCAATGAACCTACAGCCCACCACCAAACTGCACCCCAAGTATTCTGGCTATCCCAGCTGTCATAGGTAGCTACAGGTGCCCCTTAGTGTTAGGTAATTACCCTCAATATTAAGTAGCTAAAGGTGCCCCCAAGTATTAGGGAGCTAGAGGAACCTCAGTATTAAGTAGCTACAGGTGCCCCTTAGTATTAGGTAGCCAGAAGTACCCTCAATATATAGTAGCTAGAGGTGCCCCCAAGTATTAGGGAGCTAGAGGAACCTCAGTATTAAGTAGCTACAGGTGCCCCTTAGTATTAGGTAGCCAGAAGTACCCTCAATATATAGTAGCTAGAGGTGCCTCCAAGTATTAGGGAGCTAGAGGAACCTCAGTATTAAGTAGCTACAGGTGCCCCTTAGTATTAGGTAGCCAGAAGTACCCTCAATATATAGTAGCTAAAGGTGCCCCCAAGTATTAGGGAGCTAGAGGAACCTCAGTATTAAGTAGCTAGAGGTGCCCCTTAGTATTAGGTAGCCAGAAGTACCCTCAATATATAGTAGCTAAAGGTGCCCCCAAGTATTAGGGAGCTAGAGGAACCTCAGTATTAAGTAGCTAGAGGTGCCCCTTAGTATTAGGGAGCTAGAGGAACCTCAGTATTAAGTAGTTACAGGTATCCCTGACTGAAGGGAGATCTCATCAATGGAATGCCGAGAGCAGAGTGAGTAAACTCTTTTACACTTCCTTCGGGACTCTCCATAGGGAAGGAGGGAAGAAGGCACTCGAGGAGGGGAGTGAGCCGCCTTTCCTTCATTAGGTGCCTGTGGGCATGTGCCTACAGTGCCATAAATCCAGCTCTAAAGCCTTAGTGAATATTCGTCCAGATGCACAAAAGGCTGGTCATTTTGCCGCGTGTTAGTAAAGCAATTCATGCATTATCCCAGTAATACACACGTGGTTCTAATAGAGTAAAAGCTGGAGCTAACCTGGGATTTGGACCGGTAAAATCACAGACCCTTCATGCATCAGGACAATTGTTACCTGAGAACAGACTCACTTGGAAAGTGCTCCATAATTATTGCGGTACACGGTACTCAATAAGATTGTTGGCTTTGTGCCATATTGTATTAAATATATACCTCAGAATCAAATTCAAGCTACTACCCTTTTCAGCGTTCCAGCACTGGCTCCCCCATTTATATCCCCTGCTGCGGGAGGCTTCGGAACTCTATCAGAGCCTGAGCGCCCGCAGTGGCTGAGAGCAGTCTCCGACCCATTGGGTGGAGAATGCTAACGGTGGAGACAGCGCTGGAACGCCGGGACTCTATAGGACCCAGAGCCTTCCCTCTCCTTAGGTGAGTATCTGTTGTTGTTTTTTTTAAATTTCGATTCAGACTCCCTTTAAAATAATTTTGATAGTACTTCTTCACCAACTTGTAGGTACTTTTTCAATTGTAAAAAGTTATTTTAAAGAGAATATGAAAATTATCTCTTAGAAGAAAACTCAGGAGAAAAATTGAATTACATATGGACCATAATCTCTTTTGGGCCATACGCTTATTCATTTAGTGCCTTACACTACTGCTATGAAGAAGAAAGACTTGCAGAAGGGCAGAGGCATAGCTGCAGGGGTGCAGGTATGGCATGTGCCATGGGCGCCTCCTACTGGGGGTGCTGCTCCATAGCATCCTTTGCTTTCTCCATATAGATTCTACTTTTTATCTGGGAGATTCTGCTTCCTGGTTACATTATTTGGGGGGACAAGCTGCCTCATTTTTAGTTGGGGATATGTACAGGCTGACCTATTGCCATACTTCATTCTTACAGGCCATGATTCACTTCAAATTTGAATCCAACTATTCAACTGTGTTAGTGTCAGCCATAGGCACGGTTTTCCCTAGCCGCCTCACCCCAAGGCGGTTTTTACCCTAATTGACAAGAGCGAATTTCACCTTTCAGTGCTCATCTCTTTCATTTGACAAAAGCTTAATCACTACTAATCACAATGAAATGATCTATATCTTGTTTTTTTCACCAACAATTGGGCTTTTTGGGGTTAATATTTGTTTCCAGTAATTACTTTATTTTCTATGCTTTTTAAAGGGAAATACAAGGAAAAAATAAAAAAATACACTTTCTCCAATTTCACCCCCTATGGTTTTAATATAAACACTGCTACTGTACATACAACCCAAACATTTTACCTGCCTATTTGCCCTGGTTATCACAAGATTTTAATTATGTCCCTAGTATAAAGTATGGTGACAATATACCATTTGGAAATAAAGATGTATGTTTTCTTTGGGTTTTTTTTCCTCTAATTTCACGAGCACGTGCATGGGAATGCACGCGCGGGAGCGCACACGTGCACGCGCACAGCGGCAGCAGCACTGTCTAACTTATAAAAATGTCCTTGAGCCATTAAGAGGCTCTAGCAGGACGTTTTTATAAGTCAGCATGTCATTAAGTGGCTAGACACGCCTCTGCTGAAGGGCAGAACTAGCAGTGATAAGTTGAGTATGGATCGTATTTCCTACAAGTTAAGCATTCTGCAGAAAGCCAGGAGGAAAGTGGACTTCCCTGGCAGCCCTGAGGGTGACCATATGGCCTCCTAGGGGTGAACATTGGGTCTCATGCAGTTATGAGGAAAGCTAAAAAAAGGTGAAGTCAAAGATGCAGTGTAATTGAATTTTTGATCATGTCCTAATTTGGCAATTACTCATCACATTCCCATTGCTGCCCAGTAAATGAATGTTCTTGTAGCACATTTCCTATTCAATCATTTACTGATGTCACTCTGAGGTGCTGCACACTCCCATGCACAGAGCAATCGCCAAGGCCCAGCTGCTGCAACCCGCAGCATCAATCAGAACCAGCGTTGTTGCACCAATGGGTTTGGCGTGCAGAGACCACCCCTGGAGTCACAGGGAATCCACAGACAGACGGCAGTGCGGACCTTTGATGATTGCAACCCGCAGCATCAGCATCCACAGAGTGATCAGCAACTGGGATCTGAGGAACCCTTTACTAGGTCATCTAAATTTAAAGAGGAACTTTAGCGAAAAGGGGGAAAAATAAATCAATACATTGCAAAGTGAGAAGTTAGAAAATAGATCAAGAAATGATTGATATTCGCCATGTAACTTGTTCCTATTGTTTAATACACAATCAGCCTGCATGTAATCATCTTTACTACTGGCAGACATGAAAAAGAACAGACAGTACCAACTGCCATTTGTTGGTAGTAAAAACATTATTAGCCAAACTGCAGTATAGTAAAGCAACCACAAGATGTCACCGTCTGTAAAATGGGGTGATGATCACTATCTTATTGTAATTTCTTGTATTCAATCTGTGTTCCTCTTGTTTCTAATTAAGCTGCATTTCCTGATAGTGGTGTATGATCTATCTCTGCATGTTTTTTTCTATAGTAAAGAGTTCTAAATTGTTATACTGGGTGTACATCTGCATGTAAACACCACTCTGCCCCATAAACAGTATCTCTAACCACGCCCACTAACATTGCAATAGGCTAAAAGTTTATTTTATAGATATACATTATGAACAGAGATAATGGTTGCTTGGCAGTTGGAAAATGTTATTTCCCACAATGCAACAAGGTTCACAGACAGGAATCTGTCAAGATATAGGCCCTGACATCACACTGTGGGAGGGGTTTTACCACAAAAACAGCCATACAGACCCCCCTGATGATCTGTTTAAGAAAAGGTAAAGATATCTTGTGGGAAAAGGGGTATGAGCTACTGATTGGAAAGTTTAGTCATTGGTTACAGTTCCTCTTTTAAGAGCATGCGGAAGCGAATGGTTAAAGCAAACCTGACTTATACTTGACACGGTGTCTACTAAGGGTTATGCAGCATTTTATGACCCTTACCCCATTCTGCTTTTTATATTGTTAAACATGTATCTATAGAAAACGCTTACTCTTTCTTTCTCTGAATTTTCTTTCTGGTGAGGAAATAAACCACCATACCTCCCCTTCATACATCTCAAATCTCGTACAGAGATGCTCACTAACCCGCTCTCTCCGCTCTTTGTATGGGGGTCTGTACATTTTTATAGATTCAAATGGTGGACCTACCGCTTGGTGAACACACTCTACACCACTGTCAGTTACTTATAACAGGATATACCTAAAACACAGGCAGCAGGTGCTGGCGATTGGAGAAAGCTAAATTGAACTGAAACTATCCTCACCTGTCAACGTTAAATGCAAATATGTCTAATGGAGTTCTTAAAAGTGAATAGGAAGGTTTCATGTGTTTCACATGGTGGATTCCAGGAACACTTAGGTGGTTAGCAAAGAGAGACTGGGAGCCCAATGGTGCAGTATTGTTAGTTATAGGGAGTAATTTAAAGGGACTCTGTAACAAAAAAAGTTCCCCTGGGGGTACTTACCTCGGGAGGGGTAAGCCTCAGGGTCCCAGTGAGGCCTCCCCCTCCCCTGTAGCTGCAGGCAGTCCAGCGCTGGCTCCCCCGAAGTGTCCCGCAATCCTGGCTCGACAAGCCTTACCAAGCCTTACCTTCCCTGGCTCCAGCGGGGGCGCTGTTGCGGCTCTCAGCAAAGTGATGGAGATAGGTGGAAATAACCGATCTCTGTCAGGTCCGCTCTACTACGCAGGTGAGACTTGTGCCTGCGCAGTAGAGCGGCCCGACAGCGATCGGCTATTTCCGCTTAACTCCATGCGGAGAGCTGCGCTGGAGCCGTGAACGTAAGTATTTACATCCCTGTCGTTCTGGGAGCTTTTTTGCCACCGCCGTGGGACACAGGAGGACAGGGGAAGTCTCGATAGCTTCCTCCACCCGAGGTGAGTACCCCCCCAGGGGAACTTTTCCTCGTTACAGGTTTTCTTTAAGTACAGTGGCACCGGGGTTTGTGAGCATAATTTGTTCCGGGAACATGCTTGTAATCCAAAGCACTCTTATATCAAAGCAAATTCCCCCATAAAAATTAATGGAAGCCCAGCTGATTCATTCCAGAATCCAAAAACAGTTATAGAAAAATAGTATAAAATACAAATGTCACTATAGCTAACAGAATCATTGCCATCTGTTGGCTCGCCCCAACCTTTTTTTGTGTGTGGCTTTAACTCATCCAATGACAGTTGCTATTGCCTACTTTTAAAGATTTCATGGAAATGTGACTTTGCGCAGTCTCTACACTCAGATGAAGTACAATTAAGTACAATCCTGCAGCACCAAAGGGAGACGTACCAGTGGCGTAGCTAAGGAGCTGTGGGCCCCGATGCAAGTTTTACAATGGGGCCCCCCCAAGCACTCTATACATAGCAATTGATACGGCGCACTAAAAGCTGCCAATGGCAACTACCGTGTTTCCCTGAAAGTAAAACCTCCCCCGAAAGTAAAACCTAGCTCAGGCTGGAAATGTAAGCCCTACCCTGAAAATAAGCCCTGGTGGCAGAGAGGAGGGGACACAGCTGTGCAATAGGAAGAGGCAGCCAGGGAAGCAGTGTGTGGATGGACTCATCTCTGGACAATGTCAGCCTTGGCTGTCTCTGTCCCTTCCCATCCACCAGTGTTGCTGTCACTCTCTCCCCTCTGCAAGCCCCCCTGGTGAGCGAGATGTGCTGGCTACTGTCATCTCTTATTTGCTCTGGGACAGTGGGAGGGGGTGAGAAAGAGCTGCTGTGTGGAAGGAAGAAGGAAACTGTATGGAGAGGGAGCTTCTGCCAGCACCACTTTGCTACCATAGGCTCAGCAGAGTTAGTATTGAGAAAGATGTGACTTTCTTTAGCTGCATATGCTAGCTGTCCTCTCTCTCTCTTCTGCTCAGCCTGTGCCTCAGACAATACAGCAGTGGCAGCAGAGCCGGGACAAGGTCCTCCAGCACCCAAGGCTGAGACACCAAAGTGCGCCCCCCCCCATCCCTCCCACCCGAGCCATCACACACTGATTGCTATTACACTAAGAGGGCCTCAGGGCCCCCAACCTCCCCAACACCTTAATATCTAGTTATCTGGCTTGCAGTCACTGCCACGTATCCCCTTTTCTTATTTCTTTCTGCTTCAAACACAATTAGGAATGAGAGCTGAATGATTTCTGCGCCCCCTCCTACACTGCGCCCTGAGGCTGGAGCCTCTCCAGCCTATGCCTCGGCCCGGCCCTGAGTGGCAGGAATCTCATGTGCCTGTCCTCTCTTTACTATAGATCTGAGTTAGATAAGAATCTGGGAGTAGAATTCTGAACTTCAGCAAACAGTAGAGTGACTTTGCCATTGTACTCTATCATTTGTCCTTTATCAGCAAATGTGAAGTGAGATTCAGAGGTTATAAAATATGTATAAAACTCACATATTGTGCACAAATACTGCTGTTTAAGTTTTCCCAATAGCCATGTGTTCTTCTTTAGTGTGTTTCTCCCAAAATAAGACATCCCCTGAAAATAAGCCCTAGCACATTTTTTGGAGCAAAAATTAATATAAGACACTGTCTTCTTTTCAGGGAAACACGGTACAATGTCAGAGGTGCAAGAAGGTGATGGGGAATAGTTTGTTAATGATTACCACTATTCAAAGTATATATATAAATGATTATTATGAGCACAGGACCAATATAGAGCTAATACTGTAGTTGAGAGAGGGCCATTCGGGGCCCCTCTGGCCCAAGGGCCCCGATGCGGTCGCTACCGCTGCACCCCCTATTGCTACGCCCCTGAGACGTACTATCATCGCAGTTGTGATGATGTGATGCATGTATACGTTTTTTGCTTGCATATCAAGATGTTGCTTGTATATCAAGTCAACATTTCACAATAAGTTTTGCTTGTACAGCAAAGCCCATTCATCTTTAGCAATGAGCTCCAAATCATTTAGGTTGGAGGGTCTTCTTGCCATCAATCTGATCTTTAGCTCCCTCCACAGATTCTCAACTGGATTCAAGTCAGGACTCTGGCTTGGGCCACTCCAAAACGTTAATGTTGTTGTCTGCTAACCATTGCTTCACCACTTTTGCTGTGTGTTTTGGGTCATTGTCATGCTGAAATGTCCATAGGTGGCTAAAGCCACGTTTCTCTGCAGACTACCTGATGTTGTCGTTGAGAATCCTCATGTATTACTCTTTTTTCATGGTGCCGTTTACTCTGATTAGGTTCCCTGGTCCATTGAAAAACAACCACAAAGCATTAGGTTCCCACCACCATGTTTGACAGTGGGGATGGTGTTCTTTGGGTTGACGGCTTCCCCTTTTTGACACCAAATGAAGGAAACATCATTGTAACCAAACAATTCTATTTTTGTTTCACAGTATGGGCACCTCTGATAGCCCCTCACCTTGAATGAGGGCTGCGACGTAGACTTTGTATGGAGGTCTGTACATTTTTATAGATTCAAATGTGGACCTACCCCTTGGTGAACACACTCTACACCACTGTTAGTTACTTATAACAGAAACTGTAAACGCATCACCTGTCAACTTTACATTGAAACATACCTCATGGAGTTCTTTAAAGTGAAATTCAACATTAGTTGATTCGAAAATCCCTCATTTTAGCCCATCGGAAGGTTTTTCAGGGAAGCAGGAAAAAAGGGCGCCGACGGCTAGTGGATAAAAAGGGCGCCGCCATAGACTCTAATGCAATTATCGTTAATTTGCCAAAAAAACAGCAAAAAAGGGCGCCCGATACATATCGTTAACAACTTTAGAACATTAAAGTCTTTGAAGTAGGTTATCATTTTAGAAGCATGCCACATTACAGTTTTTGTCATATTATTTTGTTTGTATGTACAGATTTTATGTTATCAAAGATATTATAATTACTATGTATAAAAGAGTTAATGCAGGGGGAGTGGTTAAGGTTAGGCACCACCCAGGGGGTGTTTAGGGTTAGGCAACATGGGGGGTGTGGGGGATGGTTAGGGATAGGCACCACCAGGGGGGTGGTTAGGATTAGGCACCACCAGGGGGGTTAGGCACCATGGGGGGGGGGGGGAGTGGTTAGGGTTATGCACCACCAGGGGGTGGTTAGTTTTAGGCACCACCAGGGGAGGGTTCTGTGTGAGAGTAGGGTTAGGTTAAGCTGTATTGTTGAATTACGTTACCATTTTTAACGTTAATATATCTTCATTATCATCTCCAGTCTGTTTTAAAACCGTATTTATCGTTAACCAATTTTATTATCGATTTGTATCGTTATTAGGATTTCGTTATCCACTGGCGCCACTTCGTTATCCAGCCAGGCCCTTTTTTCCTGGCGTCCTTTTTTCATGCACGCATTTTCAGAAACAGAATTTCAGCTTGCTTTCCTTGTTTTTATGTGTGTATACATGCAAAGACAATCCATACCCAGCAGTTCCTATCAGAAAATGCTCAATAGGGGTGTTGTAGACTCTTTCAACTGCTTGATTAGTCCAGGTATATAAAATGAATAAAAATGACTCCTGCTTTGTGCAGCAAAGATTGGGATTTGTGGGCAGTCTGTGTTGCAGAGTACTATTGTCATGGTTCTAAAGAAAAGCATTTTGTCCTTTGAAATTTGATTTTAAAGAAGAACTATGGTGAAAATAAAGTAATAAATGTATATTTTTTACATTATTCATTTATACAAAAACGTAGTGTTTGCCCATCTTACTGTACCTCAATTTACATTCTGAAATTTATCACAGGCGACGACATCTTTAGTCCATTTGCAGCTCTGCAAAATGTTAGTTTCTGAGAATTCCAAAGCCAGTGAAAACAATGCCTGGTCTCTAAAATACTCTGGGAGGAGAAATTCACATAGCTAAACAGCTTAGGCTAAGCATCACTGGGAGGGAGGGGCAACATACCAATATACAGGGAAGTAATTCAAATGCCGATACCAGGACAATTACCATAAAAGTGGGTGTCCTGAATAATTCTACTATATGTCACTACAGGGCCTCTTTAATGATATGAATCACGTTAAAACTTGTATTTTTGTAAGCTTTCTTCCTGCAATGGTGGAAGACTGTAATGGATGTTTATGTTTTATCTTATTTTTCAGGGTCCAGGTAGAATTTTATGTGAATGAAAACTCCTTCAAGGAACGCCTGAAACTGTTTTTTATAAAAAATCAGAGATCAAGTAAGTACTTAATTTTTAATTCTGAATAGTAAATCAAAGCCGCTGGAGTAAGGGTAATGCCATATTTGCTTTTACTGATCACTAACAAGGTACAATGCTCTTCTGCTGAATATCAAAGTCCCAGTTCAGATGAATATTTAATACATTTATTCTCAAAGCTCCACTAAACCCAAATCTCTGATCCGCTGCAACAGGTGAGGTTTTATAATGGGATTTTTTAAAGATGTATTTAAAATGAACCTGAACCAGTTCTTCAGGAATCATAATCCGAAAAGCCGCACTTTCTCTGTCACGTTATGAAGCTGAAGCCAGTTTTATGTAAGTAGTCGCTGACTTATGAACACCCAACTTAAAGAGAACCTCAACTGAAAATAAAAAGTCAGAATAACTATACACAGGTCATACTTACCTCCTATGTAGTCTACTCCTCAATCTCTTTATCCTCTCCTGCATCTTATTTGCCCACCGTGATCAATGGAATTCTCCATCCTCCATTTTAAAAATGGCTATATTACCCCACAACAGCTTCCTGGTCAGCACACTGTTAAACTGTAATATCACCCACTTGAGCCATAAGGAAACATGGACATTACCTTGCACATTCAGTTGTAACTGACAGTTGCTGATATATAGCTGGTGTATTTCAGTTCTGACAAAATATTGTCAGAACTGGAAGGGATCACTGTAAGAAGAAAATGGTGAGCTTCTGAGAGGAACTGACAGTGAGGTTAGTATATAATATTCATTTGCAGCTACGTCATGTGTTTATTTTAAATCATTTTACTCACTTCAGGTTCCCTTTAAGAAATATTCTCCAATTCCATTGGCCCGAAAATGTGAAATTTTATTCTGTGGGAACAAGTCAAAAAATGATTTTTCAAAAAAAAAACATTGTAGTTTTTGAGAAAATAGATTTTTCAAAAAATTCAAAGAAAAAATGTTTTCTAAACCGTGGCATTTTGTTTTTGTACACTGAGGGCATCGGGGGAAAGAGGTGACACAGTGGGGGACAGCAGGGGGCACTGAAGGCACAGGGGTACAGAGGTTACATAGAGGGGGACACTAGAGGCAGAGGGCCCAGAAGAGCAGCCCCCAGGAGGTAAGTGATGCAGATCAGTGCAATGACACACTGCATTAGGAACCTCCCTTGTGGAGAGGTTTATTTTATATATTTTCATATGTAGGTGATTGGATCCCTTTAGCAGTAGATGTACTAGTCCAAAACTTGCCCATAATGCAGGGCATACATTTGGCATAATGCTGGACATAGATGTGGCAAACCAACCATACCTGGTACTGATTACTTACCACCAGTGCCCCATTATTAGATACTGGATCGGATCTAATGACCTTCCTCCCCACCACAGCTGCCGGCTTTGTGCTGCTCATTGGAATACAAAGCTAGGGTGCCTCATCCCCGTGCTGCTCCTGCCCACAGCCCCCCTTGCCTCCATCTTGCTCCATCTCCTCAACAACAGCCTTTTTCCTAATCAGTTTTTTTTTTTAATTAACATTTTCATTATATTCATTTATTTTTAGAGCTGACCTACTGTAAATGTTTAATCTATTAAAATCTATTAAGTACAAAATGTTAAACCTTTAATTGTGATGAATAAGAAGTGGCAATGCTGCTGCCACCTGGACTAGATGCATTGCTGTAGAGCGAGTCCTTCTTCCCATATTGGAACTTTGTGTTGACAGCCTAACAGATTTTGTCAAAACCACTTAACCTTGATAAAGAGAATCTGTGTGGTCACGAAACGTTTGCACTTCTTACTCATCACATTGAAAGGTTTAACATTTAAAACAAGAAGGTTCCAGCCTGTACTTAATGGATTTGTCATATGAGTGGCGTCATCCACTTACTGCAGCGTTGACACTCTGCTATTGGCTATGCTGTAAGGTGTGTGGGATACAGTGTGTATGTATCCTAAGAGGTTCTGAGTGGTCAGATTAATAATACCCACTGTGAGAGCTGCATAGGAAAAAAAGTCAATTATCAATAACTAAGCATTACAAAATTACAATGTACAAATAATTTCTTAGTATTATTTAATAGCTGTGTAAGTATTCTCCTACTTTTCATGTAAAAATCAGAGCCAAAGCTCTACTTTACTTTGTGTAAGTTTTAGCTGCATTGGAACCATCCATTAGTAGAAGGGAGACTGTGTTTTATGTGAAATGTGACAACAAAGCCAGTGCTGGTCTCTGTATCCCTCAGAAGTCTACAGAGTATTTTCCTTTGACAGTAAAAAAACCCTTTTGGCCCCGTTCACACCTAAAATCGCAAAACGGTAGCGATTACCACTAGCATTTTGCAGGAGTGATTTTTCCACGTTAAGCGTGAAAAAAATCACTGGATGAAGTAGCGTTTTGGGAGCGATCGCAATTAGCGGTTCTATACATGCTTATCGTTATCGCTCCAGAATCGCCGGCAAAACGCTGCATGTAACGCGTTTGTGGTTAACGCTAACCGAGAAACGCCATGATCGATGCAGTGAAAACACTGCCATAGGATTACATGGGCTAGTGGTTTGCGGTGAGCGGGAATCGCGCTATTCCCGCTGAACTGTAAACGAGCCCTTAGTGTGAAAATCCTGCCTTTGGTATCAGGTGTCACTCACAATTAGCAGAGAATGTTTACTCATGCTGCAGATAGCAGATACATTTCTTCTGCTTGGCGCTGCACACTTGTCTCAATGCATTCTCCTCAGACACTTCTCACACACCTTATCCATCCCTGGGAGCCCAGCATCTTATCTGGAGAGCTCATTCAGAGAAAGAAAACCAGCAGCTGCAGGTTATAGTTTTAGCTGGTCTCACTAGTTTAAAGTACACAGAGGGTTAAAAGATGTAGGGAGAGGGCTCTCTCCCCCATGACTCACTGCCCCAAGACACTATCATTAACGTGAAGATGAAGCTCGGGTATGAAAAGAAGTTCTTACCCTAAAGAGATCTTACTGAGGCTCCCCTCTCTTCCCCCGTTGCAGAGCGCGGCCCCCCTCCACGCAGCTTCCCTTCCGCATTAAGGGCCGCGCTGTAGCCTCGGGAGCCAGCCCGCTCATGCGCAGTAGCACGGAGCTTACTGCGCATGCACAGGCAAGCTCAGTTGACTATTGCACGGTCATGTACATGGAAGAGGAGCTGCGCGGCCCTGATCTGATTAGTGACAGTGCATTGTCGGTACTCTTCCTGGGGGGGGGGAGGGGGCGGGGGTTGTGCGATCAGCGACAGGGGACAGCAGAATAGAGAGGCCAGGATCCTGAGGATTCCCTCTCTTTAGGTGCATATCTGGTTTTGTGTACCTGAGCTTCGGCTTGGGTACACTTTAAAGGAAAGAGAGTTTTTCAAAAGGACTTTTATAACATGAAAGGAAGAGATAAGCAAGGGAAGATTTACAGCAGTACTTGGGAACGCCTACACGAGCTATTCCCATCCCAGTTTAAATAAACATCTTTATTGATAGTTGTCCTTTAAAGTAAACCTGAGACAATGATAGCACAATGGTTTATACTTACCCGGGGCTTCCTTCAGCCTTCTGTAGTCTGTCTGCTCCTTCCATTTCTGCTCTGTCACCTCCATTCTACTGCTGTGGAGTCCATGATCCAGCCAGGTTGTGGGCCACTGCACTGGCCACACACACTCCTCAATCGTGGCTGGCAGTGTTCTGTGCAAGTACAGTTACAGTCTTAATGAACTATGTATGCGCAGACCACTCCCAGTAATGGGAGCATGATCGGGGGTGCGCTGCCGGGACTGGACTATCACAGTAGTCCTTAACTGCCGCAGTCGAGGACTTTACCAGGCTGACAGCGGCACGATGGAGGAGACTGAGAGGAAGGGGAGGGAGCATATGGACTATAAGGGGCTGGAGGAAACCCCAGGTAAGTATACATCCTTTTGCTTTCATTGAACTAGGGACACTTTAAAGAAAACCTGAACTGAAAATTGAAAGTCAAAACAAACTTATACACGTCATACTTATCTTCCGTAAAGTCTACTCATCAATCTCTTTCTCCTCATCTGCATCCTTTTTTTCCACCGTGATCAATGGAATTCTCCGTCCTCCATTTTAAAAATGGCCATTACCCCACAACAGCTTCCTGGTCAGCACACTGTTAAACTTTAATATCGACCACTAGAGCCATAGGGAAACATGGACATTGATCATCAGTTGTCCTCTCAGCTATAACTGACAGCAACTGATATATAACTGACAGCAACTGATATATTTCAGTTTTGACAACATTTTGTCAGAACTGAAAGAGATCGTTGTGAGAAGAAAATGGTGAGCTTCTGAGAGGAACTGATGGTGAGGTAAGTATGTAATATTCATTTACAGGTACATCATGTGTTTATTTAAAATATTTTGACTCGGTTCAAGTTCCCCTTAAGTTAAAATGTTTTATCAAAAAGAATCTCCAGATTTCATTTTTGTGCATACAGAATTATATTAAAACTGAAACCTGAATCTCGGCTCAGCTAAGCTGCTTCCTAATTCTTCTTCCCCTTTCCCTCCTCCCCTCCCCTCCTCACATGCTGACCACTATTACAACTTTGACAAAAAGCTGCTGACTGTACTACAGTGTATATCTGGCCCTGGGACCTTTTCCAGGTTCACAACCCATTTGTCTCCTCCAGCACATCCTCACATGAGTAAAGCACTGCCAGCCCGCTGCATTATGGGGGAACAATGTGGTGATTTATCACAAACTGCTGATATGCTCCAGCCATAGAACTTCAGTGGGAGAAGGTGGAGGAGGAAATGATGCCAGCCATCACATTGCTGCTGACTTGCTATTAAAAGGACAATTGAAGGGAGAGGGATGTGGAGGCATCCATATTTGTTTCCCTTTAAATAATACCAGTTGCCTGGCATCCTGCTGATCTTTGTGGCATCGGTAGTGTCTGAATCACACACCTGAAACAAGTATGTGGCCAATGCAGTCAGACTTCATTCAGAAACTCAGAAACACCTGATTTGCTGCATGCTTGTTCAGGGTCTATGACTAAATGAATATAGCCTGACTTAAAGAGGAACTTCAGCCTAAACAAACATACTGACATAAAGTTACATTAGTTATGTTAATTAAAAGAGATAGGTAATATAATCTCTTACCCACCCTGTTTTAAAAGAATAGGCAAATGTTTGTGATTTCCTGAGGGCAGCCATCTTTTTGGTTGAAATGAGGTGACAGGGAGCATGAGACACAGTTCCAACTGTCCTGTGTGCTGATCACCCCTCCGAGTTGCTAGGCAACGTGAATACCAACATAGGAAATCCCATCATGCTTTGCACAGCATCAGGGGAAAAAAGCCCGGGCAGTTTTCTTTGATGGGTAGAGCTTAGCTAAAAATGCAGCTAAAAATGATGCTTTGGTAAGAAAAATAAAGTTCTGATGCTGTAAAACTGTTAAAAAAAACACCAAGCCTTTTCAGTGCTGCTGAGTAGATTGTAAGTCTGGAGATTCACTTTAAATGAGTAATAATTACCTTACAAAGTGAGGCCTGAAAAATTAATGGCAGGTGTTATTAATATGCTGATTACATTGTTATTGTTTTGTATTCAGTCTTTAGTGGTTGTTGCAACTCTTCTGGAATTCCTCAAAAATATTCCAACCTGTAAAGACCCAGGCTATACATAAACTTTGTTTTTCTTACCCAAGCCTCATTTTTAGCTGCACAGAAGAAATCTGCCTGGGCATTTTTCCCCTGATGCTGTGCAAAGCATGATGGGATTTCTGATGTTGTTGTTCTCCTTCTGCTGTTTTGGCGCAATTTTTTTTTTAATTTTGAGATTTGAAGCCTAGCGCGTGCAGCTAGGAGGGGTAATCAGGATCCAGGACAGTTGGAACTGTGTCTCATGCTCCCTGTCACCTACTTTCAACCAAAAAGATGGCTACCCCATGAAATCACAAACATTTGCCTGTTCTTTTAAAACAGGGTGGGTAAGAGATTATATTACCTATCCATTTTAATGAACAGAACTAATGTAACTTAATGAGAGCCTTGGCATTTTCAGACAGTAGCAAGGGCTCATGGGAGCTCAGTCTGGGCAGGAGGAGGGGCAGGTATTATTAGCCAGAGATTTCAGAGGCAGAGGGGAGGAGAAGGGGGGATTAGGTTTTTTTCACAGGCTGAATGCTGAAGATGCAGATAAGCTTGCCTGTGTCTAATGTTTACAAACAACATGGCTGCTGTCATTGTATCACAGGAAGAAATAATTATATTCTATTGGAGCTGTTTGCAGCTAGATTTGCTGTGTAAACTATCTAAACTTTAGAAAAGATATATAGACAAGTTACTTGTTATATTTAGTTTTTCATCTCGGATCTGCTTTAAGGGAACTAGCAGTTGTGTGTATGGAAATGTTTCAAAGTACAATAATTGTGCTAAGAATAGCTCTGCTGGAGCTGTCACCCCAGGCATCTGCCTGGCTTGTCTATACATAAAAACAGCCCTGGGGCTGGGCAGAGACAGACGTGTTTAAGAAGATCAGATCTAAGCCTGCAGCTCTGAAGGTGTGTGCTATAGAAAATGACTAGTGCAGGGGTTTCTGTATACTACCTACTTTGAGAGTGTTTTGCTTGACAACTAAGTATACAGAACATATTATAAAGGTTTACTTCTTCATGAAGACACTGCCAATGTTTCAAGTGGCACGTAGCGTGACCAAGTGTCAGGAGACGCGAAACGGCCGTCGCTCGCCACCTCTGTGCCTCCCACCCACCTCCTTCCCACAGACCAGCCATCCGGATGGACACGTAAGCTTCACATCAATGTCCACCTCACATGTTGGATTCTGCACGCTAATGTACTGAAACGTACTAATGGTTGTAATACTGTCTGCACATGAGATTAAATCCCTGGACGGAAGGTGCACGCTTTTGTCTTTCTTCATAAATGTTTCAAGATCACTCAGGCCCCTTTCTCAAGGCAATAAGACAGGCTCCAAAAATGTGCAAGAGATTCAGTGGCGCACAAGGTGGGTCAGGTGGCAGGCAGGGCAAGTAGAGAGAACAATGCTGTAGGTCAGTGCTCAGCTGAGTTGATCGGCTGGGTAATCTTGGGGGCATCGGTGGCCAATGTACTCAAGCTAGATTCTCGGCAGAGACTGTTGTTGTTGGCCACCTCAGCTGAGTTTCATCCAGCGTGTGTATAAAGCTTTAGACAGTTGTATAGAGGTGTTACTAACATCCTGACTTGTGTTTTTCAGGTTTAAGGGTTCGGCTGTTCAATTTCTCCCTGAAGCTGTTGAGCTGTCTCCTGTACATTATACGAGTGTTACTGGATGACCCAAGAGATGGCAAGGGGAACTGGTGAGTATTCCTGACTCTCCCTCCTGTTTGTGTCATGCACTAAAAGTGAACCCGGGGTAAAAATAAACGGATGAGATAAACAAATGTATTTATCCTCCTATCCTAAAAATGACTTGTTTTAGGTATCCAATGGTTTTAGTTTATATTTAAACATTTACAAAGTAGATTGAATGTTTTGTTGTTTCTGCTCAGTGGCCGCCTATTAAGTGTCCCTAATTGAAAATTCATGACCTATTGACCTTTTTCTATCTCCCTCTGCTTTCAGAAGTTGTATTCTTACAGGAAAACTTTTATGGCTATAATTTGCTTATCAGTGATGTTTACTATATTCTGGCAAGGTACCAACAAGGGAGAAGCCGCCACTTCCATGCCTAAAAATTAACTCTTTCAGGCAGCAAAATGAAACAGGCTGGTTATTAATGTTTTGTACTGTACATACACATGTTTATATCATGATGTCATCATGATGCGACACATCACCTCGGGTACACTTTAACCATGGCTGATGTTTCCATAAGAGTAGACTGGGCAGTTCTCGAGGGCCCTGAACTCCTTAGGGGCCCTCAAGGACAATGCAGGTCACAACAACTGTACATCTGAACAATATTAAAATGTAAATGTTCCCTTGTTTATTTTTGCCTGGGTCCCTGTTCAATCTTAACCCTTTCTTGCACCATTTGGTTCTTGTTCAGATTTTTCTCAGCTACCTGACACACAGCCTAGAAGTGGAGCCCTAGAAAGCCATGCCAGGTCTCTTGTATCATCTACAGTATATTTCTCAGCTGTCTGTATCTTCAATTAACAGTCCCCATGTTGGGACCCAGCCCTGACTCTATTTCTTCCTTGGTTATCTCTTCTTATCCCTGATGTATAGATCTAAGTAAATACATTTATTAATTGTTTCTCAAAATTATTTTATAATGTACCCCTTTTTTAAAGCCTAGCTTACCAATCAGGGCCGGCGCTACTATAGAGGCAAAGGGGCAACTGCCCGGGGGCCTCAACCTCTGCTGAGGCCACCGCAGCGCCAACCCTGCTACATTCTGCCTGCTCCCTGGGGCCCTGCAAGTATAATAGCAGCCATAATTACCTATTAGTCCCGGTGGGTGAGCGAACGGGCAGCAGTTGCACTCTGAGACACGCTGTCTCCCTCCCACTCTATGACCCGGCGCGTCATGTGTAAACACACGCCGGGTTATAGAGTGGGAGGGAGACAGCGTGTCTCAGAGTGCAGCCGCTGCCGGTCCGCTCACCCGCCGGGTCTAATAGGCAATTAATTATGGCTATTATACTTGCAGGGCCCCGGTGAGCAGAGGGTTAATGGCGGGGGGGGGAGAGAAGCTTTGCGCTGGGGGGCCCCAACTCTAGTTTGCCCCAGGGCCACAGGGCCCCTTAAACCGGCCCTGTCACCAATTAGTGCAGATTATCTTAAAGGATATTTATTTCCTTTTAAACAATGCAAGTTGCCTGGCTGCCCCCCGATCCTGTATCTCTAGAATGTTTAGCCATAGACCCTGAACACGCATTCAAATCAGGACCTCTGACTCGAGCATGTGTCTGGATTAGTCACATGCTTGTTTCAGGATTGTGACTGGGTAGTGATGCCAGAAGATCAACAGGATTACAACTTATTTTTACATTATTTTTTTAAATATGGCAGCCTCCATATCACCCTTTTACCCTGGCTTCACTTTAAGTATCGCCTTGACACAAAAACAGTTATCAGTAGTAAAACCTAAATGTATATAAAATATTGAATTTGTTTTACTGACATATTTGCTGTATAAATGCTTTATCATTTTATCACTTTATAAAACTTAGCATTTGTGAAGCAATCTAAGGTGTACCACATGTACCATATATTCTCGCATATAAGCTGACCCGTGTATAAGCCGAGGTACCCACTTTTCCCTCAGAAACCAGGAAAAATTGATTGACTCGCGTATATGCCCACTCCCCAGCATAGCCCCCTCCACAGTAGCCAGATGTGTCCCCAGTACAAGTCACTCCCCTCCCCATAGCCAGATGTGTACCAAGCATGATACACCTGTGTCTTAAGACGCCACTCAGGGCTGGACGGGGCCTTTGCACCGCTGACATGTTGCTTGCACTCTTCACTCCATAAGACAAGGGACACAGGTAGTGTTGAGCAGCGCACTTTGCACACCATGCTGCGGCGGATGGGGGACACGGACACAGCTTGGAGCCAGCTGGTAAGAGCAGGATCACTAGTGCACAATCCTTACGCTCTTCTGCCAGTAACAAAATCTGCTCCACCATCCGTTCTGCTCCACTGACTCACATATAAGTTGAGGGGGTAACTTTTCAGCACATTTTTAGTGCTGAAAAATTAGGCTTATATGCAAGTTTATACATTATATGGCATGGTGGCACATTGGACAGTGCTCTCGCCTGGACCAGGACACTATATGTATGGAGTTTGGACGTTCTCCCTGTGTTCCTCCTGGGCACGCCAGTGCCCCCCCTCCCAATTCCCCAAAAATACATATAGGTTAATTGGTCCCCCCAAAAATTGGCCTTAAGCTAAATGCTCGCCACCTGATGGAGGAAGCTGGATCCAGCGACGCCTCCCTCACGACGAGTATTCCACGAACCATCTCCTGGACAGTCTGTACATGCGAGTTCACACGACGGTACACAACTGGTGCGAACAGGAAGTCAAGGGATCGCTGTACTTTGCGCAGAGTCATCGGGGATCTTAAAGATCGGATCCGCTGTGTCGTTCATTGTCGCTGTGTGTCGCTAAACGTCCTTTGCGTGATCACATGTCTGTATCCACAATGCTAAAACGCAGAAACGATCACCTGGCACTCAAAAAAATCGCCAGTTGTCAGAAAAATCACATAATGGGTGGGCTTCAGACTACAATAGGAACATAAGACAAGGACTGACTATGGTAGGGAACAGGGATTAGATTGTGAGCTCATCTGAGGAACAGTTAGCGATATGACTGCATACACTATAGTGTAAAAGCACTGCAGAAGTTGTTAGTGCTATATAAAGCGATAATCTCCTCAGGATTGTCCTGGTCACGCAGGTCACGCAGCTCCAGGACATGGTCTCACCTGGAAATGAAGGTCACATGACCCGATATGTACAGAAACTTAAAGTAAACCCGAGGCGGGGATAATTAGTAAATAAAAAGCAATGCTACCTGATCTGGGGGGCTGGGTGGATCAGGTAGCCACAATCCCCGCCGCCCCTGTGGCCTGCGTGCCCGCTGGGGTCACAATGCTGCAAGAGCTGCTCTGTGTGTCTCAGAGCGGGAGGGGGGCGCAGGAGTAGAGGCCAGGGAGAGACAGAGCTGCCCTGGGAAAGGCCCGCTGCCAGTGGGCATTTAAGCAGGCAGTACCTCTCCTCCCTTCCCTTCAAGAATTGGGGACAATCGCATCGCAAGCCGCCAATTTCATGGAGTGCGGGGCAGAGAGTGGTGGTGATGGTGGTGGTGGTGGTGGTGGGGGGGGTTGGAGCATGTCCTGCAGCAGGGAACAAGTTTCTGGGTCTCATCTGCCCCCCTCCCGCACCGTCAGGCTGGGAATACTGCGTGCCTACGGCGGTGCTCATACACAGGGGGGGGTGCAGCCTCGAGCAATAAAATGTGTCCCAGCACAGCCAGGAACAGAGGGTCTTTGGAAGACCAGGGAAGCCTCTCTAGGTCATCTAGACTAGAGGCTTCCCCCTACTGAGGTAAGTATCTCACGTTTTTTGTTAGGTTTATTTGTTTTGTTTTGTTATTGTGACTTCAGGTTTATTTTAATCATTAGCACATGACTTCTACCGGCCCTGTCATTTGCATATGACATTTCTTTATCCCGCTGCACTTTGTGGCACAGGGAGGGGCTCCATACTCTGTGCTGTGAGACATCATTGTTCTGAACAGACAGAGACAAGGTCATCATCATCTGAGGTGACAGCCAAAGAAAAGGAAGATAAAGAGGAAAAAAGAATGGAGGGATAATTAGTGTCAAGAGGGGCTTGATGCACTCAGTATGGTGATGTGGAGAAAGTGTCAGGGCTGTATGAAAAGCAGGAGAGTAATTACAATCCTACATACACAGTGCATCAAATTTACAATGTAACGTCTGGTGTCTCAAGTTCTGTGTAAATGGCAGAAATTGAAATATCTCAGAACTCCAAGTGGACTGTATTTTGAAAGACCCTGAGCAATACCTGGAAGAAAAAATTTCACTTACCTTGGGCCTCCTCCAGCCCACCGTAGGCCGCGAGGTCCCCCCGCGTCCTCCTGGCTCCTGTCCATGTCCCTCCGGCGGCTCCCGTTACCGGCGACACCTAGGACGGATGTCGGGTGACTTTTCCTGGATCTTCACACTCGTCGTCATCATGCCGGCCGCTACACGTCATCACAGCGGCCGGCGTGACAGGTCTGCGTATGCGTCATTTAGAGTTAGAAAACCGCGCATGCACAGACCTGTCACGGCTGCCGCTGTGATGACACGTAGTGGGCGGCGTGATGACGACGAGTGTGAAGATCCAGGAAGAGTCGCCTGACACCCAGCCCGGGTGTCGCCAGTAACGGGAGCGCGTACGTTAAAAAAGGGCGCTGGGAAAAAAGGGCGCAGGGTTTTAAAACGATAAGCATGAATAACGTTTAAAAAAAAATTGTGCTATATTTCGTTTAAAAATAATGTTTTATAAAGTTATAAATCATTAAATAATGTGTATGAAATCGCGAATTGTAAAAACGTTAATCTTCCCTGTTTAACCACTTGAGGACCCACCCTTTACCCCCCCTTAAGGACCAGCGCTGTTTGTTGGGATCTGTGCTGGGTGGGCTCTGCAGCCCCCAGCACAGATCAGCGTGCACGCAGAGCGATCAGATCGCCCCCCTTTTTTCCCCCCTATGGGGATGATGTGCAGGGGGGGTCTGATCGCTCCGGTCTGCAGGCATGTTGCGGGGGGGCACCTCAAAGCCCCCCTCCGCGGCGAAATTCCCCTCCTCCCTCTCCTACCTGTTATGCCCAGTGATCCGGGCTGCACAGGACGCTATCCGTCCTGTGCAGCCAGTGACAGGACGTCCCCTGTCACATGGCGGCGATCCCCGGCCGCTGATTGGCCGGGGATCGCCGATCTGCCTTACGGCGCTGCTGCGCAGCTGCGCAGCAGCGCCGTACAATGTAAACAAAGCGGATTATTTCCGCTTGTGTTTACATTTAGCCTGCGAGCCGCCATCGGCGGCCCGCAGGCTATTCACGGAGCCCCCCGCCGTGAATTGACAGGAAGCAGCCGCTCGCGCGAGCGGCTGCTTCCTAATTAATTAGCCTGCAGCCGGCGACGCAGTACTGCGTCGCTGGTCCTGCAGCTGCCACTTTGCCGACGCACGGTATAAGCGTGCGGTCGGCAAGTGGTTAAAAAGTGAAATGTATAATAACGTTTTATTAAAGATTAATAAGAATGTTACTAAAACTATACCTAACCCTACTCTCACACAGAACCCTACCTGTACCTACCCCTAACCCCTAGACCCCCCTGGTGGTGCCTAAACCTAAGACCCCCCTGGTGGTGCCTAAACCTAAGACCCCCCTGGTGGTGCCTAAACCTAAGACCCCCCTGGTGGTGCCTAACCCTAAGACCCCCCTGGTGGTGCCTAAACTTAAGACCCCCCTGGTGGTGCCTAACCCTAAGACCCCCCTTGTGGTGCCTAAACCTAAGAACCCCCTGGTGGTGCCTAAACCTAAGACCCCCCTGGTGGTGCCTAAACCTAAGACCCCCCTGGTGGTGCCTAACCCTAAGACCCCCCTGGTGGTGCCTAAACTTAAGACCCCCCTGGTGGTGCCTAACCCTAAGACCCCCCTTGTGGTGCCTAAACCTAAGAACCCCCTGGTGGTGCCTAAACCTAAGACCCCCCTGGTGGTGCCTAAACCTAAGACCCCCCTGGTGGTGCCTAACCCTAAGACCCCCCTGGTGGTGCCTAAACCTAAGACTCCCCTGTGATAAGCATTAATAACGTTTTAAAAAAATATTGTGCTGTTTTTCGTTTAAAAATAATGTTTAAAAAATTATAAATCATTAAATAATGTGTAATCATGAGAAGCAGTTATAAAACATTAAAAGTCTCCGGGCGCCGCTTGTAAAACGTTATTTTCCTTCGGCGCCCTCTTTTCCTGTTGGGCGCCCATTAAACGATATTTATTATGGGAGTGAATGGCGGCGCCCTTTTTGTCCACCTGCCTCATGCGCCCAAATTTCCTGCTTCCAACGGGAGCCGCCGGAGGGACACAGACAGGAGCCAGGAGGAGGCCGGGGGACCTCATGGCCTATGGTGAGCTGGAAGAGGCCCAAGGTAAGTGAAACGTTTTATTCTAGGTACTGTTCAGGGTCACTTTAAAGATGAACTCCAGCCTAAACAAACATACTGTCATTAATTTACATTAGTTATGTTAATTAAAATAGATAGGCAATATAATCTCTTACCCACACTGTTTTAAAAGAACAGGCAAATGTTTGATTTCCTGATGGCAGCCATCTTTTTGGTTGAAAGGAGGTGACAGGAAGCATGAGACACAGTTCCAACTGTCCTGTGTCCTGATCACCCCTCCCAGTTGCTAGGCAACGTGAATAACAACATAGGAAATTCCATCATGCTCTGCACAGCAGAGTGGAGCTCTTTGATGGGTGGAGCTTAGCTAAAAATGTAGCTGAAAATGATGCTTTGGTAAGAAAAACAAAGTTCTGATGCTGTGAAACTGTTAAAGAAACACCAAGCCTTTTCAGTGCTGCTGCATAGATTTTTAGTCCGGAGGTTCACTTTAACATTAAAGCCTTTAGAAGTTCTGAAGGAAGGGAACTTGCACTACTTGATCTCTATCTTTGTTCATGGTTCAATTACAGTGGTATTTTAAAGGTGGCCACTAATTATCCAATTTCTAGTGAAAATTAGTTCAAGTGATCAGATAATTCAGATCGGAAGTGAAATATTGTTATACATCGTTCACTCCACCATCAACGAACCAATCTTTGCTTCCTGTCTATCACAACCAGCATGGAAATCCAAATTTTGGTTCGAATTTTGGTTCGAAGAAAATCAAATCGGATGACTGTTTTTATAGTCGTTCGCAATCGATTGTGCCCATCAACAGAGATTATTTATAACCAATCTGATTACATCCGATCAGAATTATCTGATCGTTTTAATGATCTTTCACTAGAAATTGGACAGTAATGCTGGGAATACACGCATCGTTTTTGCGGCAGATAGATGGTTAGATAGATAATTTCTGACATGTCCGATCTCCCGTTTGATCGTTTTGCCGCTCGATTCAAGATAGAGGTGGATGGAAAAAGGTAAAAAAAAATGAGTGGAAGATAAGAGAATCGAGTGGAGAATTGAGCGGAAAAATCGATTGAGTGGAGAATCGAGCGGAAAAAACGACCTGTGTATTCCCAGCATTAGTTGCCACCTTTAGGCCTCTTTCACACCAAGACGTTGCGTTTTAGGGGACGTCAAGGTCGCATAACTTGCCCCTAACGCAACACCTGGTGTTGTTGAAGTTGGACGTCAGATTGAGCCGCGTTATGAGGTTCTTGGTGCTATCATGGGAAGTCCGGATCTTTTTAATGATTTGAATGATTCGAATCGGATCATTGAAAAGAGTCGGATCTTTGAACCGAATCTTTGAATCATTTTACTAGGGAAGCAGGAAGCAGGGGTGCAGCAGAGTGAGAGGTGCAGGAGAATGAGGGCACATTGAGGGTGCTAATGGGGAAGGGAGAGATGCAGCAGGAAGATTGTGCACAGAAGCTGCACTTCCTGTTTCTTCCAGACATCCACTGTGAACCGAATCCTTCATTGTGATGATCCGGATGATTCGACTCACAAAAAAGATCCGGATCAAAGATCCGAATCGTTCATGATCTGGACAACACTACAGTGCAGTGAATATTAATTAGCCATGTGGCTAGGAACAATAGGACTCTCCCCTTACTGAGCATGTGCAAACAGTCTAACAGCTAAAACCACTTATAACGCACAGCATGCTGCACTTTAATTGAACGTCCAGCGTTACACTGTAACGCAATGTGGGCACTGTGAACAGCTCATTGATTTTTCATTACTGTGAGTTGGGCTGCGTTACAGGCTGCTCTAACGTGCGCCTGTAATGTCCCACTGTGAAAGCATACATCTAGCGATGATGGGCAGATTCAACCAAGAGACAGTTCTCTCTCTGATCCTGATTGGATCAGAGATCTGTCAGCTGCCCATTCTCTGCAGGCTGAAAACCAATCAATTTCAGCATGAAATCTCTCTGGAATCGGGCTAGTCCGCAGTGTCTGCCGCCTCGCCACAGTTCCCCTAGTGTATATGTATGTGTTCATTTACACAGTATCTGCCCTGTGTCTTGGTGCCCGTCTGTCTTCCAAATCCGTCACTCTTCCATCAGCCCTATACATGCTGCCGGCAAGGCGCAGAAGGGTTCATCACGTTCAGCGCTCGTCCCGATATAGCTCGCCATTGCGAATTGGATGGTCGATTGGCCGCCAAGTCGCCTGATGTAAGGCCACCTTTAGAAAAGTCTAATATGGACTGTAATGAAAAGATAAAGACTGAACTCAAAATGGGAGACTGTTAGCAGTGGGGTCCCACAGGGGTCTGTAGTGGGTCCAGTGCTCTTCAATTTATTTATTAATGACCTAGTAGATGCAGTAGTGAGCAATGTTGCTATTTTTGCAGATGATACAAAATTGTGCAGAATCATCAACTCTCAGGAAGATAGTGTCATATTGCAACAGGATCTGGATAGGATGGCTATATGGGCACATACATGGCAGATGAAATTCAATGTTGACAAATGTAAAGTCATGCATTTTGGTCGTACCAATGGTCTAGCACCATACAAAATAAATGGGATACAGTTGGGGACTTCAAACTTGGAGAAGGACTTAGGAGTACTCATCGACAACAAGTTAAATAATCGTACTCAATGCCAAGCCGCTGCAGCTAAAGCTAACAAAATTTTGGGATGCATTAAAAGGGAAATAAAAACTCGAGATGCTAGCATAATATTGTCCCTGTTTAACTCTCTAGTAAGGCCACATCTGGAATATGGAATTCAGTTCTGGGCACCACATTACAGGAAAGATAGTGCAGTTTTAGAGCAGGTGCAGAGACGAGCAACAAAATTGATACGTGGGATGGAAGGTCTCACTTATCAAGAAAGGTTAGATAAACTGGGTTTATTTAGTCTAGAGAAAAGACGCCTTAAAGGGGATCTAATTAACATGTATAAATACATCAGAGGGCAATATAATAGCTTGGCGGATGAGCTTTTTGGCCCTGGGCCTTCTCAAAGGACTAGAGGACATGATCTGCGCATGGAGGAAAAACGTTTTAGCCATTTATTTAGGAAAGGGTTCTTTACAGTAAGAGTGATTAAGATGTGGAATGCATTGCCACAGGAAGTCGTTATGGCAAACTCTATACCTGCATTTAAAGGGGGCTTAGATGCTTTCCTTGCGTTGAAAGACATCCATGGCTACAATTACTAGGTAATGCCTAATGATGTTGATCCAGGGATTTTATCGGATTGCCATCTGGAGTCGGGAAGGAATTTTTCCCTTTTGGGGCTAATTGGACCATGCCTTGTAAGGGTTTTTTCGCCTTCCTCTGGATCAACAGGGATATGTGAGGGAGTAGGCTGGTGTTGTACTTTATACTGGTTGAACTCGATGGACTTATGTCTTTTTTTCAACCAAAATAACTATGTAACTATGAACCGCCAACTGACAGCTGGGGCAGCTGCTGGAAATTTTTAAAGCCCTTTAGTGGGATTACACTCAAATTTACATTTTTGCCCTCATGAGTTAAACGAAAAAAAAAAGAATATGAAACATTGAAAGACTACCGGATGTCATTTCAATGCATATTTACACCTCACTGTACGTAACTGATGTCATTGTTTGCTGCAGGACAAATTATCAAATTCACTCCTAATTAAAGGAAACCTGTAATGTCCAAAAGAACATGTTTCACTTACCTTGGGCTTCTGCCAGCCCCCTGCAGCCTCCCTGTGCCTGTGCAGACTCTGACCGATCCTCTGGTCCCCTGCCATGCCCCTGGCTGTGCACATCCTCAATCGCTCTCCGGACCCGACGGGAACGTACGAGCATCTTGCCGATGGGATCACGGGAGGGAAAACCTCATACTGCGCCTGCCCAGCATAATCCCGATGAGGGGAACAAGGACGCAGGCGCCCAGGGCCACGCAGGTGCAGTTGCCAGCAACGTCCGATAAAGAAAATGAGCCATGGCGGGCCGGGATTGGAGCATCGTTCAGAGACGGCACGGGCAAAGGGAGGCTGCAGGGGCCGGCAGGAGCCCCAGGTAAGTGACATTGGGGACATTGCAGGTTTCCTTTAAGTAATTTGTAAGCAAATAAAAGAAAGAAAGATATTCCCCCCCCCCCCTAAAGTGGTATAGTACTATAAGCCACACAGAATCTAGGTTTCTACCCACTGTTCAGGTCAGTGGCAGCCTATAAGGTGGATCATCTTCAGCCAAGCCAGGGGATTATCAGGCAAGCCAAGAGAACAACATCAGCCAAGCCAAGAGATCATCATCAGCCAAGCCAAGAGATCATCATCAGCCAAGCCAGAGGATCATCATCAGCCATGCCAAGGGATCATAATCAGCCAAGCCAGGGGACCATCATCAGCTAAGCCAGGGAATCATCATCAGCTAAGCCAGGGAATCAGCATCAGCCAAGCCAAGGGATCATCATCAGCCAAGCCATAGGATCAATATCAACCAAGCCAGGGGATCATCATCAGCTAAGCCATGGGATCATCATCAGCCAAGCCAGGGAATCATCATCAGCCATGCCAAGGGGCTATTATTAGCCAAGCCAGGGAATCATCATCAGCCAAGCCAAGCCATGGGATTAACATCAGCCAAGTCTGGGGATCACCCTCAGCCAAACCAAGGGAGGGATCATTATCAGCCAAGCCTGGGGATCATTATCAGCCATGCCAGAGGATCATCATCAGCCAAGCCAGGGAATCATGCTCAGTCAAGCCATGAGATCAACATCAGCCAAGGCAGGGAATCATCATCAGCGAATTCAAGGTATCAGCTTAAGTCAAGCCAAGGGACCATTATCAGCCAAGCCAGGGGATCACCCTCAGCCAAGCCAAGGGATCATCATCAGCTAAGCCAGGGGATCACCCTCAGCCAAGCCATGGGATCATCATCAGCCAATCCAGGGGATCACCCTCAGCCAAGCCAAGGGATCATCATTAGCCAAGCCAAGGGATCATTATCAGCCAAGCCCATGTATCAGATAGACACCTTATTTAAAGAGAAACTCCAACCTAGAATTTAACTTTATCCCAATCAGTAGCTGATACCCCCTTTTACATGAGAAATATAAGGATTTTTACAAACAGACCATCAGGGGGCGCTGTATGACTGATTTTGTGCTGAAACCCCTCCCACAAGAAGCTCTGAGTACCGCGGTACTTTTGGCAGTTTGTTACAATGTAACAATGTTCACAGACAGGAATAAGCTGTTTACAGCTGTCTCTAACAGCCAAAACAGCTAGGAGCAGCTACATAACCTGCCCACAGTAACTATGTCACCATGTAATACATGTCAGAATGTGAATCTGGGAGAGGAAAGATTTTACAATGAGCAAACACTGACTAAATCATTTATACATAATTATGGTAAAAAAAATGAAGCACTTTTTTTTACTACATTATTTTCACTGGAGTTCCTCTTTAAGTAACTGGACTGATTTACTCAAATTATAATGAACCAATCCCTACAGGGATCGCTCTATGTGTGTCTTGATACATGTGTGTGACAATCACTGTACGTGTGGTTACACATCTATATATACTTTGCCAATGATCCTTTATGTCCACAGTAAGGGGTTAGGGTATCCTAGCCAATCGGCTTCAGAAGTCTTACCAGATTCCTTGTTTTCCGAGGAATGGGATGCTGAAACTGAGAAGCAAGAGGAACGGCATACCTATTAACCAAACCGCAAGAGGCTAAAAGGGGGGATTTGTTCCCAGTAATTGTGTGAGAATATTATGGAAGAACTGAAGCTGTACAAAGATCTGTAGGGATTGGTTCATTATCATTTGAATAAATCAGTCTAATTACTCAAACAAGTTCAAGAGGATTCGCCAAGAAACCAGCATCTTCGTCAATCGCTGTGCCTGCCCAATTCCTGATTTCCCCGCAGAACAAATACTCGTAATTAAAGCAGATTTTTCACAACTTGTAACAGAATTAAAATAAGGCATTCTGCCCAAGTCTCAGCAGGTCTGAAGAAACTGGTCAATGATTCATCATCTTCCCAGTATGGGATTATGGGTCTCTAGAGGGACTGACAGATCCCACATTTCATCATATATATCGGATTCTGTCTGGCTACAGGAAATCCAGGGGGCTAGAGGTACACACACACACTGTACTAACATCAAGCTCGGCCGAAAGTCAAGCACTGGCACAGGTGTTCCCCAAGCTGGTTTAAAAAGGACTGTAACCGCGGATTGAACTTTGTCCCAATCAGTAGCCGAAACCCCTTTCCCATGAGAAATCTTTACCATTTTTCGAATAGATCATCTGGAGTGTCTGTATAGCTGATATTGTGGTGAAACCCTTTCCACAGTGTGATGTCAGGACCTAGTTCCTGACAGTTTCCTATCTGGGCGCGTTGTTGCATTGTGGGAAATAACTGTTTCCAACTGCCAAGCAGCCAGTATCTCCCTCTGTGCAGATGTATATCTATAAAAAACAACCTTTTAGAGACAGACAGGAAACTGTCAGACTCAGGACCTAGGTCCTGACATCACACTGTGGGAAAGATTTCATCACAATATCAGCCATTATTTCCCACCATGCAACTAGGTTCAAAGATAGGGCCATGGCCCTGACATCACACACTGTGGGAGGGGTTTAGATATAATTTATCTTTAGTCCTCGCAGGTGATCTCTGTGGAACGTTTTTTTTCTGAGAGTTTTAAACTCAGTAGAAAATATACCTGGTCTCCCAAATGCTCTGGGAGGGAGAATTGTGCATAGCTAATCAGCCAAAGCAAAGCAGCACTGGAAGGCAGCGCTACATTCAATATACAGGTATAGGAATTGTGGAAAAGTGGCTATCCTGAATAGTTTACTGCATTTTACGTTATGTCACTACAGTGCCTCTTTGGGCATTTTACCAATGTAGACTTTCTTAGGGCACTGCACCATGTTACATTGTTCTCGCTGATACTGGTAACCATCAGGAGGTAAATATGTAGCATACATAAAATAAAGGTGCCTGGCATTTTGGGCACCCAGTGAGGCCGATGGTAAAATACCGGTAATAAATACTGATATTTTACCATGGCCAAACCTAACCCCACTCTCACACAGAACCCTCCCGCTAACGCCTAACCCCCCAGCACACACTACCTACTTAATGCCTAACCCTTAACCACCCCCCCCCCCCACAAACACAAACTACCTACCTAATCCTTAAACGCCCCCCCCCCCCCCACACACACACACATACCTAGCGCCTATCCACCATTAACTCCCCACAAACTACCTACCTCACCCTTAAACACCCTCCTGCACAAACTACCTACCTAACACTTAAACACCCCCCCCCCCTGCACAAACGACCTTTCTAACGCCTGACCCTTAACACCCTCCACACACACACTACCTGCCTAATCTTCACCCCACCCCCACCCCTGCACGCTAGCTACCTAAACCTAGCACCCCCCCCCCCGCACTCACCTCCAGGGGCGCCGCCAGCATACAAGCAAGCCAAGCCCCCGTTTGGGGCCTCACACTCTGCTGCTGGCGGCAGACGGGCACTGGGCCTGTGGGTACCAGGCGGAGTGGCGGGGAGAGAGAAGTTTCAACTTCCCCTCCTCGATCCTGACAGCTTCTATCTACTTTCTTTCCCGGCTATGGTAACAGCGCCCCCTGTGATGACGTACCGCATGTCATCACAGGGGAAGCTCTTACCGATGCGACGCATGCCTGGAGAGGCTGAAGATAGAAGCTGCGTGCAGGATGAAGGCAGGGAAGTGGAAACTTCTCTCTCCCCGCTGCTGCGCACACCTTCCTGGCTAAAGGAAGGGGGGGGGGGGCATCTACCTATCTAACCTATACTGGGGGACATATACCTATCTAACCTATACTGGGGGACATACAGTATACCTATCTAACCTATACTGGGGGACATATACCTATCTAACCTATACTGGGGGCATATACCTATCTAACCTATACTGGGGGACATATACCTATCTAACCTATACTGGGGCACATATACCTATCTAACCTATACTGGGGGCATATACCTATCTAACCTATACTGGGGGGCATATACCTATCTAACCTATACTGGGGGGCATATACCTATCTAATCTATTCTGGGGTGCATATACCTATCTAACCTATACTGGGGGACTTATACCTATCTAACCTATACTGGGGGACATATACCTATCTAATCTATACTGGGGGGCATATACCTATCTAACCTATACTGGGGGGCATATACCTATCTACTGTAATCTATCCTGGGGGGCATATACCTATCTAATCTATACTGGGGCATATAACCTATCTAATCTATACTGGGGCATATACCTATCTAACCTATACTGGGGGACTTATACCTATCTAACCTATACTGGGGGCATATACCAATCTAATCTATACTGGGGGCATATACCTATGTAACCTATAGTGGGGGCATATACCAATCTAATCTATAAGCACACTGTAGAAAGAGTTTGTCCGGCACTCGGGAAGTATGTGAACAAGCGCCTGAGCGGCGCGAAGCGGCTGTTGTGCCACCTCTTCCACCCCTGGTCACCCGCAATCTACACACTTCACTACGGTACACAGATGCAGGTTTGATGTATCCCTCATAGACTGTGTGCCTTTTTGCATCTTTTTATGAAAGACGTCTGGGCTACTGAATAAAGCGATTGAAGGGATGGTGCCTGGTCTCCCTTTATCTACCAGTGTATACCAATCTAATCTATACTGGGGGCATATACCCATCTAACCTATACTGGGGCAAATGTACTGGCTACCTATATTGGAGGCACCTACCTATCTAACCTATGCGGGGGTACCTACTTATCTTACCTATACTGGGGGCAACTATATGGACTACCTATACTGCACGTTGGAGGCGCATTTTACGCCCTCGCCCTGGGTGTAATTTAGCCTAGAAACTGCTAGAATTTGTCTTCACCCACATCATGTTTTGGCCATGCCCGATTTTGCGCTGAAATTTCGTAGATGGGGAGCCTCAAGTTATGGACAGCTTGGGGCCACCAAAACCTTAGCTGCACCCCTGCTTACTTCCAAAGAGAAAAAAAGACACGCATAGATGCCTTAGAATGTCTGCATTTGGGTGTCTGTGTTACCCGATATATAGCACTGCCGGGTGCCCAAATTTCTGCTTTTGTGCCCAAATACCAATATTTTACATTGGTACGCATGGCGGCGCCCAATCAGTTCACTTGCCGCATGTCCCCTTATTTACTGCTCCGGAATATGTATGTATGTGGCAAGTCTCATCAATCAAGTAATTTCAGCCTTCTGAGATGTACTCTGTGCTGCAGTCTGGGCGTCTGACTGAATGTATGCATGCCACTCACTCTAATTAAGACTATGCATGAATGTCTGCCTATCAGTCAGCGTGTCATTGTATTCCCAGCAGCGTATGTCAGTCAGTCTATGCCTTTGTGGTAGAACACAGGTAAAACGCACAGCAATTAAGATGATAAACTGTATGATCCTATTCATGTAGCAGCATGATTCCAGCATAGGCATACCATTGCATATTCATACCATCTCATAACCATATCCTTTAATATGTATACCAGATCCTATAGTCATTGCTTCTTCTGTTCATATCATGTCATATTTATACCGCAGTCATATGCCAGGGATCATATTCATATCGTAGTCAATAGTCATACAATATTCATATCATATTTACATTGCATGCACATCATTTCATAGTCAGGTCTCCGGTACATCATACCTATATACTTTCTTACCGTATTCATACTTTATGAGATATTGGTATCATTTCAGATTGACTTGTATTACACTTCATATCCGTAAAGGAATCCCCCCGACCCCCCCCCCCCCCCCCCCGCAGTGTCCTGCTGGCCTCTGTAGTTCATATTGTGTACTTGTCATCAGGGCCTGTTTTAGACTTTTTGTTGCCAGAAGCAATATATTGTGAGGACCCCCCAAATGTGTGTGTCTGAAGCCGGACCGGAGAGGAGACACACATCATCTGTGCATTGCAGGCACTGGCACTGCGCTTACCTCCCTCTGCTTCTTCCAAGAAGGAATCTCCTCCCTGCGGGCCAGCGGCATCTGATGCCAGGTTTGTGCTGCCCCAGCGCCACATCACCAGCGCCACATCACTTGCCTGATCTTAGCAGATTAGCGATGGGATCACCATGTGAAGTCCTGCTTCTCTGGCAGCATGTAACAGGTCACATGAGGCACCGCTGTAGCCATGGATACAGGATTCTGGACGGGCAGATGAAGATCCCATCGGTGGAATGCTGAGAGCCGGTGAGTGAAATGCTGCTGCACATCTAGGGTGGGGGAGGGGGAAAGTGCGAGGAGGGGGACATTGGAGAGGGGAGCCGCTTCTTGCTGCCCTCTAACTGTTGCTGACCTGAGGCTGAAGAACCGCCCCTGCGTGTCATGTCAGCTTCAGAAGCCAATGAGAGTCAGGGAATTTTCACACCTTTCGTTCAGCAATGACTAGTGCTGATTGGTGGGTCCTGAGAAGGTCAGAGGTCACTCCTTATGCCTGGTACACATCGTACAATTTCCCATCAGATCGACTGCTTCAATCAGTCATTTCCAACGGGTCCGACCGGGTCCAACGGGTCAATTTTCCCATCACTTCTGGTAGAGAATCGCTAAGAATAACGATTAGAAATCAGATCAGACCTGTCGGAAATTCAACCAGTAAAAGAATAACATTTATGGAATTTCATACTCACATTTTATTGTATTTATGTAGTCTAATTTCCATTCCACATCCATGACATTTTCTATTGATATATTATTAATAATCCGAAATAATCATTGTGTAGTAATGTAATATTATATTCACAGCACTTCTTATTAACACCATATATTTAAACATTAAAAAGATTGTAAAACTGGCCACCAGCGTTATCATCAGCTTTTTATTCAGTCTGTACTATTCAACATACATTTAATCCATTGTCCAATCAGAATGTGACACTTGTGGACAGCAGAAGCTTGACTACAAGACATGAGGGCCTTTAGAACGTTGATGGGACCTTCTTTACATTCCCGCAAGTTTCCCCTCTCTCCATGATGACACCCCCAGCCAAGTGACCCATCTGACCTAAGGGCCATTATGTAAACCTGTGACCAATAAAGCAAAAGGTTTTATACTTACCTGGGGCTTCTCCAGCCATTGTGGTCTTCCCCAGTGTCCGATCTGTCACCTCCGTTCTCCTGCTGTCAGCCCCAGTAGTTGCTGACTGCTGTGCATGCATGCCTCCTTGGTTGCACTCCTGTTGCCAAGAGCATTCTGTGCCTTAAAGGATTCCAGATGGGAAAAAAGAAGACAAATGAGGGGAGCAGGCATGTACTATAACCTGTCCTGATGCCGACCGCTCCCCCAGTTCTCCCCTCTAGCGGAGAGGACCTGAAATCCCTCCGGGCTCCACTTCTAAGTAGCCGGAGTCTGGCTTACTGCCCAGGCTGCGTGCATCCCACAGCGCCCGCCCGTGGCTGGGAGTGCACAGCACATGCATATGATGTCATGCGCATGATGTAGTGATGTCACACTAATGCACAGTGTGCTTCCAACCGTTGTAGAGCGTGCACAGCCCGGCCAGCGCCTGCTCAGTAAGCTCCACTCCGAACTGGGGGAGCAGTGGACATCAGGACAGGTGACAGTATATTCCTGCTCTCTCCGTTTCTCTTCTTTTTTTCTGCTTCTGATATCCATGAACTAACTGTGCAGGAAAAAGAACACTCTAGGCCACAGGATTGCGACTAAGATGCATAGCAGATGGCATCAAGCAGGCACCTGCAGAGGGGGTGCTCCGGGTGCTTGAGCACCCCCCCCCCTTTCCCCCCTTTTGAAATTCCCTGTCACGTGGCCCCATTTCCCTGACTGCACAAATGGTGCCGGTTAACGTTACCCTCAGTGCCTGCACAGTGAGTGAGTGGTCTTCTGCCACTCACAGGTGACGGATCTGCTGCTGCAGGGCCAGGCCAGGGCACGGGGGATGGGGACGACGACACATAGATGGAGCAGCAGCAGCACCTACAAACATCAAACACTTGGTATGTGCAGCGTGCTTCCTCACATGGCTGTGGCGTGTCTCCATGGCAACCGTGCAGCGCAAAGCTGGAGGAAGCCCCAGGTATGTATACATTTTGTATATCCCCTGTCTCAGGTACACTTTAACTTGATGCTGTCCTGGCTGGTAGCATGTTTTTTCTGTTTGTGTGTGTGTGGTGGTAGGTGAGGCCCCTTTTTGAAATTTGAGCACCCCCCACTTAAGGACCCTCTGCATGGCCTTGGCATCAAGGCTTGGAGAAAATGCTACTGCACCATATTTAGACATGAGGGCAAGAGAAGTTCTAGACTTTTTGCTGCCCGAAGCAAAATTGTGAGGATGTCCTTTCCCCCCCAGGAAAACACTGATATATATCTGTATCACTGCAATTTACATTAATCTCTATGGCGGAGCCCTCTTTACCTGTTTTGGCCTGGATGCTAATGGGCGAGTGAATGGGTGCTGAAAGGTGTACGGCTGAGTGCGGATGTGTAGGTGGGTGGCTGGTTTCCGGCGGCTAAAGGCGGCTAACTGGGGCAATATGCGCACGCATGCACACACAATACTTTCCTCAGTCATACGTACACAGCAATATACTGCAGCTTACCTGCACAGCAGGGAAACCAGAGGGTGGAACCGGCACATGGGGAGGAAGCGGGGCTAGCAGAGAGCAGTATATATTTAATTAAGGGGTGTGCCAGCACATACAGACTAACAGCAGGCAAGCTCTGTGCTCTGTGAGTCATACAGAGGGAGAGACTACAAAAGATCAGAGTTGATTCTCTCCATACAGTCTGCTGTCCTGAATCACGTGATTCAGTCTGCTTCATGGTAGGGCCGCCCCTGATTGAGGGTTATACTTCTTCTCCTCCATCTTGTTTTTCATCCTTTGCAATAAGTAAATCTTCTTCTCCACTTTAAAGCCACGCTTCCAAAGAGACAGCTTTGAACAGTACAGTGAACGGTTGTTGATCTTAGCCGGTGTGGACATTAACCACTTGAGGACCGCAGTGTTAAACCCCCCTAAAGATCAGGCCTTTTTTATTGTTAATTGGCCACTGCAGCTTTAAGGTCAAGCTGCAGGGCCGCACAGCAGCACACAAGTGATTCCACCCCCCTTTTCTCCCCACCAACAGAGCTCTCTGTTGGTGGGGTCTGATCGCCCCCCGTGTTTATTTTTTTAAAATAAATATTTATGTTAGTGTTTTTTTTTTTTTTTTTTGCTATACCTCGTTTTTGTTTATATTTGTAAACCCCTTCCTCCTCCCCCCCAGCCAGTCAATCCTGCGATCGGCTGTCATAGGCTTCTGCCTATGAGAGCTGATCGCTCTCTTGTCCCCCAGGGGGACAGCTGTGTCACACGGCTGTCCCCAGTACAGCGCTGCTGCTGATCACAGCGCTGTACTAACAGAAAAGATGGCGGTTTCGCCGTCTAACAGTCTTCCGAGCGGCAATCGCCGCTCGGAGACTGAAGAGGGGGCGGAGCTCCACCCCCCCCCCCCCCCAAGCAGGATATGTGCGCGCAGCCTGCGCGCGATCTCATGCAAATCAGAGCCCCAGGATTTGACGCCAATTGGCATTAGGTGGTCCTGGGGCTGCTGCCGCGTCCACGCCCATTGGCGTGGGGCGGTCTTTAAGTAGTTAAAGTTGGTGTGAGCGTATGTCGAGGTCCTCTAAGTGAGGTCTTCTATGGCCCTTATTACGATGGTCAGTGAGATGTTAGTAATTCCAGCTTGCATACAAATGTAATTTGTATGCAGCTTGGAGTTATTAGCGTCTGGTTGGCTGTCTCTGGCCCTTCCATACTCTCTTCCTGCAGGACAGATCCACGCAGATGAGTCTGTAGCTGCCTCTCAGGAGACTAGGCCTGCCACTGTTGCCTCGGCAGGCTCATACTTCACTCTGACAGCTGCAGAGATACAGCGTCTGCCATTAGCGAGCCTAGGAGAGAAAGTTAATATCAAGACAGCACCGGGGAAATGGAAACCATTTTTTTCCCTTTCAGGCTAACAACAATAATAATAATAATAACGGGTGGAATACAGAAAACAAGATAGCATTTCTGATAGAATTGTAGCCCTCAACTAACAACTGCATACCAGTAACCCTGACCCAGCCAGAGTCTCTCAGACAACAGTTGGTAACTTCAGACTTTTAAGGTGTACCTGCATAGCTGTATTGCGCGGAATTGAGATTTGTGTTCCTTGTACATTTAAAGAGAACCTGAACTCAGATCTTCCTCTCTGCTCAACAAGATAAGCAACAGCATAATAATCTTTAAAGAAAAACATTTCTTCAGCCCCTAGATTTCTCTGTGTTCCTCACCGCAGATCAGCTGTCATCCAGTCTTCTGCTGCCCCCTCCGTTGTGGCCATCCAGGTCAGCGGCCTCTGGGCATTGTCGTCAGGAGTGGCACAGTGTTGTTGAACGCTACTGGCTACAGGAGCACGACTATGAGCGGCGCGCAGCAACGCATGGGCAGAAGCCGCCGACCCCACCCCCCATTAGGGAGGGGACAGCAGAAGACTGGATGACAGCGGAACTGCAGTGAGGGACACAGAGACATCTAGGGGCTGGAAGAAGCCCCAGGTATGTAAAGCTGTATAGACTTTCTTTCCCCTCATGTATCCTTTAAGGTTAGATTTACATCATCCCCACCTCAAGGCCAACGTTTTTGTCTTTCCCATGTACAGCAGCCGCCTTCTATACTCGATCGATTTCCCTCTTCTGTGTACAACATCTCCATTGTGTAGCAGCTCCCCTTATCCATGTGCTCCATTTGTAGTGCCTCTTTTCCAGACTCTTCTTCTGTGTCCAACCTCCCCTTCAGGTGCACCCATCCTAGGCCTGGGCCCTTGTGGCCTTCCCATAAATGCAGCCCTGATAGGGACACCAAGCTCCATGCAAATATTTCCCTGGCATGGATTATAATCTGGAACTCTAGTGTTGTAAGGCAAGAATGCTCGGATTATAATGTGGAACTCTAGTGTTGTAAGGTGAGAATACTAACCACTTTGTGACTGTGCCGCTCAATGAGCTCGATACACTAAAGCGTGATAACCCAGTTATCACGTGTTAAAGCTTTTCACGCGCAAACGTGCACATAAACCATTGTGCGCGCGTGTTGCGTGTGAAAAGTTTAGCGATCGCATGATAATCTTTATCATGCGTACGGCGATAAGTATGCTTTTCACATGATAAGTATGCTTTTCACATGATAAGTATGCTTTTCACATGATAAATACAGCGCTTTGCGTGTTAAGCAGATAGAGTTTGGTATTGAAATCAACAATGGTGCTGTGAAACATGTGAGTTAATTCAATACGGCGTAATTTATTGTGCGCGATATTCCTTACTCACAGTGTGTAATTTACTTTCCTGCTGTTCTCAAACATTATTTTCTTCTTTGGTAGTACACTACACATAAACATTTTATTGAGTGTATGCTCACAACTGCAGATTGTGCTGCATGTAGAACATTGGAATGCAACTTACAGCACACCAAAGCACCACCAGCTTTTAAAGTGAATGTTTACCGAATTAAAAAGGAAAAAGTCAGATACTCACCTAAGGAGAGGGAAGGCTCGGTCCTAATGAGCCTTCCCTCTCCTCTCCTGGTGCCCGGTCCCGCGCAGGATCCCCCGTGGCAGTATTCGACCAGTTCGGTCAAATACTGCCACTTCCGCATGCCTTCGGGAGCTTTCGGAAGCCTTAGGGAGCACTCGGGCTCCCGATGACGCGGCCGCTCCATACTACGCATGCGCGAGCGCCCTCTATGATGTGCGTGGTATGGAGCGGCCCGAGTGCTCCCGAAGACCTCCGATGTCCCTGCGGCGGCGGACGCGAACGGGGGAGCCAGCGCAGCACCGAGGGCACCGGGAGAGGAGAGGGAAGGCTCATTAGGACCGAGCCTTCCCTCTCCTTAGGTGAGTATCTGACTTTTTCTCTTTTAATCCGGTACCCATTGGCTTTAAAGGCAAAAAACAGCTGATAAATGTTAAGGAGCAATCATTATAAACACATGCATCATTGTATTTAGCGCGCGTAATAGTTTGCAATCGTTTTTTATGACGTGATATCCCGCCTTTGCACACAAAGTCATTCGTTATCACACGCAAACCTTTACACGCCTGAAATCACGCGCAAAAGTGCTTATCACAGCCGTTATAAGCGTTATCACGCATTAGTGAATTGAGTCCAATCACATACTGTGATACTGTGGCTTATCCAATCATTGTTCTGTCTTTTATATTATTTTTTTCACCACACTGATTATGGTATTCTTTCATTTTATAGCTGGGAATGTCCGAAACAGAATTACTCTTCACAGCACAAGTTTGACTGGTAAGAACCTGAGAACTGTTATACAACTAGGAGTGCAGAAATATTTTATCTGTTATTTCTTCTTTACCTTTTTTTATTTTCTTTGCACTTATTTTTTTTTATAAACTGTGCTTAAAGGACAACTGAAGTGAGAGGGATGTGGAGGCTGCCATGTTTATTTCCATCTAAGCAATGCCAGTTGCCAGGCCCTCCTGCTGATCCTCTGCCTCTAATACTATTAGCCATAGCCCCTGAACAAGCATGCAGCAGATCAGGTGTTTCTGACATTATTGTCAGATCTGACAAGACTAGCTGCATGCTTGTTTCTGGTGTGATTCAGACACTGCTGCAGCCAAATAGATCAGCAGGGCTGCCAGGCAACTAGTTTTGATTAAAAGGAAATAAATATGGCAGCCTCTGTATACCTCTCACTTCAGTTCCCCTTTAAACACTTTTTGCACTGAAGTGATATATTCCTATAGAATAAGACTGACTTCCTGTGACATCACCAGGCTGGATATCATCAGGTGATATAAGTGATCCTACAAACCTGGTCTGGGTGCGTTGTCTGCTGTTGGTTGTTTGGGTCATATTCGACCTTTGCACGGGCAGCTGAGGGTGTACGGGTTTAGCTTTTGTGTGTTTACAGATGTGCAACAACTACAAGAACTTTTTAAATGACAATGGTATACATCAATATACAAAATACAGAATTGGTACAAAATACAGAATCGGTACAAAGTACAGAGTTCGTAATAACAGTGACAGAATTAATATGAATAAATGTGTAACAAAATCCAAGACACAAAAGGGGGAGAGAGTCCTGGCCTTGTGAGCTTACAATCTAAAGGAATGGAGGGGGAACAAGAGCTGTGGTAGTATAAAATATTCATACCTAGAGACAGTGTGTTTTAGGTTATCCAGCAGGAAGTACAACTTTATCAAAAGGTGAACTGAGCTAAGGTAGAGCATATGCTTGTCGGAATAAGTGAATTTTGAGGGCACATTTAAAGATATCAAAGGCTGGAGAGTGACGGATGTGTTGTGACAGAGGATTCCAGAGGATTGGTGAAGCACATGAGAAATCTTGTATACATGAATGCGAGTAGGTGATTGTAGAGGAGGTCAGTAGAAGGTCATGTCCAAATCTGAGAGTGCGGTTGGGTTGGTATCTGGAATCTAATGAGGAGATCTACAGGTGAGAGAGATTGTGGAGGGCTTTGTAGGTTATGGTTAAAACTAGGGGTGTAACTAGGAATCACTGGGCCCCCATGCAAATCTTTGGATGGGGCCCCCACTGAATAGGGACTGTCTACAAATCTTTGTCTGCAAACTTTGTATGATTCATTATCAGTGGCTGAGCAGATGCAGTAATTAGAACAATTGTGCAGAGAGCAGAAAGTTTTATCTCTTCCTGCCCTTAGTCTTCAGTCTCTCAGGACGGGGCCCCCTGTGGCTTCTGGGCCCCCCTGCGACTGCATATCTTGCAGGGTCTATTGTTACGCCCTTGGTTAAAACTTTGTACTGGATTGTTTGGTTAATTAGAAGCCAATGAAGAGCTTGGCAGAGAGGGAGCAGCAGTGGAAGAACGAGAAGATGAATGCGACGAGCAGCTGAGTTCAGTACAGATTGGAGTGGTGCCAGTCTGTTAGTTGGTAGTCCACAAAGTAGTATGTTACAATAGTCGAGACAAGATATTATAAGAGCATGTACTAACATTTTAGTAGTGTTATGAGTGAGAAAAGGTCGGGTGAGAGATATGTTTTTGAGCTGGAGATGACAGGAGATGGTTAGGGAGTGAATGTGAGGAATAAAGAAGAGGAGTTAAATATTACCCCTAAGCACCGTGCTTTGGTAACTGAAGTTATGAACATTTATAGTTATATCAGGCAGAAAAGTAGACAGAGAACAGTTCTGGTCATCCTGGCCCCTGATTGCACAATCTTGATGGCAGCCTTTGTGACCGACATAGCAAAAATGATAATAGAATGCCTGTGCCTATTGCCATAGTTAGTGTCTTAGTACAGAGCAGAGCTTAGCAGTGGATATCACAGCAGCAGTTTAGATTATGGCAGTTTAGAGCAGCGGTACATATTTACTGCTCTACAGGAGTGACATATTTGAACTTTCCTAATGACTTTCATCTGTTACAGGACTCCCATTATTTGGGTGAACAGGCCTGTCCCTCTGTGGGCCCTCCAGGTAAGCACCGTGGTCTTGCATGTCATGATTGCCACAAAACGGTCTGCCTCCTCGTCTCCCTTGCTGCACACAGTGACCTTCCCCCTACGCCGTCCGTTGGGAAACTAATTAACGGCCAACCGTGTGTCAACAATGGAATTATGGAATCGCAGAACTGTTTCCATGGTATCCATGTGTCGGATATGTAGATGAAGTTCAATGAAAACATGGTTGGTGGTAAATGTAATAAATATTGGTTTTACGTCTGCCGTGGTCATAGTGGTCACGGTATCTTATGGTCTCATTCTACCTATTGGACAAGGTCAGTCTAGCGGCTTTCTTCACAGTGATGACCTTGACAAGGACGCTTATCTTCCATAATTACAAAGCAACCTGCTGCCTTGATGATAGAAACTGAGCATATGAAGGAAAAACACCTAATTAAAGGTCACCTCCGGTGGACTCTGCATATTATAGTGATCTGCTGTCGAGGAAATGTAAGCTGGTGGAATGATCGGAGTAGTCACTGTTTATGTAAAAGTCATGCTGGGATATGTGCAGGGCCGTATTTCTGGGAAGGCCACAAAGGCCGGGCCTTGGGCAGCTGCAGTCCAAGGTGCACCTGGACATGAAAGAGGGGATGGATAGAGTAAGCAACGACTATAGGCGACACTCCAATAACTTGAACTGGCCAGCTGCTGCAGTTAGACATCATCCCAATAGTCTCAGCAAATCCAATAGCTCAAGACTGCTGCGCTGAAGTTCCAATATAACACACTGGTGCTGGGGTGTCCCCTCCTTCCTTTCCTGCAATGTCACACTCACAACAACAAGAAGAAAGCAGAAAAAACAGGAGGCTCCCTCAGTTTCAAGTAATCTTGATCCAGCTTTAATGTTGTAGCAAAGTACATTAAAAAGGAAGTAATGTCACTCTCACTTCTGTGGGTCCTAACTCCAATAGGACCCACTGGCTAAAACCACACGGATATACCACTGTCCCTAATGACAGCAGGAGGCCGAAACCGGTCGAGTTGAGAGTGGGCAATACGAGCACCCTGCACTTTGGAGATGTGTCTGAGTACCACCTAGGTGGGAAGCAGTTTTAGCTAGTGGGTCCTATTGGAGTTAGGACGCACAGAAGTGAGTGTGACATTACTTCCTTTTTAAAGGGAAGGTTCACAGACATGTTTCAAAAAAGAAAATTACTAATCCACTTACCTGGGGCTTCCTCGACGCTGCTCCTGAGGCTCCCTGTCTTCTCCGGTGGCTCACCCGACCTGGCCAGGCCGGCTTCCAGGTCGGGCTCTTGTGCGCTCTAACGTGCGTCTCATGCGGTCGCACTGACATCATCGGACGTCCTCCAGGCTGTACTGCGCAGGTGCAGTAGTTCTACGACTGCGCAGTACAGTCCATAGGACGTCCGATGACTTCAGCGCGACCGTGTGAGAAGCACATTGGAGCGCAAGGAGAAGCCCGACCAGGAAGCCGGCCTGGCCAGGTCGGGTGAGCCACCGGAGAAGACAGGGAGCCTCTGGAGCAGCGTCGAGGAAGCCCAAGGTAAGTGGATTAGTATTTTTATTTTTTTAAACATGTCCGTCAACCTTCCCTTTAATGTACTTTGCTATAACATTAAAGCTGAATCAAGATTGCTTGAAACTGAGGGAGCCCCCCGTGTTTTCTGCTTTCTTGTTGTTGTTGTGAGTGTGACACTGCAGGAAAGGAAGGAGACCCCAGCACCAGTGTGTTATATTGGAACTTCAGCGCAGCAGTCTTGAGCTATTAGATGAAAGGGGTTGCTACATATGAAAGAGGAGGTTGGAAATAGGAAGCAACTTATGAAAAATGGAAACTGATGCTCAAGGGAGCTGTTCATGAAAAAGAAGGGCTTCAGTACACGGATGACACACATGGAAGAGGGGGCTGCACATGGAATGGGAGGGGCTGCAGTACATGGATGATGCACATGGAAGAGGGGGCTGCACATGGAATGGGAGGGGCTGCTGTACACGGATGACACACATGGAAGAGGGAGCTGCACATGGAATGGGAGGGGCTGCAGTACATGGATGATGCACATGGAAGAGGGGGCTGCACATGGAATGGGAGGGGCTGCAGTACATGAATGATACACATGGAAGAGGGGGCTGCACATGGAATGGGAGGGGCTGCAGTACAGGGATGATACGCATGGAAGAGGGGGCTGCACATGGAATGGGAGGGGCTGCAGTACAGGGATGATACGTATGGAAGAGGGGGCTGCACATGGAATGGGAGGGGCTGCAGTACAGGGATGATACGCATGGAAGAGGGGGCTGCACATGGAATGGGAGGGGCTGCAGTACATGAATGATACACATGGAAGAGGGGGCTGCACATGGAATGGGAGGGGCTGCAGTACATGAATGATACACATGGAAGAGGGGGCTGCACATGGAATGGGAGGGGCTGCTGTACACGGATGACACACATGGAAGAGGGGGCTGCACGTGGAATGGGAGGGGCACTGCTGCATATGGAAGGGGAAGCGCAACATACTTGGCCTGTTGGCCACACAGAGTATAAATCCAGCCTTGGATACTGTATGTGCCATTCTAACTCCCAAGCATTTCTGTGTTTCCTTTCATAGAAACAGAGATAAGACTAAACATTAATGGACACCCTACCTATTGGGCCTTTTCACCCCACCAAAAATTCGGATCGGCTTCACCACTCTAAGTTAGCAGTATTAGGTAGTCTTCAGGCTGCCAGATATTGGTACTAAGTAGCATTTCTGCCCCCAGATATTAGTAATAGGTAGTTAAGCTGCTACAACAACCCCTTCTATGCAGACTTAGCAGCAGCAGAGAGTGAACTCACCTGGCTTCACCCAGCAATGACGATTTCATAGATAACATGCAAAAATATTGCTTCGCAAAACAAGTCTATAGAGGATATATGTACTATTATTACCAGGCCAGTTACACCTCCCTGGCTCAGGCTCACACCACATAAGAAATCCTTTCTATAAATGTTTACATATATCAAAACAATTACAGCTTTATTAGCTCATGAACAGTACCTGTTATTCAGTGTTCTTCTATCCAGACAACTTTTGTTATGTTAATCAGTGTCCATTTAGGTGTTATTGTTATGATTCATCCATGTCATAATGGAAATAGCAGTTGTGCATAAGAATTGCATAAAGCACATTCTGCTAAGATTAGCTCCTTAGTGCCTCCTCAAGTGTCACCCAAGGCATCTGCCCAGAGCTGGACCATCCAGAAGGCCAATCTAGGCAGTTGCCTAGGGCCTGCCCGAGAGTCTAGGGACCTGGTGGATGCTAGCCCCCTCCAAATCTAACTAAAAAAGTCAGGTGATCATCAGCAGTGGGCAAAAAACGCAGTCTTGCCTAGAGCCAAATATAACTTAATTCTTTTCTGCATCTGCCTGGTTTGTCTATGCCTAGAAACAGCCCAGCTTGCAGCACTGGAGTCTCAAATCTGAATGCCAGCCAGGTCACAGTATCCCTGGAGCTTGCATGTTTTTCCTGTGTTTGTGGGGCTTATTTATTTAAAGAGAACCTGTACTGAGTAAAAATATTTAAAATAAACACATGAGGTAACTTCAAATGAACATTACATAGTTACCTTGCCATCAGTTCCTCTCAGAAGCTCACCATTTTCTTCTGACAATAATCCCTTCCAGTTCTGACAATATTTTGTCAGATCTGAAATATATCAGTTGCTGTCAGTTATAGCTGAGAGGAAAACTGATGTACCAGGTTATTGTCCATATTTCCCTATGGCTCAAGTGGGCGATGTTACAGTTTAACAGTGTGCTGACCAGAAAGCAGTTATTGGTAATGACCATTTTCAAAATGGAGGACGGAGAATTCCCTTGATCACAGTGAACAAATAGGACGCGAGACAGGAGAAAGACACTGAGGAGTAGACTACATGGAAGGTAAGTATGACTTGTGTATGCTTATTTTGACTTTTAATTTTCAGTTCAGGTTTTCTTTATTTAAGTATTTATATAGCGCCGACTTATTACACAGCGCTGTATAGAGTATATTGTCTTGTCACTAACTGTCCCTCAGAGGGGCTCACAATCTAGTCCCTACCATAGTCATATGTCTATATTGTGTAGTGTATGGATCATAGTCTAGGGCCAATTTTACAGGGAAGCCAATTAACTTATCTGTATGCTTTTTTGTGGGGATGTGGGAGAAAACTGGAGTGGCCGAAGGAAACCCCCAGACATGGGGAGAACATACAAACTCCTTGCAGATGTTGACCTGGCTGGGATTCGAACCAGGGACCCAGCGCTGCAAGGCGAGAGCACTAACCGCTATGCTACTACGCATCCCCTTCCAAAAAAAAACCCCACACATATTTGTTGGTTAACTGAGCTCCTCCAAATCGTTGTTATCCTGTAAACTGTGAATGGACATTAGCTTGTGAGGTCACCTAAAGGGCAGCCAGTGATGTGAAGGTGATGTGGGAAATGTGTCAGCGCTTCATAAATAAAATATATTTTTCCCCATATGCTTAGTTTCTACCGCTCAGGTTTGTGACAGGTTTGCTTTAATTATCCTGAGTTGATCTGAAATAATGTAGCAAAACATGCGTGTATCTCTCTTGCCTTGTCTGATAATCCCATGAGGGTGAGCTTGAAGCATGCAGTGTGCTGTTACATGCCTACAGGCAGAACGCTGAAGGGAAACAGCAGCCTCAGCGTATCGGCTGATCTCGCCCCCCACCCCACAGACAGCTAAGCAGAATACAGACTGGCCTAAGCAGAGCAGCAACAGCACTAGCCACTTCCCCTGCTCATATAGCTTACTGTTGTACATCAAGGAAAGGTGCTCGGAAATTTGGGTGCCCAATAATACCGATAGTAATTTTTCAGTATTAAATACCAATATTTAACTATAGCTAAACCTAAGCCTATTCCCACGCAGAACCCTCCCCCCTGACACCTAACTTTTAACTTTGAAATCAATAATTTTTCCTTTCCCGATCGACCAAAGAATAGTGTCTCATCTATTTTTGCCACAAACAGCGCAGTTTTCTATACAATTCAATCATAAAAAGTGCATAGAAAGATCGAATGTGAAGGACAAATTGTACCGTTACTGGGCACCTTTACCCTGATCTCCCACCGAAGCTGACATTTAACCAGCCCCCATTCCGATGCCCTGTTTACAGGACAGGGTGTATGGACATTTAAAGGGGCACTATGGCGAAAAATTGTAAAATATGTGCAAACATACAAATAAGAAGTAAATTTTTTTCCAGAGTAAAATGAGCCATAAATTACTTTTCTCCTATGTTGCTGTCACTTACAGTAGGTAGTAGAAATCTGGCAGAGGCGACAGGTTTTGGACTTCGTGGGGGATTCTCAGGGATTTATTTATTTTCAAAAGGCACTTGGTGAATGGCAGTTGCTCTGTCCAACTGCCAAAAAAACTGTGTAGGGAGCAGGGAAGCTGGCCAGCATCATTGTTTAAATCCTTTTTAAGGAATATCTTTATAAAGAATAAAAGCATTGCTGAGAATCCCCTATGAAGAGATGAACTAGTCCAAAACAAGTCACTTCTGTCAGATTTCTACTACCTGCTGTAAGTGACAGCAACATAGGAGAAAAGTAATTTATGGCTCATTTTACTCTGGAAAAAAATGTACTTCTTATTTGTATATGTTTGCACATATTTAAAATTTTACAGTTTTTCGCTGTAGTGCCCAACCACTTAACGACCGGGCTGTTTTATGCTGATCTGTGCTGCTTATTTGTCGGTTTGCACATATTTTACATTTTACAATGTTTCTCCATAGTGCCCCTTTAAGGTGACTTTTTTGTGCATTTATAAAAGTCTACCTGGTAATGTTCAGTTGTTTTTCTTTGATTTAATTTTATGTTGAGGTCTTTTTCTGGAAGCTACAGATAAATGAATCCTGAGCGCTTGCATGTATTTTGCTTGATATGATTTAGAGAGAAGCGGTTGCCTGCATCAGCCTTCATCAAATATTGATGTCCATGAACATTAACCCTGATAGGGAATGTGCAGCTATGTGACTCCACGGATGGATACAGCTTCTGTTTGTAAAAACTCTTGTCTCTTTTTCTCTGCTCTTAGGTGCTTGTGGCGATGATCAGCTTCATGGAAACCATGCTACTGACTTATCTAGGATACAAGGTAACACTATAAAGAGGAACTGTAACCAAGGATTGAACTTCATCCCAATCAGTAGCTGATACCCCCTTTCCCATGAGAAATATTTACCTTTTCTCAAATAGTTCATCAGGGGGGGTCTGTATGGCTGATATTGTGGTGAAAACCCCTCCCACAGTGTGATTTCAGGACGTAGGTACTGACAGTTTCCTGTCTGTGAACCTTGTTGCATTGTGGCAAATAACACCTGCTTCTAACAGCCCAGCAACCAGTATTTTCCCCTGTGCATATGTATGTCTATAAAAAACAACATTTTAGCCTATTGCATTTTAGGGGTTGTGGGTGAGTATCCAATTATTGTTATGTATTTATATTCAGCTAATGTTTTACAGTGTCCATTGTCCTGTCACTAACTACACCTCACAGGAGCTCACAGTCTAGTTCCTACCATAGGTATAGTCCAATGTCACTAATTGTCCCTCACAAGAGCACTCAATCTGGTCCCTTCCGTAGGCATAGTCCAATGTCACTAATTGTTCCTCAAAGGAGCACATAATCTGGTCCCTACAATAGGCATAGTCCAGTGGCACCTCACCAACTGTCCCTCAGTGCTCACAGGAACTCACAATCTAGTCCCTACAGTAGGCATAGTCCAATGTCACTAATTGTCCCTCACAAGAGCACTCAATCTGGTCCCTACAGTAGGCATAATCCAATGTCACTAATTGTTCCTCAAAGGAGCACATAATCTGGTCCCTACAATAGGCATAGTCCAGTGGCACCTCACCAACTGTCCCTCACAGGAACTCACAGTCTAGTCCCTACCATAGGCATAGTCCAGTGTCACTAACTGTCCCTCACAAGAGCTCACAATCTAGTTCCTACCATAGGCATAGTCCAATGTCACTAACCATCCCTCACAAGAGTTCAACTTAGTCCAACATTGAAAAATGGCTGTTGCTAGGTGACACTGTTGATGGATAAAATTCCACAAAGTGTCAGCCTCTTCAGAGTCAAAGCCTAAATACAACTCCTTAATTGCCACCACCCATATCTGTAATGTATATATTATGTGGGCGTGTTTGGGCTTGATGTAGGGCCACTGCTGAAGTACCTGGTCTGGCGTGGTGTCACCCTATGTGAATCAAAGTATCTACGTAATAAAAGAATTGTGCTGGCGAGCAAACAAGGAGGGCAGAGCTACAGTGTGTGAGCTGGCACTGGCCCCGCCCCGCCACTGATGCAACATTTGCCTCCTGGCTCTAGTGCAAGGAAGTAGAGACCTCACCAGCACCCTATAGCACCCTGGATCGGGGAAATGGATTGGAAAGGGTTAAGGATACTGGAATGTAAGAAGAAGCAACAATATACGGTATAAAGGTCCTTCCTCTCAAAGAAAGTACTGCAGTTTTCTCTATGTGGAAATCTAGATTCACATAGGATTCTCAATCCACAGACACTCGGTGGGATTTGGCACTCTATTGAGATCTGACCTGTGGTTTTGAACCCGATCTGCAATTAGTTAGAATAAGCAGGTCCCAATGTGTAACTTGCTCATGGAACATAATTATGGATGCTTCTACCGATTCCACTGGGAATACTTAGCTTAATTTATGGAAAATGTTAATTACACACACGTTTCTAGAGCACCAGCTTAGAGTACATAAGAACTCCCTGTGCTGATAACTGCGCAGAGAGATTGCTTCCCTCAATCACCCCTCATAGGAGGTTAAAGGGGTCAAACTATACAATTGGAATGTGACGATAGCAGTTACTCTGATATTTAGTGGGGAAAACCTTATACACAAGCAGGGCCGGATTTAGGCTATTTAGGCCATGGCCTAGGGCATCACAGGAACAAGGGCATCAAAGCAGCAGGCTAAACTGGTGCAGAATTTGCAAGGTTGAAAATGCTGCAATGCAGGGATATCAGGTGAACGCCTGACCTCAGTACTCTGCTGCTAGCTGTCTGTGCAGCAGCCATCTTGCTCTCTGTTCACATTTGCATTGTGGCCGGTGGCTATGGACTTGGGCAGCATTGGAGATGGAAAGGAAGAGGAAGCTTCTGCACTGGAGATGGAAAAATTAGTGATAACTGATGGCTGCTGGGGTGTGAAGGTGAGCTGGCTACCTATACTGAAGGAGGTTGGAAAAGGAGGGATTAAGGGAGTCATCTGGCTACCTATACTGGAGGGAAAGGGGGAGGGGTCATCTGGCTACCTATACTGGGGAAGAGGGGTCATCAGGCTACCTATACTAGAGGGAAGGGGGGGGGGTTATCTGGCTACCTATACTGGAGGGAAAGGGGGAGGGGTCATCTGGCTACCTATACTGGGGGGGGGGGATGTCATCAGTCTACCTATACTAGAGGGTAGGGGGGAGGGGTTATCTGGCTACCTATACTGGAGGGAAGGGGGAGGGGTCATCTTGCTACCTATACTGAAGGGGGGCGTCTGGTGACAGTGGCCTTGGGCAGTAAAAAGTACAAATCCGGCCCTGTACACAAGCCCTTCTTGGAACACAGGTCAGGTTAATACTCCTGTATGCATTCAAACAAATATGGATCTCCACCACAAAATTAATCTAGCAAGGAAGTATTGCTTTGCCGAAACACAGTTTTGTTCTATTTTTTAACTGCTTTGCCTTTTCAATCTTCTGCTCTGTGCTGGATGCTACCTACTCTGGGCACATATACCCCTGGCTACCTACTCTTGGCACATATACCCCTGCCTACATATACTGGGCATATACCCCTGGCTACCTACTCTGGGCACATATACCCCTGGCTACCTACTCTGGGCACATATACCCCTGGCTACCTACTCTGGGCACATATACCCCTGGCTACCTACTCTGGGCACATATACCCCTGCCTACATATACTGGGCATATACCCCTGGCTACCTACTCTGGGCACATATACCCCTGGCTACCTACTCTGGGCACATATACCCCTGGCTACCTACTCTTGGCACATATACCCCTGCCTACATATACTGGGCATATACCCCTGGCTACCTACTCTGGGCACATATACCCCTGGCTACCTACTCTGGGCACATATACCCCTGGCTACCTACTCTGGGCACATATACCCCTGGCTACCTACTCTGGGCACATATACCCCTGCCTACATATACTGGGCATATACCCCTGGCTACCTACTCTGGGCACATATACCCCTGGCTACCTACTCTGGGCACATATACCCCTGGCTACCTACTCTGGGCACATATACCCCTGGCTACCTACTCTGGGCACATATACCCCTGCCTACATATACTGGGCGTATACCCCTGGCTACCTACTCTGGGCACATATACCCCTGGCTACCTACTCTGGGCACATATACCCCTGCCTACATATACTGGGCATATACCCCTGGCTACCTACTCTGGGCACATATACCCCTGGCTCCCTACTCTGGGCACATATACCCCTGGCTACCTACTCTGGGCACATATACCCCTGCCTACATATACTGGGCATATACCCCTGGCTACCTACTCTGGGCACATATACCCCTGGCTACCTACTCTGGGCACATATACCCCTGGCTACCTACTCTGGGCACATATACCCCTGGCTACCTACTCTTGGCACATATACCCCTGCCTACATATACTGGGCATATACCCCTGGCTACCTACTCTGGGCACATATACCCCTGGCTACCTACTCTGGGCACATATACCCCTGGCTACCTACTCTGGGCACATATACCCCTGCCTACATATACTGGGCATATACCCCTGGCTACCTACTCTGGGCACATATACCCCTGGCTACCTACTCTGGGCACATATACCCCTGGCTACCTACTCTGGGCACATATACCCCTGCCTACCTACTCTGGGCACATATACCCCTGGCTACCTACTCTGGGCATATATACCCCTGCCTACATATACTGGGCATATACCCCTGGCTACCTACTCTGGGCACATATACCCCTGGCTACCTACTCTGGGCACAAATACCCCTGCCTACATATACTGGGCATATACCCCTGGCTACCTACTCTGGGCACATATACCCCTGGCTACCTACTCTGGGCACATATACCCCTGCCTACATATACTGGGCATATACCCCTGGCTACCTACTCTGGGCACATATACCCCTGGCTACCTACTCTGGGCACATATACCCCTGGCTACCTACTCTGGGCACATATACCCCTGGCTACCTACTCTTGGCACATATACCCCTGCCTACATATACTGGGCATATACCCCTGGCTACCTACTCTGGGCACATATACCCCTGGCTACCTACTCTGGGCACATATACCCCTGGCTACCTACTCTAGGCACATATACCCCTGCCTACATATACTGGGCATATACCCCTGGCTACCTACTCTGGGCACATATACCCCTGGCTACCTACTCTGGGCACATATACCCCTGGCTACCTACTCTGGGCACATATACCCCTGCCTACATATACTGGGCACATATACCCCTAACTACATATACTGGGTACATATACCCCTGGCTACATATACTGGGCATTTATACCCCTGGCTACATATACTGGGCACATATACCTCTGGCTACATATACTGGGGACACATACCCCTGCCTACATATACTGGGCACATATACCCCTGGCTACCTGTTCTGTGGACATCTCTACCCCTGGCTACCTGTTCTGGGGACATCTATAGACCTGGGGCTACCTATTTTTGGGCAAGCATTGCTGTCAGATTGAGTGTATTTTGGGGAACTGCTGCCAGGTGAGAGGTGTCTACCATATTAAGGGGACATTCTGCCTATTTATGTGAAATGCTGTCTATTTATGTGCCTCATGACTGCTGAATTTGTCTTGTTGGGGGCCTCATGGTTACTGAATTTGTCTTGTTGGGGGCCTCATGATTTGTTGGGGGCCTCAAGATCGCTGAATTTGTCTTGTTAGGGGCCTCATGATTGCTGAATTTGTCTTGTTAGGGGCCTCATGATTGCTGAATTTGTCTTGTTGGGGGCCTCAGGATTGCTAAATTTGTCTTGTTGGGGGCCTCATGTTTGCTCATGATTGCGGAATTTGTCTTGATGGGGGTGGGGGGCTCATGATTGCTGAATTTGTCTTGGAACATGCTGGAAGGTACATACTGAGGGAGGGTGGGTGAGCGTGAGCCTGCTAACCTCCATGTACATTTGAAGGGGCGTGACCAAATGTGGAGTACCCATAACCACGCCCACATTTAGTCACGACCCTTCACCTTAGGGGGCGCATTAATAGTCTTTGTCCCCGGGCGCTGAAAACCCTAGCTACGCCTCTGCTGGGCATATACCCCTGGCTACCTACTCTGGGCACATATACCCCTGGCTACCTACTCTGGGCACATATACCCCTGCCTACATATACTGGGCATATACCCCTGGCTACCTACTCTGGGCACATATACCCCTGGCTACCTACTCTGGGCACATATACCCCTGGCTACCTACTCTGGGCACATATACCCCTGCCTACATATACTGGGCATATACCCCTGGCTACCTACTCTGGGCACATATACCCCTGGCTACCTACTCTGGGCACATATACCCCTGGCTACCTACTCTTGGCACATATACCCCTGCCTACATATACTGGGCATATACCCCTGGCTACCTACTCTGGGCACATATACCCCTGGCTACCTACTCTGGGCACATATACCCCTGGCTACCTACTCTGGGCACATATACCCCATTGCTACCTACTCTGGGCACATATACCCCTGCCTACATATACTGGGCATATACCCCTGGCTACCTACTCTGGGCACATATACCCCTGGCTACCTACTCTGGGCACATATACCCCTGGCTACCTACTCTGGGCACATATACCTCTGGCTACCTACTCTGGGCATATATACCCCTGCCTACATATACTGGGCATATACCCCTGGCTACCTACTCTGGGCACATATACCCCTGGCTACCTACTCTGGGCACATATACCCCTGCCTACATATACTGGGCATATACCCCTGGCTACCTACTCTGGGCACATATACCCCTGGCTCCCTACTCTGGGCACATATACCCCTGGCTACCTACTCTGGGCACATATACCCCTGCCTACATATACTGGGCATATACCCCTGGCTACCTACTCTGGGCACATATACCCCTGGCTACCTACTCTGGGCACATATACCCCTGGCTACCTACTCTGGGCACATATACCCCTGCCTACATATACTGGGCATATACCCCTGGCTACCTACTCTGGGCACATATACCCCTGGCTACCTACTCTGGGCACATATACCCCTGGCTACCTACTCTGGGCACATATACCCCTGGCTACCTACTCTTGGCACATATACCCCTGCCTACATATACTGGGCATATACCCCTGGCTACCTACTCTGGGCACATATACCCCTGGCTACCTACTCTGGGCACATATACCCCTGGCTACCTACTCTGGGCACATATACCCCTGCCTACATATACTGGGCATATACCCCTGGCTACCTACTCTGGGCACATATACCCCTGGCTACCTACTCTGGGCACATATACCCCTGGCTACCTACTCTGGGCACATATACCCCTGCCTACATATACTGGGCACATATACCCCTAACTACATATACTGGGTACATATACCCCTGGCTACATATACTGGGCATTTATACCCCTGGCTACATATACTGGGCACATATACCTCTGGCTACATATACTGGGGACACATACCCCTGCCTACATATACTGGGCACAAATACCCCTGGCTACCTGTTCTGTGGACATCTCTACCCCTGGCTACCTGTTCTGGGGACATCTATACTGCTGGCCACCTATTCTGGGGACACCTATAGACCTGGGGCTACCTATTTTTGGGCAAGCATTGCTGTCAGATTGAGTGTATTTTGGGGAACTGCTGCCAGGTGAGAGGTGTCTACCATATTAAGGGGACATTCTGCCTATTTATGTGAAATGCTGTCTATTTCTGTGCCTCATGACTGCTGAATTTGTCTTGTTGGGGGCCTCATGGTTACTGAATTTGTCTTGTTGGGGGCCTCATGATTTGTTGGGGGCCTCAAGATCGCTGAATTTGTCTTGTTAGGGGCCTCATGATTGCTGAATTTGTCTTGTTAGGGGCCTCATGATTGCTGAATTTGTCTTGTTGGGGGCCTCAGGATTGCTAAATTTGTCTTGTTGGGGGCCTCATGTTTGCTCATGATTGCGGAATTTGTCTTGATGGGGGTGGGGGGCTCATGATTGCTGAATTTGTCTTGGAACATGCTGGAAGGTACATACTGAGGGAGGGTGGGTGAGCGTGAGCCTGCTAACCTCCATGTACATTTGAAGGGGCGTGACCAAATGTGGAGTACCCATAACCACGCCCACATTTGGTCACGACCCTTCACCTTAGGGGGCGCATTAATAGTCTTTGTCCCCGGGCGCTGAAAACCCTAGCTACGCCTCTGTAAAGCGGACCAAAAGTCAGAACTTCCTCTCTGCTCTAAAAAGCTACACAATGGGATAATAACCTTTAAGGAAAAACATTTCTTTGTTACAGCTGATACAAATCCTGAAATAAATGTGCAGTGTGTCTATTTCCTGCTTTCATGGAATCAGACGTAGGATTAACATCCTGTGTTTACAAATTAGCAGCTCTGCTGTGGCAGAGGAGATTCTCGCCGTCCTCCCAGCCGTCTGGATCCCCCGCTAGGCGGCTCGGAAAATCGACTAGTCGGCTCAGGCACAGTCTGGCCACACACGCTCCCACGTTGCACCCCCTTGGCCGGGAGCATTTTGTGCATGCACAGGTGCGGAGCATGCCCAGCAATGGCGGGAGCAGTTTAAGAGATCAAATTAAACTGGTGATTAGTCACCAGTGACTAATGAGGGGGCATTAGACAGGCTGAACTCTCTAAATACATACAGGGTGCATTTCTCTATGCTTTCCTTCTGTCATGTGCAAGAGTTTAGATCCAATATTTAATATTTTAGTTTATATTTTTATATTAATTATGTCATTTATACATATTAGAAAAGGTACATTTCCTTTAATTATCCCCATTTACATCCCTCCCTAGGAATACTTAGCAAGGCGATGTTTGCTCATTTTATTCTAATAATTCCGTTTAATAGACCAGCTGGGCTCAAATCAGGCTACTGTCACAGAAATCTGTAAACAGTTCGGTCACTTTAAATGTACACATGCCTGATTAGACTCGAGCAGCCCACACCGCCTTAGTCAAACATTTAGCATGCAGCTGTAGTGTGTGAGGATTCGGCAAACTGGTTCTTAAAGTGGGATTATAGTCCCAACACTAACATCTCATTAACTACTCCTGGATACATAAAAAGAACTTTGGAAAGCAATCCCAAGCATTCCCTGTGTGTACCACCAGCATCCGGTTTTGACTGACCTGTGACTGTCTGTCGCCTGCCCGAGCCTATTGATTGATTGTGTCTGATCGTGTGTGACCGTTTGTAATTGTCACCGACTGTCTGCCGCACGACTTACTTGTAGCGTAGTACGCTAGGTGTTTCTTAGTTACCTACGTGCGTGCTACTACTAGTGTCTACTACTATAGTACTAGTCTACTAGTACCCGTTCACTTTTTTTTTTTTCACTTTTACTGTGTGATTTTATTATCATCTGTAGTGTGTGTAATAAATAAGAGTTAAGGTGGCCACTAACTGTCCAATTTCTAGCGAAAAATCGTTCGAGCGATCAGAAATTCTGATCGGACGAAAAATCGTTCACTACACCATCAACTAACCAATCTTTGCTTCCTATCTATCACGACCACCAAGAAAATCCAAATTTTCATTCGGGCGACATTTTTTTCACTCGTTCATAATCGATTGTGTCCATCAACTGAGAGTATTTACAACCAATCCGATCAGAATTTCTGATCGCTCGAACGATTTTTCGCTAGAAATTGGACCGTTAGTGGCCAGCTTTACAACACATACAGGCCACCACCAGCATCCGTTGTGAGTGACCTGTGACTGTCTGTCGCCTGCCCGAGCGTATTGATTGATTGCGTCTGACCGTGTGTTACCGTTTGTAATTGTCACCGACTGTCTGCCGCACGACTTACTTGTAGCGTAGTACGCTAGGTGTTTCTTAGTTACCTGCGTGCGTGCGTGTGTACTACTACTAGTGTCTACTACTAACATATACTTTCACTGCAGAGAGCAGTACAAGATAGCTTATCTTCATCTCATCGGCAAAGGCAATAAACACTCTCTGCCTCTGTTTTGGGGTTGCCCTCTTTTGGCTCTCCTCTTTGTTTTGATGGTGGAGCCCTTTTTAAATGAAACCTGAAACATTGTAAAAAATATACATACCTGGGCTTGCTCCAGGCCCCTTCAAGTTGATCGGTCCTTCACTGACTTCCCAGGCTGCCTGGATCCTCCACTAGGCAGCATGGTAATTACTCTAGTTGGGGGAGGGGGGCTGTGTTCCCCCCATTGCTGGGCGCGTTCTGCACCAGTGCATGCATAAAATGCTCCCGGCCAAGAGGGGGCAACTAGGGAACGCGTGTGGCCAGACTGTGCCTGAGCCGACTAGTTGATTTTCCAAGCCGCCTTGCGGGGCATCCAGGCGGGCTGGGAGGACGGCGAGAAACCGACCTGCCTGAAGGGGGTATGTACTGTATATATATATATATATATATATATTTTATAGTCTCGGGTGCACTTTAAGAAGCGTAAGGATAAATCCAGATATAAAAGGCGTCACTATAGGTAGTCATCAGTATAAACTATCGGCATTTGCAAATTATGTGCTATTCTATATCTCATCCCTGCACACCTCCCTCCCTAACCTACTTCTGGATTTCAGGGCTTACGGGTGAAATATCTAATTTTAAAATTAATTTGCACAAATCAGAGTTTATTTCAGTTGGATTGACTCCAGAAGGGATCAAATCCATCACGGATAATTACCCCTTCCGTCCCAGTTATTTAAGGCACCTCGGGATCATTGTGTCCCCAGAGCTTCATGACCTATACTCACTACATTTCCAACCCCTCTTAGACACCCTTAATAAGGATTGATCTACATGGCAACAAGGCACCCCCACCTGGCTGGGGAGGGTGCATATCCTCAATATGAAGATTCTGCCTCACCCTCTGTATCCCATGTCTATGGTAACTATCACCCCCCACCACCACCACCTTGCGTAGAGCAGGAAATGTGAAAATCACTAGCCTCTGTGTCCTTTTATTCAGCCTCCAGCCGCGCCCCCCCCCCGTGCTCTGCTGTCCCCAGTGGCATAGCTAAGGAGCTGTGGGCCCCAATGCAAGTTTTGTATTGAGGCCCCTCCAAGCACTCTATACATAACAATCACTGGCGTAGCTAAGAAGCTGTGGGCCCCGGTGCAGGTTTAGCATTGGGGCCCCCCAAGCACTCTATACATAACAATTGATATGGCGCACGAAAACCAATCAAGGACAACCACAGTGTCAGAGGTGCAAGAAGGGGATGGGAAACTGTGTGTTAACCTCCCTGGCGGTTTATTTATTTTGCCAGGGAGGCTGCGGGAGGGTTTTTTTTAAATTAAAAAAAAAATATTTCATGCAGCCAACTGAAAGTTGGCTGCATGAAAGCCCACTAGAGGGCGCTCCGGAAGCGTACTTTCGATCGCCTCCGGCAATCGAAAGTAACAAGATAGGCCGCAATGAGCGGCCTATCTTGTTTCGCTTTCCTCGTCGCCATGGCGACGAGCGGAGTGACGTCATGGACGTCAGTCGACGTCCTGACGTCAGAGCCGCCCGATCCAGCCCCTAGCGCCGGCCGGAACTGTTTGTTCCGGCTGCGCTGGGCTCGGGCGGCTGGGGGGACCCTCTTTCGCCGCTGCACGCGGCGGCGATCGGGCAGCACACGCGGCTGGCAAAGTGCCGGCTGCGTGTGCTGCTTTTTTCAGAATGAAAATCGGCCCAGCAGGGCCTGAGCGGCGACCTCCGGCGGCATACCCCGAGCTCAGCTCGGGATTACCGCCAAGGAGGTTTTAATCATCACTACTATTCAAATCAACTATAGAAGTGAATATTATCAGCACAGGAACAATAAAGAGCTAATACTGTGTTTGAGGGGTGGGCCCCTCTAGCCCAAGGGCCCCGATGCGGTCGCTACCTCTGCACCCCCTATTGCTACGCCACTGATAACAATTGATATGATGCACCAAAACCTGCCAATGGCAACTACAGCGTCAGAGGTGCAAGAAGGAGAGGGGGAACAGTTTAATGATTACCACTATTCACAGTATCTATAGAAGTGATTATTATGAGCACAGGACCAATAGAGAGCTAATACTGTAGTTGAGGTAAGCCCCTCGGGGCTCCTCTGGCCCAAGGGCCCCAATGCGGTTGCAACCTCTGCACCCCCTGGCTGTCCCCCATTTTAAAAACTGCCAGCCTAGCGACATGCAGATTGTCGGTAGTCTGCTGTTTACCTTCAGGCTGCCACTCACCGGCGCTCCCCCGCCTCCTGTATAGGGTGGCACCCTGCCTGTGTTCCTTCCCTCCCCGCCTCCGTAAGCTTCCTCCAATCGGCTTACGGAGGCGGGGAGGGAAGGGTCAAAGACGGGGAGCTGCGCTATACAGGAGGCGGGGGAGCGGCGGTGAGTGGCAGCCTGAAGGTGAACAGCAGACTAGCGACAATCTGCGTCTCGCTAGCCTGGCGGTTTTTATAATGGGGGACAGCAGAGACTGGGGGCACACTGTAAGGACACAGAGGCTGTTGATTGTATGCAGAATGTGCCTCTGTGTCCTAATATTGATTTCAGAAACTCACCACCAGGCATGGGCTTCCGAATTCCGCGGAAGCTAAAATTCCGAAATTCCGCCGGAATTGGGGTTTCCGCATGGTTCCGCGGAATTCGGAATTTGCAATCCGGAATTCGGAATTCCGGCAAAATCGGAATCGGAATGAATTGACCAATCAGGAGATGCGGAATGAGTTGACCAATCATAATCAGCGGAAAGTTACCGCGCTAAAATAACGGTTTCAACATTTTTTTTATCCAAATTTACAAAATACAAATCAACTTTATTAACAATAGATATTTCAAATGAGCGATTGAGTATTTCCTCCTAAATTTACAGAAATCCGTTTAAAAATTACGGAAGTCCGTTTAAAAATACGGAAAGTGCACGTGGCGGAATACCGCGGAATTCCGCGGACTGTAGCGGAATTCCACCGGAATGTAGCGGAAGCGGAATTTCGGTAGTGGCGGTATGCGGAATTACCGCGGAATCGGAAATTGGCTCTTCCGACCATGCCTGCTCACCACGGGTTCTCTTTAAAGAAAACCTGTAACTAAAAAAAGTTCCCCTGGGGGGTACTCACCTCGGGTGGGGGAAGCCTCCAGGGGACTTTTTTTTTATTACAGAGTCTCTTTAACATCTTGTTAATATACAGGAACAATGTTTGACGAAGGCTTATTAGCTGGAAGCTTACTTTTATTTACATCTAAGTTAGCCAATAAATGGTATCATCTTGATTCAAAACTTACTTAGAGGGTAACAAACAACAGCAGGACTCTGAGTATAGTCTTCGCTTTCCAGGTTTAGTATCGGATTCATTTACTCGTATCCACTTCTGAAAGGTCCCCTGAATGCCAGAAAAGGCAGGTTTTTGTTACCTTTTTAAAGGAGTCTTTGAAAACAGATTAAAAGCAGGGGAAGAAAGTGTTTTAAAACAGAATTGCGATAACTAATCTAACTTTTATTAAGTGCTCCATGGAGGTTTCCTTTAACTGCGCGTCCATCACGGGAGGCGGCAATTGATTTTCCACCCTTGTGGCCGCGCATTCTGCCAGCGTTACTCACATCCTTCAGCCAGGAAGTAATTGAAACAGGATGAGACTGGATGATTACAGCTGAAGGGGGAGACGTGGCCGGAGAGGGAATTACCTGCTAATTACCATCAAAATCAATTTACGCTACATTTCCATTTGAAAAAAAGAAAGCGACTTGTGCCGGCCAAGTTCCTTCCATCCTGCGCCTCTTTCAGAAACCAGAGTAAAGGTGCCCATACATCTCTTGACTTTGGGCCAATCGACCATCCGATTCAATAATTATTCCCGCATCCGATGACAATCGGTGCCGCCAACAGCATGCCTATTCAACGATGCAACCAATTTTGAGACAAAATCGGTCGCATGTATGGATCAGACATGCTGCAAGATGTCGGGCCGTCGTGGTCGGTTGGGTGTGCGGCACTAATGGCGAGCAATATCAGGATGAGCAATGAACATGACGAAACCCCCAACACTGCCCGCCTAGTGTATAAATGTGTCCCCCTGAGTATGCATTCAGGGGCGTAGCAATAGGGGTTGCAGAGGTTGCAACCGCATCGGGGCCCTTGGGCCAGAGGGGCCCCGAAGGGCCCTCCCTCAGCTACAGTATTAGCTCTCTATTGTTCCTGTGCTCATGATAATCACTTCTATAGATACTTTGAATAGTGGTAATCATGAACAAACTGTTCCCCATCCTCTTCTTGTACCTCTGAGACCGTAGTTGCCATTGGCAGGTTTTGGTGCCCCATATCTATTGTTGTGTATAGAGTGTTTGGGGGGGCCCCATTGTAAAACTTGCATCGGGGCCCACAGCTCCTTAGCTATGCCACTGTGTGCATTCATACATTACCTGCCCTGTGTCGCCCCCAAGGCTTTTCCTATCTGTCTTCTGTAGCAGTGGCTGGATGGTGTAATGGTTAAGGGCTCTGCCTCTGACATGGGAGACCTGGGTTCGAATCTCGGCAAAGCCTGTTCAGTAAGCCAGCACCTATTCAGTAGGAGACCTTAGGCAAGTCTCTGTAACACTGCTACTGCCTATAGAGCGCGTCCTAGTGGCTGCAGCTCTGGTGCTTTGAGTCCGCCAGGAGAAAAGCGCAATATAAATGTTGTTTGTATCCCCGCTCTTTTGTTAGCAGTATACATGCAGCGCCAGGTGCTATACGCCGGCTCTGTGTATAGGGCTAAAGGAAGAGCAGGGGTTCCCAAGACGAATGGGCGCTGCACAGCTGGCGACACAGGACAGCACACACGGAGGGCACATTTGTACACTGGGAGGGGGGGGGGCAATGGTGAGTCGGCGGATGCAGCCGATTCCCATGAGATTTCATGCTGAAATCGCTCGGGGATTGGCCTGCGGTGTAGGGGCAGCCAACAGATCTCTCTCTAATCAGATTTATGCACATCCCTCCCAGGAGTAGTGTGGTGAAGGCCGTAGTGGCTCACATCCGATGAATACAATCAGACAATTTCTCATAAGGTGACACACTGAAAGAATAAATATCAATTTATCTGTCACATGTAGCATAAAAAAAACCACAATTGTTTGGGGGCCACCTACGTTCTCCCTTCTTTGCGGAATGCAGAAGATATAGTGCAATGTGTTACATAGTTATAGAGCGCAGAACTGGATCATCCACAAGGCAAACCTAGGCAGTTGCCTATGGTCATGAGAGAGTCTAGGGGCCTGGTGGTTGCTAGCCCCCTCCAAATCTCACTAAAAAGCCAGGTGACCATCAGCGATGGGCAAAAACTGCAATCTTGCCTAGTCAATAAGGGTAGAGAGCTCAGACTTGCCTCGTGCTCAGCCTGGGTTTACTGATTGATGGGAAAGTAAAGAGACTCTGTAATATAAAAAACCTCCCCTGGGGGGTACTTAACTCGGGAGGGGGAAGTCTCAGGGTCCCAATGAGGCTTCCCCCTCCCCTGCAGCTGCAGGCAATCCAGTGCTGGCTCCCCCGAATCCTCCCGCAATCCTCCCCCGACAAACCTGACAAGGGATGATTTATTTACTTCCCAGGGATCCAGTGCAGGCAGGGCCGGCCCTAGGTTTCACAGCGCCGAGCGAAACCTGATTTTGGTGCCCCTTTCATCCGCTTCACATGAACACACACACAGACCCATATGCAATTCACCTTTTCTCCTGAGTTACCTTTTTGAAGTCGTGACACATTACACCAAACACTCAGATCTCCGTGACACATTACACCAAACACTCAGATATCCGTGACACATTACACCAAACACTCAGATATCCGTGACACATTACACCAAACACTCAGATCTCCGTGACACATTACACCAAACACACAGATCTCCGTGACACATTACACCAAACACACAGATCTCCGTGACACATTACACCAAACACACAGATCTCCATGACACATTACACCAAACACTCAGATATCCGTGACACATTACACCAAACACTCAGATATCCGTGACACATTACACCAAACACACAGATCTCCATGACACATTACACCAAACACTCAGATCTCCGTGACACATTACACCAAACACTCAGATCTCCGTGACACATTACACCAAACACACAGATCTCCGTGACACATTACACCAAACACACAGATCTCCGTGACACATTACACCAAACACACAGATCTCCGTGACACATTACACCAAACACACAGATCTCCATGACACATTACACCAAACACTCAGATATCCGTGACACATTACACCAAACACTCAGATCTCCGTGACACATTACACCAAACACTCAGATATCCGTGACACATTACACCAAACACTCAGATCTCCGTGACACATTACACCAAACACTCAGATATCCGTGACACATTACACCAAACACTCAGATCTCCGTGACACATTACACCAAACACTCAGATATCCGTGACACATTACACCAAACACTCAGATTTTCGTGACACATTACACCAAACACTCAGATTTTCGTGACACATTACACCAAACACTCAGATATCCGTGACACATTACACCAAACACTCAGATCTCCGTGACACATTACACCAAACACTCAGATATCCGTGACACATTACACCAAACACTCAGATCTCCGTGACACATTACACCAAACACTCAGATCTCCGTGACACATTACACCAAACACTCAGATCTCCGTGACACATTACACCAAACACTCAGATATCCGTGACACATTACACCAAACACTCAGATCTCCGTGACACATTACACCAAACACTCAGATCTCCGTGACACATTACACCAAACACTCAGATATCCGTGACACATTACACCAAACACTCAGATATCCGTGACACATTACACCAAACACTCAGATCTCCGTGACACATTACACCAAACACACAGATCTCCGTGACACATTACACCAAACACTCAGATATCCGTGACACATTACACCAAACACTCAGATCTCCGTGACACATTACACCAAACACTCAGATCTCCGTGACACATTACACCAAACACTCAGATATCCGTGACACATTACACCAAACACTCAGATCTCCGTGACACATTACACCAAACACTCAGATATCCGTGACACATTACACCAAACACTCAGATCTCCGTGACACATTACACCAAACACTCAGATATCCGTGACACATTACACCAAACACTCAGATTTTCGTGACACATTACACCAAACACTCAGATATCCGTGACACATTACACCAAACACTCAGATTTTCGTGACACATTACACCAAACACTCAGATATCCGTGACACATTACACCAAACACTCAGATCTCCGTGACACATTACACCAAACACTCAGATCTCCGTGACACATTACACCAAACACTCAGATATCCGTGACACATTACACCAAACACTCAGATATCCGTGACACATTACACCAAACACTCAGATCTCCGTGACACATTACACCAAACACTCAGATCTCCGTGACACATTACACCAAACACTCAGATATCCGTGACACATTACACCAAACACTCAGATATCCGTGACACATTACACCAAACACTCAGATCTCCGTGACACATTACTCCAAACACTCAGATCTCCGTGACACATTACACCAAACACTCAGATCTCCGTGACACATTACACCAAACACTCAGATATCCGTGACACATTACACCAAACACTCAGATATCTGTGACACATTACACCAAACACTCAGATATCCGTGACACATTACACCAAACACTCAGATATCCGTGACACATTACACCAAACACTCAGATATCCGTGACACATTACACCAAACACTCAGATATCCGTGACACATTACACCAAACACTCAGATATCCGTGACACATTACACCAAACACTCAGATATCCGTGACACATTACACCAAACACTCAGATATCCGTGACACATTACACCAAACACTCAGATCTCCGTGACACATTACACCAAACACTCAGATATCTGTGACACATTACACCAAACACTCAGATCTCCGTGACACATTACACCAAACACTCAGATCTCCGTGACACATTACACCAAACACTCAGATCTCCGTGACACATTACACCAAACACTCAGATATCCGTGACACATTACACCAAACACTCAGATATCTGTGACACATTACACCAAACACTCAGATATCCGTGACACATTACACCAAACACTCAGATCTCCGTGACACATTACACCAAACACTCAGATATCTGTGACACATTACACCAAACACTCAGATCTCCGTGACACATTACACCAAACACTCAGATCTCCGTCACACATTACACCAAACACTCAGATCTCCGTGACACATTACACCAAACACTCAGATCTCCGTGACACATTACACCAAACACTCAGATCTCCGTGACACATTACACCAAACACTCAGATATCCGTGACACATTACACCAAACACTCAGATATCTGTGACACATTACACCAAACACTCAGATCTCCGTGACACATTACACCAAACACTCAGATATCTGTGACACATTACACCAAACACTCAGATCTCCGTGACACATTACACCAAACACTCAGATATCCGTGACACATTACACCAAACACACAGATCTCCGTGACACATTACACCAAACACTCAGATATCCGTGACACATTACACCAAACACTCAGATCTCCGTGACACATTACACCAAACACTCAGATATCCGTGACACATTACACCAAACACTCAGATCTCCGTGACACATTACACCAAACACTCAGATCTCCGTGACACATTACACCAAACACTCAGATATCCGTGACACATTACACCAAACACTCAGATCTCCGTGACACATTACACCAAACACTCAGATATCCGTGACACATTACACCAAACACTCAGATCTCCGTGACACATTACACCAAACACTCAGATCTCCGTGACACATTACACCAAACACTCAGATCTCCGTGACACATTACACCAAACACTCAGATATCCGTGACACATTACACCAAACACTCAGATCTCCGTGACACATTACACCAAACACTCAGATCTCCGTGACACATTACACCAAACACTCAGATATCCGTGACACATTACACCAAACACTCAGATATCCGTGACACATTACACCAAACACTCAGATCTCCGTGACACATTACACCAAACACACAGATCTCCGTGACACATTACACCAAACACTCAGATATCCGTGACACATTACACCAAACACTCAGATCTCCGTGACACATTACACCAAACACTCAGATCTCCGTGACACATTACACCAAACACTCAGATATCCGTGACACATTACACCAAACACTCAGATCTCCGTGACACATTACACCAAACACTCAGATATCCGTGACACATTACACCAAACACTCAGATCTCCGTGACACATTACACCAAACACTCAGATATCCGTGACACATTACACCAAACACTCAGATTTTCGTGACACATTACACCAAACACTCAGATATCCGTGACACATTACACCAAACACTCAGATTTTCGTGACACATTACACCAAACACTCAGATCTCCGTGACACATTACACCAAACACTCAGATCTCCGTGACACATTACACCAAACACTCAGATCTCCGTGACACATTACACCAAACACTCAGATATCCGTGACACATTACACCAAACACTCAGATCTCCGTGACACATTACACCAAACACTCAGATCTCCGTGACACATTACACCAAACACTCAGATCTCCGTGACGCATTACACCAAACACTCAGATCTCCGTGACGCATTACACCAAACACTCAGATATCCGTGACGCATTATCCAAACACTCAGATTTTCGTGACGCATTACACCAAACACTCAGATTTCCGTGACGCATTACACCAAACACTCAGATCTCCGTGACGCATTACACCAAACACTCAGATCTCCGTGACACATTACACCAAACACTCAGATATCCGTGACACATTACACCAAACACTCAGATATCCGTGACACATTACACCAAACACTCAGATCTCCGTGACACATTACACCAAACACTCAGATCTCCGTGACACATTACACCAAACACTCAGATCTCCGTGACACATTACACCAAACACTCAGATATCCGTGACACATTACACCAAACACTCAGATCTCCGTGACACATTACTCCAAACACTCAGATCTCCGTGACACATTACACCAAACACTCAGATCTCCGTGACACATTACACCAAACACTCAGATCTCCGTGACACATTACACCAAACACTCAGATCTCCGTGACACATTACACCAAACACTCAGATATCTGTGACACATTACACCAAACACTCAGATTTCCGTGACACATTACACCAAACACTCAGATCTCCGTGACACATTACACCAAACACTCAGATCTCCGTGACACATTACACCAAACACTCAGATATCCGTGACACATTACACCAAACACTCAGATATCCGTGACACATTACACCAAACACTCAGATATCCGTGACACATTACACCAAACACTCAGATATCCGTGACACATTACACCAAACACTCAGATCTCCGTGACACATTACACCAAACACTCAGATCTCCGTGACACATTACACCAAACACTCAGATCTCCGTGACACATTACACCAAACACTCAGATCTCCGTGACACATTACACCAAACACTCAGATATCCGTGACACATTACACCAAACACTCAGATCTCCGTGACACATTACACCAAACACTCAGATCTCCGTGACACATTACACCAAACACTCAGATATCCGTGACACATTACACCAAACACTCAGATATCTGTGACACATTACACCAAACACTCAGATATCCGTGACACATTACACCAAACACTCAGATCTCCGTGACACATTACACCAAACACTCAGATATCTGTGACACATTACACCAAACACTCAGATCTCCGTGACACATTACACCAAACACTCAGATCTCCGTCACACATTACACCAAACACTCAGATCTCCGTGACACATTACACCAAACACTCAGATCTCCGTGACACATTACACCAAACACTCAGATCTCCGTGACACATTACACCAAACACTCAGATATCCGTGACACATTACACCAAACACTCAGATATCTGTGACACATTACACCAAACACTCAGATCTCCGTGACACATTACACCAAACACTCAGATATCTGTGACACATTACACCAAACACTCAGATCTCCGTGACACATTACACCAAACACTCAGATCTCCGTCACACATTACACCAAACACTCAGATCTCCGTGACACATTACACCAAACACTCAGATATCCGTGACACATTACACCAAACACACAGATCTCCGTGACACATTACACCAAACACTCAGATATCCGTGACACATTACACCAAACACTCAGATCTCCGTGACACATTACACCAAACACTCAGATATCCGTGACACATTACACCAAACACTCAGATCTCCGTGACACATTACACCAAACACTCAGATATCCGTGACACATTACACCAAACACTCAGATATCCGTGACACATTACACCAAACACTCAGATATCCGTGACACATTACACCAAACACTCAGATATCCGTGACACATTACACCAAACACTCAGATCTCCGTGACACATTACACCAAACACTCAGATCTCCGTGACACATTACACCAAACACTCAGATCTCCGTGACACATTACACCAAACACTCAGATCTCCGTGACACATTACACCAAACACTCAGATCTCCGTGACACATTACACCAAACACTCAGATCTCCGTGACACATTACACCAAACACTCAGATCTCCGTGACACATTACACCAAACACTCAGATATCCGTGACACATTACACCAAACACTCAGATCTCCGTGACACATTACACCAAACACTCAGATATCCGTGACACATTACACCAAACACTCAGATATCCGTGACACATTACACCAAACACTCAGATTTCCGTGACACATTACACCAAACACTCAGATATCCGTGACACATTACACCAAACACTCAGATCTCCGTGACACATTACACCAAACACTCAGATCTCCGTGACACATTACACCAAACACTCAGATATCCGTGACACATTACACCAAACACTCAGATCTCCGTGACACATTACACCAAACACTCAGATATCCGTGACACATTACACCAAACACTCAGATATCCGTGACACATTACACCAAACACTCAGATCTCCGTGACACATTACACCAAACACTCAGATCTCCGTGACACATTACACCAAACACTCAGATATCCGTGACACATTACACCAAACACTCAGATATCCGTGACACATTACACCAAACACTCAGATATCCGTGACACATTACACCAAACACTCAGATATCCGTGACACATTACACCAAACACTCAGATATCCGTGACACATTACACCAAACACTCAGATCTCCGTGACACATTACACCAAACACTCAGATATCTGTGACACATTACACCAAACACTCAGATCTCCGTGACACATTACACCAAACACTCAGATATCTGTGACACATTACACCAAACACTCAGATCTCCGTGACACATTACACCAAACACTCAGATCTCCGTGACACATTACACCAAACACTCAGATCTCCGTGACACATTACACCAAACACTCAGATATCCGTGACACATTACACCAAACACTCAGATATCTGTGACACATTACACCAAACACTCAGATATCCGTGACACATTACACCAAACACTCAGATCTCCGTGACACATTACACCAAACACTCAGATATCTGTGACACATTACACCAAACACTCAGATCTCCGTGACACATTACACCAAACACTCAGATATCCGTGACACATTACACCAAACACTCAGATATCTGTGACACATTACACCAAACACTCAGATCTCCGTGACACATTACACCAAACACTCAGATATCTGTGACACATTACACCAAACACTCAGATCTCCGTCACACATTACACCAAACACTCAGATCTCCGTGACACATTACACCAAACACTCAGATCTCCGTGACACATTACACCAAACACTCAGATCTCCGTGACACATTACACCAAACACTCAGATATCCGTGACACATTACACCAAACACTCAGATATCTGTGACACATTACACCAAACACTCAGATCTCCGTGACACATTACACCAAACACTCAGATATCTGTGACACATTACACCAAACACTCAGATCTCCGTGACACATTACACCAAACACTCAGATCTCCGTCACACATTACACCAAACACTCAGATCTCCGTGACACATTACACCAAACACTCAGATATCCGTGACACATTACACCAAACACACAGATCTCCGTGACACATTACACCAAACACTCAGATATCCGTGACACATTACACCAAACACTCAGATCTCCGTGACACATTACACCAAACACTCAGATATCCGTGACACATTACACCAAACACTCAGATCTCCGTGACACATTACACCAAACACTCAGATATCCGTGACACATTACACCAAACACTCAGATATCCGTGACACATTACACCAAACACTCAGATATCCGTGACACATTACACCAAACACTCAGATATCCGTGACACATTACACCAAACACTCAGATCTCCGTGACACATTACACCAAACACTCAGATCTCCGTGACACATTACACCAAACACTCAGATCTCCGTGACACATTACACCAAACACTCAGATCTCCGTGACACATTACACCAAACACTCAGATCTCCGTGACACATTACACCAAACACTCAGATCTCCGTGACACATTACACCAAACACTCAGATCTCCGTGACACATTACACCAAACACTCAGATATCCGTGACACATTACACCAAACACTCAGATCTCCGTGACACATTACACCAAACACTCAGATATCCGTGACACATTACACCAAACACTCAGATATCCGTGACACATTACACCAAACACTCAGATTTCCGTGACACATTACACCAAACACTCAGATATCCGTGACACATTACACCAAACACTCAGATCTCCGTGACACATTACACCAAACACTCAGATCTCCGTGACACATTACACCAAACACTCAGATATCCGTGACACATTACACCAAACACTCAGATCTCCGTGACACATTACACCAAACACTCAGATATCCGTGACACATTACACCAAACACACAGATCTCCGTGACACATTACACCAAACACTCAGATATCCGTGACACATTACACCAAACACTCAGATCTCCGTGACACATTACACCAAACACTCAGATATCCGTGACACATTACACCAAACACTCAGATCTCCGTGACACATTTCACCAAACACTCAGATTTCCGTGACACATTACACCAAACACTCAGATTTCCGTGACACATTACACCAAACACTCAGATTTCCGTGACACATTACACCAAACACTCAGATTTCCGTGACACATTACACCAAACACTCAGATCTCCGTGACACATTACACCAAACACTCAGAGATCCGTGACACATTACACCAAACACTCAGATCTCCGTGACACATTACACCAAACACTCAGATATCCGTGACACATTACACCAAACACTCAGATCTCCGTGACACATTACACCAAACACTCAGATCTCCGTGACACATTACACCAAACACTCAGATCTCCGTGACACATTACACCAAACACTCAGATCTCCGTGACACATTACACCAAACACTCAGATATCCGTGACACATTACACCAAACACTCAGATCTCCGTGACACATTACACCAAACACTCAGATCTCCATGACACATTACACCAAACACACAGATCTCCGTGACGCATCACATACCGGTATGTATAATAGAAAAATACTAATAAGGGTGGAAAGAGTGAATTATCCTAAATACACTTTGAAGGCTAGAAATATTTCAGGAATATTAATTAAAAAAAAACAGTGGGAAAGTTAGCGCTCCCCCCCCCCCCCAATTTGGAATGATAGCACGGCACCAACAATTTTCACCACACCTTATAGCTGCAGTGTCCCCCCCCCCCCCCCTAAAAAAAAAAAACCCGCCCTCAGACTCAGTATAGGTAGGTAGCCAGGTATACGGGCCCCCATTATAGGATCTCATGTGTTAGTGCCCTCAATATAGGTAGCCAAGCATAGGTGCTCCCAGTATAGGAAGTCAGGTGTAGGTCTCCCCCATAGGTAGCCAGGCGTCAGTACCTCCAGCATAGGTAGCCAGGTGTTGGTGCCCTCAGTATAGGTAGCCAGGAGTAGGTGTCCTCCCTCAGTTAGATAGCCAGCTCTAGGTGCCCCCTTGTAAGCCGGAGCCCTGAGGGACCGCTCAGGCCGCTCAGGTCAAAGGCCAGCTATGAGTGCAGGCAGACTAGTAGCTCTTCCTTCGGGTAAGGCGGAAATAGCCGAAACCCGATCGTATCCGCTCTACTTCGCAGGCGCAAAAAGGACTCGCACCTGCCCAGCAGAGAAGATCAATCGGGTTAGGCTATTTCCACCTTATCTGAACGAAAAGCCGCTAGTACGCCTGCACTGGATCCCGGAGAGGTAAATATTTACATCTCCGCACTTCGGGGGACCCGGGTAGGCAAACGGAGGCTCGGAGGAGGACGGGGGAAGCCTCTTTAGAATCCAGAGGCTTCCCCCTCCTGAGGTAAGTATCCCCCAGAGGGATTTTTTTTTATTACAGCTTTAGAATTCAAACCTCAGCTCTTGTGAAACATTCCTTCTTTCATATGAGGAACATTGCAAAAATTAAGCACCTCATTCCTTCAGCAGATCTTCCAACCCTAGTTCATGGCTTTATTACATCACTGCTGGACTACTGCAATGTTCTCTATACAGGCCTTCCAAACAAAGACATGCACTGCTTGCAATAAGTACAGAATGCCGCCGCAATGCTGTTAACAAGCCAACACTGGCTCCACTGGCTACCAATACAATGCAGAATTCTGTATAAGATTGGCTTATTGATATTCAAATCCTTGCACAATCGGGGTATTGGATACCCAAACGATTTGTTGCAACTGCATCACACCCCCCACAATTTTAGATCAAAAGGATCTAATAACTTGGTCCCCCCCCCACAGAGTCCACCTTAAAACTTTTGGAGACAGAGCCTTCTGTCATGCTGTCCCTACACTTTGGAACTCCCTGCCACACCCAATCAGGACATCTCCATCCCTGGGAGCATTTAAAGGGAACCAGAGACAAAGCACCCTCATGTATTTTACCATATATATCATGTGGAACATTAGAGAAAACACCTACCTTGCTTTCTGTTTCATTCTGCACTGCACAGCTTTCTTCTAATCAGCTCTGATAAAATCCCCGACTGAGCATTCAGTCTGGCTTTGTTCAGGAATATTTATAGCTCAGTCTGTGTTCTCTCATGTCTTTTCAAGCCCAAGCCTGCCCCCTGCTGGCTCTGCTCAGGAATCATTATAGCTGAGTCATTATAGCAAAGCCAGACTGAATGCTCAGTCGGGGATTTTATCAGGTCTGATAAGAAGCAAGCTGTGCAGAATGAAACAGAAAGCAAGGTGGGTGTTTTCTCTAATGTTCCGACTGATCTATATGGTAAAATACATGAGGGTGCTTCGTCTCTGGTTCACTTTAAGTCCAAGCTTATAAACCACCTGTTTAGAATTTATGAACATCTGACTATTTCCTCTGTAACACAGTCCAGCCTGGAACCCTGTATTGATCTGAGATATAACTATGCGCTTTGAGTCCTATGGGAGAAAAGCGCTTTACAAATGTTATTATATTGTAATGTAAGGAATAAATGGATATTCTTTCTTTGGTGTGCCGTCTGTTCTTCTGTCCTGTGCCGATCTACATGGAAGTAAAGTACAGTTTATTATTATTAACCCTCTTTGTGAGGACAGTTCTGAATTTTTTTTTTCTGTTTTAGGGGAACATATGGGAGCAGATCCTGAGATTCCCTTTCATCCTGGAGATGTTCAATACGCTGCCATTCTTTGTGACTGTAAGTATGCTCCCCCCATTCCGCCAGCGTCACTTGCTCATTGTCCCCTTTCATTGCCGCCTGTGTGATCTATTATGCTGCCATGCTGCAGTAGCGGGCCTGGCATACAGAGCTAGTGACCCGCAGCCACTTATGATAGACGCACCAGGACTCGGCTCTGATAATGCGAGCGCCTCGCCGGGGAACCATTCAGGCTCAACAGGCGGCTCTGTCTGTCGGAGGATGGGTGCAGCAAGCCATAAGAGCTCATTATTTTTAGTGCTTTTAATCCTCGGTACATCTTCCAGGGGGCGCAGGGGTCATACATCTGCAGCTGGCAGGTTGTCTAACAAGCCTCAGAAGCTGCATGGTCAATACAGGAGCTGTATATAAATAGGTTTTGTGGTAGTCTGTTTGGGTTTTACCTCTTCATTCGTAACCCATTCCATGAAATGCTGTAGTGAGGGAAAATGTGGAGTCTGTGTTCTTTATGCTGTTTTTAAAAAGGCGTACATGAAAAAAAGGTGCATGGAAATTTGGGCGCCCGGTAATCCCGATAGTAAAATATCGGTATTAAATACAGATATTTTACTATGGCTAAACCTAACCCTGCCTTTACATAGAACCTGACGCCTAACCCTAACCCCCCAAACTTCTACCTGACACCTAACCCTGACCCTTCACTGCACAAACATTCTTCATGAAGCCTAACCCCTGCCCCCTTGCTGCACAAACGTCCTAGTTGCCCACATGGGGCGGGGGGGGGGGGGAGGTTTAATGTTAGGCACCACCAGAGGGGGCAGAGCTGGGACAAGGTCCTCCAGCACCCAAGGCTGAGACACCAAAATGCGCCCCTCCATCCCTCCCACCCCAGCCGTCACACCCTGATTGCTATTAGACTAAGAGGGCCACAGGGCCCACAACCTCCCCAACACCTTAATATCTAGTTATCTGGCTTGCAGTCACTGCTATGTATCCCCTTTTCTTATTTCTTTCGGCTTAAAACACAATTAGGAATGACAGCTGAATGAATTGTGCGCCCTCTCCTACACTGCGCCCTGAGGCTGGAGCCTCTCCAGCCTATGCCTCGGCCCGGCCCTGAGAGGGGGGTTCTGTGTGAGAGTAGGGAGAGAGAAGGACGTAGTAAAATTAGAGTATGACTATGGTAGGATTAAATTGTGAGCTGAGCTCTTCTGAGGACAGTCAGTGACATGACTATGTACTCTGTAAAGTGCTGCAGAAGATGTTAGTGCTATATAAATACATAATAATAATAATATGGTGGGACATTAGACTGTGACTATGAAAGGATTAGATTGTGAGATCCTCTGAGGACAGTCAGTGACATGACTATGTACTCTATAATGTGCTGCATAAGATGTTAGTTCTATGTAGATACATAATAGTAGTTAGAATTTTTTTTTTTTTTGGGGGGGGGGGGGGGGGGGATGGTGAGACAGAGCAAGGAAAGAGCGAGAAATAGACAGAAGAGGTAGAAGAGAGTGGGGGACTGGTAGAGAGACAGTAAAGAGGTGACACATGAGTGAGTGTCAGTGTGTCTGTGGGTAAGAAGATAGTGGGGGATAGAGAGAGAGGAAGGGGGAAGAATGGGAGATGGGAAGGGAGGAGACAGAGAGGCGCACACACAGGACAGAGTAGAAGAGAGAGAGAGGCACAGGACAGAGAGGATGGGAGGCAATACAGAAACAAGTGAGACATCTCTGAATAGGATTGCAATATTCTATTTTTCAGAAAACACACAGACATATTGCACTGTAGAGGAGAGATAGGGGATAAAGGGGTGAGAGGATATACCAGAGAAAGGGTGAGAAAGACATGGGAGAAAGCGAGACACCCACTTCATTGAGAAATAGAGGTAATATATAATATATAACAGGGATATCACATGAGCAGTCAGAGGCCAGGAAGTATTCAGCTGGCTAATCCATCCAGACCTCCCTCAGTGCTTCTTCTCCGATCACTACAGAAGTCGGCTGATTGTAATAATTGTTATCTGTATCCACTGTCTTCTGCAGCATATTCAGTTTGGTGGTACAGGTCAGCAGTCAGTGAATACAGATAATAATGACAGCCTACATCATGAAGGGTGAAGTGAAGCCTTTAGCAAGGTCCTGACTTCCTTGTTTACTAGCACACAGCTGGACACAAGGCTGTGCTCCTACCTGACTCTGTTTCGTTCCCCGGAGCTGTTCCATGCTCTGTACACACGCTGCTGCTACATCCAATGTCAGCTGTAGCAGGGAAAGAAAGGGGGCAGCAGCACATAGTGCAGGCAGCAGTACAGTGCTGTGATCAGTAGGATGCCTGCACACATCCTGGACTGGTGTCTCAACATGTTATTGTACCCAGATGCTGCACCGGCCCCGGCCTGAGGAAGAATTCTGGGCACCCGTAATCGCCCCCCAAACTTCCCTATGGGCAGCTACAGGTCACTGGGAATAGAAGATCTATAGTCTTGTTTAGCAGGTAAATTCCTTGTTTCCAAAACTAGATTAGAAAACAAAACAAAACTTTGATATGCATAATTAATTTAAACTGGTTATTTACAGATTAATCAGTCTCCCTGTTACAGCATTTTTTTCTAAACCAACCTAATTACAGTTAATAATCACATCAATTTTCCATAGAAATCAGGGTTGCTTGTAAACTACGCCAGCGCGAATCTACGCGTTGTAGTACGCAACTACGCATCGTAGTTCGTAGGCGAAGTTTAAGAACTACGCGTCGTAGTCCCGCTATGCGAAGCTTCGTCCGCTACGCGTAGTTGACGTATGTATTGCGAAGTCAACTACGCGTGCGGTAACTGCATCTATACGGATCATTGCGCATGCGCAGATATATTTTTGCCCTTGTATACGCATACAATTCCGCATTGGAATGTGGAATGTACTCTTAAATTAGTTTATATATGCGCATAGGTAGCAGATTATCGCAGAAATTTTTCCGCATAAGGGCATAAGCGGTCGCATCAACTACACTTCGCACTACGCGAAGCTTGCGTATTTTAACGCGTAGTCTACGGAATGCAAACGTAGCAAAGTTTCTGAGCCGTAGTTTGCGAAGCGTATTTGCGTAGAAATACGCGTAGTTCCAGCGTAGCGAAGTTGGCTGACTACGACCATCCCTGATAGAAATGAATTGGAGCTTATGCAGAGTTATTGACTAGGGCCGGTGTGTCACCTGGGAGCTCACTGCTTCGCTGGAAGGCAGCCAAAGCTAGCAAAAGAGTAGCAAAATACTTCCGGCTTGGGCACAAGTAGAATGTGAAGAGGATGAAATGAAGGTTTGTGATGCTCGGCAAGTGAAGGAACAGAAACAATAACCAGGGATACCTACTTTAAAGCTGGCCATACACTGGCCCGATTTCCCACCGATCGACAGCAGATTCGATCACTGGGATCGAATCTGCTGTCAAATAGTTTGCGCTAAACGCACTCGACTGATTGATTTTCTCCTGATATCAATCGGTCCGTCGATTGCGGCGTGCGGGAAATTACAGTTGATCGCCCGCGGGTAGGGAGCGCGTCGCTTGCGGTGTACGATTCGGGGCATTTCGACGCAGATATACATTACCTGAGGCTGGCTCCCGGGCATCCCGTCCGTCACTGCTCCCGTCATGTGGCACCTCCGGCATCCTCGTATAACTTCCGCTGTCACGCTAGGGCGCTCTATTTGAACTTCCGCTGTCACTGGTGTGATAGCGTAAGCAATATGCGGATGCCGGAGGTGCCACATGACGGGGACATCACGCCCGGGAGCCAGCCTCAGGTAAGTAATCCCGCGGGGAGGGAGGGGGACAGGCGGCCGCGGCAGCTCAGCAGATCGTGAATCGGTTTCAGGCTGAAATCGATTCACAATCTGTTTGCAGTAAGGGCAGCCATACGATCCCTATCTGATCAGATTCGATCAGAGAGGGATCTGTCTGTTGGTCGATCTAATGGCAAATCGACCAGTGTATGGCTACCTTAAGAATGGGCTGAATGTAATGCCAGATTTCAGCTCCTCAGATAGGACACTCTCCATTCTACTAGGAGGGGAGGAATCCTCAGTGACAATTGCTGCACACAACATCACAACATACCGCAGGCTATAAGGAGCATAAATGAACTCTAAATCTGATAATGTCCACAGACTACTTGCCCATTACAGCTCTATCTCTCTCCCTCACCCCATGGCTCAACCTCTTTCATATCACACCATCCTTCTATTATTTTGGCAGAGCCTGTATGTATTTATAAAAAGTAAAAGCGCTCCTGCTGTGTTCACAGTCCTAAAGCTTATTGTGTACAGAGTCCTATATATCCACGTCCATGCCAGACTTGACCTCCAGAAGCATATGGAATGACCACCACCACCTCACCCTTCGAAGAGCCTGTATGTATGTTTGTCCTGCCAATAAAGCTCTTTTTGAATGTGAGAGCGGAGGCCTTCCTTGCAATTATTTTGTTTAGCATATTTTTTTCCTGATTGTAGTTTTACACAAGCTTTGTTATTTAGGCTTATGGTATGGCAGGCGGGCAGGGGAGATCTGCTCCAGGGGGCAGGGCCGGATTAACGGAAAGGCTACAAAGGCCTTGGCTTTGGGCAGCTACAGCCCAAGGGGGCACTTGGACATGAAAGAAGGGTTGATACCTATGAAAGAGGAGGCTCAAAATGGTGAACAACGCATTCAATTGGAAACTGATGCCCAAGGAAGTTGTTTGTGAAAGAGAGGGCAGCAGTACATGGATGATGCACATGGAAGAGGGGGCTGCACATGGAATGGGAGGGGCAGCAGTACATGGATGATACACATGGAAGAGGGGGCTGCACATGGAATGGGAGGGGCAGCAGTACATGGATGATGCACATGGAAGAGGGGGCTGCACATGGAATGGGAGGGGCAGCAGTACATGGATGATACACATGGAAGAGGGGGCTGCACATGGAATGGGAGGGGCAGCAGTACATGGATGATACACATGGAAGAGGGGGCTGCACATGGAATGGGAGGGGCAGCAGTACATGGATGATGCACATGGAAGAGGGGGCTGCACATGGAATGGGAGGGGCAGCAGTACATGGATGATACACATGAAAGAGGGGGCTGCACATGGAATGGGAGGGGCAGCAGTACATGGATGATACACATGAAAGAGGGGGCTGCACATGGAATGGGAGGGGCAGCAGTACATGGATGATACACATGGAAGAGGGGGCTGCACATGGAATGGGAGGGGCAGCAGTACATGGATGATGCACATGGAAGAGGGGGCTGTACATGGAATGGGAGGGGCGCAGCTGCACATGAAAGGTGATCCACAACATACTTGGCCTGAAGTCACAAAAAGTATAAATCCGGCCTTCCTAGGAGGCAGGGAGGCATTTACCCCCTAGGCCACTCAATTTCCTTTAAATGGTGCTGTTTGAGGGCAATCATCAAATGCTGCCGAATGTACTTTCAGGCCGATTTTACATGCGGTTTTACACATGCTCCTATCGCATCCCACTCCAAAAACAACAATCATATGACCCTATGGCAGAGTGCTTCATATGCAATATAGCACCGCCCTCCGCTCATTGACGTATTCCCTGTATTGGCAGGAAGTGCATCCCTGAGATTCCAATCGGTCCGGGCATAAGATCCATCGTTTACACTATGTGCGTCGCTCACAGACTTTCATTACCCCAAGCGCAGTGCTTTTAGTAATGCGCTGATGCCTTTGCATTGGCTCAGATACTTCTGGCGCACTGCAATGGATCGCATTAATTGTGAAAGCAGAGTTTCATTACTTTGTGGCTCCTTGGGCAAAATCAGGGTAACGCAATGCAGGTTTACCCTGCACATGGAAAAGTGCCTTCAACTTTTGACTGTCTCAGGTACGTCTCGGCAGTTTTGCTTTTAACCTCCCTGGCGTTAAGCCCGAGCGCAGCTCGCCGGGAGTTTAATGCAGAGTGTAGCGAGCAGCCACAGTTTTTACTCACCTCCCGGGGATCCAAATGTCAGTAGCTGTTCTCCTTCCTGTCCTCCTAGGCTCTGAATCACTCTGGTGAGATTGCGTCTGTGATCTCACTATAGAGTTACAGCGCCAGCCGGAGGACAGAGGTAAAATGGCAGCACTTGAGCCCAGGGAGATGAGTGAGAGCTGGGGTTGCTGCTGACTTTCTGCTGGCTGGCATGATTTTTTCCTGATTTTAAGTGTCTGAAACATGCTGAAAAGACCCTAAAATCTGGAAATAATCATACCGCCAGTGTCTTTCAGCTCCCACGCAGACAACTCTTAAACAAATGAATGTTTTTTATCAGTACTCTTCAAGCCACTATATAATGGGCGGTTTAGTGGTCCTTAGGATTCTGGAACCCATTGCCTATACAGTACGCCCCTCCGCTTGTTTCCTTTTCTTTGTTCTCCAGTTCTTGTTCTTTCCTTACACCAGGATTAACTAGTACCTGTCGGATAATATAATTTCTACCATTCTCTGGCTGCCCACCGTGGGTGTTGGGAACGCAGGAAGATTGGGCACAGCTGCCACTTTCTTCCTACAAATGTCACTTTTCAGTCAACTTGATGAGTACGTGACCTTTTTCTCTCCCCCCCCCTTCTTCTTGGAGTGCTGCTTGGCGGTTCCCATTCCTCTCTTCACCAATCACTCCAACCTCCGGCTACTGTGTAATAAGACAGGAGCTGTTATTAAGGCTTAGAGGGTAGATTGGAAACATCACACCGGCTTATTAGAAGCGCTGCTTAAATTCCGATTGCACAGACACGTCTGCCCTTGCTCTTCTGCCTCCTGGGCTTTAATTCCTGGGAGAATTAATATAGCGAGCCGCGGCGTGATTGTAACAAAGGCCGTGTGGGTGTTTGTGTCTGTGCGTGGGCGGAAGGATGCCTTACGCTTTCAGTTTTAAAGGAAAGCCATTGTGTACCTTCACGGAGAACATACTGGAAATTACTGGAGTTTTGTTTACTTTATAGTGTAACTTCTCTTTAACTAACATAAAAAGAAAATATAATCATTACCAGTTCAGCTATATACATTGCATGTATTTAACTCACTGTGTTACATTGCCTGCTGTGGTCTGCATCTGACTAGAGAGGAGATGTAGTGGCGTAGCAATAGGATGGGGGGGTTGTGACTATACCGCAGTGTTCTCCCCAAGCTCTTTTACCCAGTTGCTCCACCCGACTAATTTTGGGGAACGCCCGGCTGTCATCGGCTTGCCTCCCCATCCTCCTCCTATACTGTGAGCAGAGTTGCCCTGCATTCCCCGTCACGCTACACCCAGCTACTTTTTCATGCCACCCGGCTGGAAACATTTTTTGGGGAGAAAAGTGACACCGGGGCCCCTGGACCAGGGGGGCATAGGAGTGGCCCTCCCTCATCCGTTGTATTAGCTCTTCATTGTTTGGTGATAATTGCTGCTATATGTGACTTGAATAGTGCTAATCATTAACAAACTGTTCCCCTCCTCCCGCTAAAACCTCTCAGACACTACAGAGGTCCTTGGAGGGTTTTGGTGCTTCATATCAACAGTATAGAGTGCTTGACTGAGCCCAATGTAAAACTTGCATGGGCGCCCATAGCGCATACATGTTAAAAAGGCACAGGGCGCAGGTTGAAGCCGGGTGATGGTGCTACCCACACTAACTGTTCAACTACCTAATTTTTAGTATATCTTGTGCTGTAAATATATTATTAGGCTCATTTGTAACATATAAGCGTCCAGGGCCGGATTTCTGGCAAGGCCACATAGGCCATGGCCTAGGGCACCAGAAATTTAGGGGCGGCTGAGTGAGGGGCAGTGAAGCTGTTCTATGCAGCCATCCCTATCTATAAAGACAGCTTTAACCTTTGAACTCTCTGTCCTGTACTTGTGTCATCCCTGCAAGACCTGTAAGCTCTATCCTGCAGGTACACATCAGTCTAACTCTCATGGTGACACAATGGGTCCATCATTAATGAGATGGCAAACATAACATAAAAGTTCTTAAGGAAAACAAAATGTATAATTTATATGCGTATTACTAAAATAGTTATTGTCTGTGACATCCAATGATGTAAGTAGAATTCTCATTGGGGCACACAGAGATAACAACCATACAGACGGTATAGTTGGCCTTGGGCGGTAAAAAGTACAAATCCGGCCCTGTAAGCATCCCTTCTTTACAAAATTTGAGCTCCGGCTATGTCCGCTGCCCAAATTACACAGTGAGTGCCGCTGTAGCTGTATCTTACATTACAGCCTAAGGCGGCGTACAAATTACCAGGCGAGGCACTCAAATGACCTGTTTCTCCCATAGCTCCTTAGCTACTTCACTGACGAGACACTAACATTTTCTAATAAATTGAAATCCCTGGCTAGTGCATTTTATTGGTCCAATTCCAAGCTACAGTATGTATGAATTTGCATAAAATTAAGTTAAAACTTGCATCAAGAGAAGTTATAGGGAGAAGTCCTGGGGGGGGGGGGGGGGGGAGAGGGGGGAGATGCTTGTGTAGAGAAGTTGGGCTGTTGGATATAAAGACGTGTTCGGCAGCACAGTGGAGTTATGGGAGAAGTCCTGCAGGGCACCCAGTGATGTAAACAAGTTGAGAAGCTGTTGGACATAAGGACATGTTGGAGAGATGTCTGGGAGGGGACTCAGTGATGTAGGGTAGTGAAGTTGGGCAGGATGCTTGGATATAAAGATATTGTAGCTTCAGTAGAATGAAAAGATCCGGGCACCAATGGTGTTGCAAATTCCACTTGTTTATTTTATCCCCACCCGACAAAACACACAGCAGGGCTAAGTCTGACAGCCGTTTCGCAAGCTTAACGCTCGCTTCCTCAGAGGCTGAGTCTTTTCATTCTACTGAAGCTACAATTACTGCTGTTCTCCGGAAGCACAGTAGGTGATATAAGGACATGTTGGGCAGGACAGAAGAGTTATGTGGAGAAGTTGGGTATGTTATGGAGAGAAGGGTACCCAGGCAAGTTAGGCAGTGTACTAAGGATGTTGCAGAGAGAAGGAGGGCTTGGTGCCAGGGTTGTTTTGCGTAGATAATTTGGGTAGGGTACCCATGGAGACTTTAGAATAAATGCTCTGGATTGGGGGATCCCAAGAAGTTTTGGAGTGTTACAAACTTTAGCTGTGATGGGACAAAGAAAAGTCATACAACCACATCCTCGGAATGTCCCTTCAGCCTAACAAACATACAATTGCAGCAGGTAGGACTTTGGTTAGAATACTTTCCAGCACTGTGTGTAGGCAATGCTAATCACTGTGCCATAATGCTTCCTTTCATCCCTGTTATTTGTATTGTGTTTCAGGTTTTCTGGCCCCCACTGAGAAGTCTTTATATTCCAGTCTTCCTCAACTGCTGGCTGGCAAAGCATGCCTTGGAAAACATGATAGTAAGTTCTTCATCAAATCCTAATCTGATTTAATGTTCATCTTTTAAAATATTGACTGCAGTAGGAAGAGATTTACAGCATCTTTATACCGTTTACTAACCCATTCACTCCAACCCTACACTCACTTGTATCACTTCCTGGTAAAGCAGTATTTCTTCTAAAAACACCTGGCGTAGGAGCTTCAAATCATGTAAACAATCTTATACTGTGAAGCAAAATTGCAGCTGAGCATAATGTACAAAAATAAAAAAAATCACAATTTCCCACCACCAACGGACAACGCAGCCAGTACTGGAAGCATCCATCTTACATGATACTGTAATGTTAATCTGGTCTGCAAGCAAATTGTCTGTAAGCGTAGTGTTCTATCAGTGTAGCATGCACACTGAAGCTCCCAGCTGTAACCTCATCTCTTGCAGGCAAGACAACATTTTTCGTCTTACATATTAGATGCATATTTCTCACTGAGTAAAATGCAATATAAATTACTTTTTTCCAATATTAAGCGGTGGAAATCTGACAGGTTTGGACTTGTCCATCTACTTGTCCATCTACTAGTCCATCTACTTGTCCATCTACTTGTCCATCTACTTTGCACACTGTTTTTGCAGTTAGGTTGAGCAACTGCCATTCAGTAAGTGCTATTAAAAATAAAGAAAACTTTAGCAATCCCCCATGAGGAGTTAGACTAGTCCAAAAGCTGTCTGATTTCTCCGATTTTTAAGTGGCAGCACCATAGGAAAAATAAATTTATAGTGCATTTTATTCTGGATCAAATGTACATTTTAGATGTATGAATTTTAAAGGATACCACAGCCAAATCTAGTAGGAGAAATGGAGGGGCAGGCATGTATGGAGAGCGGTCCTGATGGCCATCGCTCCCACCGATCTCCTCTGGCCGCCTCCTTTTGTATCTTAATGCCCCCCAGCAGCCTCCTCTGGGTCGCCAGAGTCAGGCATCAGTGCGCAGGCGCTGGCCTAGCTGTGTGCATCCTAAGGTGCGCTACCTCGGTCGGGAGCACTCTGCGCATGCCCATGATGCCGCAATTACATCATGTGCATTCCCAGAGTGTTCCCGGCTGCGGTGCACTTTAGGATTCGCACAGCTGGGCCAGCACCTGCGCACTGATGCCTGACTCCGGCGACCTGGAAGTGGCTGCCGGGAGAATTTAAAATACGAAGGGGACAGAGGAGAACGGGGGGAGTGGTGGCCATCAGGACCGCTACCCATACATGCAGCTTCTCCCCACCCATTTTTCCTATTTGATTCAGCTCTGGTATTTTTTAAAGTTTACAGTTTTTCATGACAGTGATCCTTTAGAGGCAGAGCCTGGAGAGTATTCAATGTGATAATGTTTGAGGGACAACATGCTACAAATGTTATTCTTGCATAAATGCCATGTAAACGACGCTCTGTGGAATTCTCTTAGAAAGTGGACCTGGGATACACAAGCCTTGATCTTACATGCCCAGAGGTGAGACAGGCTGCGAATCTCACGCCATCTCACACGGCGATATGGCAGTCTCATGCCATGCTCAGGGCACTGGCATTTAGTGCACTGGCATCTCCGAGATGCCAGGAATTAGGATGACACCGTGCATGAAGATAAACAGCCCTTTAATCCTGGGGGGAAAATAGAGAAATATGGAACGTAAACATCCATTTAGAAGAGGTAATCATTTATGGTGGGCAAAACAGCATGTTTCTGATTGATGTTTAAAGTGTACCTGAGTTGGGGGATGGAAAAAATGTATACAGACCTGGGGTTTCCTCCAGCCCCCTTCAGCCTGATTGCTCCCTCGCTCCCATCCACCGACTTCTGGATCCTCAGTAAGGGCTCCCATAAGTTCAGCCAGTCAGCACATGCACAGTGCAGCTGAGCATGCTTCCCTGTCGCCCCCCCCCATGGTTGGGAGCATACTGTGCCTGTGCAGTAGCACTGTGCAGGTGCAGAATGCTCCCAATAACGGAAGCGCAGGGGGGGGGGGGGGCGCACGAGCGCGGCCGGGCTGCGCATGCACAGCAAGTCCGACTGGCCGAAGTTACGGGAGCCCTTATGGAGGATCCAAAAAGCGGAGGATGGTGGCGAAGAAGTGATCAGGATGAAGGGGGCTGGAGTAAGCCTCAGGTCTGTATACATTTTTTTCTATCATGCCATCTCAGGTTCCCTTTAAGTTCCACTTTTAAGCAAACCTGTCATTGATGCATACATTGACAAATAAGACACTGTCAGTGTTGTCAGCAGATCAGAACCCTCTATGTCTCCAAGGTGCCCATGCAGGGCTGAGCCTTTAGGTGACAGCAGACAAGTCTGGTGGGGCCAATAGAAGCTCACCATAAGTAGCATTCAAAGACAGACCAGCTGCACACAGGGTCAGGACAGGCAGGGTCCATAAAACAAAATCAGGATGCTGGCAAGATCAGAGCTGGCGGCATTTACATAACAACCAGGGATGGCTCTAGCTACAATGGGGGACAATTAACCTGCCCCTCCCTCAACAGACTTGATGCCCCCCTTCCTAAAGCAGCATCAGGGTCCCCCTTTGTTGAGGCCATATTTCCCCTGGGCCCCTGAGCCAGCTGCCAGCCATTAATAGACCAATGAGGAGCCTTGGAGGGAAATTTAAAGATGCTTAGGCTCTAGCTGTACTTAGTATAGCTAGAGCTGTGCGGGGTAGTGGCATGTGTGGCGATAGGTGCGCGGAAATCTTCAATTAAGCTAACTGGGTTACTGGGGGACGAAGTTTAGGGTGTCAGGACATCTGTGCCTATAGGCTCCTGTGAGGTAAATCCGGGCTTGGCTTTTGGTACTTGCCTGGAATGCATAATATTTCATTTTTACATTATGAAAAATAAGAAAAACATGCAGCCATGATATATAACGAGTTCCTTCCTCTCCTGACTAACAGCCTCCCGGTCACGAGAACCTGCAGAGCAGATAAATATGCATCCGGGGGAGCAGAACACCTGAGCTGCATACATATTCTATGCCAGGGAGTTACTAGAAGCAGCTTCAGTGCAAGAGAACAGCAAATAGGAGTTCAGCACTTTTTCAGTGTAACAGTTACAGGTTTGAATCCTTGTCAGGACGCTATATGCATATGCATTTGTCACTGTGTTTGGCTTAAAGGGAAGGTTCAGGGAGGGGATTAAAAAATAAAAATAAATTTCCACTTACCTGGGGCTTCCTCCAGCCCGTGGCAGGCTGGAGGTGCCCTCGCCGCCGCTCCGCAGGCTCCCGGTGGTCTCCGGTGCCCGACCCGACCTGGCCAGGCCGGCTGCCAGGTCGGGCTCTTCTGCGCCCCATTTCCTGGGACTTCCGCGTCCTACGCCGGCGCGCTGACGTCATCGGACGTCCGCCGGGCTGTACTGCGCAGGCGCAGTAGTTCTGCGCATGCGCAGTACAGCCCGGCGGACGTCCGATGACGTCAGCGCGCCGGCGTAGGACGCGGAAGTCCCAGGAAATGGAGCGCAGAAGAGCCCGACCTGGCAGCCGGCCTGGCCAGGTCGGGTCGGGCACCGGAGACCACCGGGAGCCTGCGGAGCGGCGGCGAGGGCACCTCCTGCCTGCCACGGGCTGGAGGAAGCCCCAGGTAAGTGGAAATTTATTTTTATTTTTTTAATCCCCTCCCTGAACCTTCCCTTTAAATTGAACCTGAAGTGAGAGCAGAGCAGGCACATACACAAGGCAATCTAGGCAGGTGCCTGGGGTTCATTGGGTGTCGGGGGCTCATCTGGCACTTCTCTAACAACCTCTTCTATGTCAGTTACCAACATGGCCATAAGGGGGAGCCATTTATTCTTAAGTCATCTCTGAGTGAGAGGTATATAGAGACTGCCATATTTATTTCCTTTTAAACAATACTGGTTGCCTGGCAGCCCTGCTGGTCTCCTTGGCTGCAGTAGTGTCCAAATCACACACCAGAAACAAGCATGCAGCTAATCCAGTCTGACTTCAGTCAGAACACCTGATCAGCACGCTTGTTCAGGGTCTATGGCAAAAAAGTATTAAGGTGTCCATCAACGATACAATCTCAGGGACGATCGATTGTTTTTGAACGGAAATAAAAAAACAACAACCAGCTAATCAGTTCGATCTGATTAATGGAATTGATCCGTTTTTTTGTATCAATCCCATCAATCTGATCGGATTGGTTAGCAGATTTGTGGCTGTTAGTGGGTGTGGCTAATCATGTTCAAGCGATCACAACAATCGATCAATCGTCCGTTGGATTGTATTGTTAATGGTGCACTTTAGAGGCAGAGGATCAGCAGGGCAGCCAGGCAATTTACATTATTTAGAGGAAACATGAGGTTGAGAGGGATATGGAGACTGACACGTTTATTTTCTTTTAAATAATGCATGTTACCTGGCTGTCCTGCTGATCCTCTGCCTATAATACTTTAAGATACAGATACGATATGAGAAAACAAGCACCAATGAGCGTTCTGATACACCTGTGATGCTTCAAGTTACCTGACCAAATTATTATCACAGGAATTTTAAAGTGCACCTGTAGATACCTAAAAAAAAAGAGTTTCACTTACCTGGGGCTTCTGCCAGCCTCCTGCAGCTGTCATGTGCCCACGCATACCTGGAACTTTCCTCTGTTCCACCGCCGTGGCTCAATTTTTTTCCGGCCACTGCGCCTGCCTCCTCGTTCCCGCTCCCGGGACCATCCTGCGCTGGTGCAGTAGATATTTTCTCATACTCGCCTGCACAGGATGCTCCCGGTGACAAGAGCATGAGCGAGGACGCATGTCTCCAGGGCCGCGCAGTCTCAGTCAGTGGACGTCAACTTGTAAGTCGGCGAAAGAGAAAGTGAGCCGCGGAAGGGGAATCTTTCCAGGACGGCGTGGGAACAGGACAGCGGCAAGGGGGGCTGGAAGAACTAGCTCCAGGTAAGTGAAAATAATGTAGTAAAAAAGTGCTTCATCTTTACAATAATTATGTATAAATGATTTAGTCAGTGTTTGCCCTGTGTAAAAGCTTTCCTCTCCCTGATTTACATTCAGGCATTTATCACATGGTGGCATTTTTACTGCTGGCAGGTGATGTCACTGGAAGGAGATGCTGCTTGCTTTTTTTGGTAGTTGGAAACAGCTGTAAACAGCTATTTCCCACAATGCAATGATGTTCACATACAGGAAACTGTCAGGACCATAGTCCTGACATCACACTGTGGGAGGGGTTTCAACACAATATCAGCAATACAGACCTCCCCCCGATGATCAGTTTGAGAAAAGGTAAAGATTTCTCATGGGAAAGGGGGTATCAGCTACTGACTGGGATGAAGTTCAGTTCTTGGTTACGGTTTCTCTTTAAGGTACCTTCAGGTTTGCAAAAGCCTTGCTTGACACAGAAAAATAAAATAGATAACATTAAGCACCCTGCTTACTACTAATCTGTCAGCAGATATATTTAGATCAGTGTCAGGAGTAGGCTTTACAGGCAAGTAACGATCCAGTCTCCTTTTACTGATCTCTCCTATAGAAGCAGCACCGTCACAAGTTATGTGGTAGGATTTGCAATGAAGTCCACTCAATTATAGATGTGGCATAAAACTTGGCTGTACAACGGAGGGAGTGTGATATTCCCAATGCTGTGTGAGGGAAAAGCTGAACCATGAAAGACGGGGAGAAACAGATGCGGTATTGTCAGCGCCCTACGCCGGGGATAATGAGCAGCTACAGCATAGCACCTCAGGAGCTCAACTGTGAAAATCTCCCTCCTCACCTCCATCCTGCTTCTATGTATGACTGTAAATGCAGCCTGAGGCAGGCATCTCTCTCACTGGGCTGTGTATTGTGCTGCTAATGAATGTGAAACAACCTGCGTTCCCGCTTCTAATTGTGCCGTGGCTCTGCAGGAGCTATTTATACTAGATGAGATCACTTGTGCGAATCGCTGCACGCTCTGGTCTGACAGGTGCCAACGGGGCTTACCTCACCTGTAGCTGTAGAGTTAAAGGATGACTCCACCTAAGAACGTTGTTTTCGCTTTTGGGTGGGCAGTCGTCTTCAGATTTGCATGGCTGGCCAGAATTAAGCTCTGCAAACATGCTAGAGCCGATGTATTGATTGGACCTGCTGGGAAATCTCCGGCATATGTGGTCCATCATACACGGCAGTCAGAGCGTGGGATATTGTGAGCAATGAAACCCTGCCTGCTGTCACTCCCAAATTTTATATGTACCCCCCGGTGCCCCTACATAGGGGCGTAACAATAGACCCTGCAAGGGATGCACCCTCAGGGGGGCCCAGGAGCCACAAGGGGCCCGTCCTGAGAGACTGACACCTAAGGGCAAGGAGAGGAAAAAACTTTCTGCTCTCTGCACAATTGTTCTAATGACTGCATCTGCTCAGTCACTGATATAGAATCATACAAGCTTTTGCAGACAAAGATTTGTAGACAGTTCCTATTCAGTGCACAGCAGGGTCTTGTGTACAGTGCTATTCTACCCCTCCCCAAGTTTTGTGTCCTGTAGTGATGCTTGAGGAGTTTGGGACGGAGAGAAAAAACTTTCTGCTCTCCGCACAATTGTTCTAATGACTGCATCTGCCACTGATATCGAATCATACAAAGTTTTGTAGGAAAAAAAGGGGGGGGGGGGCGATAGAGGGCCCCATCTAAAGTTTCACAGGGGGACACAGTCATTTCTAGTTACGCCCCTGCCCCTACAGCAAAATACTTTACCTGTCATGCCACCCATTCATGTTGCCACTGTGTCCACCGTACTTTCGAATTTGGGTCCCACCAACTACTGGCAAATAGCACATGTGTGTGATGTCACACACGCTCCCCACATGCTATACCATCGGAGGCCACGTGGGGCACCAATGCAAAAGGACAGTGCACAGATAAAGTACCTTTATGCATGGGCATGCTGAAATTGATCGGGCATCGGCCTGCGTGTATGGTCAGCCAACAGATCTTTCTTTGATCAGATTAGATCAGAGAAAGATCCGTCTCTTGGTTGATCTGCCCAATACATTGCTAGATGTAGGGCCACCTTTACATTTAAAGGGATACTGTAGGGGGGGTCAGGGGAAAATGAGTTGAACTTACCCGGGGCTTCTAACGGTCCCCCGCAGACATCCTGTGTTGGCGCAGCCACTCACCGATGCTCCGGCCCCGCCTCCAGTTCACTTCTGGAATTTCAGACTTTAAAGTCTGAAAACCACTGCGCCTGCGTTGCCGTGTCCTCGATCCCGCTGAGGTCATCAAGAGCGCACAGCGCAGGCCCAGTATGGTCTGTGTCTGCGCAGTACACTCCTGGTGACATCAGCGGGAGCGAGGACACGGGCGTGCAGGCGCAGTTATTTTTTGACTTAAATGTTGAAATTCCAGAAGTGAACTGGAGGCGGGGCCGGAGCATCGGTGAGTGGCTGCGCCAACACAGGATGTCTGCGGGGGACCATTAGAAGCCCCGGGTAAGTTCAGCTCATTTTCCCCCGACCCCCCTACAGTATCCCTTTAAGGTGAAAACTAAATAAGCTTTGTGAATCGACCCCTGTGCCACTTATTCAGTTCACTTTTTATCCTAGGAGATCATTTTTCTTCTGTGTAACCACTCTGCATCCAGACCTTGTTTTCTCCTTATGGACCAGAGCGGTTTTGACATTTTAGCTATGTCCCTGATTAATAATCCATATCTTTATCCCTACTCACGACACCAAAATGATCTAGGTATCGTTTTTTCAAGCCAAACTAGACTTTCATTGGGGGGTATTTTTTTACCAAGAAAAAAAATGTTTTCTATGCATTTTAAAAAGAGGGGAAAAAAATGAAAACATTCATTATTTCTCAGGTTTTACCAACTCTATTAAAAATAAAAAGTGCTATAGTAGATAAAAACTATGCCACCATTATGTCCCCCCAGGGATAGATAGCCAGATGTGTCCCCAGTATCAGCCCCCCAGTTTAGCCAGATGTCTCCCCAATATCAGCCCCCCAGTATAGCCATATGTGTCCCCTGTATTTGCCACCCTCGGTATAGAGAGACAGATGTACCCCCGGGATTAGCACACCTCAATACAGCCAGATATGTCCCCAGATTGAGTGTTCCCCATTACAGCCAGATGTGCCCCCAGGATAAATGCCCCCTCCCCATTATATCTAGATGTGCCCCCAGTATAAGGTTATGCTCCCCAGGACCACCAGATATGGCCCCATTATTAATCCCCCCCCCCCTTTCGTTACCCAGATGTCCCCAGCAAATATTTCAACCCCCTTTCAGATATCTGCCCTCCGCTATGGGGGACCCATTACCAGTCAGCCCCCTCTGTGGCCAGATCGCTAAAAAAGCCCCTACAAGGAGAATATCTCACCTCACTTGGTTCCTGCTACCATCCTGTAGTCGGAGCCTTCGTTCATCGCTCTGCACTCGGCCCTGTGATGCCAAATATCTGGGTCCCAGCTTGATGATGTCATCGAGCCGGGACCTGGATATTTGGCATCATGGGGCCGAGTGCAGAGAGGTGAACGCAGGCTCCGGCTGCACGATGATTGCAGGAACCAGGCGAGGTGAGAGAGGCTCCTTGCAGTGGTGTTTTTTTAGTGATCTAGCCACGGAGGGAGAGAGATGAAGGTTCACTCTAGTTGCTTACAGCAGTGATTGTTCATTCGTGGGGGGCAGTAATTGTCTATACGGGAACATGTTCCCTTTCACCAATTAGTAATGCAACTGACAGTGCCGGGGGGCACACATGGGAGAGAGGGCACAGCTGTACTGCAGGGTAAAAACGTATATCTATGTCCTCGTGGCTTCGATTAAGTCACAGAGGACGTCGCTATACTGTAGCAGTGGAATAAGTGGTTAAAATAACTTTTTAGCACTCTGCATTTGAAAAAGTACCAAAAATTTGGTGAAAAAGGACTGTCAAAATTGTACTGAGTATTTTCTTGCTTGCTGGTGGCTTAAAAGGCATTTTATTCATAAGGTGTGAAAATATCACCCAGGAGAAAACTTGAATAAGGGCGTCTACACTTCAGCCTGTGTGAAAAAGTAAAAAAAAAACAAAAAAAAAAACACCCCACAAATCATTGTTAGGCAGAGTGCAAGGCCTTGAATCATATTTAGTTTGGTGAGCATGAGATTCAGCATAAGTGTTATGCCTAGTCTACACGGCACGCTGATACGGCTCTATTGATAAGATCTGACAGGTCCGATCTCGCCGCCGCTCGATTCCCCACGAGCGGACAATAGCGGGGAATCGAGCGGAAGATAAGCGGCGCCGGCGGGGACGAGCGGGTATCGAATCCGACGCACGCGCGGACGAGCGGGGATGCGGCGGGTACGCACGGGGATGCGGAAGAGGCGACCCGGCGGCTAATCGAGCCGCCGGATCACTAAGTGTAGATCTAGCTTTAGGCAGAGAGTGCGAGGGCTGGAATCACATTTAGCTGACGGAGCCTAAATTTCCGCTTTAATCTCTTGCCGACCACGTCACACCGACGGGCGTAGACACGGCGGCTGCCCCAGGACCGCCTAACACCGCGTAAGGTCCTTGGGACCTGTTTTGCAGGAGATCGCGCGCGCTGATGCGCGTGCATCTCCGCTTGGTAGACGGAGCGGAGCTCTGCCTTCAGCCTCCCAGCAGCACTGTTAGATGCTGTCTAATTAGTTTGTACAGTGCTGCGATCCACAGCAGCCCTGTACGGGGGACAGCCGTGTGACAGGGCTGTCCCCCTGGGAGACAGGATAGTGATCGGCTGTCATAGGCTGAAGCCTATGACAGCTGATCACGCTGATTTGCTGGCGGGGAGATGGAGGGAGGGCTAGGGAATAAATGTTAAAAAAAGGTCAAATTTATTTAGAAAATAAAGAAATATTTATATAAAAAATTAAACATTAGGGGAGCGATCAGACCCCACCAACAGAGAGCTCTGTTGGTGGGCAGAAAAGGGGGGGGATCACTTGTGTGCTGTGTTGTGCAGCCCTGCAGCGAGGCCTTAAAGCTGCAGTGGCCAGTGGCATAGCTAAGGAGCTGTGGACCCTGATGCAAGTTTTACAATGGGGCCCCCCAAGCACTCTATACATAACCATTGATACAGCGCAACAAAACCTGCCAATGGCAACTAGTGTCAGAGGTGTAAGAAGGGATGGGAAATAGCTTGTTAATGATTACCACTATTCAAAGTATCTATAGAAGTGATCATTATGAGCACAGGACCAATAGAGAGCTAATACTGTAGTTGAGGGAGGGCCCGTCTGGCCCAAGGGCCCCGATGCGGTCGCAACCTCTGCAACCCCTATTGCTACGCCCCTGGCAGTGGCCCTTTTAAAGAAAAAAGGCCTGGTCTTTAGGGGGGTTTAACACTGCGGTCCTCAAGTGGTTAATGCCCTTTTTTTCATGAATCCATAACTGGACTACAGCATGTTTCTTTGTTACTGTTTGCCAGAAGCTCCACTTATGGTAATTGCACTCTGCGGTGCGAGCCACTTGTACGCAAACATTTACGTTTGTAGGGGGAAGTGGGCGCCGCTTCACTTGACACCTCAGGCAGGAAAGTGATTAAACCCACTGCTACTTGCCCTTTTCAAAATGCCAGGCTGACAGGAAAGGTGAATGTGTCCATTGTGTGGTCTTCCTTCATAATGCCCGTCATTTACATATCTGCTTTCTCCCTGTCAGAATGACCTGCATCGCGCCATCCAGAGAACGCACTCTGCCATGTTCAATCAAGTCTTCATACTCATATGCACTCTTATCTGCCTCATGTTTACCTGGTAAGTATGCTGGAATGTCATGTGACTACTGGATGTTTGTGCTTGTGAAAGATTGGCTAGCGTCCACGCACTGCCAAACGGAAACTAATGTTTATGGGGGCCTGTGTGTCAGTTATTGTTATCTTAAAGCAAACCTAAAAATAAAAGTCAAAGTAAACATACACACATCATACTTATGTGTCAAAAAGAAAAAAGAATAGAAGGAGCAGTTTGGCACTTGCATTCCTCTTAAAGAGACACTGAAGCGAAAAATAAAATTCTGATATTACGATTTGTATGTGTAGTACAGCTAAGAAATAAAACATTAAGATCAGATACATCAGTCTAATTGTTTCCAGTACAGGAAGAGTTAAGAAACTCCAGTTGTTATCTCTATACAAAAAAGCCATTAAAGAGACTCTGTAACAACAAAAACCTCCCCTGGGGGGTACTCACCTCGGGTGGGGGAAGCCTCCGGATCCTAATGAGGCTTCCCACGCCGTCCTCTGTCCCACGGGGGTCTCGCCGCAGCCCTCCGAACAGCCGGCGACTGTGCCGACTGTCAGTTCAATATTTACCTTTGCTGGCTCCAGCGGGGGCGCTGTACCTGCTTTCGGCACGGAAATAGACGGAAATACCCGATCTCCGTCGGGTCCGCTCTACTGCGCAGGCGCCGGAAACTTGCGCCTGCGCAGTAGAGCAGACCCGACGGCGATCAGGTATTTCCGCCTACTTCGGCGCCGAGAGGCATCAGAGCGCCTGCGCAGGAGCCAGGAAGGTAAATATTGCGTCACGGCTGTACGGAGGGCTACAGCGAGACCCCCGAGGGACGCAGGACGGCGTGGGAAGCCTCATTAGGATCCTGAGGCTTCCCCCACCCGAGGTGAGTACCCCCCAGGGGCCGTTTTGTCGTTACAGTTCCTCTTTAAGCTCTACGACTTTCAAAGTTTTTTTTTCTGACTTTTATTATCTCAACTGTTAGTTCATTTTTTACTTTTCCTCTGCCAGAGGAGAGGTCATTAGTTCACAGACTGCTCTGAAAGAATCATTTTGAATGCTGAGTGTTGTGTAATCTGCACATATTAGAGAATGATGCAATGTTAGAAAAAACACTATATACCTGAAAATAAAAATATGAGAATATTTTCTTTGCTGCTAATCTTCTAGTAATTATTCATAGTACACAACCAATTCATTATATCATATATTTTTTTCGCTTCAGTGTCTCTTTAAAAAAGCTTTATTCATATGGCTTTCTCAAACGACATTTCCAGTCATGTAAGTAGAAAAAGTTGCATGTTAAAATCCTACCAGGTCCTTCAAGTGCTGTGGGGTTTGGTGGGAACAGTGTGGTGAATAAAGATTTTTTAAGAGGAATGCAAGTGCCAAACTGCTCCTTCTATTCTTTTTTCTTTTTGACACATAGCATGCTGTTGTACATGTTTTAAGCACACATCACCCTCAGTAATCCTGCCTAAATCTATCCTCCCGATACCCCTACTTTTGATGTGTGTACCCTGATTGTGAAATACTAGCGGTGCAGTGCCCGTCTACTATCTTCTATCAAGTGACACGTCGTACTTACCTCCCTTGTAGCCTGCTCATTAATCTCTTTCTCCTCTCATACTGCTCCCACGTAACAGGTCAGCACTCTGTTAATCAGTATTATCACTTGAGCCATAGAGAAAAATGGACACTACCTTGCACATCAGTTGTCCTTTCAGTTGTAGTGGAAAAGAGCCCTAAGGCTTCCAGTTCCAACTGGATCTAGTCAGAACCGGAAGGAACTGTTGTTAGAAGAAAGTGGTATGTTCACTGTATATAGAGGTACTGTATATATTTCTGCATATTGGTGTGTAAGCCCGCCCTCTGTCAGGTAAAAGCATTCCATGGAGATCACCTGACAGGACTAAAGATGTGGCCAGTGGGTAACTGTTATAAATTTCAGAATATAAATCGGGGAGAGGAAAGATTTTACAACAGGAAAACACTGACTAAATAATTTATTAATGAATATTGATGAAAAAAAAAAAGACATTTTATTAATTATACTTTTCTCCTTTAAAGCTTTAAACTTGAAGTAAAAATAAACTAATGAGAGAAACAATTATATCTTTAGTTTTAGTCATGAATAGTATTTTCCTGGAATAATATTACTTTGTATTTAAAAGTTAACATCTAAAGGTTTGACTGTTTCAGGTACATGAAGGTAGTTTTTGTAATGTTTTTCAGTTCCCATATAGGCAAATCTTACACTATTAAACTTGTTGTTTGTTCCCTGTATGCAGGTGTGTTTTTTCCCCTAGCTAGATAGTTGAGTATTAGTTTTACTACCTATAACTAGGTAGCTAACTAGAGTGAGGCCCCTTAAAGTGGATCCGAGGTGAACTTTTACTCATTGCATAATTGTGTTCCTTTACTATTGTTTATAGGGCATTCCTCAAGCCAAATACTTTTTTTTTTTTTAATACTCTAATTCCCTATAAACTAAAAAAGCCACACCCACAGATTTTCAGAGAGCCTTGGCAGTAGCAAGGGCTCATGGGAGCTCAGTCTGGGCAGGAGGAGCGGGAGGTGTTACTAGCCATTGATATCAGAGGCAGAGGGGAGGAGGAAGGAGGAGAGGGGATTAGGCTGATGGCTCAAGATGCAGATAAGCCTGCCTCTGTGTAATGTTTACAAACAACATGGCTGCTGTCATTGTATCACAGGAATAAATAATCATATTCTATTAAAACTGTTTGCAGCTAGATTTGCTGTGTAAACTATCTAAACTTTAGATAAGATATATAGACAAGTTACTTGTTATAGTTAGTTTTTCATCTCGGATCCGCTTTAACACTTGCATATTGCGCCGTTCCACGGTAAGCTTCCCCGATTCTTCCCTGCCGCAAGGGCCATGCCAAGTCTATGAAGACTTCAGAGGTGGCCTTAGAGTACGCGGGGCCTGGGGCGAGTGTCATGTGCAGGGCATAAGGCCATAACAGCGAGCGATATTGGGACAAGGGACAAAACCCCTGGTGCTGTTCCCAAATCCCGCAATGTATAAATGTGCTATAAGTGTGCATTTATACATTACTTGTCCTGTGTAGTGGTGCCCGTCTATCTTATGCCACTCTTCTATTAGCCGCATACATGCTGCCGGTGCATAGCACACCAGTGCAATACGTCACGCGCGCCATGCCAGCAGTGTGTATGGGGCTAATAGAAGAGGGGTGAAAGACAGACGGGCACCGCAACACAGGACAAGTAATGTGTAAATGCACATTACAGCACATTATAGCTCGTCCCAATATTGCTCACCACACCCGATCAAGCAAGTTGGCCGAAATCTTGCACCATGTCCGACCAATTATACGGCCAATTTTGGCCAAAAATGTATTGCATCGTCGATCAGGCATGCACCGATTTTCATCTGATTATGATTATAATAATCAAATTGAATGGCCGTCAAGTCGCCAGATGTATGACCACCTTTACACACACCTTCATGCTATGCAGTCCTGGTGGTATTAGTGATCTGGCTGGCAGCAGTGGCAGAAGATATCTGAAGGTCTCTGTTGCATCATGACTTGCATGACTGCACTTGCATGGTGGGGGAGGTGGTCACATCGCTTAATGACAGGCAGCAGGAATGAACATGTATATAGAAATTGGCACCCCCACCAAAATTAATTCACCTAAATCCTAAAATTTTGCGGCTAAAAACCCCCTGAGGCTCTGCCTGCCTGGTCGCTCAGGTAATTAAGGACGTGCGCCGTCAGGTCAGCGTGAGCGGCTGAGCGTCACTGACATGGAGGTGGAGCCGATCAAGATTGAGGAAGAGCCTCAGGTCTTTTAGATTAGCGGTGGTGGCATGATGTACTATCTGTGGCGTGAGGCCTCTTCAGGTGCGTGGCCTGGGGCAATTACCCCACTGCCCCCCCCCCCCCCCCAAAGGCCACTTATGCCTCCACAGTTCACACGTTGCCACATGGTGCACCAGAAGTATCCAAGCCGGCACAATGAGACACCAGGGAACTGTATAGAGGAGTGACAGGAGCCACTAAACACCAGAAAACTGTATAGGAGAGGGAGGTGTCCACTAGATATTGAGGTTGTCCTGAGACTTGGTCTCAATGTTAAGTTTTGACCTACTTTTGTATTAGAGTTTGACACCCCTGGTATAACAGATCCATTCACTGGAACTAGAGATTGAAATAGTGTATAAAAGTAATTGAACTGTCAAATGTTTAATGAAAACACAGACTCTAGCTTTAATAAATGTTTATTGGATCCACTGCCATCCTTTCCATCCTCTTGTTGCAAGCTGTCTTCGGGGGGAAGGGGGGGGGGTCTTTAGGTTGGGGCTCCCAGATGTCCTCTTACATCCTGTTTGAGGAGTGGTGAAAAAGTAGCAATCCAGCAGCTTAATTAAAGAGTATCCAGTCTTTGGGTCTTGCTTGAAGCCTCTGCTGCTGATGTTGATTGAAGAGCCTCAGACTCATCTGTCTTCCGTTGTCAAATCTGGTGCCAAAGTGATGGAAGTGGCAGCGGCTTCTTATGTTGATATATGTGTCACTGATCTGCCACTTCTGTCATTGATCAAAAAAGGACTTGTTCTTGTCACCACTGGAATTCTCATTAGTTTGTTGCTTGATTTGAAGATGGAAGAGTGCAGAACCTTCAGAGCCGCCTTAGATGTTGGGAGGGGGGTGGTGGAAGAGGGGGCATCTTGGATTGAAGACTGCAGAGGCATCAAATAGACACAATTATGGGATATGATAAGATTTACTTTTAAAAATGCCAATGTTTTATTTAATTAGACCCCTATAGAATTTGGTGTGTGTATGTTTGTGGTGTTCATATATCTGGCCTGCAGATGGCACCGCACTACTTGCATTTCTGATAAGATGATCTGTACTGCTGTGGGTTGTTGGTTCCTGTTTATGCATGTTGGTGTTCATACTTCTGGCCTTTAGATGGCACTGTGCTACTTGCATGTCTGGTAAGATGATCTGTACTGCTGTGGGTTGTTGGTTCCTGTTTATGCACGTTGGAAACAAAGGAAAGTACTGCTTATTGTGGAGAACTGCTGAAGCTTCTAAATAAGCCTAGTTCCAGTTACTCTGCATCCATGATTACTGAACACAACAGTTTTATTACATGTAATATTTAGATAAATAGGTAAGGGGTTTGGAAGTGACTCTTTTCAATATTCACTGGGCTGGGGTAGTTATGTACTTGCTCCATTATTACTGGGTCTTGAAAATAATCCCTATCCTATTATTATTGAGCATCCCCATAAGGCCAGGAGGCTATGTAAAGTTCTCCTGTGCACATGAACACTGGACACAGGGGGAGAGAAAGTTTCTCTATGCCTTCTCACAAGCCAACTAATGCTGAAAGGCAAAGGACCACCAGCATTCCTCTCGCTTATATCCAGACTCTATGCCTGGGCACTGAGCTTCTATTTAAATGTTAACCTCCTTAGCAGCAACCCCGAGTAGAGTGGTAACCCCGAGCCTGAATCCTGGTAGCTGTCAGGAGGTATGGAGAGAGAGTGCATCGTTGCATCGTTTCAACTCACCTCCCCGGGATTCAGACTCTGGCAGCCATTGTTCTTCGGTCCTCGGAGACGATCGATCCCATGACAAACTGAAATCTCTCTATCGGGGTAGAGCGCCACACAGTGAATGGAGGGAGAATTGCAGCTGGATCCAGGGCTATCATTCTGTGCACTAGCTTTCTTTATCCGATCAATGTCAGATCTGAATATCAATCTGAATATCAATCAATATGTAGTGTTTGCGAATGATGAGATAAGCATGCACTTAAAATTTTGAATGACAAGCAGATGAGTGGCTTATAATGAAAGAAACACATGATGAGGAAGCTCACAAGGTATATTTTGTACACCTGGATCTTTGTTTTATCCACTAACTTGACACAATGAAAAAAAAAATTAAAAAAATACTTCATTGATGGATTTGTCTGTTTGTTACTCACCTGAAATGAAGAAACAGCAGGGGGCGATTTATCCATTTTACCTCACAGCAAGATGTGCAATACTGGAGCAGTGAGACAAACTGTGTGAGAGGTTTTACCTCAAAACTGCAGCTAGATTCATACATTTCGCCCTTCTGCTGCTCACATATCGCTGCCTCAGACCATTTGTGTCAGATGATGTGCCTATTTCTGTGACAAATGCAACATAGGTTTGCTGTATGTACTGTATCTGCAAAAGCGCCATAGTCAGCTGTCAGGACTCTAAGAGCAAAAGCACAGAAAATCCTTTGATAAATAAGATGCAGATGGATTTTTATTACATTAGCAGAGTATGTAAAACTTGCAGTGCGCTTTCACCTCTGAAGTAAAATCGCAAATGCTGGATTTGGATAGTGCACTATTATTATTATTATTTATTTATAAAGCGCCAACATATTCCGTGGCGCTGTACAATGTAAGAAAACAATCAAGGGATACATAATGATACAGACAATGATATACATCAAATATGAACACTGATACAAAATACAGAACTGCTGATTACAATAGCAAATTTAACATGATGACTAAAATGTATAAATGTCTAACAGAGTGCAAGCAATTAAATAATAACATTCCATGACACAAAAGGGTGAGAGCCCTGCCCTTGCGAGCTTACAATCTAAAGGAATGGGGTGGAAACAAGAGATGGGGAAGAATACAGCATATATACAGGCAGTGCGCAATTAGGTTATTTAGTGGGTGCATGGCCTACGCTAGAGAATATGCTTGTTGGAAAAGGAGGGTTTTGAGAGTGTTTAAAGATTTCAAAGGTGGGAGAGTGGCGGATGTGCTGTGGAAGGGCATTCCAGAGGAGGGGTAAGGCACGTGAGAAGTCTTGTACACGTGAATGTGAGGAGGTAATTGTAGAAGAGGATAAAAGAAGCTTGTGTGCAGATCCGAGATTGCGGTTTGGTTGGTATCTGGAGACTAGTAGTGAGGAGATGTACAGGGGAGAGAGATTGTGGAGAGCTTTGTAGGTTAGGGTTAAGAGTTTGAATTGAATCCTCTGGTTAATTGGTAGCCAGTGAAGAGCTTGACAGAGAGGGTCAGCAGAGGAAGAGCGAGAGGAGAGATGAATAAGTCGAGCAAGAGATTTCAGTACAGAATTGAGCGGTGCTAGTCGGTTAGTTGGAAGTCCACCAAGCAATAAATTGCAATAGTCCAATCGAGATATAATAGATATAATAAGAGCATGTACTAACACTATTCTATGATAGTTAACAATAATTGTTAAGGTCCCCTAATTTGCGGCCGCACGCACTCACTCACGGACAGGACCGTGGCCACAAAGTTCCAGAGGGTCCAACACTGGAAAGGCAAGGTGGAGGGAGAAGGGGTAAGTACAGACTTTTGCTCTTTTTTTTAAATACAGGTTTACTTTAAAGAGACTCTGAAGCGAGAATAAATCTTGCTTCAGAGCTCATAGTTAGCAGGGACACGTGTGCCCCTGCTAAACCGCCGCTATAGCGCCGCTGAACGGGGGTCCCTTCACCCCCAAACCCCCCACTGCGACACTTGGTCGCAGACTTGGTCGCTCCTGGAGGCAGGGCTAACGGCTGCAGCCCTGCCTCCAGTCGCGTCTGTCAGCGGCGCATCGCCGCCTCTCCCCCGCCCCTCTCAGTGAAGGAAGACTGAGAGGGGCGGAGAGAGGCGGAGATACGCGCTGACAGACGCGCGTGGGGCAGGGCTGCGGCGGTTAGCCCTGCCCCAACCAGGAAGCGCCCCCTCGCATTACAGAGGGGATTTGGGGGATCAGGGACCCCCGTTAAGCCGCGGGATAGCGGTGGTTGCCCCTGCTATCTATGAGGTCTGAAGCGAGATTTATTCTCGCTTCAGACTCTCTTTAAGTTATATTCAGTATTTTTTTTTCTTGAAGGCTATAATTAGCATTCTAGGCACCAGTTTGGTGCCACCCCTCCTAGAGAGAAGTACCGCACAGAGTAGGAGACAATAACAACAGGCACACTCATAAACACTTTAATGGCGCTTATCTGTAAAATTGAGGATTTAGTTGAGTTACTAAAGTTGAGGATTTAAATGTTACCTTGATAGTCACTTTGCTATTGGATCCTCTGCAGTCTTCATTTGACTTTCGCTCTGCCCTGAAGGCTTACCGACTAGGGTTTCTCTGTTGTAGTCATCCACTCTGTTGTACTCTCCTGGACTGAAGATTACAAATATGCAGGCAGCTATAATTCAATTAGCATTTCAATCACTCCTTGTTTAACATACCCATAGTGTTACGTTCCTTGTTGTTGTGTTAATTAAATCAGTTTTGGGGCTTATTGATATTCCATGCAGGCCTATGCGTTAAAGCAGGAAAAGAATAGGAATAATATGTACTGTGTAGGAGACTAGGATCTCTATAATTGGATGGTAGTCAGGAGAAACCCCTTAAAGAGGAACTCCAGTGAAAATAATGTAATAAAAAAAGTGGTTCATTTTTACAATTATGTATAAATGATTTAGTCCGTGTTTGCTCATTGTAAAATCTATCCTTTCCCTGATTTACATTCTGACATTTATTACATGGTGCTGCTTGCTGTTTTGGCAGTTGGAGACAGCTGTAAACAGCTATTTCCCACAATGTAACAAGGTTCACAGACAGGAAACTGCCAACAGTACCTCGGTCCTCAGAGCTTCTTGTGGGAGGGGTTTCACCACAATATCAGTCATACAGCGCCCCCTGATGGTCTGTTTGTGAAAAGCAATACATTTCTCATGTAAAAGGGGGTATCAGCTACTGATTGGGATAAAGTTAAATTCCAGGTTGAAGTTTCTCTTTAAAGTGACACTGAGGCGATAAAAACCCTGTATGATATAATGGATTGTATGTGTAGTACGGATAATTCATAGAACATTAGTAGCAAAGAAAAGTGTCTAATTTTTATTTTCAGTTATATAGCTTTTTTTTTTTTTTTTTATAACATTGCATCATTTTCTAATATTTGCGGTTTACAAATTATACTCTGTATTTTAAACATGTATGAAGCAGAGCAGGAAAGTTCAAAGGGTCATTGGCTGTGCAGTAAAACCTAAAACAAGAAACAGTGAGAGACAGGCTGAGATAAGTGCATCAGAAAATAGCACTGTTGTCTGACAAAATTAGTCGGAGAGCTCAGAGAAGCTCTTTTGCATGGATAACTAAAGTTTCTTAAACAATATAAGACTCATATATGTGCTACTAATGTTCTATCTATTAGCTGTACTACACAGGGGCGTAACAATAGACCCTGCAATGGATGCAGCTGCAGGGGGGCCCAGAAGCTGCAGGGGGCCCTGTGGTGGGAGGAGTTTATTTTCCCTGTCCATAGATACTGACAACTAAGGGTATGGAGAAAAAAAAATTCTGTTCTCTACACAATTTTTCTAATGACTGCATCTGCTCAGCCACTGATAATGAATCATACAAAGTGGTGCAACACAGATCTGTAGACAGTCCCTATTCAGTGTTCAGCAGGGTCAAGGGGGGCCCCCATCCAAAGTTTTGCAGGGGGGCCCAATGAGTTCTAGTTACGCCACTGGTAAAACACATACAAATCATTATATCATACCGTAAGTTATTTTTCACTTCAGATTCCCTTTAAATTCTGAGGATGGCAGGGACCTGCCAAGAACAACTCAAACCAAAGGTCATGGGTTGGGCGCTGTGAAATCAAAGTCTTACCACCGACCTCATTCTATTGCACAGTGATAAGCGGAGTTTGTTATCCACAGGATCTCTCTAAAAGATATCCTCCTGGTCTGTCGCATAAGGAACTCCATCCTGCCATAATCCCAGGGTCTCCGTAGGTCGGCAAATGGACAAGGCTTAGGCCACCTAGGCCATGGCCAAGGGCACCACAGGAGCAAGGGCACCAAAGCAGCAGGCTAAACTCGTGCAGCATTTGCAAGCTTGCTGCAATGCAGGGAGATCAGGCGAGCGCCTGACCATGGTACTCTGCTGCCAGCTGTCCGTGCAGCGGCCACCCTGCTCTCTCTGCACGTTAACGTTGTGGCCGGCAGCTATGGATTTGGGCAGTATTGCAGAGATACAAGCGGAAGATGTGAAATAGCAGCCGTCAGTCGCTCACATCTCCGCTCGTCTCCAACATAGAAGCTTCCTCTTCCTGTCTGACTTGCTGGTAACATGCCGGCAAGTCACGAGTCAGAGATGCTGGTTGGAGGGACAGATGTACAGCAGCGGCTGATGGAGACGGAGGGGAAGAGGAAGCTTCTGCGCTGGAGAAGAGCGGAGAGGTGACACTGATGGCTACTGCGGTGTGGAGGCGAACTGGCTACCTATACTGAAAGCAGGGAGTGGGAAAGGGAGGCATTAAGGGAGCCACCTAGCTACCTGTACTTGAGGGGGAGGGGCCATCAGGCTACCTATACTAGAGGGAAAGGGTGTGGGGGTCATCTGGCTACCTATACCGAAGGGGGCGGCTGGTGACAGTGGCCTTGGGCGGTAAAAAGTACAAATCCGGCCCTGCAAATGGAACCTCCCTCCATTGTGCTTTTCTCTCCTCTGTCCTCTTCTCCTTCCTCGTGAAGCAGGTGGTTCCAGTGCACGGCACCGAGTGCTCAAATTAGGCAATGCCATAGCAGTAATGTTATACTGTGTGCGGCGCATAAGGGTAATTTGGGGCTCCGGCAATCGTCAGACCCCAAATGACTCCTCCCTCCGAGTTGCTGTGACTTAGAGGGGGAATAGTATTTAACATCGCTGGGGATAGGAGCAGCAGAAGGGACAGCCGTCATTCAGCTCACCCTGCGCCCAGTTCACCAGCAGCGTACTAATACGTACACCTTCCTCGTGCGTCACAGTCCAGGGTGGGCCATCCCATGCTAGAGATACCGGTTGAGAGAAGAAAAAAAACTAGTGAAGACTACACTAAATATTCCCTTCTCTCACCCCCTGGTTGACCCTTGTGGACTTGATGTATGAGGAAGGAGAGGAGGACTGAGGAAAAATGAGCATGCCATGTAGGGGGAGCTGTGTAGAGAAACTGTGACCAAGAATGGAATGTAGTAGCTGATACCCCCTTTCCCATGACTCTTTTCTCAAACGGATCATCAGGGGGCTCTGCATGGCTGATTTTGTGGTGAAACCCCTCCCACAGTGTGATGTCAGCTCCTCACAGCACTGAGGTCCTGACATCACACTGTGGAAGCCTTGTTGCATTGTGGGAAATAACAGCTGTTTCCAACTGCCAAAACAGCAAGCATCATCTTCTTCCACTGACATCACCTGCAGTAAAAATGTCACCATGTGATAAATGTCAGAATGTAAATCAGGGAGAGGAAAGCTTTTACTATGGGCAAACACTGACTAAATCATTTATACATAATTATTGTAAGAATTAAGCACTTTTTTTTAGTGTTGGACTGGGAGCTGGAAAAGCTGAATAAATCCACTTGCTGGACAAGCAGCAGTAATCAGGTGTTGTTGCTCACAGTGAAGACTTGCTGCAGCTTTCTATTGGGAGTGATAACATATGGTTACTGCTGCTTGGCCAAGCCCAACAGGTGGATTTGCTCAGTTTTTCCACCTCCCAGTCCAACACTGAAAAAGAACACAAAATAGGAGAACAAAATAGAACAAGACACCAGGATCCCTCTTTGCTGTAGTGTGTCACCTGTCGTACACTAGGAATCCAGCGCAGTAGACTTGGGCGCAGCCGGCGCCACCATAGGCCGTAATAGGTATTACGGCTTTAGCAGCGCACAGTGAGTAACTTCGGCACCGTCAGAAGACAGAGCTGAAGTTACTTTTAAAACACTGCAGTTCGCCTCCCAGCAATAGCTGGAAGCCGAATTACATCATTACCCATCCATCCATGGCGGCCTGGAGGGGGAATAGTATTTAATGCGGCCGGGACTTGTGCAGCAGCAGGATCAGGCTGTATCCTGCGCCCAAGTCTCCTGGGGCCGATTCCTCTCGTACGCTCACCTGTAGGGTGTAAATGATAGATTTATCGCTAGAAGTGTACTCGCAAGTCTTGGTTGCCGAAATAAGCGACCACTCGAGCATGTGGAGAAGTACCGTCCCCACACGGCCCTGGTATCGGCAGTGGTCGTGATTCCAAAAATAGAGACTTATAATAAAAACATTCAACCCCCCAACAGGGGTGATAATATATACAAAATAAAAAACAGCTGCAAGATGTGCCCAAAAATGTATAAAACAGTTCAAAAAAGCTTAACTATCCTGGGACCGGCTAACGCCGATGGGCGTGGCCACGGTGGCAGCCCCAGGACCACCTAACGCAGATGGGCATCAAGTCCTGGGGATGGGATTTGCAGGAGATCACGCGCAGACTGCGAGCGCATCACCTGCTCGGGGGTGGAGCTCCACCCCGCCTTCAGTCTCCGAGCGGGACTGTTAGACGAAACCGCCGTCTTTTCACTAAGTACAGCGCTGCGAACAGCACCAGCGCTGTACTGGGGACAGCTGTGTGACACGGCTGTCCCCCTGGGGGACAGAAGCCTATGACAGCTGATCGCCAGGATTGACCGGCTGGGGGGAGGGAGGGGTTTGTTAAAAAAAAAAAAGACAGTGTAAAAATACAAACAAAAACACTCAAATAAATATTTATTTAAAAATAAATAAATAATTGGGGGGCGATCAGATCCCACCAACAGAGAGCTCTGTTGGTGGGGGAAAAGGGGGGGGGAAATCACTCGTGTGCAGTGTTGTGCGGCCCTGCAGCTTGGCCTTAAAGCTGCAGTGGCCATTTTATTAAAAATGTGCCTGGTCTTTAGGGGGGTTTACCACTGTGGTCCTCAAGTGGTTATAAAGAAGGTAAGTGTTGGCTTACCTTCATAAAGATCTACTGGTCAGTTTTTCAGACTCCTTCCATTTATTGCACAGATTTGTGACTAGAGAGTGACTAGAGAGGAGGAGAACATTGTTAGTAGAGTGGAGATTTCATGCAGGGTGGCATCTGCAAAGAAGAAGAAGCAAGACTGTAGCGTGCTTTGTAGGCGAGAGTTAGGACCTTGAATTGTATCCTTTGTGTGATAGGCAGCCAATGGAGGGACTGACAGAGCAGTCTAGCATTAGAGACGCGAGAGGAGAGGTGGATGAGTCGTGCTGCAGAGTTCATGATGGCCTGGAGCAGGGCCGGTTGGTTAGCAGGTGGACCACAGAGGAGGGTGCTGCAGTAGTCAAGCGTGAGACAATCAGGCCATGCACAAGTTGTGTCCCGAGTTAGAAAGGTGTGAATGTGGGAAATATTCTGTAGATGAGGCGGCAGGAAGAAGATAACGAGTCTATGTGCGGTTTGAATGAGAGAGTAGAATCAAGCACTACACCTAGCTAGTGATAGGACTTTTACATTGTAAGCCTCCTCCGAAGGATCATTATCGAAATGTTCAGTGTACTAATGTGAGGACTGTATGCAGTGAACGAATACATAAATAATAATAAAATTGGTAATAATAAAGGATAGCTGGGTACTGCCTGGCCAGATTCACGTCATAGAACCAAACGACATACTGTAAAGTGGCTGGATAGTGTGACCTGTGTTCAAATCTCGGTTCTTCCTGTTCAGTAAGCCAGCTTCTATTCAGTAAAGAGACATTGGGCAAGACTCCTTAACATGCCTACTGAATGCGCCCTTGTGGCTGCAGCTCTGGCGCTTTGAGCCCATCAGATGAAAAGCGCTATGTTAATGTTCTGTGTCTTGTCTAGAGCGGCAGCAGTGCGTTATATATATTACCGCCTTCCGGCGCAAGGACAGGTCCTCTTCAGTGTACAAGCTCTGTACAGCCAATCACTATGTGGCTTCTGTCCGTGTCACATGACATGCAGGGATGGAGAACGCATAGTGTTTGGCTGTATGGTGCTTCTACACTGCCGTGTGAAGAGGACCTGTCCCGCCGCTGAGGGACGTAGTTTATAACCGCTCTGCTGCCACTCTGCAACATGTACACGAGTGGGCCCTACTAGCCCATGGGCCCCACATGATGGGGGGAGGGGGGGGGAGTCAGGGCCACAGACCCATCTAACAGATTTCTGGGGGGCAGGCATAGTGTAGTTTCGCCCCCCAGGAGTACACGTTTCTCTGGCCCTGCGTTTATGTAGCTTTGTAATAAAAGATGTTGTATCAGCATATGGTAAGTTAACAATGCAGAAGGCCACCGCTACCGAGAAGCTAATGTGTGTACAGTTGCCCCCAGACCCCCTCAGGGCCTTAGCTTGCGATCAGCCTGGTGGATCATCTTAGCTGTGTGGTGGCCGAGGGCATTGGTTTCCCACCCCAATCCATGCCGCTCCATCAGCCCTCTCCCCCAGCCATAGCAACAGAAGGCACCACCGTCCTGTGCACCACCTGTCCTATGTGCTCCCCCTGTCCTGCTTTGTTCTCTGGTGCTGTGCTTTCATCTTGTGCTCCCCCCAACCTCTGTACTTCCCTGGTCCTATACTAACCCCATGCTGTGCTGTGCTTGGGGGGAGCACAACACAGGATGGGGGAAGCACAGCACCAGTCCTCCATTGCTCACCCCTATGGAAACAGGGCACTGTGAACTGGGTTTGTGACTGCTGCAGTTTACATGTTTGGCAGTTTAACTGCCTTTAGTGTGCAAACCCTCAGCCCGCCCCTTGCTTCCTGGTGCCCTATGACATGGCCTTTCTTGCCTTGCCTCAAATCCGGCCATAGTTGGGCAGCACGGTGGCGTAGTGGTTAGCTCTCTCGCCTTGCAGCGCTGGGTCCCCGGTTCGAATCCCAGCCAGGGCACTATCTGCAAAGAGTTTGTATGTTCTCTCCGTATCTGCGTGGGTTTCCTCCAGGCACTCCGGTTTCCTCCCACATTCCAAAAACATACGGATAAGTTAATTGGCTCCCTCTAAAAATTGGCCCTAGACTACAGTACTTACACTACATAATATAGACATATGGCAATGGTAGGGATTAGATTGTGAGCTCCTTTGAGGGACAGTTAGTGACAAGATATATATATATATATATATATATATATATACACTGTACAGCGCTGCGTAATATGTCGGCGCTATATAAATACTAAATAATAATAATAATAATAAATAGTTACATAATGCATCAGCAAACTGTAGTTGCATAGAGAATAATAACTACTGATGTTACCAGATTCAGCTACAGTGACAAATTGTTCTAGTAAGTGACAGATAGCTGTGACTGTGCTTCTGGTGTGACATAAGCTTTCTTCTCTCTCATGTATGATTTCTCTTCTCTCTTCCTCTCCTCAGTATCTGTGGGATTCAGCATCTGGAAAGAGCAGGCAATAACCTCACACTGTTTGACTCCTTGTATTTCTGCATTGTCACTTTCTCCACGGTGGGCTTTGGCGATGTGACTCCGAAAATATGGCCATCGCAGCTTCTCGTGGTCATCATGATCTGCGTCGCCCTCATCGTGCTGCCTATCCAGGTAATTACACTTTGTCTGTGGCCAACATGATTATTCCAGAGGTTTATTTCCCAGCTGGAGATGTGGAAAGACCGCATCATTCTGAGAAGCTACCTCTAGGGAACTTGTGTGTGTTTCTACATTTACTGTATATACTCGTGTATAAGCCTAATTTTTCAGCACAAAAAATGTGCTGAAAAGTTACCCCCTCGGTTTATATGCAGGTCAGTGGAGCAGAATGGATGGGGTGGGGCAGGTTTTGTCTGACAGAGGAGTGTAAGGATCATGCACTAGTAATTCTGCTCTTGCCAGCTGGCTCCTTGCTGTGTCCCCCATCCCCTGCAACATGGCGTGCAGAGTATGCTGCTCAAGACTATCTGTGTCCCCTGGCTTGTGGAGCGGAGCGTGCAAGCAACGTGACAGTGGTGCAATGATTGGGCATTCTTCCTGTGTGGCAATCTCTGTGTCTCATATCTATGACGCCATCTAGTGGCTTCTTGAGCTGTATGATCCTGGGGCATATCTGGCTATGGGAAGGGGGGGGCTTACTTATACTAGAGGAACATCTGGCTACTGCAAAGAGGCTATACTGGGGAAGGGACTTATATGCGAGTCAATCACTTTTTCTGAGGGAAAAGTGGGTACCTCGGCTTATACACGGGTCGGCTTGTATGCGAGTATGTACGGTACTTGTCTTTTACTACACCCTTGTATAAATATATAACATACAGTATCTATAATATATAAATGCAAGCAAAAAAGTGAAGATGACCAGCACTTGCCAATTCTTAAAAATGGCTGCAATGGAGGCGTAACCTATTCTGGAGGAAGTCCTCATGCTACTGTTTGCAGCTAAGAGCTATATCTACTATCAAGAGCTATAGTTACATTCTGGGAGTCCAGATGTCATGGCTATTTTTTGTTCACTTTTTTTGTGAATAAATACCCTGCTTTTTAAGAATTGGCAAGTGCTGGTCATCTTCACTTTTTTGCTTGCATTAAGTCTATATCAGCCATACAGGCTAGACCTGGCACAGCCGTTGAAGCAAGATAGGTGTGCTGTCCAAGAAGTACAAAAAATAAAATAAAATATAATATATAAATGTACATGCAACCAGAGCTGGGGCAAGGTCCTCCAGCACCCAAGGCTGAAACACCAAGGTGCGCCCCTCCATTCCTCCCACCCCAGCCTTCACACACTGATTGTTATTAGACTAAGAGGCGCCCCAGGGCCCCCAACCCCTTAATCTCCAGTTATCTGGCTTGCAGTCACTGTCATGTATCCCCTCTTCTTATTTCTCTCTTCTTCAAATACAATACTGGTATTATAACTGGGTGAGTTGTGCGCCCCATCCTACATTGCGCTTTGAGGCTGGAGCCTCTCTCGCCTCTGCTTCGGCCCAGCCCTGCATGCAACTAACTTAGGGGTTGATTCACAAAATGTATCTTATCCATCTTATCCACTTCACTACCACAGGTTATTGCCCCTTAAAAACCAAAGCAATTTTCAAACATCACGCTCCTCCCATTCACTCTGCAATAACTTTATTGCTGCTTTACCACACCAAATTATCTGTACATCTTTTTGTCACCACAAATTGTACTTTCTTTGCCTGTACGCGTGCCGTTGAGAACAGCGCAATATTTACTCAATTTATGAGGACCAATAAGTCTGAAACAGGCTGTATCCATGTTGGGATGATGTTGCTCTGTAAAATTGATTAACTATAGCCTCGCTATACACCAGCGGTTCTGGATGTACAGCCTTGATTTCAGGGGCATAATTTGCATATTCAAGAGTGATGCATCATGGGAACGCAAGCTTGCTCACTTAAAGTAGACCTGAACTCTTACACAGGACAGCAGGAAAACACACAGAAATGCACCCTGTATGTATTTAGAGAGTTTAGCCAGTCTAATCCCCCTCATCTGTGACTAATCACCAGTGTCATTTGATCTCTCAGCTGTGTCAGAATGTTAACCCTATGTCTTCTTCCATGAAATCAGGAAGTAGACACACTGCAGATTTATTGCAGGTTTTATAGCAGCTGTAAAAAAGAAATGTTTTTTTCTTTAAAGTGGACCTGAACTCAGAACTTCCTCTAAAAGATACACAACAGCATAATAACCTTTAAACAAAAAAACAAAACAAAAGATTTCTTTGTTACACAAATCCTAAAATAAATCTGCACTCTTTCTACTTTTGCTTCATGGAAGCAGTTATATTGTTCACAGCCTGTGCTTTCAAATGGGCTTATCTGCCATCTCTGCCGTGGCAGTCATGTGACACAGGTGAGAAATCAAATTAAAACTCGTGATTAGACACAAATGAGGGGGAATTAAACAGGCTAAACTCTCTAAATACATGCAGGGTGCATTTCTCTCTGTTTTCCTTCTGTCCTGTGCAAGAGTTCAGGTCCACTTTAAAGAGACGCTGTAACAAGAAAAACGTCCCCTGGGGGGTACTCACCTCGGGAGGGGGAAGCCTCAGGATCCTAATGAGGCTTCCCTCGTCCTCCTCTGTCCCACGGGGGTCCCGCTGCAGCCCTTCAAAGCCGGCCCAACAAATCTGACAGCCTGTTCAATATTTACCTTTCCAGGCTCCAGTAGGGTCGCTGTTGCGGCTCTTCTGACGGAGATAGGCCGAAATAGCCGATCTCCGTCGGGTCCGGTCTACTGTGCAGGAGACTTGCGCCTGTGCAGTAGAGCGGCCCGACGGAGATCGGCTATTTCCACCTATCTATGTGGGAAGAGCCGATACTGCGCCTGCGCTGGAGCCACGGAGGTAAATATTTACATCGACACCGCTCCGGAAGGATTTTCTCCGCTGCCGTGGGACCGAGGAGGACGGGGGGAAGCCTCATTAGGATCTGGAGACTTCCACCACCCAAGATGAGTACCCCCCAGGGGAGTTTTTTTTTCGTTACAGATTTTCTTGATAGGTAATTATGCTGTTGCTTAACTTTTAGAGCAGAGATGAAGTTCTGAGTTCAGGTCCGCCATAAAGCTGAATTATCGCAAATGCTTTCTGTCTTAAGAAGGCAAAATAACATTTAGCTCTGTCTACTATAATCATTTCAGATATGTCCCAGAGTTGTAAACAGAGAAGCAAGGCATCTGGTTATTTCCGTTGAAGCAGAGAACTATAGACTCACCTACATAGGATGTTTTGAGCGCTAAAACGTTTATTTCTTGTTCCTTGCAAGCCAATTAGACACTGCAGGATGATGGCAATTAAGGGGTGTTCTGTACACCAGTGTGAGTGCCGTCGCCATGGCAGCACATAAGTGATATCCGAACTTCCTGGCAATTTTTAGAAAATTATAGCTGGCTTCAAATTGAGGCAGGATGTTAGATGACATTGTAAAGTGGTGTTGTGTGGCATAAACGCGTTGTGCGGGTCCACTTTAATTGCTGCTTATGTGGCAGTCACCTGTGCCTGCGCTTCCTGTGAGCGCTACGGCTGTATTGCCTTCTGGATAATGACATATTTACAGTTCAGTTGGATTCCTGCTCTTTCATGTAAGGTAGATGTATTCTCTACAAGGGGTTGGTAACAGTACAAGGATGTGCGGTCACAGGAGGGACCATAATAACCGTGCTGGTGGGAAAGGAGGGGATATAATTTACCATGTTTTCTGTTCTGCTTACATCTGTTGGATCCTGGACCCCTGCCTCTCTCTCAGTCTTCCTATTTCTCTGTAGCGCCTTCCCCCCCCCCTCCCTCCCGCCACCTCTGTCTTCTCCCCGGGAGTCTTGTACTGAGCTTCACAGATTCACAGAGATGTCTTGCTCAGTTATGATGACAGTCGTCACGAGACGAGCTGACAGATGTGGGTGCTGCAAGAGAATGCATGATCAGCAGTTTTATACGGTTAACCTGTCATTGTCACGGGAACTCTGTTATTGCCGTCAAAAAGCTCTGCATTATAGATGACGCTCTTGAAAAAAGGTTGATGTCACCTGGTCACTGTGTCCTCTGTGGCAGGCTCAAGTCTAGAATGCTTCAATTTTTTCCCCCCTAGCCTTTGTTAAAGTTATAATTTTATTTAAAGTGTAACTGAAGGGAAAAAACATCCCCAATGGGTACTTACCTCAGTAGAGGGAGGCCTATGGATATTTCAGAGGGTTTCCCTGTCTCTCTCGTTGCCACCGATCCAGTGTGTGGAGCCCCAAGACCTCATCAACAAGGGCTTTGTTGAGTGGTGCATGTGGCTGCTCTACCATGAAAAAGCGTGGCCACACACTGCATAGATGCACGATACCTCGCCCCTACTCAGTAACACGGAGCCACTCATGATCCAGAAGGTCCAGCGCTGGAATCGGAGGTCTGTAGGAGGATGTGGGAACACTCTGGAGGATCCAGAGGATTCCCTCTACTGAAGTATCTGACTTTTTTTCTTGTGGATCCCACAAGTTTGCTTTAACTGTCTTGGGACTGCTGATAGATAAAACTACACTGCACTTGTGGCTGCCCTTGTGGCTGCCACACAATCCCCACAACAGGGATATGTGAGGGAGCAGGCTGGTGTTGTACTTTGTTCTCTGGTTGAACTCGATGGACGTATGTCTTTTTTTCAACCAAAATAACTATGTAACTATGTAAAGCGGCGTAGTACGGAACTCAATAGTGTGTCCACGCCGGCACAGTTCTGTACATCGGTCAGGAAACATTTTTATTGGCTTCTGACCGCCTGATCACTGTGAGCCAATCACAGTGATCAGAAAGTGAAAAACTGAAAAAAAAGGCCTCTGGTCCTTAAAGGGTCCAGGGGCTTCAGTCCGAAATGGGTTAAGAAAATGTGTTAAAGTGGGTCGCTTATCAATAATGCCAGACAAGCACGTTACAGCTATTAGCCCTTTTTTAAAGATGCAAAGCGGTTTCTCTTGTCATTTAAGGTAAAACTGAAACCTCCTACACAAGCTAGATGCTGTAAATGTTGTTAAAAACGAACGTTCCACAACTAGTCATCACAAAATAGATTGTAAAACAGGCAGCAGAAAGACATAAACAAATAACCACCATCTGAGTGAGATCTGTGTGGTAGTGACGGGGAGGCAGCCATACAAGTCACAGACAGGGTGGCCCTGGCAGCATGGGAGGCACCTGCTGTAGGTGAGGCCCCAAGCGGCTGCTTGGTTAGCTTAGGCCAAGCAGTGCTCCTGCATCAGGGCTAGCGTTTGCTGCAAAATAATAATTGTAAGGGGGTAACATCAGGGCTAGCCATGGCTGTAAAATCATCACTCTAAGGGGGTAACATTAAGGCTAGGCAGAGGGTTTTGTGTTAGGTAACATCTGGGATAGCCATTACTGCAGGATAATTGTAAGGGAGTAACATCTGGGCTAGCCGTAGTTGGAGTCCAGGGCGTAACTATAAGGGAGCAGCGCCTGTGACCCCAGAGCTGTAAGGAGGCGCAACTACTACTAAACTCACTCTGATAAAGAGGTCCATTCTCCAGATCAGGCGTCTTTGTGGCTACACTTGTTATGGGTGTGACGATCATGATGTCCACACTTGTTTTATGACCCCTGTAAGATGCCAATCCCCCCCCCCCCAGGCTGTGAGGGTCACAAGTGGTAGGTAAGGGAAAGGGTGTAAATATTATGGTGCCCCATCAAACTTTTGCTGGGAGGCCTCATGATTTGTAGTTCCTTCCCTGGTTTGTGGGTTAGTGTTAGCGGGTTAGTGTTAGAGCGTAGCATTTGGGCTAGGCTTGGTCAGAGAGTTAGTGTTAAGGCAAGAGAAGGAGCATTATCAATGCAATCATAAGGTTTTGCCAGCACCAAACGCTCAGCATTTATAGTTTTGAACTAAGAAAAGGCACCAAATTATCATTGCCAAGAACATATGTATATACATTTTGATGGCCTTACTGCTTGTGTCATCAGAAGACTTCCCAACACAGATGGACAGTAGCAAGGTCCTTCAAGTGAATGTAAATTGAAATAAAATAACAACTGATACTAACGTATGGGGAGGGAAGACTCTGGGTCCTATAGAGCCTTCCCGCTCCTCTCACAGTTCCCTCGTTCCAGAGCTGTCGCCTCCGTTAGCGGTATTCAGCTGATGGATCAAATACTACTCAGTGCAGCAGCGACAAGGCTTTGGAAGTCATCGGGAGTCCAAGTGCTCCCAAAGACGGGCGGCTCCGAACTGCGCCAATGCAAACACGCTCTCTCACACTCACACATCCACAGTACGGAGCCGCCTGTCTTTAAGAGCACTTGGACTCACGAAGACTTCCGAAGCCTCCTCCGGTGGCAGATTGGAACGAGGTGACGGAGCAGGAACGACGGGACCAGGAGAGGAACGGGAAGGATCTATAGTACCGAGAGTCTTCCCTCACCCTAGGTGAGTATCTGTTTATTTTTTTTTTTACTTTAATTTACATTGGCTTTCATACCTTCCAGCAGCTGTGGTGATTCAAGGTCCTGCCGACCTTCCCACTGACATCAGGTATCCGACTACTCGCAATTAGGAAATATATTAGGTAACAATTGTCAGAAGTCACTTGCTTAATATGTAATTGTACTTCCTTTTAATTTATATTATTTATTATTATGTTTAGCCATTCTAAATAAATATATATGAAAATTGGCAGCAACAGTGGGTTGCCTTGCCTTACCTAATGGCTAGAAACGGCCCTGCTCTGCATTGCACAGTACATAACACTGGGCAAAGCGTCAGGTGCACATATGTGCAATAATGACTATCAAAGCTACCCAAATGAGTCAGATTGTGGTTTGCCTGGCAGGACTGCAGTCTAATATCTGTACACAGCCTAACAGATGGACAGGGCAGCACCGACACACAATCCCGGGACCTTGAGAAAGCAGAAACACTTTACAGCTAAACGTTATCAGTATGTTGAGACTTTGTTCTAAAATCAGGTTTTTAATGTCATTCAGTTTGAGCAGCTGGTGTTCCTCTGGATGGAGAGACAGAAGTCTGGGGGGAATTACAGCCGCTACCGAGCACAGACGGAGAAGCATGTGGTCTTGTGTGTCAGCTCCTTAAAAATAGATCTGCTCATGGATTTCCTGAACGAGTTCTACGCACACCCTCGACTGCAGGTAAGGAGGCCCCTTATGTTACACCATACACCACCCACTGCATACACCCCCAACTGCAGGTAAGGAGGGCCCTTATGTTACACCATACACCCCCACTGCATACACCGCCCACTGCATACACCACTCACTGCATACACCCCTCGACTGCAGGAAACGAGGGCCCTTATGTTACACCGTACACCACCCACTGCATATACCACCCACTGCAGGTAAGGGGGACCCTCATGTTACACCGTACACCCCCACCGCATACACGACCCACTGCATACACCCCCAGCTGCATACACTCCAAGCTGCAAACACCCCCAACTGCATGCACCCCTGACTGCAGGTAAGGAGGACCCTTATGTAACACCATACACCACCCACTGCATACACCACCCACTGCATGCGCCCCTACTGCAGGTAAGGAGGACCCTTATGTTACACCGTAACCACCCATTGCATACACCACCCACTGCATGCACCCCTGACTGCAGGTAAGGAGGACCCTTATGTTATATCATACACCACCCACTGCATACACCACCCACTGTATGCACCTCTTACTGCAGATAACGAGGACCCTCATGTTACACCATATACCACCTCACTGCATACACCACCCACTGCATGCACCCCTACTGCAGGTAAGGAGGACCCTTATGTTATACCGTACACCACCCACTGCATATACCACCCACTGCAGGTAAGGGGGACCCTCTTGTTACACACTGCATACACCACCCACTGCATACATCACACACTGCATGTAAGGGGGAGGCTTATGTTACACCATAACCACCCACTGCAGGTAAGGGGGAGGCTTATGTTACACCATAACCACCCACTGCAGGTAAGGGGGAGGCTTATGTTACACCATAAGGCGGACCCTTGTGTCACAGCATACACATCTGACTGCAGGTAAGGCGGACCCTTGTGTCACAGCATACACATCTGACTGCAGGTAAGGCGGACCCTTGTGTCACAGCATACACATCTGACTGCAGGTAAGGAGGACCCTTGTGTCACAGCATACGGTACACACCCAACCACAGGTAAGGAGGACCCCTGTGTCACAGCATATACCTCCTACTGCAGGTAAGGTGTGTCACAGTGTACACCCCTAATTGCAGAAGCTGCAGATAATTTAAGGAGGACCCTTGTATCACAGCATACAACCCCATCCTCAGGTAAGGGGCACTCTTGTATCACAGCATACAACCCCATCCTCAGGTAAGGGGCACCCTTGTGTTACAGTATACACCCACATCTACAAGTAAAGAGAAAAGAATCCTAGAATATGAGTATTTAGGACATGTTAAAGTAGAACCTTTTAAACTTTTTCATTCAGCCAGCCCTTTTGCTCTTCTAATGCCGTCTTAGCACTGAACACACAGCACAGCTGTCTTGTCTCTGCACACAGAGAGCAGACAGGCAAGGGTTATAGGAAGGAAGGATATGAGGAGAAGAGCAACTGCATAGAGCTACAAATACATGGTCAAATTTCAACACTACTTTCAGCTGTCTGGATTACGAAGAGGAAAAGTTTGACAGTGTAAGAAACTGCAACAGTGCTTTTAGCAAACACCTCTTTTTCAGGATTTAGTAATGGATTAATATACTGTATCTGTTCCACTGCAGGGTCCCAACTAGTTCACCACTAAAGTTTGTCCCCTTATGGACCAGAGCAATTTTTACATTTTATGCATTATCCCTTCCATTCACCAATAACTTTATCACTACTTATCACAACAAAATGATCTCTATCTTGTTTTTTTTTTTTTTAAACACCAATTGTTCTTTCTTTGGGTGGTACATTTTGCTAAGAATTATTTTATTCTAACTGCATTCTAACAGGAATAATAAGAAAAAAATGCATTATTTCTCAGATTTCAGCCATTAGATTTAAAACAATACATGCTACTGTGGGTAAACCTCACGCATTTTATTTGCCCATTTGTCCCAGTTATTACAACGTTCAAATTATTTTGCGTCCATCACTAATTACAAGTCCTTATTTGCAAAAATAACAGTAATATACCCTCATGACATACATATTAAAAAAGTTGAGTCCTTAAAGAGAACCCGAGGTGGTTTCTAATAATCCTAATAGCACACAGAGGCTGGGTCTGCATATAATGCCCAGCCTCTGTTGCTACATTGTTTCCCCCCAGGCCCCCTCTGCGCTCTGCTGTGCCCCCATAAATCACACAGCCGGCTAGCGACACGCAGTGTGTCGCAGCCGGCTGTTTACCTCTGCATGTGTCAGTCTGGCCGCTCCCCTGCCTCCTCTATGACGCCAATCCCCACCCGCGTCCCTTCCCTCCCCGTTGATTGGAGGGAAGGGACTGTCATTTATGGGGGACAGCAGGAGAGCGCAGGGGGGGGGGCCTGGGGGGAAACAGTATAGCAACAGAGGCTGGGCATTATATGCAGACCCAGCCTCTGTGTGCTATTAGGATTATTACAAACCACCTCGGGTTCATAGGCAAATGCAGGGGGGGATTACAGCTGCCCGGAATCCCCCTCAGACCAGGGCTGGTGCAGTATCTGGGGACAAGCACTAGTTGAGACACCAGAATATCTGCAGGTATCCTGCAGCTCACAGCACCGCCCCCTTTCTTTCCCTGCTTCAGTTGACTTTGGATGTAGCAGCAGCAGGTGTACAGGGCATGGAGCAGTAGTGTGTGTACAGAGCATGGAGCAGCAGTGTGTGTACAGAGCATGGAGCAGCAGCGTGTGTACAAAACATGGAGCAGCAGTGTGTGTACAGAGCATGGAGCAGCAGTGTGTGTACAGAGCATGGAGCAGCAGTGTGTGTACAGAGCATGTAGCAGCAGCATGTGTACAGAGCATGTAGCAGCAGCATGTGTACAGAGCATGGAGCAGCAGTGTGTGTACAGAACACGGAGCAGCAGTATGTGTACAGAGCATGGAGCAGCTCTGCGGAACTTAGAGCACAGAGCCAGGTAAAAGCACAGCCCTGTGTGACCGATGTGTGAAGGCTTCACTTTCCCCTTGATTACCAATGTTGGCTGTCCTCATTATTATCTGTATCCAAACTGTTCCTGATTGTTCCTGGTCGGTCAGACAGGAAATTGCATTTTGTGTAACCAGCCTGATGTCCTACCATAATATTATACTGTATTGTGCGTGGCTGAGTGAGACCTTTCAGGAGTCCCCCCCCCCCCCCTTAAAATCCTGGGTTTGCCCCTGGGGTTCTCTTTAAAGTAACTATTTATGTATTTTTTTAAATGACGCTTATATTTATTTAATAAAAGCATTTAGTTTGTTAACTATGGGAAGGGAGGTAAGGGGTTAATTAATGGGGTATTTCATGTATTTGTATTTATTGTGATGTATGTAGGTGTAATTTTACTATTTTCCCGCTAGATGTCCCCCTCCCTTTATTCTCCTCCTGTGTACTGTGAACAAGTACACAGGAAGTATAGCGTGTATGCTTTACTTTCACCTTTTCCAACGACTATCGGCATCTCATTGATCACAGGCACTTTGATCGGTGAATGGGAATTGTGTTCCCATCCACTGATCAGTGTACTAATAGGCGGCAACGAGAATGTACGCAGGAGTGCGCACACGCAGCAGGCAATCCCAGTGAGGTATGTATATGTATGCCCCTGGGTGGGACTTAAGATACCGCCAGCTGCTACGGAAGATTAGGTATGTATAAACCCTCCCTCACCCACCCGCCCGGCTGCTGCACCCTGTCTCACCCTCCCGTCACTCAGGTTCGTGTCGGCCCATGCCCCCATCCCCGTGAATGTGAAGAAACATTCCATTTTACATTGCCCCAATGCTGCTGCATTTTTTGTCAGGATCCGTTCCGCTAAGCAGAACGGTCAGGAAAATTAGGGCCTGCAGCAATTTTTAGGCCAGGGGATACTTTAGGCCAGGGGACCGGAACGTACGGAACGCAGGGCCGGATTTAAGACAAGGCCTCATAGGCCATGGCCTAGGGCACCACAGGATCAAGGGTGGGTGGGCAGCAGGCTAAACTAGGGGGAAGGGTACCTGGCTACCTATACTGGAGGTAGGGGGGTCATCAAATTGTACAGGAAGGGGGGAGGTCATCTGGCTTCTAATACTAGAGGGAAGGGGGAGGAGTCATCTGGCTACCTATACTGGAGTGAAGGGAGGGGGGGGGGGGTCTTCAGGCTATCATCTAAACTAGAGGAAGGGGGTTCATCTGGCTACCTACACTGGAGGGGGATCCTTTCACGTTCCGCTTGTACAGTGTACGTTTCGGTTCCGATCCGGAAAAAAAACACTAATGTGAACCGGGCCTTAATGCATTTGGAATTCATCCTGCTGTGACATCATCACCACATCGATAACACTTCTTTCCCCAGTGTTTTTCTTTATGTGAGCAGGCACCACTGCACTTATACCGGAGTGTTCTGAAACGAACATTCCCTGTTATACGATGAGTACTCGGGATGTGGGCCATCTAGAATGACTAGCCTAGGGCTGCCATGCACTGTCTATAGTACTGCTTTCATCAATTATGCCTGCTTATTACCGGATGTGCTATTTTTACAGTGTTAGTAGTATGTGATTAATAGTAATGACATTTCCTATGCAGGATCATTACGTTGTCCTTCTGTGTCCGACTGAAATGGATCTGCCTGTGAGGAGAGTCCTGCAGATTCCCCTGTGGGCTCAGCGTGTGATCTACCTACAAGGCTCTGCCTTAAAGGATCAGGACCTCATGAGGGCAAAGTAAGTTATGACAGCAATCTCACACATTGCCAGGAGAAGCGACATTCTCTGCTAGTCAGCAGCACTGATGGCAGTTACAGAAATTGAGGATAACTAATTATAGAACTAGGGTTTTTTTTGTTACACTTAAAGTAAGCCTGAGGCAAACCTAAGGTAAAAAACAGATACTTACCTAGGAAGATGGTATCCTCTGGATCCTTTAGAGAGCAGGGATGTCAAACCGGTCCTACGAGGGCCGAGGTCCTCACACATTTTTGACACAGCTCAAATTAATTGATGGGTCTGAATCAGGAAAGGTGTGGTCCATCAGGTAGAACACATTCCTCTCTTTCTCAGTCCATCCTAAACACTGGCATGGATCTGGCCCTCCAGGCATGGAGTTCCACACCTGTGCTCTAGAGGCTTGCCGTGTCCTCCTGGAGACCACTGCACCGTTAAGCGTGGAAGTCTGTGCACGACACAATAAGTGCACATGATAGCGCTCAGTGGTTTGGGGCACACATACGCAGAACGAAGGGAATCCCAGTGAGTTACTTACCCAGCAGGCGCTATGCCTATGATCCTTTCGGCGCACTCTGCTGCAGGGTCATATGTCTGCCATTTTTTACGTTGCAGTGGGATACGGCAGGAGCATTGCATCCCCACTGCAACGCAAAAAATAGATGCAAAACCAGCCTCATAGAAGGTGGTTTGAGATTCTGGTTTCCAGCTCCTCTAACCTGGTTGTCCACAATGTATGACATCCTGTGCAGGAGGAATAACTATTTGGCAATCTGTTCTATGTTTCACAAGCTTGGGAAGACCCAGAGAGCTCATGGTGACCCAGAACCACTAGGAGAGTATAAGGGGACCGAAAGAGACACAAAAGCCCTCCTACTAAAAAGCAGCTCTGAATATAATTGTTTTGTCTTCTTAAAACAGGAAGTGTTTGCAATAATTCAGCTTTAACTATGGTCACATCACATGTTTATTATCTCTGCTGGTCATCGATATGTATCTGTCACTTACAGTAACAATCTGAAAAATCTGACAGGATTTGGATTAGTCAATTTCTTCTTGGTGGATTCTCAGGGTTTTCTTTATCTTTGAAAACATTTACTGAATGCCAATTGCTCCGCTCAACCTTCAAAGTAAAGTACAAACAAGGAGGGAGGATGGCCAACATCTTTGTATAAATTCTTCCCATGGAGTGCTTTTGTAACAAATATAAGAAATACTAAGCCCTCCTTAAAAAGAAGCACTTGTCCAAAACTTGTCAGATTTTTACTACCTTCTACAGTCCCATCTCTCTGTTCTCTTTTGAGGCCCTCCCCTAGCCTGCTGATTGGATAACGTGGAGTAGCAGCACACTGATACATCATTGGAGGAGACTGCTGTATCCTCCTGCAGGCAAGCACCCAGCTTATTGTAGCAGAGATTGGCTCACAATTTAGCCTCCTCCCACCACCCTGAAAGCTGCTGTTAAAGCGGATCTGAGATGAAAAAAACTATAACAAGTAACTTGTCTATATATCTTATGTAAAGTTTAGATGATTTACACAGCAAATCTAGCTGCAAACAGCTTTAATAGAATATGATTATTTATTCCTGTGATACAATGACAGCAGCCATGTTGTTTGTAAACATTACACAGAGGCAGGCTTATCTGCATCTTGAGCAAAAAAAAAACCTAATCCATGAGCCCTTGCTACTGCCAAGGCTCTCTGAAAAGCTGTGGGCGTGGCTTTTTTAGTTTATAGGGAATTAGGGTATTAAAACAAAAACAAAAACGTATTTGGCTTGAGGAATGCCCTATAAACAATAGGAAAGGAACACAATTATGCAATGAGTAAAAGTTAACCTTGGATCCACTTTAAGAAGATTACAAGAGGCTGAATCAAAAGCTGTATTCAAACAGAATGTATTCCTTCTATGAATGCAAAAACTTCACTTTAATCTTTATCTTAATTACCTTGAATCTCTTGCCAGTCTCACCCATTAACCAGTCTCAACCCATTTTGTACTAATTATGACTGGGAAGTACACTATGGCATTTCTCAACAACTGCCAAGTCACTTCATGGACAGGGGTGTGACTACAGGGGAGCAGCCAATGCGATCGCAGGGGGGCCCAGAGCTGTAAGGGGGCATCAACTGCTACTTCACTCTCTCAGATACAAGGCTCCAGCCTTCAGATCACATGTTTTGTGGCTACACTTGTTATGGGTGTGATGATCCTGATGGCCACACTTGTTCTATGACCCTTGTTAGATGGGCCCCCCAGGCTCTGAGGGTGACCAGGAGTAGACAAGGGAAAGGGTGTGAGCATTAGGGGGTCCCATCAAGACTTTTTAGTTATGCCACTGTTCATGGAACTATAGTAAGATGGATCTGTCAGTGTCTTTAATTTTGAAAACTGGCAGTACTGCTTATATGAAGGTGCCACTGACCTTGGCCTACACTGAATCCAGGATGTAAAGTTGATCCGAGATGAACTTTTACACATTGCATAATTGGGTTCCTTTCCTATTGTTTATAGGGCATTCCTCAAGCCAAATACTTTTTTTGTTTTTATTTTAATGCTCTAATTCCCTACAAACTAAACAAGCCACGCCCACAGGTTTTCAGAGAGCCAAGGCATTTCCAGACAGTAGTAAGCTGCTCAGCTGGGAGCTCAGTCTGGGCAGGAGGAGGGGGAGGTATTACTAGCCAGAGGTTTCAGAGGCAGAGGGGAGGAGGGGGGGGGATCAGTTTTTTTTGCACAAGATACAGATAAGCCTTCCTTTGTGTAATGTTTACAAACAACATGGCTGCTTTCACTGTATCACAGGAAGAAATAATCCTATTCTATTAAAGCTGTTTGCAAACTTTAGATAAGATATATAGACAAGTTACTTGTTATAGTTAGTTTTTCATCTCGGATCCGCTTTAAAGTAATCCTGAAGTGAAAGGGATACGGAGGCTTGATATACTTATTTCCTTTTAAACAATGCACATTTCCCGGTGTTCCTGCTGATCCTCTTCCTCTAATACTTTTAGCCATATACCCTGAACAAGCATGCAGCACATCAGATGTTTGACTGAAGTCTGTCTGGCATGGGCATAGCAATCACCCCTGCGACAACTGCCATCGCTGGGCGGCCCAGTGGCTTTGGGGTCCCTTCCTCCTCCCTCTCCCCAATCTGCAGCCAATTAGCAAAAAAAAACTCCACAATTGCTCATAAAACCATCCCTGCCACCTCCTCCTGCCATGCAGAGAAGCAGTGTCTGGAAGCAGGAAAACAATGCCAGATGCTCCCGCTACAGCAGAACACTCCCTGCTGCCATTTGCCGGCTCCCAGTCACATAGCTCTCATGGAGTTCAGGGACCAAGGGGGCCCCATGCTATTATTTTTGTTGGGGGACCCCAGGGCTGGATTTACCATAAGGCACTGTAGGCACGCGCCTACAGGCGCCTGATGATGGAGGGCTCACTCCCCTCCCCTAGCGCTTCCCTCCTTCCCTATGCAGAATCCTGAGCAGAGCTTAAATGAGAGTTTAGTCACTTGGCTCTCGGCATTCCACTGACGAGATCTCCCTTTAGTCGGGGCACCACTAGCTGGCTACCTATTGTTAAGGGACACCTGTAACTACCTATGTACCCTACTGGTTAGGGAGAAGTCACAGCTAGGTCAGACGCCACACTTGTGGTGCAGTTTAGGGGGGTCTGTGGGTTTCTGGAGGGTGAAGTATAGGATGCCAGGACATCTGTGCCTATAGGCTCCTGTGACGTAAATCCGGGCCTGGGGGGCCCTATTAAGTCTAGTTACGCATCTGCTGTCTGGATTAGCTGCATGCTTGTTTCAGGTGTGTGATCCAGACCCTGAACAGAAAGCCCTGTGGCTGTTCTCACAAAACTATTTGCACCTCATCTAAGGTACAGGTTAAAAGCCAGATAGTTACACATAGCACTGTAATGGTGGCCACAAATTTATCTGTTCCATTTTACTGCAGTTCGATTAAAATGATCGGTTGTGTGAAAAAAATCAAGATAATTTTTTTTTTCAATTAAACATTTTGATTGAAATTGTTTTTCTTGATGAAAAGCCCTCGTAAAAATCAATTTTTGCAGAAATTGAATGGTGTGTGGTGGGTTGTATGAAAGTAATTTGAGCTAATAAATTTTAAGTTTACTTTCAAGTATAAAGAAACTTTATTTGTCAAAGTGACACTTTAGATAAAATGTATTTCCTCAATGTAATAAATGTAGTGTTGATGATTAAAATAGCTGAGGAACAGATTTGTTAATGTAAGGTACATTTTCTAAGGTTGTTTGTGCTGTGCCATATACATAGCAGTGATGGCACAGAGCACCCATACACATTTATGAATGAAAATAGATACATTACATCTAATTTATATCTTTTATTTGATCAATTTTGTTGTGATTGTGTCAAAATCAAACATACGTGTGTGGTACATTGGTTACAAGAGTCTAATTTTTAATTCAACCCCCCCAAAAAAAAAAAAAAAAAAAAAAACACAAAACAATCGAAATTGTCAAATATAAAAAAATTGTAACGTGTTGTCGCTACCATAAGTCAATAGGACCCACACTTGCACTACAATTTTGGGGGCATGAAAAAAGAAGGTACTTTGCAGTATAATATCACACACTGCCTGCAATTCCCATAGATAAAGATTATCGTCAGCTGATTGTTAAAGAGTACCGGAGCCGAAGTTCGGGTACAAAATCAGATACTTGCCTAAAGAGAGGGAAGCCGCAGCATCCTATTGAGGCTTTCCTCGCTACTCCGTTGTCCTCCATTGCTGAGCACCGCCCTCCGAAAGATTAGCAACAAGGCATTGTTGCTAATCACATTGGGGCCGCGCAGCTTCTCTTCCTATAGTGTGTCCGCGCATTAGCCGATAGAGCTTGCCCGCGCATGCGCAGTAAGAGGGAGCCGCAGGCTCTGTGCTACTGCGCATGCGCGAACGGCTTGCCTGGCTACTGCGCATCCATTCTCTAGGAAGAGGAGCTGTGCTGCCCCGATGTGGAGTGGGACCGCACTTAGCAACGGGGGACCATGAAGTAATGAGGTAAGCCTCAATAGGATCCTGAGGCTTCCAACTCTTAAGGTAAGTATCTGATTTTGATCTCGAGCTTCGGCTCGGATCACTTTAATGATGTTCATGTTAAAATGCACATTATAAACAGGAAATTGTCGGTGAAAAACTGCGGACATAAGTCCCTCCCCTCATCATGATCTCCTTTCAGTGTAGGCCTGAGATTGGTCATGGTTTCCTGGGCCGAAGAATGGATATGGAATATAAGGAAAGTAATTTTGCACATGGGAAGCTGTGTTGACTTACAAAAACTGAAATCACTGACAGTTTTACTTTGAGATTCGAATCTGCAAGTGGCTGCAATGAGTTTATAGCTTTTTTTCCTGTGATACATAATGCAAAAATATTACGTTTATTGCAGTCACAATTGTACATCCTACAATTTTAGCTACTAGAGGCTGCTATTCCTACTTATCTACCTTACTAACCATTTCTTTTTATGTCTTCTTTTCTCTCCCTTGTCTCATTTTTATCTTGTTTCCTACAACTCTCTCTCTCTCTCTCTCTCTCTCTCTCTCTCTCTCTCTCTCTCTCTCTCTCTCTTACTCCCCCCCTCTCTCTAATCTAATCTTCTGTTCTCATTTATGCACCTCTACAATTTTCTCACGCTTACACTCTTTTCTCTATTCTCTTTCTGCACTTGTCTGCCCCATGCTCCACTTTACATCCATCCTCTTCTCTTTCTTACCTTGTGTTCTTTCCCTCACCTACAACAATTTTTTTTATATTGCTTTTAAACTTGTCTTCTTGTATGCTTCCTTCTCTTCACTTTCTTCTGTTACTTTCTCCTCTTTCCTCTTTCTGTTACCTACCCTATTTCCTCATCCCTCACTTCTGCTACCTTCCCCATTTCCTCGTCCCTCGTTACTGTTATCTTCTCCATTTCCTCATCCCTCACTTTTGTTACGTTCCCCACTTCCATGTCCCTTACTTCTGTTACCTTCTTCATTTCCTTCTTCCTCTCTGTTACCGTCTCTATTTCCTCATTTTTGTTACCTTCCCCATTACTTCGTTCTTCACTTCTGTTACCTTCTCCATTTCCTCGTTCCTCATTTCTGTTACCTTCCCCATTACTTTGTCCTTCACTTCTGTTACCTTCTACATTTCCTCGTCCCTCACTTCTGTTACCTTCTACATTTCCTCGTCCCTCACTTCTGTTACCTTCTACATTTCCTCATTCCTCACTTCTGTTGCCTTCTCCATTTCCTAATTCCTCACTTCTGTTACCTTCTCCATTTTCTCATTCCTCACTTCTGTTACCTTCTCCATTTCCTTGTCTCTCACTTCTGTTACCTTCTACATTTCCTCGTCCCTCACTTCTGTTACCTTCTACATTTCCTCATTCCTCACTTCTGTTGCCTTCTCCATTTCCTAATTCCTCACTTCTGTTACCTTCTCCATTTTCTCATTCCTCACTTCTGTTACCTTCTCCATTTCCTTGTCTCTCACTTCTGTTGCCATTTTCATTTCCTCATCCCTAACTTCTGTTACCTTCTCCTTTTCTATGTTCCACACTGCTGTTTCTTCTCTTCTGGCCCCATTACCACCTTATGTCTTCTTTTGGTATTTGGTCCTTCTGTTTCTCTTCCTCTGGTGCCTACTTTACCTCCATCTTCTCTGCTATGTTCTTCACCTTCTTGTTGTGTTTGCGTAACTTTATTCCATCTTCTTCTGATGCTCCTTCAACCTTTTCACCTTCGGTTACCTTTATCACTGCTTCTGTTACCTTCCTGACCTTCCTGTCTTCTTCTGTTACCCTCTTTATCTATTCTGCTCTATTTCTAATACTTCTAACATCTTCTACCCTTTGCTCCACATCTTTCTCTTCTTACCATACATATTCCCCACCATACTACTTCCTTTTTGTTTCTTCTTCTTCGTCCTTTCTCTTTCTTCTGCTTCCCCCCTCTTGTTATCTCCTATAGAATTGATGACGCGGAGGCCTGCTTTATCCTCAGCAACCGCTTTGAAACAGACCGCATTGCAGCTGTATGTCTAAGAGGGCATGGGAAGGAGGGTGATCATTTAACTTATGTTATTAATTACTTGGCTTAATCTTTCAGCTTATACATCTTTAGGATAAAAATAGTGTGTATACATGGTTAAAGGGTACATTTAACTGGACCATTCAATAACGTTGTCCGATTGCTCAAACAGCTAATAGTGATTTGAGGACCAGGGACTCAACCGTGCGAAATGTATAACAGCAAAGGGAAAGGATTGGGTCTCCACCTGGATTTTGTAGTATTAGTTGATTTTATTCATACCATAGCCGCAACATAGCACAACATTTCGGCACGCAGACCTTTGTCAAGTGTAAAATGTTGTGCTACGTTGTGGCTATGGTACGAATAAAATTAGCTAATACTACAAAAATCAGGTGGAGACCCAATCCTTTCCCTTTGCTGTTGTACATTTAACAGGACACAATGACTATACATGAAGTGCTATTGATCATCATGTGAAGGTATGCTGCACAGTGGAGGCAAGTGTAGCTGTTTGTTTACTCTTACGTTATCCATACACTACTTGAACGACGCAACTTTTTATGCGTGACATCTACCACAAAAATGCTATCCCCAGTCATTGAATGCTGCCTGCAGGTTAATCGTGGGGCTGTTCATGACATCAAAATGCTTTGGTGGTAAAAAGTTTTTTGCCCAATTCAACATTTGAATGTTTTTCAAACAGTTTTTTTTGGGGGGGGGGGGGGGGGAAGCGGGGAATGGGCGGGGGAGAGGCAGAGCTTGGTCATTGAAGGGAGGGAAAGGGTTGTTTCTGACACCAGAGGGGGCATTTTGCAGGAGCTGCTTACTGGCAGTTTAGGGGGGGGGGGGGGGGGGGTGTGTGTGACAGTGCAGTGGACGGGGTGCAGAGAGCAGCGCAGAGGGCACACAGAAGCATGGCATGAACCAGGGGACATGCCTCTGTGTCCTATCTGCCTCCTCTGCTGTGCTGTTTCCCATCTGCCCCCTCTGCTCTGCCTCAGGTACACTTTAAAGGGAATCTGAATTGAAAATAAACTTATGATATAATGATTTGTATGTGTAGTAATGCTAAGAAATAAAACATTATTAGCACAGATATGAGTCTCATATTGTTTCCAGTACAGGAAGAGTTAAGAATCTTCCGTCGTTATCTATGCAAAAGAGCTTCTGTGAGCTCGGGGACTTTATAAAGTTGTGGACAGCACTGTCTTTTGAAGCTCTCATCTCAACTGTCTCTTATTTGTTTCTTCTTTATTTATGTTTTCTTCTGCAGAGAAAAGTTCAAAGGGTCAATAGCCTGCTCTGTGAAATAATTTAAAATGCGGAGTGTAGTGTGTAAACTGCAAATATTAGAGAGTGATGCAATGTTATTAAAAAAAAAAGCTATATACCTGAAAATAAAAATATGAGACTATTTTCTTTGCTACTAATGTTCTACTAATTATCCGTATTACACAAGCAATTCATTATACCATGAGGTTTTTTTTTGCTTCAGTGTCACTTTAAAGACTGGGTTCCATGGCTCCTCCAAATATTATTTCAATGACTGTATTTTAACATTTAATACAGAGTTCATGATATGTATATAGAGTGGGGTAAAAAGCACTGTATTAGCTGGGCCTATTTTTTACATAGAACCTCAAGCAACCAGAAAGCACCCCTTTCTGGCATCAGCCAATCCCCATCGGTGCTGCATAACCGCAATTCTACTATAAAATGATAATATGCTGATTAAACGAGCGAGTAGCAGAGATATTTGAAACTCATTAGCAATGGTACATGGCGGTCGGTGTCAAGAGGAGTGACCTTAATAAGGCCACTTAAATGCAGCCCATTAATACACAGTGTGATGAAAGACAGAGACAAGTCCGTATCATATGAGATGATGGGAGTTTATTACACAGTGAACTTGGGGCCAAGGCTCCTGACATCATGTTTCACTTATTTGTGCTGAAGTGAATTCGCTAACGCTGGTCTTTTAATCTTGACCCTGCGCTCATTACTACTTATGGTCGTCCGTTAGCTTTGATGCCTGTACGTGCCTGATCATCATTTTTACATTTTATCCACATGTCGTGCCTTTGATCAGGAAGTCAGTATGTTTTCTACTCTGCTGGTTCAACTTTCGTCTGTAAATACTGTATATCCCAGGGGCGAGTCTAGAGTTCTGAATGTCCTCTATTTTTCCTTAGGATCACCAGACCATCCTCCGGGCCTGGGCAGTGAAAGACTTCGCTCCAAACTGTCCTCTCTTTGTCCAAATTCTCAAACCCGAAAACAAATTTCATATTAAATTTGCAGGTACCGTATTTATTAGGCACAATTTTGCACCAGGAAAAGCATTTTACAGTGAAAGGTTTTTATGGAGACATTGTGCTTCTCGTGGAAAGGGAGAATGGCTGCGTACATGTAATTAAGCTGCCGGGAGATTTGGGCGCAGGGTAAAGCCGATAACGGCTCACCCTGCTCCTGCACAAGTCCCGGTGGCGTTAATTACTATTCCCCCTCCAGGTTGCTGTGGAAAGCGGGAAAATATGTACTTCGGCTGCCAGCTCTGCTGGTGGACGAATTAGGCTGATTTTATAGTAATTTGGGCGCCATCTTTTGACGGCACCCTAATTACTGTTTAAGTGCTGCTTTAGCCATATTTCCCATTACGGCCTATGGCGGTGCCGACTGCATCTAAATCCCCTGTTTTTAGTTGTTTCGAGAATGGCTGTCCTGGATAAAATCTGTGCAGGCAGATATTACTTTTTATTAATTTATAGTATAGACCCTGGTACTATATACTGTAGTGAATTTTTCCTTTGAATTGAGTTCGGACTTGTTGGCCAGTGAGGAATGCCAAACTTGAGATATTATTTTTTATTTATATAGCACCAACATATTCAGCAGCACTTTTCGAAGCACAATAAGACGACACGGAGAACATAGGTACAACCAAAAATGTACAGCAGCGCTCAAGCAGCACAAGTATTGCAACAAAACAGTAAACATTAAGAGGATGACCCTGCCCTTGCGAGCTTACAATCTAAAGGGTAGTGGGGGACACACTAGGTGGGTGGGTGGATGGATGTATATTTTGCCGTGAATAACAAAGGATCAGTTTACCTATAGGTAAATAAAGCTGAGCTAGTTACTCTTTAGTTCCTACAATAAAGGTGCGTACACATGCACTACTGTAATAAACAACGGGTCCGTCAGACCCTCCCGCCGGGCGGGCGTTCTGCCAACAGTAGTGCGTGTGTACAGTCTGTCAGGCAGACTGATCAGGCTGTTTCTGAACGATCCGCTGAGCGGATTGTTCAGAAACAGCCTGATCAGTCTACTAACAGACTTTACACACGCACTACTGTCGTCAGAACGCCCGCCCAGCAGGAGGGTCTGACGGACCAGTGGTTCATTACAGTAGTGTGTGTGTACGCACCTTAAAGGGAACCAGAGCTAAAGTAAAGAAAAGATTCTATACATACCTGGGGCTTCCACCAGCCCCATACACGCTGATCAATCCCACGCCGCCATCCACCGCTGCCCGCATCTACGAGAACCGGCTCCCGTCACGTCATCGGAGCTGGGCTACGCTGGAGAAGTGCGCCCTCTACGTATCTCTCCAGCGGCTGCTAGACTGGTTTCGACTGACGGAAGAGCGGGGAGCCGGTTCTCGTAGATGCGGGCAGCAGTGGGTGGCGGCGTGGGATCGATCAGCGCGTATGGGGCTGGAGGAAGCCCCAGGTATGTATAGAATCTTTTCTTTACTTTAGCTCTGATTCTCTTTAAGAATGCATGTGAGTAGCCCTAGTGAGGTCTGATAACCTCCTGGTATTCTTGGCGGACTTTTTGTCTCTCCCAGCCCTTGTGTTTGTTTGTCGTTCCAAGTTAACAATCACCTCCACCCTGCCTAACAAAATGCTTGTAAAGGTGGATAAACAGAATCTCCTCTCTGCTTCTCTCTCTGCTCCAGATCATGTGGTCTGTGAAGAAGAATTTAAGTATGCCATGTTGGCGCTTAACTGTGTATGTCCAGCGACCTCTACCCTCATCACACTACTGATACACACCTCTCGTGGACAGTAAGTATAGCCTGAAGGTCATGCGAAGGTCATGTGTGCTTGACAATAGACTAGTTTTCCTTTGGTCTGGCATTCCACTAGACAGGCGAGGGTTTATAAATGTAGGACGTTTTGAATCAGGATGATACCATTTATTGGCTAACTTAAAAGAAAAAGAGTAAGTTTTCAGCTAATAAGCCTTCTTCTGTGGTAGAAGTTTTTATATACATTTAACATCAGAAGAAGGTTCATAGATTGTTTTGCAAATATAAATAAATGTCATTCAGATGGCTCAATAACAGAACATCTAAAAGGGGGTCTTGAAAGGATGTTTGCTTATTTATGGCATATAGATAAGACTGCTTGTTAACATCTTGTCGGCATACAGGAAGGCTTATTAGCCTAAAGGTGGTCACACACGATACAATAAAATGATCTGATTTTACAGCAATTCGATAAAAACGATCATATCTCCCGAAAAAATCGAAAGCTTTTTTTTCATTCGACTGAAAAATCTGATCGGATTTCCCATTTTTTTCGATTTTTATCTATCCGGAATGCCAGATATTTTTCTTCAATTTCTCTAAAGATTGTATGGTGTGTGTTAGATTGTCATTTTATTAATATACACACCCTAGCAATTTTCTCAGAGTTTCCAATCATTTTTATCATAATTGGGGAAAAATTGAACATAGGTGTGTGGTATATTGGTCAGATTTTTGAAATGTTACAATCAGTCAGAAAAATTGATTGCAATTCTTAAATTGAACAGATATTTAAAAAATTGTATGGTGTGTGGCCACCTTTAGCTTCATCTTTTTCTTTTAAGTTAACTTATAAATAGTATCATCCTGATTGAAAACTTCCTGCTTTTACTGGTGGTGGCTAACATGGTACAATACTCTCTACAGCTTCATGAATGTGTTGCTCACTCCTGACCTCATTGCATGGTGGACCAAATTAAATTTGCGCTGCATCACCTTCTGTCTTTTAACTTTTGCTCTACTTTAAACAATGTTAGAAATGTCTGCGGATCTTATGTACGTTTTGACTAAAAAAAATGTAACCTTTTTGTTTCAGCTTCTGGCTATACGCTGGTGTTTTCTTTGGCGGCATGCCTCCCCTCTCCCCTCCCCACACACACACTTAAAGGACAGCTGAAGTGAGAAGTATATGGAGGCTGACATATTTCCTTTTAGGAAATACCAGTTGCCTGGCTATCCTGCTGTTCCTCTTCCTCTAATACTTTTAGCCAAAGACCCTAAACAAGCATGCAGCAGATCAGGTGTTTCTGACATTATTGTCAGATCTGACTGGACTAGCTGCATGCTTGTTTCTGGTGATATTCAGACACTACTACTGCTGCCAAATAGTCATCTGCTTACCCTTGTTTACCCCCCCCCCCCCCCCCCCCATTACTAACTGTTCCCTGAAACAATACTACTTCACTATTTAATATCTACCCTAACTCCCCTCCTAAAACATGCTAAGTAACCGACTCCTATTCCTAATGTTTAACTCTAACCTCGCCCTTGTAATATTACCATATACTACCTGATCTCATAAACATTGCCTAGCCCTACCTTCCGTTTCAAAACAAACAAATCTAACCTCCTCCTTTCCTTGCCCTAGTGCTAACACTTCTGATCTAAGCTGAACCCTATCCTTTTGATACTTTTTGGCTCACTGCGCCACTGATATCCCTTAACTGCGGAAATCTTCTCCAAACCACCTTGATAAATCCACCTATTCTGTTTTTTAGTCCTACATGCAAAATTGACTTTTGCTGTCTCTGTCCCCATTAATGTTTTGAATTCCTGACTATTTTTTCTCCTTCAGGACAATGTCTATGGACCCTTTTCGGCAACGGCCCGGCCCCTGGCAAGCTCTGTCCAGGTAATTTGGTTTATGGTTCAATTCTCTTGAGCGTCAGAAATGTCCACCCTGAGCTGATTCACGTTTTAGAGCAGCAGTCATTGGGAGCAGCGCGGCCTACCGTCTCCTCCTTTGCACTGTTGTTTGAGAAGCTTTGGCAGGACTTGACCTTTTTCACTAAGCTACTTTTATCACCAAAGCAGTTCCTCCGGATATTCCCATTTAGTATCCATTATTTTATGATCAGCGGCGCAGTAATAGAGGATGCAGGGGTTGGGGCACTTGGACCCGAGTGGCCCACTAAGGGTTTTCCCTCAACCTTAGTGTTAGCTCTTCAATGGTGCTATGCTGGTAATAAGTAGTGGTGCTCGTAATGGTGCTTGTAATTGTCGTTTTCGAATTTGAGTGGTTTCGAGCCCGACGTCTTGCAATGACGATTCACCTGTAATCGAAATTACGAATGGAATAGTATTTCCAATTCAAATTCAATTACGATTTGAATTACTCAAAGTATTCAAATTACAATCAAAATTACGACTTTATTTATTGCTTGCGCACTCTTTTATAAATAAAAAAAAATACATGTATGTTAAAAATATAAAAATATACATTATATGTGTGACTGCATATAAACGTGACACACTAATTCTAAAACACTGAATCTATTAAACTGTACTAAGCTCACCTAACTAATCCCTAAACCCTACCTACACTAAGCCTAAGCTAGCGCTAGTACTACTAGCCTAACATAACTGCACTCCTATGCACAGTCTAGTCTAACACTGACTATGTCTGCACTAACTATAAATCAATTACAAAGCTAATCTAATTGGTCTAAAATTCAAGCGAGCTGTCTGAAAAACAATCAATATATATGAAAATCACAGTAGAAGGGCTCAATTTCTCAAAAGAACGCACTTGCAAATAACTACAGCACTGGAACAGCTCTCAGTTCCCCGGTCATTCATTCAGCAAGGAGGGAGTTAAAAAATGGCCACCATCTTATATAGGGGAGGGGTTGGCACAAGCTCCCCTCTCCTGATTGGTTGCTAGGACCTCTGCTGGGGGCTCTGTGATTAGTTCAAAACGACATTTCCCTAGTTACAAGATGGAGTCGAAATGATGAATCGTGATTTTGTGATCATGAGTGCTTCGAAGTCCAATTACAAGTGCATATGAAATCACCATTTGGCATCGCAACCCATGGCGATTTCGACCTCGAAAATGCCGGTTTCTGTAGAAAAAATGACGATTCATCATTACGAGGTCATGATGAGCACCACTGGTAATAATCACTTATATATGCTTTAAATAGTGGTCATCATTAACAAATTGTCCCCCTCCTCTCCTTACACTTCTCATACTGTGGATGTCCTTGACAGGTTTTGCTGTGCCATATGAATTGTTAACCACTTGCCGACCGCCTACTTCATATTGGCGGCGGCAAAGTGGCAGCCCCAGGACCACGTAACGCAGAATGGCGTCAGGTCCTGGGGCACTGTTTTGCCGGGGATCGCGCGCTGGGATGCGTGCGCATCCGCCGGCAATAGGCTCCGCCCACCCGCGACGTCAACCCGCCGGCCAATCGGAAGTGCCGGCGGGTTGTTAACCCGACGATCGCTGGATAGGAAGAGTATAATACGCTTTGTAATGTTTACAAAGTGTATTATACAGGCTGCCTCCTGCCCTGGTGGTCCCAGTGTCCGAGGGACCACCAGGGCAGGCTGCAGCCACCCTAGTCTGCACCCAAACACACTGATCTGCCCCCCCTGCCCCCTGATCGCCCACAGCACCCCTCAGACCCCCCCCTGCCCAGCTCCCAGACCCCTGTTTGCACCCAATCACCCCCCTAATAACCCATCAATCACTCCCTGTCACTATCTGTCAACGCTATTTTTTTTTAAATGCCCCCCCTCCTGATCACCCCCCCACCCCTCAGATTCTCCCCAGACCCCCCCCAGACCCCCCCTGTGTACTGTATGCATCTATCCCCCCTGATCACATGTCAATCACCCGTCAATCACCCATCAATCACCCCCTGTCACTGCCACCCAACAATCAGCCCCTAACCTGCCCCTTGCGGGCAATCTGATCACCCACCCACACCAATAGATCGCCCGCAGATCCGACATCAGATCACATCCCAAATCCATTGTTTACATCTATTCTCTCCTCTAAACACCCACTAATTACCCATCAATCACCCATCAATCACCCCCTATCACCACCTGTCACTTTTACCTATCAGATCAGACCCTAATCTGCCCCTTGCGGGCACCCAATCACCCGCCCACACGCTCAGATTGCCCTCTGACCCCCCTTATTAATTCACCGGTGCATTCATTACATCTGTTCTTCCCTGTAATAACCCACTGATCACCTGTCAATCATTTGCCAATCACCTATCACCCATCAATCACCCCCTGTCACTGCCACCCAAAAATCGGCCCCTAACCTGCCCCTTGCGGGCAATCTGATCACCCACCCACACCAATAGATCGCCCGCAGATCCGACAGCAGATCACCTCCCAAGTGCAGTGTTTACATCTATTCTCTCCTCTAAACACCCACTAATTACCCATCAATCACCCCCTATCACCACCTGTCACTTTTACCTATCAGATCAGACCCTAATCTGCCCCTTGCGGGCACCCAATCACCCGCCCACACGCTCAGATTGCCCTCTGACCCCCCCCCCCCCCTTATCAATTCACCAGTGCATTAATTACATCTGTTCTTCCCTGTAATAACCCACTGATCACCTGCCAATCACCTATCACCCATCAATCACCCCCTGTCACTGCCACCCATCAATCAGCCCCTAACCTGCCCCTTGCGGGCAATCTGGTCACCCACCCACACCATTAGATCGCCCGCAAACCCGCCGTCAGATTACCTCCCAAATGTATTGTTTACATATGTTATCTTCTCTAAACACCCACTAATTACCCATCAATCACCCCCTATCACCACCTGTCACTGTTACCTATCAGATCAGACCCTAATCTGCCCCTTCCGGGCACCCAATCACCCGCCCACATGCTCAGATTGCCCTCTGACCCCCCCTTATCAATTCGCCAGTGCATTAATTACATGTGTTCTTCCCTGTAATAACCCACTGATCACCTGTCAATCACCGGCCAATCACCTATCACCCATCAATCAGCCCCTGTCACTGCCACCCATCAATCAGCCCCTGTCACTGCCACCCATCAATCACCCCCTGTCACTGCCACCCATCAATCAGTCCCTAACCTGCCCCTTGCGGGCAATCTGATCACCCACCCACACCATCCGATCGCCTGCAGACCCGCAGTCAGATCACCTCCCAAGTGCATTGCATCTGTTCTCTCCTCTAAACACCCACTAATTACCCATCAATCACCCCCTGTCACTGCTACCCATCAGATTAGACCCCTATCTGCCCCTAGGGCACCCAATCACCCGCCCACACCCTCAGACCCCAGCCCTGATCACCTCGCCAGTGCATTACTTGCATCTATTCCCCCACTAATCACACCTTGAGACACCCATCAATCATCTCCTGTCACCACCTGTCACCCCCTAGCACACCTACCCATCAGATCAGGCCCTAATTTGCCCCGTGTGGGCTCCTGATCACTCGGCCAAACCCTCAGATCCCCCTCAGACCCCCTTCCGATCACCTCCCCAGTGCATTGAGTGCATCTATTTTCCCCTCTAATCACCCCCTGAGACACCCATCAATCACCTCCTGTCACCCCCCTAGCACTCCTATCCATCAGATCAGGCCCAATACAACCTGTCATCTAAAAGGCCACCCTGCTTATGACCGGTTCCACAAAATTCGGCCCCTCATAGACCACCTGTCATCAAAATTTGCAGATGCTTATACCCCTGAACAGTCATTTTGAGACATTTGGTTTCCAGACTACTCACGGTTTTGGGCCCGTAAAATGCCAGGGCGGTATAGGAACCCCACAAGTGACCCCATTTTAGAAAAAAGACACCCCAAGGTATTCTGTTAGGTGTATGACGAGTTCATAGAAGATTTTATTTTTTTTCAAAAGTTAGCGGAAATTGATTTTTATTGTTTTTTTCACAAAGTGTCATTTTTCACTAACTTGTGACAAAAAATAAAATCTTCCATGAACTCGCCATACACCTAACGGAATACATTGGGGTGTCTTCTTTCTAAAATGGGGTCACTTGTGGGGTTCCTATACTGCCCTGGCATTTTAGGGGCCCTAAACCGTGAGGAGTAGTCTAGAAAACAAATGCCTCAAAATGACCTGTGAATAGGATGTTGGGCCCCTTAGCGCACCTAGGCTGCAAAAAAGTGTCACACATGTGGTATCGCCGTACTCAGGAGAAGTAGTATAATGTGTTTTGAGGTGTATTTTTACACATACCCATGCTGGGTGGGAGAAATCTCTCTGTAAATGGACAATTGTGTGTAAAAAAAAATCAAACAATTGTCATGTACAGAGATATTTCTACCACCCAGCATGGGTATGTGTAAAAATACACCACAAAACACATTATACTACTTCTCCTGAGTACGGCGGTACCACATGTGTGGCACTTTTTTACACCCTAAGTGCGCTAAGGGGCCCAAAGTCCAATGAGTACCTTTAGGATTTCACAGGTCATTTTGCGACATTTGGTTTCAAGACTATTCCTCACGGTTTAGGGCCCCTAAAATGCCAGGGCAGTATAGGAACCCCACAAATGACCCCATTCTAGAAAGAAGACACCCAAAGGTATTCCGTTAGGAGTATGGTGAGTTCATAGAAGATTTTATTTTTTTGTCACAAGTTAGCGGAATATGACACTTTGTGAAGAAAAACAATTCAAATCAATTCCCGCTAACTTGTGGCAAAAAATAAAATCTTCTATGAACTCACCATACTCCTAACGGAATACCTTGGGGTGTCTTCTTTCTAAAATGGGGTCATTAGTGGGGTCCCTATACTGCCCTGGCATTTTAGGGGCCCTAAACCGTGAGGAGTAGTCTTGAAACAAAAATGACCTGTGAAATCCTAAAGGTACTCATTAGACTTTGGGCCCCTTAGCGCAGTTAGGGTGCAAAAAAGTGCCACACATGTGGTATCGCCGTACTCAGGAGAAGTAGTATAATGTGTTTTGGGGTGTATTTTTACACATACCCATGCTGAGTGGGAGAAATCTCCCTGTAAATGGACAATTGTGTGTAAAACAAAACTAACAATTGTCATTTACAGAGATATTTCTCCCACCCAGCATGGGTATATGTAAAAATACACCCCAAAACACATTATACTACTTCTCCTGAGTACGGTGGTACCACATGTGTGGCACTTTTTTGCACCCTAAGTGCGCTAAGGGGCCCAAAGTCCAATGAGTACCTTTAGGATTTCAAGGGTCATTTTGAGACATTTGTTTTTAAGACTACTCCTCACTGTTTAGGGCCCCTAAAATGCCAGGGCAGTATAGGAACCCCACAAATGACCCCATTTTAGAAAGAAGACACCCCAAGGTATTCCGTTAGGAGTATGGTAAGTTCATAGAAGATTTTATTTTTTGTCACAAGTTAGCGGAAAATGACACTTTGTGAAAAAAATCACTTAAAATCAATTTCCGCTAACTTGTGACAAAAAATAAAATCTTCTATGAACTCACCGTACTCCTAACGGAATACCTTGGGGTGTCTTCTTTCTAAAATGGGGTCATTTGTGGGGTTCCTATACTGCCCTGGCATTTTAGGGGCCCTAAACTGTGAGGAGTAGTCTTAAAAACAAATGTCTCAAAATGACCTGTGAAATCCTAAAGGTACTCATTGGACTTTGGGCCCCTTAGCGCAGTTAGGGTGCAAAAAAGTGCTACACATGTGGTATCGCCGTACTCAGGAGAAGTAGTACAATGTGTTTTGGGGTGTATTTTTACACATACCCATGCTGAGTGGGAGAAATATCTCTGTAAATGGACAATTGTGTGTAAAAAAAAAAAAACAATTGTCATTTACAGAGATATTTCTCCCACCCAGCATGGGTATGTGTAAAAATACACCCCAAAACACATTACACTACTTCTCCTGAGTATGGCACTAAGGGGCCCAAAGTCCAATGAGCACCTTTAGGCTTTACAGGGGTGCTTACAATTTAGCACCCCCCAAAATGCCAGGACAGTAAACACACCCCACAAATGACCCCATTTTGGAAAGTAGACCCTTCAAGGTATTCAGAGAGGAGCATAGTGAGTCCGTGGCAGATTTCATTTTTTTTTGTCGCAAGTTAGAAGAAATGGAAACTTTTTTTTTTTTTTTGTCACAAAGTGTCATTTTCCGCTAACTTGTGACAAAAAATAAAATCTTCTATGAACTCACCATGCCTCTCAGTGAATACTTTGGGATGTCTTCTTTCCAAAATGGGGTCATTTGGGGGGTATTTATACTATCCTGGAATTTTAGCACCTCATGAAACATGACAGGTGGGCAGAAAAGTCAGAGATGCTTGAAAATGGGAAAATTCACTTTTGGCACCATAGTTTGTAAACGCTATAACTTTTACCCAATCCAATAAATATACACTAAATGTTTTTTTTTTTATCAAAGACATGTAGCAGAATAACTTTTGCGCTCAAATGTATAGGAAATTTTACTTTATTTGAAAAATGTCAGCACAGAAATTTAAAAAAGTCATTTTTTTGACAAAATTCATGTCTTTTTTGATGAGTCTAATAAAAAGTAAAACTCACAGCAGCAATCAAATAGCACCAAAAGAAAGCTGTATTAGTGACAAGAAAAGGAGGTAAAATTCATTTAGGTGGTAGGTTGTATGACCGAGCAATAAACCGTTAAAACTGCAGTGGTCTGAATGGAAAAAAAAGGCTCTGGTCCTTAAGGGGTTTTATGACTGCAGTCCTTAAGTGGTTAAGTATAGAGTGCATATAGGGTCCAATGTAAAACTTGCACTGGGACCCAAAGCTCCTTAGCTACTCCACTGCTTATGATGCATTTGGTCTATATAGAGCACTCCTTTGTCCTTCTTTTCCAGGCTTGGTTGATATTACAGATATTACATTTTTAGAAAAGACTGATGACCATGTCTAGGAGAACTCATGGAGAAGCAGGAGATCAGTTTGGTCACCTGATAGATATGTAAGTCTTTGATTTGCTGCTCATGCTCATGTGCTAAAGCAGAATGTGGTCACAGCAATTCAGAGCTTTTCAAATCTATCAGCTGATCAATCTAATCACATGCTTCTCCATGAGTTCTCCTAGACATGACAACCACTAATCTAGATATCATATCTATGTCCTATGAATGTCATAATCCATGCTCAGTGCTCACTTAAAAATGATTAGAACCAAGATGTGCAAAAACAATATTTTACTGCTAGTACTCAACTTTATATAGGGCAATAGTACAATATTGGTAATATTACCGATACTCTACTATTGCCCAATGTAATCCTATTCTTACACTGTCCTCCTAACACTAACCTACCCTTTAACCAGCCTAACATTAAACTACAGTATATTCCTGCGTATAAGACTACTTTTTAACCCTTGAAAATCTTCTGAAAAGTTGGGGGTCGTCTTATACGCTGGGCGTCATTGATGCCGGGTGATGCGCCGTATCCTGTTACCGCCTCTCAGATCTCCCTGCAGAGGGAGCGCAATCTATTCTTCCATTCCGCTCTGATAAACAGGTAGACAAGGAGAGCTGACCAGTCTACTAAAGGAGAGTTGACCAATGCAACAAGTCAATTCAATATATTCTGTTATATACTGGGTAACATATACAGTACAGCACCAGTATCTGTTCATATACAGCACCAGTACATGATTTTTTTTTTTAAATTTGGTGTGCGTTGGAAGAGGGGTAGTCTTATACGGCGAGTATATCCCACCCCCCCCCCCCCCCAAGAAAAATGGCCTTAGACTATGACGGGAATATTAACCTATGACTATGGCAAGGATTAGTTTGCAAGATCCTTGACTATGGACTCTCTAAATTGCTGTGAAAGATGACAAATTCCTAGTCATGCTTCTGGAAGGTATCATTTTCCTACAATGCTCCTTAGAGATATAATTTTCCGACAGTGCTTTTGGGAGGCACCATTTTCCCACAATGCTCCTGGGAGCAATAATTTTCCCACAATGCTCCTGGGAGGTACCATTACCCTCAATGTTCCTCTTAGGCATAATTCTCCCACAATGCTCCTTGGAAGCACCATTTTCCCACAATGCTCCTTGGGGAAGGGGGGGGGGGGCAATATTTTCCCACATTGCTCCTGGAAGGCATTATTTTCCCACCGTGCTCCTGGGATGCATCATTCTCCCACAATGCTTCTGGGAGGCATAATTTTCCAAAATTCTGGAAGGTATAATTCGCCCACAATGCTCCTGGGAGGTATCATTTTCCCACAATGCACCTTGGAGGTATCATTCTGCCACAATGCTCTTGGGAGGTATCATTCTCCCACAATGCTCCTGGGAGGCTTCAATCTTTCACAATGCACCTATCATCTCCTGTGAAGGCCATTGCACCTGGAACTGTTATGTTGTTTGCAGCCATATCTCTCTCTGTGGTTGCTGAGATGCTAGATACTAATCTAGCTTTCAGTCCTGTTTGTGCAGTTTAGTAGTTAAAAAACACCAGTTCTCTTCCCATCTTCTTGCACCATCTTAACATAGCCTCGTGGTGAGAGGAACAACAACAAACCTTTATTGAGACACACATTGACAAACAACCAGAATGCAGTACTTGAGACGCCTTAGCATATAACTACAATTCAGTACTTTTATGTTACTGTAGGTGGCAGCAGATCACAGTGCACTATATAAACCTTTATTTCCCAACACCCACCTAGTTGCTATGGTGGTCCCTCACAGTGGGATGTCTCATAGTTCTGTCTCTTCTGTCATTCCGATGTATGATCACCCTCAGCCTGGATGAGCTGCATTGTGCGGAGTGATGGCCGTCAGTTAGTGCCTAGCCACTAGTGGGTTTTCATTAATTTCTAACATTCTTTATGACATTTCATCTTTATTAATTTCTTACCATTTTTATGAAGTGTTAGTGTTATTACTTTCCAGCATTTTAAGGTAATTTAATTTTGCTACTTTAATGTGCTGCAATAAAGACGTTACTTTTATCCGAGGCTTCAGTCTCAGAAGACATGTTAACAAGTCCTTGTTACTGAGAATAACTCTTCCTTAGACTGATAAGTAAAACCTCTCAGAGGCAGTAGGGATTGTTCCGGCCATTTAGAGATAGATTTTTTGAAGCCAAATGAAACTTGAACAAGGTAGGCAGACTCTAATAGTCGTCAGGAGGATAAGTGATTATGAATAGAGATGGCCCGAACGGTTCGCCGGCGAACGGTTCCCAGCGAACTTCTGTGGTTCGCAATTGCAGCGAACCGGGAACTTTTCCGGAAGTCCTGTTCGCCCCCATAGTGCATCATTAGGGTCAACTTTGACCCTCTAAATCACAGTCAGTAGGCACATTGTAGCCAATTAGGCTACACTCCCTCCTGGAGCCCCCCCCCCCCCACCCCCTTTATAAAAGGCAGGCAGCGTCAGGCATTGGACTCACTCGTGTGCCTGCAGTAATTAGAGAAGGGAAAGCTGCTGCAGACTCTCATAGGGAAAGCTTAGTTAGGCTCCTGGCTAATTGTTATTGCTAAAAAAAAAAAAAAAAAAAAAAAAAAACCCACAACAGCTCTTTTGAGAGCTAATCTTGTTCTTGTGATCTATATTTTTTTTTTTGTGGCCCACTTGCATTATATACAGCCCTGTCAGTCAGTGTCACTGTGCCTGTCCGGAACCTGTCTGTGTGTGACAGGTGCACATGTAATACCCATCACTGCATATACCTACTACCTGTTGTTCACTTCAGTGCACCCACCTATTTACGTGAGCGCACGCAGTGTCGCTGTGCCTGTCCAGTACCTGTCTGTGTGTGACATGTGCACATTGTAATACCCATTACTGCATATACCTACTACCTGTTGTTCACTTCAGTGCACCCACCTACCTACAATAGCGCACGCAGTGTGATATAATACCTGTTAACTGCACCTGTGTGACTGACTGCACATTGTATTAGTCAAGTCAGTTCATACCTTTAACTTCATCCCCCCAATATGGACAAAACAAAAGGCAGAGGCAGGCCACCTGTCAGGTCTGTTCGAGGTCGCACTGTCGTGATTTCGTGCGGCCCTCGACCAAAGTACAGTGTTCAGCAGAAGGCACGTGCCATCAACCCCCAATATTGTCAGGACGTAGTTGACTATTTAACACAGAACACCTCATCTTTCTCAGCTTCCACATGGAAGCGTGACATATCTTTCTCCTCCTGCTCTGATTCTGTCACCCCACTTAACACTCAGTCGGCCGCCACTAGTGATGGGCGAACAGTGTTCGCCACTGTTCGGGTTCGCCCGGATTTTGGCCTGTTCGGGTTCGGTTCGGCACCCCCCGAACACCTCATGGTGTACGGGAGGGTGCTCGGCCACGCTGCCCGAACCCGAACAGGCCTTCTGTGTTCGGCCGAACACAGCCGTGTCCGGCCGAACAAAGCCCCCTATAGGGTCCCAGCATAAAGGGAGAGCATGCCCCGAGCGCGGGGGGGGTCGGAAATGCCCCGCACCCCTCCCCGCTAAGCTCTCCCTTCTGCTGGACCCTATAAAATTACATTGAAGTCACCCAAAGTACCTGGCAGGAGGAGGGCAGGAAGCGGGCAGCCGGAGATCACAGGCGCTAGTACCATCTGGTACTTCCGCCCTCTCTCTGACGCACTTCCTGTTTACATTTGTAAGTCGCGTCAAGAGAGAGCAGAAGTACCGCGATGACGCGTACGAGGGTATGTGTCATCATGTAGATGACGCGTACCCTCGTACGCATCATCGCGGTACTTCTGCTCTCTCTTGACGCGACTTACAAATGTAAACAGGAAGTGTATTACAGAGTATGTAATTGTCAGTCAGACTACTTTTTAATTGAGCAATAAAAGTAAAATTTTATCTCAGATTCAGCATAGAGGGACACTTTGTTTCAAAGCACTTTAGGCCTCCAATTTAGCATGCAATGTAATTTCTGCCCTTTAAAACACTGCTTTGCGTCACATCCAGATTTTCCCCCAGGACTTTTGGCGTCTATCGCACTCATCCACAGTGGTGTAGCTAAGGAGCTGTGGGCCCCGATGCAAGTTTTACAATGGGGCCCCCCAAGCACTCTATACATAACAATTGATACGGCGGACCAAAACCTGCCAATGGCAACTACAGTGTCAGAGGTGCAAGAAGGGGATGAGGAATAGCTTGTTAATGATTACCACTGTTCAAAGTATCTATAGAAGTGATTATTATGAGCACAGGACCAATAGAGAGCTAATACTGTAATTGAGGGTGGGCCCTTCGGGGCCCCTCTGCCCCAAGGGCCCCGATGCGGTCGCTACCTCTGCACCCCCTATTGCTACGCCCCTGCTCATCCATGCAAAAACTCAGATGTTAGACCCCTTGAAACATCTTTTCCATCACTTTTGTGGCCAGCATAAATGTTTCTAGTTTTCAAAGTTCGCCTCCCCATTGAAGTCTATTGCGGTTCGCAAAAGTTTGCATGTTCGCGAACGTTTGCGGAGGTTAGCGAACCCGGTTTGCGAACCTAAAATCGGAGTTTCGGGCCATCTCTGATTATGAACCAGGGCTGTTTCTGGACAAGGCACTCTTCCCCTGGTGAAATTTTAGAGTGAGGAATTTGTGGACTACACCTCACTGGTATACAATCTGGCTGCCAGGGCATAGATTTCAATACACAGATGCCACAAGTCCCTATAACGGCAGAGCCCTGTGAGCGGGTCGGGAGCCGATTTCATTGGCTCCTGACCCTGTCTATCAATGTAAGCAGCTCCCATTGGCTTACAATGGCCTCAATTCTCTAAGCATATCTCCTGTCTTTAATAACGTTTCTAGAGTGATCACCATGGTGATGAGGCATGTTGTATTCAGGAAACATTTTACCTCAGGCAAACCTAAAGTTAACTCTTCTGACTTTAAGTTAACTCTTCAATCCTTAAAATTACTCCAGAGTTAAAGACAGGCTGTTTATTAAAGAGACACTGTAAACTCAAAATGTTCCCCTGGGGGGTACTCACCTCGGGTGGGGGAAGCCTCAGGATCCTTATGAGGCTCCCACGCCGTCCTCCGTCCCTCGGGGGTCTCCCTGCAGCCCTCCATACAGCCGCCCGACAGACCCGACTGTTAGTGCAATATTTACCTTTCCAGGAGGGGCGCTGTGTCGGCTTTCGGCTTCGAAGTAGACGGAAATACCCGATCTCAGTCGGGTCCGCTTTACTGCGCAGGCGCCGGAGACTTGCGCCTGCGCAGTAGAGCAGACCCGAAGGCGATCGGGTATTTACACCTACTTCGGAGCCGACAGCCACCAGAGCGACTGCACAGGAGCCGGGAAGGAAATTATTTACATCCCTGCTGTTCGGAGGGCTGCAGCGAGACCCCCGAGGGACGGAGGACGGCGTGGGAAGCCTCATTGGGACCCTGAGTACCCTCCATGGGAACGTATTGAGTTTACAGATTTTCTTTAACTGCGTGTGAAATTAACTACAGAGGAGGTAACTTAACTACAGAGGAGGTAACTTAACTACAGAGGAGGTAACTTAACTACAGAGGAGGTAACTTAACTACAGAGGAGGTAACGTAAGGAATGAAGAGATAAGATAACTCTCTCACTGTGTGGAGGTAAGTTTTCTCTTGCCTTATTGTCTCCAGCATGATGTTAGTGAATTGAGGCCATTGATAGGCAGGGTCAGGAGCCAATGAAAGCTGCTTCTGACCGGCTCACAGGAACTCTGCCGTCATAGAGATGGCAGAGTGGGTGGCCCAGGTTCCCGAGGTGTGCCAGTGATGACGATTGAGGCGGGTATGTGCGGCAATTCGTCGGTAATCGTCCGCCGTTTCTTGTACCAGTGGTCTCTGGTCCTTAAAGGAGTTATCAGGCTAAATAACAAAAATGAGGTTTACTCATCTGGGGCTCTCTCCGTCCCCTTGAAGCCGACGGTCCCACGCCACGGACCACGTGGCGATGATTGACAGTGGCGGCTTGTGCAGGCGCAGTAAGGCCGACCCCGCGGTCGGCCTCTGCACTGTGCACCGAGACCGGGACAGCGTCGGGGAGCGGAGCGGTCGGCGTGGGACAGTCGGCTGCAAGGGGCTGGAGAAAGCCCCAGGTGAGTAAACTGCTGGTACTTAAGTGGTTAATGAAAAAATCATACTGTTTATGTACAGCCTTGGTCTTAATGGATGGGAATATTATGCTGGAAATCCAGAGGAGTTGCAACAATCAATGCAGACCAAATCTAACACTTTTACTGCTTAATTGGCACATTCATAGCATCTGCCATATACAGTGGTGTGAAAAACTATTTGCCCCCTTCCTGATTTCTTATTCTTTTGCATGTTTGTCACACTTAAATGTTTCTGCTCATCAAAAACCGTTAACTATTAGTCAAAGATAACCTAATTGAACACAAAATGCAGTTTTAAATGATGGTTTTTATTATTTAGTGAGAAAAAAAGCTCCAAATCTACATGGCCCTGTGTGAAAAAGTGATTGCCCCCCTTGTTAAAAAATAACTTAACTGTGGTTTATCACACCTGAGTTCAATTTCTGTAGTCACCCCCAGGCCTGATTACTGCCACACCTGTTTCAATCAAGAAATCACTTAAATAGGAGCTATCTGACACAGAGAAGTAGACCAAAAGCACCTCAAAAGCTAGACATCATGCCAAGATCCAAAGAAATTCAGGAACAAATGAGAACAAAGTACGGTAATTGAGATCTATCAGTCTGGTAAAGGTTATGAAGCCATTTCTAAAGCTTTGGGACTCCAGCGAACCACAGTGAGAGCCATTATCCACAAATGGCAAAAACATGGAACCGTGATTAACCTTCCCAGGAGTGGCCGGCCGACCAAAATTACCCCAAGAGCGCAGAGAAAACTCATCCGAGAGGCCACAAAAGACCCCAGGACAACATCTAAAGAACTACAGGCCTCACTTGCCTCAATTAAGGTCATTGTTCACGACTAGGGATGCTCATTCGGATTCCGCGGAAATGCAATTTCCGAAATTCCGATCGGAAATTGCATTTCCGCATCGGAATGCGGAAATCGATAATTCTAGTGCGGTAGGCGGATTTCCGCCGGAAATCGCGGAAATTTCCGCCGGAAATCGCGGAAATTCCACCCGACTTTAACATCAATTTTCTCAAAAACTATAAGGTCTTTTTGAAAACTTTTTTTTGCATCTTGTTCAGAAGATTCTGTTTAATAAACCCTGAAAATTTGGTGTTTCTAGGACTTAAGGGGGCTTTTCTATTGACCGCTAAAGTCGGCGGATTTTTACTGTAATGTAAAATGCAGAAAATCTGCATCTGACTATTTTCTGCATTTTACATTACAGTAAGAATCCGCCGAATTAACAGTTAATAGCAAAGCCCCCCTAAGTCCTAGAAACACCAAATTTTCAGGGTTTATTAAACAGAATCTTCTGAACAAGATGCAAAAAAAAGTTTTCAAAAAGACCTTATAGTTTTTGAGAAAATAGATATTAAAGTCGGGCGGAATTTCCGCGATTTCCGGCGGAAATTCCGCATTGTAATGCGGAAATTGGTAGCGGAAGGCGGAATCGGTAATTTGGCAATGGCGGAATGCGGATTTACCGCGGAATCGGAAATTGGCATTCCGACCATCCCTATTCACGACTCCACCATAAGAAGGAGACTGGGCAAAAACGTTCTGCATGGCAGATATCCAAGGCGCAAACAATTTTTAAGCAAAAAGAACATTAAAGCTCGTCTCAATTTTGCTTAAAAAGCATCTCAATGATTGGCAAGACTTTTGGGAAAATACCTTGTGGACCGACGAGACAAAAGTTGAACTTTTTGGAAGGTGCGTGTCCCGTTACATCTGGCGTAGAAGTAACACAGCATTTCAGCAAAAGAACATCATACCAACAGTACAATATGGTGGTGGTAGTGTGATGGTCTGGGGTTGTTTTGCTGCTTCAGGACCTGGAAGGCTTGCTGTGATAGATGGAACCATGAATTCTACTGTCTACCAAAAAATCCTGAAGGAGAATGTCCGGCCATCTGTTCGTCAACTCAAGCTGAAGCGATCTTGGGTGCTGCAGCAGGACAATGACCCAAAACACACCAGCAAATCCACCTCTGAATGGCTGAAGAAAAACAAAATGAAAACTTTGGAGTGACCTAGTCAAAGTCCTGACCTGAATCCTATTGAGATGTTGTGGCATGACCTTAAAAATGCGGTTCATGCTAGAAAACCCTCAAATAAAGCTGAATTACAACAATTCTGCAAAGACGAGTGTGCCAAAATTCCTCCAGAGCGCTGTAAAAGACTCGTTGCAAGTTATCGCAAACGCTTGATTGCAGTTATTGCTGCTAAGGGTGGCCCAACCAGTTATTAGGTTCAGGGGGCAATTTCTTTTTCACACAGGGCCATGTAGGTTTTGAGGTTTTTTTTCTCACTAAATAATAAAAACCATCATTTAAAACTGCATTTTGTGTTCAATTATGTTATCTTTGACTAATAGTTAACGGTTTTTGATGAGCAGAAACATTTAAGTGTGACAAACATGCAAAAGAATAAGAAATCAGGAAGGGGGCAAATAGCTTTTCACACCACTGTAACTGCAATGCTATTCAGTCCTCCTTTGGTATGTTACTTAGCTGTGCTTATTTAGGTGTAAATTACAGCAAAGTCCACAGTATCCAGAAATGGCGGGGATTGCCTGATGCCGGACACATGTGCTTGCTGGTTGCTTGAGCAATCGGCAAAAAAAGCACTAATCTCCCCCCCAGGTGCAGACAGAATACTCACTGAGCCTCCACTGATTCTCCAGCGATGTCCTACACCACCTTGCGGGCTCCTAGCAGCTTTCCGTGCACAGAAGCTGAAGTGCCAGCTGACCCGCATCGGGTCATGTGACAGGGTGAGTTGCATGCTGGGACGCTGGAAGCCGCTAGGAGCCCGGGAGGTGATGCAGGACTTCGCTGGAGGATCGGTTGAGGCTCGGGGAGTATTTTGCACCAGTGCAAACCCCATAGAACACCCCAAAACAGAGGCCACCGTCATCTATCAGGCATGTTGGTTAGTTGAGACTTCTGGTTGCCTGAATTCTGGATAACAGAGACTCTGCTGTACCATGCATCCCTGAACTAGCAGATTTGTACAAGTATTCCATAAACTAGTGTGTTAAAGGACATCTGAGGTGAAAATAAAATAATGAGATAAACAATTGTATCTATCCTCCTTGTTCTAGAAATGACTTTTTTTTAGTCATCCCACGGTTTTATTTTATATTTAAATCTACTTTTTAAGTTTCTACTGTTTAATGGTCATTCATTCACTCACTCAGTGGCACATTCATTGAAGTATGCCAGAGCTAAAATCTATGAACTATTGAACGTTTTTATCTCTTTCCTCCTCTCAGAAGCCATTTTCTGCCAGGAAACTGTTTTATGGCTACAATTTCTTATCAGTGGGGGCTACGCTGTAGTCCGACCCGGTCCTGACCTAGACAAAAACTGTCACTTGCAAATATGATTTTTAACACTTTCAGGCAGAGAAAGAAAAAAAAAGGAACACAGCATAGTTATTTGTGTGCTTGACACTGTACATACATGTCTATCTCATCATTTTACATGTCACCTCAGATGTCCTCTAAGAATAGCTCTATGATGCCCCCTCCTCTAGGCTTGTGACTAAAAACAGCCCTGTTATTAACAGTGTATAGAAGCAAAGTATTGACCAAAATATGGTCATCATGGGCCACATGTACTTTCCCCAGTTCACACTGTTTGTTGCTTTCCAGACTATGTTTATGTATTTCTATTTTCTTTGTATGAAAAAAAAACTATTTCAATAAAAAGTTTTATTACAAAAAAAAAAAAAAAAAAAAAAAAGGAAGTACGCAGGAGCTCTCTTTCTGTCCTGTGGCGGTAGTGTGGTCAGAGCCGGATTTCGGGAAAGGCTACAAAAGCCCGGGCCTTGGGCGGCTGCTACCCGAAGGGGGCGGCTGAGCATGGAAGAGGAGTGGCTTTCTATGAAGGATAGTACATATTGCAGCCACCACCCAGTACTGGTGACCATTACGTGTTTTCTCCCTTTATTATGTAAGATGTGTAGCCAGCAATGTTCTCTGATGTTCTTTTATCTGCAGAGATAATAACCCCACATCGCCTGACCAATGGCAGAATAGCTACAGCCGCTGCTCCGCCAATGAGATCTACCACATACGGCTGAGCGAGAGCAAGTTCTTCGGGGAGTATGAAGGGAAAAGCTTCACCTATGCCTCCTTCCATGCCCATAAAAAGTGAGTGTGAGAATCCTGCAACTCTGTACAGTGCTGTGCTGGACTATACTGTGATATGCCGTGCTGCCTGATGCGGCTTTATACCATGCTGTGCTGTACTATGTTATGCTGCACCATGCTGCTTTATACCATGCTTTGCTGTGCTGTACTATGTTATGCTGTGCCATCAGGGGCGTAGCAATAGGGGATGCAGAGGTAGCGACCGCATCGGGGCCCTTGGGCCAGAGGGGCCCCAAAAGGCCCTCCCTCAACTACAGTATTAGCTCTCTATTGGTCCTGTGCTCATAATCATCACTTCTATAGATACTTTAAATAGTGGTAATCATTAACAAACGGTTCCCCATCCCCTTCTTGCACCTCTGACACTGTAGTTGCCATTGTCAGGTTTTGGTGCGCAGTAGCAATTGTTTTGTATAGAGTGCTTGGGGTCCCCATTGTAAAACGTGCATCGGGGCCCACAGCTCCTTAGCTACACCACTGTGTGCCATGCTGATCTATACCATGCTGTACTGTATTATGTTTTGCTGTGCTGCACCATGCTGCTCTATACTATGCTGTGCTCTGCTGTTATGCTATGCTGCACCATGCTGCTCTATGCTGTACCATGTTATGCTGTGCTGCACCATGCTGCTCTATACTATGCTGTGCTGTATTATGTTATGCTGTGCTGCACCATGCTGCTCTATACTATGCTGTGCTGTATTATGTTATGCTGTGCTGCACCATGCTGCTCTATACTATGCTGTGCTGTATTATGTTATGCTGTGCTGCACCATGCTGCTCTATACTATGCTGTGCTCTGCTGTTATGCTATGCTGCACCATGCTGCTCTATGCTGTACCATGTTATGCTGTGCTGCACCATGCTGCTCTATACTATGCTGTGCTGTATTATGTTATGCTGTGCTGCACCATGCTGCTCTATACTATGCTGTGCTCTGCTGTTATGCTATGCTGCACCATACTGCTCTATACTATGCTGTACCATGTTATGCTGTGCTGCACCATGCTGCTCTATACTATGCTGTGCTGTATTATGTTATGCTGTGCTGCACCATGCTGCTCTATACTATGCTGTGCTCTGCTGTTATGCTATGCTGCACCATGCTGCTCTATACTATGCTCTGCTGTTATGCTATGCTGCACCATGCTATGCTGTACCATGTTATGCTGTGCTGCACCATGCTGCTCTATACTATGCTGTGCTGTATTATGTTATGCTGTGCTGCAGCCTGCACCATGCTGCTCTATACTATGCTGTACCATGTTATGCTGTGCTGTGCTTTACTATGTTATGCTGTACTGTGCTAAATACCATGCTGTGCACCGGGAGCCATACGAAGAGGCAGCTGCAGGAAGTAAAGTGAACTGGTGCCCAGAGCTCTTGTAACTGGTTTCTGCTATGTGCTGCTCTACATAATGACCAGCCGGTTAGTTGAGACTAACCAGTTCACCTGGATACTGTATTTCGTAAAGTAGGGATGACACTGGATAATGCCATCTCTCTGGCTCAATGCCACTTTTACAGATGTCAGTAATAGCAGTTAGCACTCCCCCCAGTTAATGAGTTTCAATGGTCTCTTTATTAAGGCATAATCAATCAAAGAAATATATTAGAATTGATCTACTAGCTTGAAGTGATGAGTTTGTAGGTTGTTTTTGTTACTGAAGGTTTAGCAATACCCAATTCTCCCAGCATGCAACTCTCCGCCAATTCCAATAAGAACATTTAAAGCAGCTCTGAGATGAAAAACTAACAAAAACTAACTATAACAAGTAACTTGTCTATATATCTTATTTAAAGTTTAGATAGTTTACACAGCAAATCTAGCTGCAAGCAGCTTCAACAGTTTATGATTATTTATTCCTGTGATACAATGAGCGTGGCCATGTTCTGTTTGTCACATTGTCACAGGCTGAGGGCTGGAGATGCTATCAGCTTGCCTGTGTGTAAATTCAGTCCCTCTCCTCCTCCTCTCTCCTCCCCTCTGCCTCTGAAATCAGTGGCTAGTAACACCTCCCCCTCCTCCTGCCCAGACTGAGCTCCCATGAGCCCTTGCTACAGTGCCAAGGCACAAAAGGAGCTGTGGGCAAGGCTTGTTTAGTTTATAGGGAATTAGAATATTAAAACAAAAACTAAATAAGTATTTGGCTTGAGGAATGCCCTATAAACTATATGAAATGAACACAATTATGCAATGAGTAAAAGTTTATCTTGGATCCACTTTAACTAAGGATGCCCATCGATGGTACAACTTTGATTCTACAATCTTTCCAAATGTATGTAGTAGAAGGGTAAACTGAATGACTATACTTTGAGTGCATACTTTAGGTAGTCCCTTATACTACATAGAAATGGTAAGATTGTTCAATCAATTGTGGACCATTGAGGCCCCTTCACACTTGCATTGCAAGTGTGTGTTGCATTACCTTGTTTAACCGCAGGGTAACGCAATGGCAATGAAAGTCAATGGGGCCTAGCACACTTACAGCGTCGCGTTGTGCCAGAATGGAAGTCAACGGGTGATGCAGTAAGTGTGAATGGCTGAGTGCGAAGCATTGAGGCACACATGCCCAGACTGCTAGGAATCCCGTGACATAGTTCCTGTCTAGCAGAAAGTGCATCACTGAGTGAGGAGCGGCGCTATGCATATGATTCTGGCGGCACACTCTGCCATAGGGTCATGTGTTTGTCATGTTTTGCATTGCGATGGGATGCGGCAGGAGCATGGCATCGCACCGCAACGTAAAATCAGGTGTAAAAATGGCCTGATGGGTAACTTTAGCCAATCAAAGCTTCTACCTGCTGATTAATTAACAATTTCCCAGCTTATTGATTAACAGGTTCTCATATTTCCCAACTTTTTGAGATAAGAAAGAGGGGCACTTAAACCTCACCCCTGATCATGCCCCTGATCATGCCTCTGCCACACCCCTACACACCCCTAGTCATGCATACCATAAAGATTCCATAAGAAAAATGTTTATAATTCAAACCTAAGAAAGAAAAGATAAGAAAGAGGGACACTTAAAGGATACCCGAGGTGACATGTGACATAATAAGGTAGACATGTGTATGCACAGTGCCTAGCACACAAATAACTAGGCTGTGTCCCTTATTTTCTTTGTTTACCTGAAAGAGTGAAAATGAGGTATGCAAGTGACAGTTTCTCTCTGGGTCGGGACCGGATTGGACTGGGTCAGGCTATAGCATAACCCTCACTGATAAGTAATTACAGCCATAAAACACTTTCCTGTCAGTAAATGACTTCTGATAGCAGAAAAGAGATAAAAAGGGTCAATTATTCATAGATTTGAGCTCTGGCATACTTCAATGAAGGTGTCATTGAGCAGAGACAATGAAAAAGTAAAACATTAAAAAACAGATTTAAATAAAAAATAAAACTGTGGGATATCTAAAAATGTCATTTTTAGGAGGAGGAGAATAGATACAATTGTTTTTCTCATCAGTTTATTTTCACCTCGGATGTCCTTTAAGGCATGCCCCTGTCAGACCCCTAATCATGCCCTTGGCACACCCCTAGTCACACATACTGTAAATATTTAATAAGAAAAGTATGTTGTTTTATAACTCAAACCACACTGGTCCTTTCTATCCTGGCTCATTTTCTTCATATTAACATACGAAAGTAAGAACTATATGAACTTAAAGGATGGGAATAAAGTTTAGAGTCAGTTAAACACTTTTTTCAGTAGAAAAATACAAAGAATACCTAGATCTGTACATCATTCCTGAAAGAGGGACAAATGAGGATGAAAGAGGGATTAGATGGACTGGGTTCCAAAGAGGGACTGTCCCTGTAAAAGAGGGACAGCTGGGAGCTAGGGGTTCTAGCTTTGCTGAGCATATTTAGTTTCTCTTCCTGGATAAGTTCAAATTTGTAAATATTTTTGTAAAAATGTAGAAATATTTTTTGTCCATCGTTGTTCAGAAAGTCACTCCTTACGTATATTTGTTTTCGTAAAAATATTTGGGGTTAATTGTAATACTTTTTTTATTTTGGTCACAGTACCTTGTTGGCCATCTATTGCAAGTCTTTGGTAGTGAAAGAGTTGACAGAGAATGCAGAGAAACAGACTGTAAAGGGGGCTTTTTATAGCAATTAAATCCCATGTTTCTATATATATATAAAGCTGTGGTGTTCACAGTCACGTGAGCCAAACTTCAGTCCAATTTGAACATTTGTACATTTGAACGTCTTAATTTGCTCAGTTGTTAAGGCATAAAAGTGGATGAGGGAGGAGACCCCTGCCTGGCAGCACAAAAGGCATAAAAGCAAGGACCACCTACTCATAGGAAATTACCTGGAGACTTAAATTAGACTTGTCATAATTTCACAATACAAAACAATCCACTTTTTCTTCTCAAGTTTGCGCTGCTTCCTTTTACATGAAAAGAAGACCGGCTTATAAGCTTGTAAACTCGGCTTTTTCTTTTGTTTGAGGAGAAAAAGAAAACAACCGTAGGACTTCTTAAAGTAAACCTGTTTCCAAAAATAAGTCGTTGAGGACTGATTCAGTGATGGAATTTAGAGGCAAATATCTGCCCTGGAATTTAATCTGAACACTCATAAGACCGGGTCGCTCTGCTGTGCGAATACTAACTTGTCTTGTGCCAATCCAGACCCTAGACTTGTACTAACTTCCCTGTCCATTGACGAGGGTAGCCCCACCCTTTTTCTACCTTGAACCTCCAGACTAAAAATCTACTCAGCAGAACTGAAAAGGCTTGGTGTTTCTTTAACAGTTTCACGGCATCAGAACTTTGTTTTTCTTACCAAAGCATCATTTTAGCTGCATTTTTAGCTAAGCCCCACCCATCAAAGAAAACTGCCCGGGCTTTTTTCCCCTGACGCTGTGCAAAGCATGATGGGATTTCTTATGTTGATATTCACGTTGCCTAGCAACTGGGAGGGGTGATCAGCACACAGGACAGTTGGAACTGTGTCTCATGCTCCCGGTCACCTCCTTTAACCAAAAAGATGGCTGCCCTCATGAAATCAAACATTTTCTTGTACTTTTCATACAGGGTGGGTAAGAGATTATATTACCTATCTATTTTAATTAACAGAACTAATGTAACTTAATGACAGTGTGTTTGTTTAGGCTGAAGTTCCTCTTTAACTAGTTAGTACAGAAGCTCCAGGCATGGAGATAGATTAACAGAGAAGCTTTGGCAGAATAGAGGTAAATTCCAGTTAAATCTAAAACTCAACAAGGCAGATTCTGAAATGTGTCATATTGATTGTTGGAATACAAATATGTAACGGCATTCATGCTCAGACACTGTGTATGCTTAACCACTTTGCATCTAGACCTTGTTTCCCCCTTATGGACCAGAGCAGTTTTAATGTTTGAGCTATGTCCCTATTTAATAAGCAATAATGTTATCCCTACTTATGACAACTAAATGAAATAAATATTGTTGGTTTTTTTAAGACAAACTAGGCTTTCACTGTATGGCATTTTTCCCTTGAAAAATGTTATTTTTCTGCATTTAATAGGAAAAAAAATTGAAAAAAAACATATTTCTCACTTTTACTAATTCCAGATTAAAAATAAAAAACGCTGGATAGTGTACTGGTTAAGGGCTCTGCCTCTGACGCAGGAGACCAGAGTTCGAATCTCGGCTCTGCCTGTTCAGTAAGCCAGCACCTATTCAGCAGGAGACCTTAGGCAAGTCTCCCTAACACTGCTACTGCCTATAGAGCGTGCCCTAGTGGCTGCAGCTCTGGCGCTTTGAGTCCGCCAGGAGAAAAGCGCTATATAAGTGTTTGTCTTTTGTCTTTACTGTAGAAAAGAAAACCACAAGTTTTTGTTTGGGTATTTCTACTGTTTATCACAAAACTTAGATTATGTTCCTGTCACAATTTATGTTGAGGATATATATGTTGCATTATTTAGAGTTATTCTGAAATAATGCTACAATGTGTATTTTTCACTATGAAATGAGAAAATAAAAGTATTTTTAATAGTGAAAATCAATCTTATTGGCTGAGGGAACATATATTCCCTTTCACCAATTAGTGCTGCAGCAGATACTGCCGGAGCTGTGCACAGCTGTGCTACTACAAGACGTGTATCTACGTCCTGGTAGCTTAGATGAAGTCACTGAGGACATAGATATACTGTAGTGGTAGATTTAGTAGTTCTAGCTCCTCCCCTTTTAAAGAAATCACAATCTTGCTATATAGTCCACACCCACAACTCCTCCCTACCCTCCTTAAGTATTTATTATCTCTGTTAGCGGGTTAGGGGCGGACCACCTTCTTCCCTCCCTCTCCTAGTGCTCCTTCATTTTCTCTCCTAATCTACTACTAATCTACTACTAAACTGCTACTATTTTTTTCTGATTGATTGTAATATTTGAGAAGATCCCCAATTATGAAGAAAAACAAATATTGAAAACTCTTAAAAATCTTAAAATTTACTATCTAACCTAAAAATTACATTTTCATAGAACCTGAACAGAAAAATATGCCATGGCCGATCTTCTTCTATAAACCCCCCCAAAAAACAGGAAATTTGATCAGATTTCTCGAACTGATTAAAAAGAAAAAAAAAAAAAAAAGCTTTTGATTTTTTCTGCCAACCAATCTTTTTTTTAATTATTTTATTCAATTGCCATAAAAATGGGATAATTTTATTATTTCTTGTGAGGCCACCTTAACTGTAGCTCTGATTCATGAAAATGTTACTGGCAATTGCACGGGCAGCTTGCGTTGTGTACACAATATGCATGTTGCTTGTATGATGTGTGTCATACTAGCAATGCATGCAATGTATACATACAGTGAGCATGCACGGTGTGTTGCTTGCGTAAACACACACATCAGTTTTCCGCCCTTTCGTGATATCAGGGCCCATATTACAGGTAGTGATCACCATCATATTGTAGAAGGGTCCAGCACTGTGGCAAAGTTCAAATCTCGGCTAAAACGCTATTTGCATGAAAGTTGTACACTCACCTGAAGGATTATTAGGAACACCTGTTCAATTTCTCATTAATGCAATTATCTAATCAACCACTCACATGGCAGTTGATTCAATGCAATTAGGGGTGTGGTCCTGGTCAAGACAATCTCCTGAACTCCAAACTGAATGTCAGAATGGGACAGAAAGGTGATTTAAGCAATTTTGAGCGTGGCATGGTTGTTGGTGCCAGTATTTCACAATCTGCTCTGTTACTGGGATTTTCACACACAACCATTTATAGGGTTTACAAAGAATGGTGTGAAAAGGGAAAAACATCCAGTATGCGGTAGTGTTGTGGGCGAAAATGCCTTGTTGATGCTAGAGGTCAGAGGAGAATGGTCCGACTGATTCAAGCTGATAGAAGAGCAAAGTTGACTGAAATAACCACTCATTACAACCGAGGTATGCAGCAAAGCATTTGTGAAGCCACAACACGCACAACCTTGGGCTACAACAGCAGACTACAATGGGCTACAACAGCAGAAGACCCCTACAATTTGCATGAACTCACCAAAATTGGACGGTTGAAGACTGGAAAAATGTTGCCTGGTCAGATGAGTCTCGATAGAGTCAGAATTTGGCGTAAACAGAATGAGAACATGGATACATCATGCCTTGTTACCACTATGCAGGCTGGTGGTGGTGTAATGGTGTGGGGGATGAGCATCGTTTAAATGCCACGGGCTACCTGAGCATTGTTTCTGACCATGTCCATCCCTTCATGACCACCATGTACCCATCCTCTGATGGCTACTTCCAGCAGGATAATGCACCATGTCACACAGCTCGAATCATTTCAAATTGGTTTCTTGAACATGACAATGAGTTCACTGTACTACAATGGCCCCCACAGTCACCAAATCTCAACCCAGTAGAGCATCTTTGGGATGTGATGGAACGGGAGCTTCGTGTCCTGGATGTGCATCCCACACAAATCTCCATCAACTGCAAGATGCTATCCTATCAATATGGGCCAACATTTCTAAAGAATGCTTTCAGCACCATGTTGAATCAATGCCACGTAGAATTAAGGCAGTTCTGAAGGCGAAAGGGGGTAAAACCCGTATTAATATGGTGTTCCTAATAATCCTTTAGGTGAGTGTATGTTCTACACAGGTGCTTGGGTTTCCTTACACATCCTTACACGTACCAAAATCTGATAGCTTTTATTGTTGTTATTTTTTTTATTTATGTAGCGTCAACATAGCTTTCCCCCATAATTTGCATACTTGCCTCAGTATTAGAAAGCCTCTGGATGGCCCAGAGTCATCCTGCTTAACCCACACCGTTACAATGTAGGGTTCCTCCAAACTTATTTGAATACGTTTGTTCCACCTGTGGATGAGCACATCCTGACTGGGTATGTTAACTCACCTCTCCAGGGATATATGCAGGGCACATCTTCTTCCTCCACCATCTCATTGGTAATAGTGCCCCCTGTGATGACGTGACACTTTACTTCATCACAATGGGCATGGCTACCAAAGAGATAGGATGCCTAGGGGGAGGAAGAAAATTGGGCTGCGCGTGGATCTCAGGAGAGGTGGGTTGCTGGCGCCCTCTCTCACCACAAAGAAGGGGGGGCTCTCTGGCAACCTATCCTAGAGGGCAGGAAGGGTGGGGTGTTCTGGTCACCTGTATTAAGATGGCTCTCCAGGGCTACTTATAAAACTGGGCGGGGCGGGGCTCTCTGGCAACCTATACTGGGGGCCTTAAAAAACGTAATTAGACTGGCTTTTAGGACGCTTCAGTTGTAGTTTAAATTGTGAGCCCCTCCTAGCATCAGTTACGGGACATGAACTGAAGCATTGTGTAATTTGTGCCAGTGCTATATAAAATCATAATAACAATGAAAGAATAGTACATGCCCCATTCATTATGCAGAAGACAGAAAGCATAGAAACAGGACATTAGCTGTCACTGCAGGTACAGGTCACTGGGCTTGCTTTATTATTATAACGCCGTGCACAGCTACAATGAGCCACAACTGGGGAAACTATTCTTATTGTGGTGCTAAAGAAAGGAAATGTTCTGTAAGGCACCAGTGACACGCTGTCACATCTCCAGGATTTACCAGCCCAGCCATGGCCTTTACTGCAGACTTCTATGCCCAAGGCAGTGGCTACAGAGATGGCTGCCTTTCAAACAGGAACAACATGAACAAGTAAAATGCTTTTAAGGCATCACAGCAACCTCAGAAATATAACTACTTACATTTACACTGTTTTTCTTTTATTAAAAAAAACCTAAAATATCAGCTCCTCTCCTGGGAGGCCTCAACACCGTAACCCGTCATGCAGGCTGAGTGACCTAGAGGGAGGAGCCACTGTGTGTAGAGAGGTTTCCCTTTGACACATAATAAACACACGTGCCTTTCACCATCCATACCAACTCTACTCCTTCCCCCCTACACACACACACACATGCACACACACACACTACACTACACACACACACACATATGTGTACACACACACACACACACACACACACACAAACAGATACACACACACACACACACGTACACACACAAACATATGTAAACACACACACACACATATGTACACACACACACAGGCACACACTCACTCACACACGCACACAAACAGATACACACACACATACACACACACACACACTAAACTACACTACACACACACATACACATATGTACACACACACACACACACACACACACACATATGTAAACACACACACACACACATATATGTACACACACACACAGGCACACACTCACTCACACACACACTCACACACGCACACAAACAGATACACACACACATACACACACACACACACACACCTAAACACACACAATCACATAAAACCATGCACACACATATGCACACACACACACACATATGCACACACACACACACTCACACGCACACAAACAGATAAACACACACACATATGTACACACACACACATAAACATACACAATCACATAAAACCATGCACACACATAAACACACACACACACACACACGGGGTAGCAATAGGGGTTTCAGAGGTTGCGACCACATCCGGGCCCCGAAGGGCCCTCCCTCAGCTACAGTTGAAGAGAAATCGAGAGCCCAATATGGTGTAGTATGTCAAAATTGATTGGATAAATGAAACAGTGAGATGGTAATACTCACAAACATGGGTTACCACCTAGGTAACCACTCATTAGGCAGGTGAGGAGATTAGACCTGTCCTCACTCAGGATTAAGAAGTCGCTCTCTGTAGATAGGAAGAAAGGGGGTAGATCACCCCTCCACCTGGGGTGGACTCAAATATATTGGTAGGTGAACAGAGGCGCCAGAAGGATAAAAGTACATAAAATTTTTTAAAAATTGCTGGGAGGAAGTGGTGGACTCGCCTCCGTTAAAGCAGACACCAAGGACTGTAAATGTATAGATATACACATTTATTGAAAATACCCCAAAGATGCAACGCGTTTCGCGGGCACAGCCCACTTCTTCAGGCAATAAGCAGGGGATAAACAACTGTAAACAAAAGACATAGGCATAGACAAGGCAAGGCAAAGACAAGGCATAGCTATAAATGTTGCCATAAAAAGATACAAATGGATTATTATTTAGTGTAATAAGAATAGTGGTACTTGTGTATTATCCCGTCTAGCCGGACAGCTCGTCCGTTAGACAGGCTTAAAAAGTGTGCACTCTGTTTCTTTAGCAGCTGATTCGTCACAAATCAGCTACTCTGTTCTGCACAGCTTTTCTCGCTGCACAGTGTACCATCCATTAGACACAAGTGATGAAAATATCCATCCACCGCTCCTCGCCGTTTGGGTTCCCCTGCTTTTTTTGCCTGTCACCGCCTCACCGTGCTAACAGAAAATCAGCTCAGTGAGCTGATGTGTTAGATGTCCCGCCCCCTCTCCTCGTCCCCCCGAGTTTTCAAACATCCCCCCCCGCAGAGCAGAGTAGCAAAGTAGTCGTTACCAGCAGCATGTCCGTCCCCCTCCAGCACATACATGCTCTATTAGCAGAGTGTACGGCGGAAGCTTTCACTCGCCGTTCGGGTTCTCCTGCTTGCCTGTCACCGGCTCACATCTATGACGCTATGCAGTGGCGCCTCGCCACTAGAGGGCATCATAGATATGAGCCGGTGACCGGCAAGCAGGGGAACCCTAACGGCGAGGAGCAGTGAGTGAAAGCTTCCGCCGTACACTCTGCTAAATGGAGCCTGTATGTGCAGAAAAAGGGAAGGACACGCTACGCTACGGGTAACGATTACTTTGCTAATCTGCTCTGCCGGGGGATGTTTGAAAACTCGGGGGGGGGGGGGGGGGGGGACGAGGAGAGGGGGTGGGACATCTGAGATTCTGTTAGCACGGTGAGCCGGTGACAGGCAAAAAAAAAGCAGGGGAACCCGAACGGCAAGGAGCGGTGGATGGATATTTTCATCACTTGTGTGTAATGGATGTTCTGCACAGCTTTTCTCGCTGCACAGTGTACCAGAGTAGCTGATTTGTGACGAATCAGCTGCTAAAGAAACAGAGTGCACACTTTTTAAGCCTGTCTAACGGACGAGCTGTCCGGCTAGACGGGATAATACACAAGTACCAGAATAGTATTTCAAACATAGTGTTTAGTGATATGTTATAGTAGGGGGGTGATTGCAAGGAATGGGTCAGTGTAAACTACATAATGTGTATAGGGGAATGGACTAGATAACAGTGGTAAAAGGTAGTTAGTAAATCAGATTAAGTTGGTATCAAATTGACCGCTTTAGGTATATTTCAGTAGAAGGTAGGGAATGGAATAAGTTGTAGCTGGCAAGAGAGGAAAAAAAAGGCATGTGTAGTGGTTAAAAATAAAGATAAAGACTTACCAGCAATTCAGTTATAGCAAGCAGAGCACCTCTGTACTGTTGTGAGGTCGCTTGCTGCTTTAAATGTGTTAATGCTGGCAGCTCTGGCCTATCCAGAAGCTGCTCCAGTGTGGGTGGGTGGAGTCAGTGGCCATGGTGACAGAGAGTCCTCCAATCAGCTGCTGCCAGCTGTAAGGAGTAGATTGGTGTGCATGTGGTCTTACATAATATGCATGCTTTCTCTGCATGCACAGGGCGGTGTTGTCAGTGGGTGGAGTCAGTGGCCATGGTGACAGAGAATCCTCCAATCAGCTGCTGCCAGCTTTAAGGAGTAGATTGGTGTGCATGTGGTCTTACATAACATGCATGCTTTCTCTGCATGCACAGTGCGGTGTTGTCAGTGGGTGGAGTCAGTGGCCATGGGGACAGAGAGTCCTCCAATCAGTTGCTGCCAGCTGTACATAACATGCATGCTTTCTCTGCATGCACAGGGCAGTGTTTAGAAAGGGAACATGGAGCACAGTGGTGTGTTTGCTGCCATCTAGTGGTTCAAAAGAACAAGTACAGTGAAGAGACTTCAAATGTCATTATACATGCTGAAAGATAATGAAGATAAAAGCATGAACAATGTCCGACTTTTTACAATTGGTAAATAAAATAGTGTATACTTCTGAAATAATAATAATAATAATAATAATAATAATAATAATAATAAAATATATATAAAAATAATACAAACAGATACACTCACATACATACACACACACATATTCACATATACACACACACACACACAGACATTGAATTGGATGGTTTATCAGCCAAGTCGCCTGATGTATGTCTACCTTTAAGGTGCCCATAAATCTATTGATGATGGGCAGATTCAACCAAAAGGTAGATCTCTCTCTGATCGAATCTAATCAGAGAGAGATCTGTCAGCTGCCCATACACTGCTAGCAGGTTTCCTATCCATTTCAGCATGACATCTTTTGGAAATCAGACTCGTGACACTGCCTCTGGCTGCGTCCCTCCAAATGTTTTCTGTACCCCCGTCGCCCATGTATAAAGATATTTTACCCGTCCGCTGTCCACTGAGTGTACACTGTACTCTCTGCATTGGCTCCCCCATGTGGCTGCCGACGTTATAGCACTTGGGGAGCATGTGTGACATCATACACGCCCACCCATGCACTATATGCTTGTAGTCATGCGGCGCACCAATGAGGAAGTACGGCGGACACAGTGACGGACAGGTAAAGTATCTTAATGCATGGGCCCCGGGTGGGTGGGGTTAGGGGGGCACATAAAACATTTGGGGGGCAGCGCCCAGGGGATCTGTCACATTCATTCCCGATTATTGCACTGCAGCGCACCTGATTGACCACGTCGGCCGAGATTTCCCAGGATGTCCAGGTCATTACATTTGTCCAATATCGTCCCCAAAATCAGCCAAATAGTCAATTGAATTGTCAAATTTGATTATAATTACCAAATCAGATAGTCGATTGGATGCCTTCGCCAAGTCGCTAGATGTTTGGCCAACTTTATAGTTGAGGTGAAAAATAAGTAAGGTGAGATAAGCTTAGTGCATCAGCCTCTTTACAACACACAGTATATCTCCGCTATACGAGCCATCTTGTAGCTGAGTAGTGTTAAATATCATTTTCTGTATTCAATCTGCAGATGCAGCAACTTTTTATTAAAGAAACTTGCAGGAAACCATGGCAACAGTATATAGCTTAGTGCTATAGCGACTTAGAATTCTCCTCTCTCTGGACCTGTACTAGCAGAACATTACAGGGCTGCTCTGTACAATCTGATGTGCAGTGCGACCTGCGATGTCAGCCATAGCGGAGCTAGCGTAAACATGAGCGCCATCAATCACCTGCATGCAGAACATAATTATAGAAGTTACTCTTCATGCGGCTCAAAATTACCTTAACTTATGACACACACTTTTCTTACAACACAGCTCTGAGCTAAACTGAGAATCTCCTGTACTAATAAACATGCAGAGCAGGCTAATCCGACTAGGCAACCTAGGCAGTTGTCTGGGGCCTAATGGGTGTCAGAGTGCCCACCTGCCACCTTCTCCACTTCAGTTTACCAAAAGGATCACAAGGGGGCGTCAGATCAACTACCTTGCACAGGGCCCCAACACATCTCAATCCATTTCTGTAAACAAGAGGAGGATTTAAAAAGAGACATAATATTTCTACGGACTGCGAGGACAGCGATTCCTATGTTTTTCAGTGGAAAATCATTTGTTTTTTTAAGTTTTCAAGAATTTAGCTGTATAATTTCTATTTTGAACACATCCCTGGTGTAAATTGGAAATCCCTGAATTTACTTAAAGGACAACCGAGGTGACATGTGACATGATGAGATAGACATGTGTATGTACAGTGAGAAGTACACAAACAACTAGGCTGTGTTCCTTTTTTTCTTACTCTGCCTGAAAGAGTTAAACATCAGGTATGCAAGTGACAGTTTCTATCTGGGTTGGGCCATAACTTTCCTGTCATTAAATGGCTTCCTGGAGCAGGAAAGAGATAAAAAGGGTCAATAATTCATAGGTTTGAGCTATGGCATTCTTCAATGAATGTGTCATTGAGCAGAGACAACGCAACAGTAACAACTTAAAAACTAGATTTAAAACTAGATTTAAATATAAAATAAAACTGTGGGATATCTAAAAAAAGAGTAATTTTTAGGAGAAGGAGGATCGATACAATTGTTTATCTTATCAGTTTATTTTCACCTTGGATGTCCTTTAAGCTCAGGGATCTAATGGCCCCCCTCCAACCCCTATACAGGTCCCTGGTGTCTAGTGGCTCTTCCTCCCCTATACAGTTCCCTGGTATGTAGTGCTTCCCCCCTTCCTCCCCCATATGGCTTCCCTGGTGTTCTAGGGCTTCACCTCCAGTATAGCTTCCCTGGTGGTCTAGAGTGGGTTAAACATAATGCAAAATCGGGAAACCCCTCGAGGGCCAAATATAATGGCTCTGAGGGCCAGATTTGGGCCGCGGGCCGGAGTTTGATGTGCGTGCTTTAGCAGTGGCATAGCTAAGTAGCTGTGGGCCCTGATGCAAGTTTTACATTGAGCCCCCCCACGCACTCTATACATAGCAATTGATACAGCGCACTAAAACCTGCCAACGGCAACTACAGGGTCAGGGGTGCAAGAAGGGGATGGGGAGCAGTTTGTTAATGATTACCGCTATCCAAAGTATCTATAGAAGTGAATACTATGAGCACAGGACCAATAGATAGCTAATACTACAGTTGAGGGAGATCCCCTTGGGGCCCCTCTGGTCCAAGGGCCCCGATGCGGTTGCTACCACTACACCCCCTATTGCTACGCCCCTGTGCTTTAGCTAAACATCATTCCTGAACAGAACACCATGGCTCATGCCATTCTACTGGAGCTCTTAGACTTAATCAGATGGTATTTTGAGATGACATCCAGTGGATATGTGGCTAATATTTGGGCCTATGATCTGAATGTGAAACTTTTCCTAATATATTAAACTGTGACATTCATGAAACAAGTTAGGTCCACGAACCTGTTAAGCCGGGATTACTCCCAAAGAAGTGAACAATACCTTTATTAAAGTGTACCCGAGGCGATATGTGACATGATCAGATAAACATGTGTATGTACAGTACAAAACATTAATAACCAGGCTGTTTTACTTGTTTTATTTTGCTGCCTGAAAGAGTTAATTTTTAGGCATGTAAGTGACAGCTTCTGTCTTGTCCGGTAGCTTCTTGGCAATATAGTAAACATCATCGATAAGCAAGTTACAGCCATAAAAGTTTTCCTGGCAGAATCCAACTTCTGAGAGCAGAGGGAGATAACATACATGAACTATTGACCTTTTTATAACTCTGGGACACTAAATAGGCTACCACTGTTTAGAGACCGTAAAAAAGTCAACCTACTTTGTAAATGTGTAAATATAAAAGAAAACCACGAGATAACTAAAAAAAGGTCATTTTTAGGAGTAGGAGGATAAATACAATTGTTTATCCCAGTTGAAAGAAAGGGGTTGCTGAACATGGATGATACACATGGAAGAGGGGGCTGCACATGGATTGGGAGGGGCACTGTGGCCCCTTCATACTTGGCCTACGGGTGGAAAAAGTATAAATCCAGCCTTGCCTGTATTGCCATTGTTTTTAAAGAACAAATGAGAATTACGGGGGGGGGGGGGGGGGGGGGGAGTTGATTAATAGTCCTTGATAACAACGTGGGACACTGCGCTCCCACCTAAAATGTAACATTACTTTGCATGGGATTTTCCTTTGATTCCTTTTGGCTACATGAATGTCAGTCCTAATGCAAATTTTGATTGCGGAAAAACGCATGTGGACTTGTCAAATGTGACCCCATGACTTACAGTTACAGTGCATGGCAGACAGGGCCTCTTGTTAATGGTTTGTGTAAGCTGTGACAGCTTTATCCTCTGTATACCTACTGCTGCCAAGGATCGGAGCATACGTGGTTATATATATTTATATACTATAGTTTCTAGAAGACAAAGGTTTAATGCACTTGTCAGATTTCTGCAAAAGCGGAAGCCCAAAGGAAAGACATCTGATTCTCAGTAGATATCTTCCACCAGCTATTCCTCTTGTCCAGTGTTTAGCTGCTTCTCCAGTTTCAGTACAGCCCCAGTGCTATACGTGTCACTGACAGATTACTCTCCTAGCCATACAGAGTAGTCTATCTGACAGATTACTCTCCTAGCCATACAGAGTAGTGTATCTGACAGATTACTCTCCTGGCCATACAGAGTAGTCTATCTGACAGATTACTCTCCTAGCCATACAGAGTAGTCTATCTGACAGATTACTCTCCTAGCCATACAGAGTAGTGTATCTGACAGATTACTCTCCTAGCCATACAGAGTAGTGTATCTGACAGATTACTCTCCTAGCCATACAGAGTAGTCTATCTGACAGATTACTCTCCTAGCCATACAGAGTAGTGTATCTGACAGATTACTCTCCTAGCCATACAGAGTAGTCTATCTGACAGATTACTCTCCTAGCCATACAGAGTAGTCTATCTGACAGATTACTCTCCTAGCTATACAGAGTAGTGTATCTGACTGATTACTCTCCTAGCCATACAGAGTAGTCTATCTGACAGATTACTCTCCTAGCCATACAGAGTAGTGTATCTGATAGATTACTCTCCTAGCCATACAGAGTAGTCTATCTGACAGATTACTCTCCTGGCCATACAGAGTAGTGTATCTGACAGATTACTCTCCTAGCCATACAGAGTAGTCTATCAGAGATTTCTGTGAAATATATATAAGACAGGTATAAAGTGTACCTGTGGCTTCAAACTTAAACCTCAACTCCAGCATATTACAAACGCTGTCCCATTTAAAGTGACACTGAAGTGAAAATAAAAGTATGAGGTAATGAATTGTATGTGTAGTACAAATAATTAATAGAATATTAGTAGCAAAGAAAAGAGTCTCATTTAGTTATATAGCTTTTTTTTTATTTTTTATAACATTGCATCATTCTGCCATATTTGCAGTTTAGAATCCACACTCTGTATTTTAAGCTGTAAAACAAAGCAGGAATAACGACCTTTTGAATTTTACTGCAGTAAAACCTTAACATTTAAAGAGACACAGAAGCAAAAAAAAATTATGATATAATGAATTGGTTGTGTAGTACAGATAATTACTATAGAACATTGGTAGCAAAAAAAAATTCTCATATTTTTATTTTCAGTTATACAGCTTTTTTTATTTTTATACCATTGCATCATTCTCTAATATTTGCAGTTTACACACTACTCAGCATTCTAAATGTTTTTACAGAACAGGCCAGTGAACTTTTGACCTGTCCTGAACTGTTCTCTGCAAGAGAAAAAACAATACAGTTCAGATAACAGCCTTCAGAACACAAAGCTCTCTGCGACTTTGAAAGTTGTGGAGCTCAATGGCTATTTGCATAGATAACAACTGGAGTTTCTTAACTCTTCCTGTACTAGTACTAGAAATAACAGAAGACTTATATCTCTGCTCCTAATGTTTTATTTCTTAGCTGTACTACACATAAAAATCATTATATCATCATTTTTTTTCACTTTTGAGTCTTTTTAAGGGAGAGGTAATATCACCTCTATCATTGAATCGTAGTGTACATATAATAGGATGCACATGATGTGAACTGGCCAGAATGCATATGAGTCTGGTAGGAGGAGTCTCACCCTCCACCCCACCAGTAAGGTTATCCTATGCAAAGCAATGGCCAAAGTGTGGTACTCAGTTGCCATTGACAATACACAATTCAGTTAATCACACACAACAGATTCAAGATAAGCTGTGCTGGATTCAGGAACCAGAGGTTAGTAATTTCTCCCCTTAGTCCTAAACATAATCACCCAAACTCACCTTTCCCCCATATAATATTATGAACACCTACAATCGCAAAATCTCAACATGTTTCGCCTAAATATAAAAAAGGCTTTGTCAGGAAAAATAATAAATAAAGTGCAGTGCTAATGTGCTGCAACATAATGACACTCTAGCAGCCCAAGTCAGAGCTATGTTGTAGCACATTAGCACTGCACTTTATTTGAGGATGAAGATGTGGAGCACAGATTATCTGAGCAGCACACCTGCCAGGACAGGAGAGTTACTATGCTGCCAATAGTGGTGCAGGGGCCCTGGGGAGCACAAGTGGGGAGGGACCTGGGGGGGCTGGCAGAGCTCAGGGCCTCTGGATCTGAATTTGCTGAAGGGGGAGAAGTGAAGGTGTCTAGGGCCCTGCAAGTTACTTTTGCCCTGGGGGCCCCATTGTAGTTTGAGCCGGCCCTGGCTGGATCTTCAGTATTTAATCACCAATCCTTTCCTGAAGAAGTAGCCTATATCTACGAAACACAGAGTGACTATATATTACATAATATTTCATAGTATGCATCATTATTCAAATCTTTATAGCTCACATGAAAGTAAACTTCTAACAAGTGGATTGATTAAGCAATGTAATTTAATACTGATGCATATCGAATCCTGTTGGCTCTTTCTTATCTTATCTGTTATTGTGGATAAATCTTGCACAACAACAAATCTATTCTGTCTGTTCCAGGCTTTTTAATCTTGTAGCCTTTTTTTAATCTTGGTTATTAATAAGGTATGTGATTTTATCCAGACACCGCTGCTGTAAGGTATCGTAAGTGAGCCATGGTCCTGTTTATTGTTTATACAATTCATTTCCATATAAATCCTTAGGGCTTTTTGCAAGCGCATAGTTGGTTCCTTTATGAGTCACCTATGCCCAATTTCTTTTGATACGTACTTTACAATATTAAACTAAAAACAACAACAAACAAATTCATACAAAGCAATCAATATCAAAGCCAAATCGGAAATGAAATGTTTTTTTTTTCCTTTTGTGAAACACAGTGCCACCAGCAGGAGAAATGTGGTAATGCAGGGACATAATACCAGCCTTCAAACTTTATTGCCCTTGCATCATGAAAAACAATGAATTCCCACAGCTTTATTGATCTTGCAGATCATTTTTTTCTAAAAGAACTGTTCTTCCTACCCACGGAAAAGTAATTCGTTTAACTCTTAGATTCTCCCACTCTGCACTAAGAAAACACATGGGAGAATCTGATTGGTTGTAAAGGGATTTTTTTTCTTTGCTCAGAAATGAAGACAGTCTCATGTGTTTATATTTTATTGATTTGTTTTTATATCTCGCCATGTCTAGATACGGCGTTTGCCTTATCGGGGTTTGCCGGGAGGATAAAGCCAACATCCTTCTGAATCCGGGTCCTTGCCACATAATGTCATCGGGCGACACTTGTTTCTACATCAACATCTCCAAGGAGGAGAACTCCGCCTTCAGCTTTAAGGAGCACGAGCACATGCAAAGATCGGGAGGAAACAGATCGGCTTACCATGGCCTGACCAGGCTGCCCGTGCACAGTATCATAGCCAGTATGGGTACGTATGTGTGTGTGGGTGTGACATCCACTATGGGTATGTGTGTGTGTGTGTGTGTGTGTGTGTGTGTGTGTGTGTGTGTGTGTGTGTGTGTGTGTGTGTGTGTGTGTGTGTGTGTGTGTGTGGTGTGTGTGGTGTGTGTGGTGTGTGTGGTGTGTGTGTGTGTGTGTGTGTGTGTGTGTGTGTGTGTGTGTGTGTGTGTGTGTGTGTGTGTGCGCGTGTACGTGTGTGTGTGTGTGTATGTGTGTGTGTGCGTGTACGTGTGCGTGTGTGTGTGTGTGTGTGTACGTGTGTGTGTGTGTGTGTACGTGTGTGTGTGTGTGTGTGTGTGTGCGTGCGTGCGTGCGTGCGTGTGTGTGTGTGTGTGTGTGTACGTGTGTGTGTGTACGTGTGTGTGTGTGTGTGTGTGTGTGTGTGTGTGTGTGTGCGCGCACGTGTGTCATAACCATTATGAAAGGGAGGTCCGCAGGAACTTACATTTATTGTTCCATCATCATACACATCCAACTGTATTGCCAAAGATCGTTTCAGGGCCATGCAGGGTGGCCTTTGTGAAGGCACAGTACTTTGCCTTGACAAAGGGGACCCTGCATGTCTCCAAAACGATGGTTGGCAATACAGTTAGATGTGTATGGTGATGGAACAATAAATGCGAGTGTGAACCTCCCTTTGTTACTCTGGATTACATCAGCCACTTGGTCCAGTACCCCCAAAACAGGTGAACATGATGTGCGATTCATTGGACTTTTCATTCATAGCGAGTATGGGGAATGTACATATGTACACATGTGTCATATGCCAGTATGGGTACGTATGTCTATATGTGTGAGTGTCATAGCCAGTATGGGGAAATGTGTGTGTGTGTGTGTGTGTGTGTCATAGCCAGTATGGGGAAATGTGTGTGTGTGTGTGTGTGTGTGTGTGTGTGTGTCATAGCCAGTATGTGTATGTATGTCTATGTGTGTGTCATAGGCAGTATGGATTCATATGTGTGTGTATGCATCATAGTCAGTATGAAAATGTATACATGTGTGTGCATGTCATAGCCAGTATGATCAGGGCCACCATCAGAAATTTTGGGATCCCTCACACATCATCAGGCCTGGCCCCCACCAGGCACACCCATTGGTTGCTGTGCCCACCCACTAGCCACCCCACCCCTGTGTCCGTGCGCAAAGTGTGCTGTGGCAAAAAATGTGCATGGCTCCGACACTGAGGAAAGCACCATGCACAGCGTGATGCGGCAAAAAGTAATTGTGACCATGGCATGTTGTGGGTGGAGCCAAATACTAGTTAAATACAGGTAGTCCCCGTTAAACAAATGAGATAGGGACTTGTATGTCCGTTCTTGTCCTTTATCCGTTCTCTTTTGTCCCCTCTTTTCTTCCTGTGCCTCTTTTGTCCCCCTCTGTCTCATCTCAGTTTGTGCCTCTTTTGTGTCCCTCTATGTGACCTCATGTTCCAGTCTCATCGCTTTTATCGCTGTGCCTCTTTTGTCCGCCTCTGTTCCCCCTTGCCTCTTTTATCCCCATGTTTCCTCTTGTCCCCTTCTGTCTCAGCTCATCCCCCTGCCTTAGCCAGGTATAGGTGCCTCCAGTATAGGTATCCAGGCATAGGTGGCCCCAGTATAGGTAGCCAGGTATAGGTGCCTCCAGTATAGGTGTCCAGGTATAGGTGCCCCCAGTATAGGTGTCCAGGTATAGGTGCCTCCAGTATAGGTGTCCAGGTATAGGTGCCCCCAGTATAGGTAGCCAGGTATAGGTGCCTCCAGTATAGGTATCCAGGCATAGGTGGCCCCAGTATAGGTAGCCAAGTATAGGTTCCCCCAGTATAAGTAGCCAGCTATAGGTGGTGCCCCAATATAAGTAGCCAGCTATAGGTGGTGCCCCAGTATAGGTACCCTGGTATAGCTGGTGCCCCAGTATAGGCTAGCAAGATACAGGTGCCCCAGTATAGGTATTCAAGGTGGTGCCCCAGTATAGGTAGCCTGGTATAGTTGCCTATGTAGCCTTGTATGGGTGGTGCACCAGTATAGGTCAGCCAAGTACAGGTGTCCCCAGTATAGGTAGCAAGCTATAGGCACCCCAGTATAAGTAGCCAAGTATAGGTTATGCCCCAGTATAGGTAGCCAGGTATAGGTTCCCCCAGTATAAGTAGCCAAGTATAGGTGGTGTCCCAGTATATGTAGCCTGGTATAGTTGCCCCCAGTATAGGTAGCCTTGTATGGGTGGTGCCCCAGTATAGGTAGCCTGGTATAGTTGCCCCCAGTATAGGTAGCCTTGTATGGGTGGTGCACCAGTAAAGGTCAGCCAAGTACAGGTGTCCCCAGTATAGATAGCAAGCTATAGGCACCCCAGTATAAGTAGCCAAGTATAGGTGGTGTCCCAGTATAGGTAGAAAAGTATAGATGGTGCCCCAGTATAGGTAGCTAGGTATAGGTGGTTCCAGCCCCAGTATAGGTAGCCAGGTATAGGTGGTGGCCCAGTATGGGTAGCCTGTAGCCAGATATAGGTGGTGTCCCAGTATAGAAAGTCCGCTGTAGCGGACTCACTCATCTGCTCCCCACTTTCAATAGCTGATGTCACTCTTCTCTCAGTGCTGGAATGCGGTGTGCTGGTTAGTGAGCCACAGTCCCGCAGCCAGCACATGCAGCCCTTCCAGTGCTTTGGGGGGGCACAGGGCCCCCAGAAGCCCTAGGCCCCTCACTGCAGTGTCAGTTGTCCCCCCCTGATGGCTGCCCTGAGTATGATCACTGGTGTGTATATCTTAGGGTACGTGTGTGTGTGTGTGTGTGTGTGTGTGTGTCATGTCATGTCACACACCTGAAACAAGCATGCAGCTAATCCAGTCAGACTTCAGTCAGAAACATTTGATCTGCATGCTTGTTCAGGGCCTGTGAATTAGAGGCAGATATTCAGCAGGACAGCCAGGTAATGTGCATTGTTTAAAGGAAATAAATATGCCAGCCCCCATATTTCTTTCACCAGTGGCATAGCAATAGAGTATGCAGAGGTTGTGACCCCTGGACCAGAGGGGCCCAAAGGGGCCCTCCTTCTTCCATCTTATTAGCTTTTCATTGGTGCTATGCTGGTAATGATCACCTCTGTATGTGCATTTCATAGTGGTAATCCTTAACAGTTTCCTTACTCTGATCAAACCTCTCGGACACTGCAGCTGTCCTTGGTAGGTTCTGGGGCTCCATATTAATACAGTGGTTGGGGCCCCATGTAAAACCTGCACTGGGGCCCCAAGCTCCTTTATTACGCCACTGCCTCTTACTTCAGGTGCCCTTTAATGCTTCAATCAACTCTTGCCAATGTTCTTTTATACAACTTTCCTTTTTTCTCCCATAGGCACAGTGGCCATCGATCTTCAGGGCTCCAGAAGCCCAGAGAGTGTTGATGGTAACTTGCTGAGCCCTCCAGCCGACTCCACCCACAGAAGGAAACACAGCATTGATCCTGTACCTGATCTTATTGATGGTGACACCAACACAAGCTTTGACCTTCTGAGTGACCAGTCCGAGGATGAGATCAGCCAATCAGATGAAGAACTGGCCTCATTCAATGAGTACGTCATGTAAAGTTAGTAGAGAGAAATGAGGAATTTTTCCTTGGTGTGCTTAAAAGCCAACTCTACCACAATACCGATTCTGATACCGTTTTCATTGGGCTTATCAGATGAATCATATGCCTCTTATATGTCTAGGTGACTCCACTGGTGAGATATCATTCCAGTTAGAATTCTCAGTTCTACCTTGGTGCCATAGCCAAAGGACTGGATCTACCACACTACCATATGGGGCAATCTAGGCAATAGCCCCAGGGCCATGAGCTGTCTGCCGCCCCTGCAGAATTTCCAGCAGTGTAGCGACTCACCTGTCCTTGCTGGTGTGCTAATCCATTTCTCCATGTGTTCCTGTATTCCTTCCCACTGGCCGCACCTTTTCAGTGACCTGGTGGCATATTAAAAACATGCACCAGGTCACTGAGGGTAGGCACACTTGTGGTGATGAAGATGGGAACACACAGAGCTACGGACTTGGAGGAGCATGCCAACCAAGACAAGTGAGCCCTTACGGTGCTGAGAACTTTTCAGGAGCCCCATGAACCACAATAAAGTTGGGCGGAGGGAGACTGGGGGGTCCAGCAGCCAGACCGGAGGCCCTAAGGGTTGGTAGGGGAACTTGGTATCAAAAAATGGCCCCTAATGACGCTTGGGGGGATCTGTCATAGGGGCCCCCAAGTTATGGTGCCCCACCGTAACCAACCCTGCATAACTATTTTTAAAGCACCACCCCACATGTAACTGTTTTCCTAGTTTCAGTGCTTGTTTTTGTTTATAGATAATTTCCTTAAAAAGCTAAAGTCAAATAATATGAAAAGTCAGGAGGTCAGGAGCCCAGACTAACCACATCCTGCTTTATTGACTGATGGTGCTATAGGCTGCAGTTTTCTTAGACAGATTAAAACTGTGCCTTCCCCCTTGCAGTCTACAAAGTGAAGATCTGAAATCTGGTATAAGTAGTAGCCACACCCACACAGCCTGAAAGCTGTGTTGTTAAATGCTGTGCTTCTATTCAAGTGATTAGAGATTAGTGTATGGATTTTTAGCTACCAAACCTTCATTTCACACAGAAAATACTGTATATCACCCTGGATAGGCTGAATTTTTGACATCCAAAGTTTGGGTGTAAAGTGGGTGGGGTTGACCTATCCGCTGTGATATACCTCGAGTGACGTGTATAGCGCAGCGCAGGTGATGTGTGTTGGAGCGTGCTGCAGAAGGTCTAGCTACCTGCCCTCACTCTGCCTTACAGAGTGACCGATCGTACGCGCCCGCGCTCGTTCTCTCCTACTTGTTGTGATAAGTAGTGATAAAGTTATGAATTGGAGGAGCTCTGAGATGATGCATAAGGTGAAACCACATTGGGGGCTAAAGTGGTTTACGCACCACGACCTGCATTCCATGCGATGGGAGCGCATGCACGAAATAGTGTTCATGCATGCGTTCTGTAGTGTGAATGAGTTCTTAGACAATATTTTTTAGATCTGCAGGTGGGCCCTTAAACTACATTATGGCAGTACAGTTCCCCAGTGGAGACTCCATAAATGCAATAGCTGGGTAAAACGGCTGTTAGATAGTGACACCATCAGTATAGTCTCATGGGAGGGGGGCGGAGATGAAGAATTGTCAGAGAGTCCACAAGAGATCTAAGAAGAGAACACGCAGCCCAACCCACCACTGCCCGACAAAACCCACGTCTTGGTGGAGTAGACCTTTAAGCTGCCATTATGCAGGATGACAAAAAGATATGTAGATTTGTTTATCTTACTGTATGAGCAGACAGATGGTGTAGCGGTGCTTGTGCTCTGAAATGAGCAGGGAAAGGCTTGGGGGACTGCTTTGTTGCCATGCTGAAAAAAGGAGGCATTGAACAAGCATGGCACACATCATGAATCTCTCCTCACAGCGATTGTTCAGCCTCGGGATCGCAGCACAAATAGACGTGCTGAGATAGCAGTGGGGCACCCTGTGGCAGTCCGGCTGCAGTATTAATTACATCACACCGTAATGTGGCTGGGCGACATAAGTGAGATTAATTTCTTTCAATTAATGGATTTAACTCGTTGCAAGCATTTGCAGTACACAGATTTAATATATGGCAGCTGTCAAAACTGCCAGGTGTTCAATCTCTTTGTCTCAAGCATCTTATATCGCTTGTTTGGCCCAGGACTGAAGCCGCGTACACAGGATCAGGGCTCGATTTCTGGAAAGGCTACTAAGGCCTGAGCCTTCGGCCGCAGCAGCTCAAAGGGCACCTGGAAATGAAATAGGGGTCGCTGCAAATGGAAGAGAAGGCTGTAAATGGCTTCCCACTAAAAAAGGGAAGCTGATGTCCAAGGGAGCTGTACCACAGTTCTCTTGGACATCATCTTCCCCTTTTCATGTATTTCTCCCCACTTGCAGCCTTTTCTTCCATATGTAGCAACCCTTATTTCATTTCCAGTTGCTCTTTGAGTTGCTGCCGCCCAAGTGCTGGGCCTTTGCGGCCTTTCTGCACACGGATATTAAACATGGAAGAGGGGGCTGCACATGGAATGGAAGGGATGCTGCTGCACTTGGAAGGGGAGCACCAACATACTTGACCTAGGGGCATAAAAAGTGTAAATCCGACCTTGCACAAGCTAGATCCTTGGCTGAGGTGGGTGTATGGCTGCACCGATGCCTCTCCAAGGGATCCAGAAGGTCTGTGGGCAGGGATCTAAATTTGCCGCTTGGGCTACCTATTACTCCAGACTAGAGTGCGTCGGGAAAATGTCTATAAGCCCCTAGTCTCTGAAAGTTAGACAAAATGAAAATTCCTCTAATATTATTTAATGCACAGCCACCAGTAGTAACTGGCTTGTTACTCACGTATTAGCCCGATTCGGCATGAACAGCTAGTCCATCCCCTCTCCCCTCACTCATCTCTCCTCTGCCTAACACTAACATCCCCCCTCCAATGCCTAACACTATCCACCCCTCTCCTCTGCCTAACACTAACCTTGCCTCTTATATGCCTAACACTAACTGCTCCTCTGCCTAACACTAACCTCCCGACTCCAATGCCTAACACTATCCACCCCTCTCCTCTGCCTAATACTAACCTTGCCTCTCATATGCCTAACACTAACTGCTCCTCTGCATAATACTAACCTTGCCTCTCATATGCTTAACACTAACTGCTCCTCTGCCTAACACTAACCTCCCCCCTCCAATGCCTAACACTATCCACCCCTCTCCTCTGCCTAACACTAATCTCCCCCTCTCCTCTGCCTAACTGACTAACCTCCCCTCCGCCGCAGATGCCTAACACTAACCTGCGCTCTCAGATGCATAACACTAACATCCTCTCTCCTATGTCTAACAGTAACCTCTCCTCTGCCTAACACCAGCCTACCCTCTCCTCTGCCTAACACCAGCCTACCCTCTCCGATGCCTAACCCTAACCTACCCTCTCCTTTACCTAACACTAACCTTTCCTCTGCCTAACCTCACCTTCCCTCTTCGATGTCTAACACTAACCTTCCCTCTCCTCTGTCTAATACTAACCTCCCCTCTCCTCTGCCTAAACTTAACCTATCCTCTTTGATGCCTAACACTAACCTACCCTCTCTAATGCCTAACTCCCCTCTCCTGTATCTCACACTAGTAACCACCCCCCTCTATACCACAGTGGCCAGCAGTGGAATACTCTCACCTGATCTGTAGGCTGGTAAACCTGTATGGGTGAACCAGCATGTGAGCTTTGTTGCTCTCTGCCTGGGACTTGATATAGGGGTAGATGTCCTCTGTCAGTGTGAGGTCCTGGTGGAATGGCCGTCTTGCTGGTCCTTGTAGTCCCTCAGATTGAAGCAGTTGAATGGAGATAAAGGCTAGTTTTGTAGGAGGAGCAGTGAAGTTAACGTGGGACTGCTAATGGTATGGATTGCCAGGAATAAGTGTCGGCATGCTTTGCCTGTGAGTAGGATAGTTAATTTACGTGGTATCTCCCCTGCTTCATCAGGCTTCATAATGCGTGACATTAACCTCTCTTCTCCGATGCCTAACTAACACTAACCTCTCCAATGCCTAACACTAACCTTACCACTCCAATGCCTAACAATAACCTCCCCCCTCTGATGCCTAACACTGACCACTCCAATGCCTAACACTTACCTTCCCACTCCAATGCCTAACACTAACCTCCTTCCTCTGATGCCTAACACTAAACTCTCCTCTTCTCTGCCTAACACTAACCTCCCCCTCTGCCTAACACTAACCTACTCTCTTCGATGCTGAACAATAACCTCTCCTCTCTGATGCTGAACACTAACCTCCACCCACTGATGCCTAACACTAACCTGTCCTCTCTGATGCTTATTACTAACCTTCACCATCTGATGCCCAACACTTACCTCCCCTCTCTGATGCCTAACACTAACCTATCCTCTCTGATGCTTAGCACTAATCTCCACCCTCCACTGCCTAACACTAACCTCCACCCTATGATGCCTAGCACTAATCTCTCCTCTCTGATGCCTAGCACTAGCCTCTCTTCTTTGATGCTTAACACTGACTTCCACCCCCAATGCCTAACACTAAAACCCCCTCTCCTATGCCTAACACTAACCTCCCCTTGGCCTAACCTAATCTCTTTGATGCTGAACACTAACTTCTCCTCTCTGATGCTTAACACTAACCTCTTCCATCCAATGCCCAAGACTAATCTCCCCCCCCCCCTTTGATGCCTTACACTAACCTCCACCCTCTGATGCCTAACACTAATCTCTCCTCTCCGATGCCTAACACAAGCCTCTCCTCTCTGATGCTTAACACTAACCTCCAGCACCCTGATGCCTACCAATAACCTCCGCCCCCAATGCCTAACACTAACCTCCACCCCCGATGCATAACACTAACCTTCCCTCTCCGAGGCCTAACACTAACTTCCCCTCTCTGATTCCTATCAGCCGGCTGGATCAGCTGTTTGTGTTGCATCTGCAGTCGACAGGCTAATATGTAAGTATCGCTGACTTCATGCTGGCACTGCCAGTAACCAAGCTTAGCTATTGAGCCATAGAATGTGAGTTGTCTTTCTTCAACCCGTACTCAATAAACTCAGCAGTACTCCTATGGGAAAATAAACCTCTGTTCTACTCTTCATGAACCCGCTCTTTGACACACGAGTTTATTGCGCACAGAAGAACCAAATAATATGACTCAGGCCCATTAATCTCTGTCTACTGAATGTGAGCGCAGGTATGAAAGAATAAGAAATACAAGTGACTTATTACTTTAATATTTCAGATCGATAGCTGAGGAATGCTAGGTAAAGACTGTGGCAGAGAACAGATGGTGCATGGATTTGACAGTTTTCATTATTATAGTCAGGCCTGTGTTGGAAGAAATACCAAGGCTACCATTGTTGCTCCCTTGCTTAAAATGGGATTGTCAGCCACAAAATCAAATTCTATTTACCCACTGCTCTTTGTTTATTATGCAGTCTACAACCTGACCATGCATTGCAAGCATTCCAATATAATCATAAATGTTTCTGCCGTAATAAATCTTATCTCAATCACCCTGGCTCTATGTGGTATATTGCAGAGGAGGGGCAAGCTTGTTATCTCCCCTCCCACTTCCCTGCTCTTCACTGATTGGCTGAGGGAAGTTCAGTGTGATCTCACCCCTCTGCAGAAGCTGCTGAAATACGATCTATGCTGTGCTCACTTGTGTTTACAAAGAAAGCTAGATATTGGCATGCAGCCAATTAACTTGTGTCAACGAGGCCTCTTTAGAAAGAGTTCTCCAATGTTCAACATGTCACCAATGCTGATGCTGTAATTTCCATAAACTGATGATTTGGGGTACTGTCCCCTGAATGGAGTGATGAACAGTGCAAGGCTCTCATTGTGGCAGCATAGCGCTACTTTATAAAGTGGTTATCTCTGGCAAACTGGCCAACAGGGTGTTGGACTCTACAGCTCCCCATTGTAGCCTATGGGGCTTGACACTGCGAAAGCGGTGAATACCGTCTGGTGATCTATGAAGTGGTGATTTGCATGCTCACCACATTGTAAGTGCCATTAAATAACAGATTTTTGGGTTTTCTTACAAAAATGATGCAATTCAATAAAAATCAGCACGTTTAGTTCTTCAAGCCTTGCAAATTGACATCAAAATAGGTTGCACCATGCAGGAACTCCTTAAACAGAAACTCCAACCTAGAATTGAACTTTATCCCAATCAGTAGCTGATACCCCCTTTTACATGAGAAATATAATGCTTTTCACAAACAGACCATCGGGGGCGCTGTATGACTGATTTTGTGCTGAAACCCCTCCCACAAGAAGCTCTGGGGCCGCGGTACTCTGGGCAAACTGCCACAATGTAACAATGTTCACAGACAGGAAATAGCTGTTTACAGCTGTCTCTAACAGCCAAAACAGCTAGGAGCAGCTACATAACCTGCCCACAGTAAAAATGTCACCATGTAATAACTGTCAGAATGTAAATCGGGGAGAGGAAAGATTTTACAATGAGCAAACACTGACTAAATCATTTATACATAATTATGGTAAAAAATGAAGCACTTTTTTTACTACATTATTTTCACTGGAGTTCCTCTTTAAAGCAGCAGGGAGAGCCATACTATCCAAGATAAAAAACACATATGTAAGTAGATAAATACCTGTTCTACTTACATATGTATTGTACTGTCCACGTTTTGATTTCAGTGAATTTTATATAGTAAATAAATAGAAAACTGTTCTAGGAATTTTCCATCTTTACTGCTTCTGACTGAAGCCAATCCTGATGTAATTTCCTCCCTTACTCTTTTTTTCCCCTACAAACTGCACTGTCATAGCTAGCTTGCTTTGTAAGCACATGTGAACGCAGCATAGATTGTATTTCAGCAGCTTCTGCAGAGGGTTAAGGTGTATTTCCCTTCTCAGCCTCAGCCTGTCACACTGAACTGCCCTCAGCCAGTCAGTGAGGAGCAGGAATGTGGGAAAGGAGAAAACAAGCTTCAGAAGATTCATTACCGTTGACACATTTATTATTATATTGGAATGCTTGCAGTGCAGCCTGCATGTAGATTACATAATAAACACAGAGCAGTGGGTAAATGGAAAAATTGGAATTTCATTTCGTGGTGGACAATCCTGCTGTAATGTATAAGTTGTCCCATCACCACCGACAATAAGAATCAAGGCGTTCCAGCCAGAGCCAACCCACATTATAAGGTTCTGTAGTGATATTTGGTCTATCAATGATCACCATCCACAAGTCCAGGGTGTCGTGCTGGCATAGCCTCTGGATCCCACATATCAGACCTAGCGAGTGTCGATTCAAGGTGCTGGCATAAAACACAGGCATATGGGCTAATTGAACGCTTTAATTTATTGGTCTCGTAAAGCATAAAAGGATAAACAGATAAAATCAAGACTTACACGCGGGGCCCAAGCCATACCTCCCAACTTTTTGAAATGAGAAAGAGGGACACTTAAGCCACACCCCTGCCACACCCCTGATCACGCCTCCATCACATCATAATATCAATTTAAAGGATGAGAATAAAGTTTAGAGTCAATCAAACACATTTTTTTAGTAGACAAATATATATATATTTACATAGAGGGACAAAGTCCTGAAAGAGGGACAAATGGGGAGGAAAGAGGGACAGAGCTCCCAAAGAAGGACTGTCCCTCCAAAAGAGGGACAGTTGGAAGCTATGCCCAAGCATTGGGTACCCCAATGTCACGCATGTGTAATAACCCATTGGGTAGAGGTGAAGAGGTGCCTCCCGCTTCCTTCCCGACTGGTTTCGATTACCGTTGTCATTGGGAGACTCGCACGCTACAGCTCTTCATTGTAGCCTATGGGGCTTGACACTGTGAATGCTCAGCACTGAGTCCCAAAAACCTTTTTTTTTCTTACAATTTTTCAAATCATAAACTACAAGTTCTTTTTAAAGATATATTTTACTTATTCCCAAAAAAATCTAATTTTGCATTTTCGTGGTTATGCTCAAATTTAATTTCAAAACAGCCAGAAATTTAGGAATTATGATTTTGCATCGTAGTTGCAAATTTGGATGCAAAATTTGAGCACTAATCAGCTGCTGTATACAGCCCCCATCCTGCTGTGCTATTGCTGCTACACTATGAACGCGCTTACTAGTTGCTGTGAGCTACTGCCTCTTGTACCGACTTACAGATTGAGTGCTGGTGCACACCAAGAACGCTTCAGAGCTCTTTTAAAAATGCTAGCACTTTGAAAAGTGCTTGGCTAATGTATTTGATTAGGATGGGTCACACCAGAGCGATGTGATTTTCTCACAAACGCAAATGCAAGTCCTGCAGCATTTCTGTGCTTTTCTGAGGCAATTCAGCCTCAATGTTAAGTATAGAGTTGGGCCGAACCTCCGATTTTAGGTTCGCGAACCGGGTTCGCGAACTTCCGCAGAAGGTTCGGTTCGCGTTAAAGTTCGCGAACCGCAATAGACTTCAATGGGGATGCGAACTTTGAAAAAAAGAAATGTATGCTGGCCACAAAAGTGATGGTAAAGATGTTTCAAGGGGTCTAACACCTGGAGGGGGGCATGGCGGAGTGGGATACACACCAAAAGTCCCCGGGAAAAATCTGGATTTGACGCAAAGCAGCGTTTTAAGGGCAGAAATCACATTGAATGCTAAATGACAGGCCTAAAGTGCTTTCAAACATCTTGCATGTGTATACATCAATCAGGGAGTGTAATTAAGGTACTGCTTCACACTGAACACAACAGGTATGCAGTGGCGGGTTCACTGAACACAACAGGTATGCAGTGGCGGGTTCACTGAACAGTACAGGTATACAGTGGCGGGTTCACTGAACACAACAGGTATGCAGTGGCGGGTTCACTGAACAGAACAGGTATACAGTGGCGGGTTCACTGAACAGGTATGCAGTGGCAGGTTCACTGAACACAACAGGTATGCAGTGGCGGGTTCACTGAACAGGTATACAGTGGCGGGTCCACTGAACAGAACAGGTATGCAGTGGCGGGTTCACTGAACACAACAGGTATGCAGTGGTGGGTTTACTGAACAGGTATGCAGTGGTGGGTTCACAGAACAGGTATGCAGTGGTGGGTTCACAGAACAGGTATGCAGTGGCAGCCTGGCAGGTTCACTGAACAGGTATGCAGTGGTGGGTTCAATGAACAGGTATGCAGTGGCGGGTTCAATGAACAGGTATGCAGTGGTGGGTTCAATGAACAGGTATGCAGTGGTGGGTTCACAGAACAGGTATGCAGCCAGGAACAAGCTAAGCCTAACTAATCTTTCCCTATGAGAGACAGTCTGCAGCAGCTCGCCCTACTCTCACTAATGCAGGCACATGAGTGACCGTAATGGCCGCCGCTGCCTGCCTTATATAAGGGGGGTGGGGCTCCAGGGGCTAGTGTAGCCTAATTGGCTACACTGGGCCTGCTGACTGTGATGTAGAGGGTCAAAGTTGACCCTCCATGGTGCATTATGGGGCGAACCGAACTTCCGCAAACATTCGTCTGCGGGACGCGAACGCGAACCACGGAAGTTCGCATGGAACCGTTCGCAGGCGAACCGTTCGGCCCAACTCTAGTTAAGTATAGAAAAGTGGAAAATCACTCTGAAAAGCGCTAGATCACAGCATTTTTGTTACAGAAGCTGTTCAGTTCCAGCTCTACTGTAACAAAAAATAAAAAACGCTACACCAAAACGCTCCAGACATCGCTAAGCATGATTAGATAAATGCTACCAGGTATGGGCAAACTTGGCCCTCCAGCTGTTAAGGAACTACAAGTCCCACAATGCATTGCAGGAGTCTGACAGCCACAGTCATGACTCATAAAGGCAAATGCATTGTTGGACTTGTAGTTCCGTAACAGCTGGAGGGCCGAGTTTGGCCATGCCTGTAAGCTAGACACATGCCTATAATTGCCTAGACAAATCACTTCAACAACCACTGAACGTTTGCGATTACACTAGCGCTTTTTGGGGTGCACTGGGCCTCATTCTGATTTTACAGAATGTCATGTTCTTTTTCTTCCAGCTGGGTAAAGGGCTATCCCTCTAACACCCCATATATTGGCAGCTCGCCCACGCTGTGCCATCTACTCCAGCAAAAGAGTCCGTACTGCTGTCTGCGACTTGATAAGGTAATGTAGGCGGGTTACACTTTACTCCATCTACTCCATTGTACTTTATTCCATCTTCAGCTGTGTAGCAATAGGGGATGCAGAAGTTGCGACTACACCAGGACCCTTGGGCCAGAGGGGCCCTGAGAGGCAGTGGCGTAGCTAAGGAGCTATGGGCCCCAGTGTGAGTTTTACATGCCCCCCCAGCACTCATACGGCGCACCAAAACCTACCAAGGACAACCACAGTAATAGAGGTGCAAGAAGGGGATGGGGGGCAGTTTGTTAATGATTATTATCATTCAAAGCATTTATAGAAGTGATCATTACAAGCACAGGACCAATAACAAGCTAATACTGCAGTTGAGCGAGGGCCCTATGGGGCCCTCTGGTCCAAGGGCCCCGGTGCGGTTGAGACCTCTGCAACCCCTATTGCTGCGTCACTGCCGAGAGGCCCTCTCTCAATGACAGTATTAGCTCTTTATTGGTCCTGGGCTGGTAATGAGCACTTCTAGTGATGTTCCGAATAGTGGTAATCATTAACAATTTGTTCCCCCTCCTCTGCTTACACCTCTAGTACTGTGGTTGTCCTTGGCAGGCTGGGATGGTCGTAGTCAGTCAACTTTGCTACACTGGAACTATGCACAGTTCTACGCAATTACGCTTTGCCAAACTACGGCTTCGAAATTAAATATTCTCTTCGTATGCATTTCGTAGACTACGCATTAAAATACGCAATTACGCGTTGTGTGAAGCGTAGTGTATGCGGATGCTTACACCCGTATGCAGAAAATTTAACGCATGAATTCCTCTTTAAATGCTTTAACAGGGAACTCTTCTATACGTACATTCCCCTTTCCAACACGTAAATTTGTAAGCAGACAATCGCACGTGGAAAATTAGACGCGAGTAATGCATTCGTAGTTCACTACACAATACACATGTTAAGTATGCATAGTGGGTGTAAGCTACGTGTAGCGGTACCTCGCTACGCGTAAATTCGTAAGCGTAGTTTTGAAACTTCACCTACGAACTACGATGCGTAGATGTGAACTGGTGTAGTTTCTGCTCATCCCTGTTGTCAGGTTTTGGTGCGCCGTATCAATTGTTGAGTGCTTTGGGAGGCTCAATGTAAAACTTGCACCAGGGCCCATAGCTCCTTAACTACGCCACTGTCCATCCTCCAGTGTAGCCGTGTATTGGCAGAACTGGAATCATGTCTTTTGCCCTCTCTGGGTTGGGGTCTGGCAGCTGCTGCCTACTTTAGTGCTTCGGAAGCTACATATTACTTCTGAAAGGGTACTTAGTTGCCTCTCTGACACTGGATTAAAGATGTTAACCAGGAACTAATAAATCTCTGTCTTCATCTGCATACACAAGAAATTCTCAAACAATATGGCAAAATGCAGGGCTGGTGCTTTCATGGGGCAAACCGGACAAGTTGAAGATAGTTCAGGATGAGAAATGGTAATCGCTCGATCAGGCTTAGAACCATCATATGAGGAGCTCACAAGGCTGGGCATTTACACAGAACAAGATGTAGGCTTTGTTCACATCATAAATCGCCAGCGCTATCACAAGCGCTGAGCGATTTATGAAGAGCCTTTTCCCCTGCTTTTCCCTGCGCTTTGCGCTTAGAAAAGCGATTTTCTAAGCGCTTTTGCAGAGCGATTCGTTTTTTCACTTCCTGACGTCAGTCAGGAAGTGAACTCTTTCACCCGGTAATGAATAAATACAATGGGCTCGATTCACAAAGCGGTGCTTACCCAGTTAGAGACTTTAGACGTGATAACCATTGCACCACGCTGATAAAAAGCCAGTTTAGGCGTGATAAGTTTAGGTGTGATAAGTTTAGGCGTGATAAGTTTAGATAAGTTTAGATCGCGCAAAAAAGTCCCGCACGCAAAGCAGCGCCATTAAACTCTATGCGAAGTGCACCAGACTTTGCTAGAGCAAAACTTTTGATCAGCTGTGCACTGCGGTGCTAATCCAGTTGGTGCTTAAACTTATCACACCTAAAATTATCACACCTAAACTTATCACACCAGGGGCTCGATTCACAAAGCGGTGCTAACCCAGTTAGAGACTTTAGGCATGATAACCATTGCACCACGCTGGTGAAAAGCCAGTTTAGGGGCTCGATTCACAAAGCGGTGATAACCCAGTTATCACGCCTAAAAGACTTTAGGCGTGATAACCTTTGCACCACTGAGTTATCACCGATTTTTGCTCTAACTCACGCGAAGTTTCCGCGCGTACGCGCATACGTTCGCGCGCAAAGTCCCATAGGGCTTAATGGGAGCTTCGCGCGAAGCGGGGACGCTGCGCACATGATAAGTTTAGGTGTGATATGTTTAGGCATGCTAAGTTTAGATACGTTTAGATCGCTTGCAAAGTCCCGCACACAAAGCAGCGCCATTAAACTTTATACGAAGTGCACCAGTCTTTGCTAGCGTAAAACTTTTGATCAGCTGTGCACTGCGGTGCTAACGCAGTTGGCGCTTAAACTTATCACACCTAAACTTATCACACCTAAACTTATCATGCCTAAACTGAGTTTAGGCATGATAAAGGGCTTTTCACCAGGGTGCTAACTGTTAGCACCGCTTTGTGAATCAGGCCCCTGGGGCCTGATTCACAAAGCGGTGCTAACAGTTAGCACCATGGTGAAAAGCCCTTTATCACGCCTAAACTCTGTTTAGGCATGATAAGTTTAGGGGCTTGATTCACAAAAGGGTGCTAACTGTTAGCACGGCCGTTTTCGCGCGAATTTTCGCATTGCGCACGGTCGCGAATTTTCACGTGAAACGATAACGTTTTCGTGCGCAAACGCGAATTTCACCACGAAATCGATATCGTTTTCGCGCGAAAATTCGCGTTTTCGCGCAAAAATGTTATCGTTTACCGCGGAAATTCGCGATCGCGCGCAATGCGAAAATTCGCGCAAAAGCGGCCGTGCTAACAGTTAGCACTCTTTTGTGAATCAAGCCCCAGGGGCTCGATTCACAAAGCGGTGATAACTCAGTTATCACGCCTAAAAGACTTTAGGGGCTCGATTCACCAAGCGGTGCAAAGTGTTAGCACCGTGGTGAAAAGGCCCTTATCACGCCTAAAGTCACTTTAGGCATGATAAGTAGAAACTCGCGCGAAGTTGCCGCGCGCAAAGTTTTCCCCGCTTCGCGCGAAGCTCCCATTAAGCCCTATGGGACTTTGCGCGCGCTCTCACGCGCGAACGCGCGAACGCGCGTACGCGCGGTAACTTCGCGCGAAGAGCAGGAAAAAGCGGTGATAACTCAGTGGTGAAAAGGTCATCACGCCTAAAGTCTTTTAGGCGTGATAACTGGGTTATCACCGCTTTGTGAATCGAGCCCCAGGCGTGATAACCTTTGCACCACTGAGTTATCACCGATTTTTGCTCTAACTCGCGCGAAGTTTCCGCGCGTACGCGCGCACGTGCGCGCGCAAAGTCCCATAGGGCTTAATGGGAGCTTCGCGCGAAGCGGGGACGCTGCGCGCGCGCAAAACTTTTCGCGCGGAAAATTCGCGCGAGTTGCTTCTTATCATGCCTAAAGTGAATTTAGGCGTGATAAGGGGCTTTTCACTGGCGTGCAAACACTTTGCACCGCTTTGTGAATCAAGCCCCTAAAGTCTTTAACTGGGTTATCACCGCTTTGTGAATCGAGCCCCTAGGGCTCGACTTTAGGCGTGATAACCTTTGCACTAGCAAAGTTATCACCGCTTTGTGCTCTAACTCGCGCGAAGCTACCGCGCGTACGCGCGCGCGCAAAGTCCCATAGGTCTTAATGGGAGCTTCGCGCGAAGCGCCGGGTGCTGCGCGCGCGCCTGCGCGCTTGCTTGCGCGCGGAAAATTCGCGCGAGTTTCTTCTTATCATGCCTAAACTGAGTTTAGGCGTGATAAAGGGGTTTTCACTCGCGTGCAAACACTTTGCACCGCTTTGTGAATCAGGCCCCTAAACTTATCACGCCTAAACTTATCACACCTAAACTTATCACGCCTAAACTTATCACACCTAAACTTATCATGCCTAAATTTATCACACCTAAACTTATCACACCTAAACTTATCACACCTAAACTTATCACACCTAGGCCTCGATTCACCAAGCGGTGATAACTCAGTTATCACGCCTAAAGTACTTTAGGCGTGATAACCTCTTCACCACTGAGTTATCACCGCTTTTGCCTGCTCTTCGCGCGAAGTTATCGCGCGTACGCGCGTGCGCGCGTACGCGCGTAAGAGCGCGCGCAAAGTCCCATAGGGCTTAATGGGCACTTCGCGCGAAGCACGGTGCGCTGCGCGCGTAGCGCACCGCGCTACGCGCGCAAAACTTTGCGCGCGGGAGTTCGCGTGAAGCCCTGCTTATCATGCCTAAAGTGACTTTAGGCGTGAAGAGGGGCTTTTCACCACGGTGCTAACACTTTGCACCGCTTTGTGAATCGAGCCCTTAAACTTATCATGCCTAAACTTATCACACCTAGGGCTTGATTCACAAAGCGGTGCAAAGTGTTTGCACGCCTGTGAAAAGCCCTTTATCACGCCTAAACTCAGTTTAGGCGTGATAAGAAGAAACTCGCGCGAATTTTCCGCGCGCAAAGTTTTCCGCGCGTAAGCACGCAGGCGCGCGCGCAGCACCCGGCGCTTCGCGCGAAGCTCCCATTAAGCCCTATGGGACTTTGCGCGCGCGCGTACGCGCGCTAGCTTCGCGCGAAGAGCAGCACAAATCGGTGATAACTCAGTGGTGCAAAGGTTATCACGCCTAAAGGGCTTGATTCACAAAGCGGTGCTAACCCAGTTAGAGACTTTAGGCGTGATAACCATTGCACCACGCTGGTGAAAAGCCAGTTTAGGCGTGATAAGTTTAGGTGTGATAAGTTTAGGCATGCTAAGTTTAGATAAGTTTAGATCGCGCGCAAAGTCCTGCACCCAAAGCAGCGACATTAAACTCTATGCGAAGTGCACCAGACTTTGCTAGCGCAAAACTTTTGATCAGCTGTGCACTGCGGTGCTAACCCAGTTGGTGCTTAAACTTATCATGCCTAAACTTATCACACCTAAACTTATCACGGCTAAACTTATCACACCTAAACTTATCACACCTAAACTTATCATGCCTAAACTGAGTTTAGGCATGATAAAGGGCTTTTCACCAGGGTGCTAACTGTTAGCACCGCTTTGTGAATCAGGCCCAAAGTCTTTTAGGCGTGATAACTGAGTTATCACCGCTTTGTGAATCAAGCCCCTAAACTTATCATGCCTAAACTTATCACACCTAAACTTATCACACCTAAACTTATCACACCTAAACTTATCACACCTAAACTTATCACACCTAAACTTATCACACCTAAACTTATCACACCTAAACTTATCACACCTAAACTTATCATGCCTAAACTGAGGTCTCCCCCCGCATCTTGAAAAAGCGGAGTTATACCCGCGAAACTAGTTGGTCCGTTTGTGGGGACCTTCTGCCTCTCTCTACCCCGCTGTGCCTGCCTCCATCTTGATCATACTGGGCTAAGTATTGTCTCCTTTTCTTTCACTACAGGCTGTCACCTGTTCATTCACTGGTCCTGCTTTTTTCCTATAGTGGTTTTCTATGCACTAATACTTTAATGTTATTTATTAATCATTGAACACGTTGTTCACAAATAACCTTTTGATTTCCAGGTTGGGGTTTTTTCCTTCACCACATATGACAGATATTTGCTGTCTCTTAACCAATCAGTACTGAACCCGGGTTCTATCCGATTAGGGCTTAATGAGCCCTCTGAGGATTTTAGATACAATTTATATTTAGGATATAGGAGGTTATTGACTATTTGGTGTGAATATATATATATACCCTGTACATTGTACTATGCATAGTGGCATTATGGCAGAGAGTGCTTGTTGGGTTTGTGCCCCATCTTTTAAGTGTTTTTAAATGTTTGAATATTATGTGAAGTGCAATATATTGTCAATTTTGAGATAATAAAGATATATGACATTTTTTGATACTATATAATACTTTTCTGAGTGGTGCTGTATACAGGGTTTCTTTCTTCTCCTTTTTTGCTAAACTTATCACACCTAAACTTATCACACCTAAACTTATCACACCTAAACTTATCATGCCTAAACTGAGTTTAGGCACGGTAAAGGGCTTTTCACCAGCGTGCTGTTAGCACCGCTTTGTGAATCAGGCCCAATGTATTTATTCATGAAAGCGCTGGGGAAATCGCCATACAAAGCGATTTTTCAAGCGCTTTGCGTTTTCCCTGTACCTTCCATTGAGCAAAAACGCTCAGAAAATGGTACAGGCAACGCTTTTGGAAACGGATCAGAAACAAACCGCTCAGATGTGAACTCTCTCATAGGGAATCATTGCACAAGCGCTTTTAGGACGATTTTTAAAAGTCGCCGGCTCTTTAAAAAAAAAGAACGCCCTAGGTGTAAACAAGCCCTAAAAGAGACCTGGACTGAAAACGCACAGATAACCAGCTCCTAACACAACATACCAAAATAAACTAGATTGTTGGTGCCACATATCCAACAGGCAAAAAACCCGATTAAACCGGATTAAGGATTAAAAACCCGAGAACAGACTTACTAAAGGTTGCCCTCTGGGAGTAACAGAGCAGAGAAAAGGTGACCCTTTATTTTTTACAAAACATATCTTAGTGAATTGAAGTCATGGGGCTTGATTCACAAAAGAGTCCTAACTGATAGCATGGCCATTTTCTCACGAATTTTTGCGTTGCGCGCGATCGCGAATTTTCACGCGAAACAATAATGGTTTTGCACGCAAACGTTATTGTTGTGCGCGAAAATTCACGATCGCGCTCAACGCGAAAATTCACGCGAAAACGCCCGTGCTATCAGTTAGCACTCTTTTGTGAATCAAGCCCATGGTGTCTTTTATTTCTGATTCAGTTTAGAACTAGTTCAGAGGCATGAGCTGTGTCTGCAAGATGACATTCTCATTGCTCGTGTTAATAAGCTCATAAAGTGATTTTTGTTGTCCTTTCTAATCTTTCCCCCTTGAAGAGTTGCCACCATTTTCCCTATGAAGATGCACGGGCATATGGATTCAAGAATGCCTTGGTCATCGTGTCGGCAGAGCGAGCCGGAAACGGGTTATACAACTTCATTGTTCCTCTCCGAGCGTACTACAGAGCCAAGAAGGAGCTGAGCCCGGTCATTCTTCTCCTGGAGAACCCGTAAGAACCAGACAGCCATTTACTACATACAGCATCACCATCATCAGAAAGCATCTCCTTTACATAGACTTACCGTATGTTCTGATCATGGCTAGGGCCATACCCAATTCCATCAGCTACATACATAACTGCATGAAGGCAAGATGCAAAAATAGACATACAATCAGCAATAGCCCACTGTTTCAGATCACTCTTTAGTCAGAACCCCATAGCTGCTGAGATATTCAGCAATTATGCAGCTTTGACAAAAAAGGGATCTGAAACAACGGACTGTCAGCTGTGGCTGTATTTGACATGGAGCTTTGAACTTCAATAAAGAGCTTTTATTATATTGGTGGTGCCCAGTACCTTTTGCTGTTGAACTGTTGGACCTTTAGGTAGAGGCCTCCTGCTAAGCCCTGAAACAGCTAGCATACTAAGTAATCTTGATGTTTTTTTGTTCCAGGCCTGATCCGCAGTTTCTTGAGGCCATCTGTTGGTTTCCTCTGGTCTACTACATGGTGGGATCTATTGACAAGTAAGAATGAAATGGAGCTTGCATAATTTAAGGGCTATTTTATAAAGTGAGTGCAAAGCTCTTTATAAATTCTCTGTAGATTTTTGCGCTTATATACAGATACCATCTTACCTGGAACCTTCACTCTTCCCATTAAACTTTCCTGTCCTCTAGCTTGGCCATCTCTATCTACTTTCATACCCAAGATTTCTCATGGGTGTCACTTTTCCTTTGGGACTTTTGCCCATAGCTTGTCCTTCATGCTCTGAGCATGGAAACATTGCATCTCTTAAAACTCACCTCTTCAGACAAGCTTATAATTTGGCCTAGTTAGATGTTGAGGCTCACTGCCTCATCCACTAGCCCCTTTATCTCCTCAGCTGGGGCAGCTGACATAGCCCAACTCACATTTCCTACCCAAGTAGCCTAATGTGCACATACTAGCACCTGCATGTTACCTGGGTAAAGCGAGTTGCGCCGCACGCTAATAATAATAATAATCTGAACATTTGTATAGCGCTTTTTTCCTGTCGGACTCAAAGCACTCAAGAGCTGCAGCCACTGGGACACGCTCAAAAGACCACCCTGCAGTGTTAGGGAATCTTGCCTTGAACTCCTTACTGAATATGGACTAGCCAGGATTCGAACCCTGGTCTCCCATGTCAAAGGCAGTGCCCTTAAAGCGGACCCAAACCAAAAAATGTTTTTATTTCAAAATATTTAGTTGCACCACTCTGACACATACAAAGATCAATAAACACTCCTTCAAGCCTATGAGCATTTCAGTGCAAGCTTTTCACCCTTCTCTTTTCATAACTAGGGTTATATAGGTGGCAGCCATTAGCAATTCCTCCTTTGCTGGACACCATCTACTCCACCAGTTTGCCGGATTCTGTCCCGGCAATATGAAAGGAAGGAAGGGGTTTCTCTAATAAATGTAAAATATTTTATATTTGTCATCATGCAGCTGAAAAAGTCTGCTATTTATTATTATTATTTAGAAAATAGATTTTATTTCTGAAACCTTGTATTTTTAATTTGGGTCCACTTTAACCAGTACACTATCCAGCCATTTGCGCTAGATGGATGGATGTCATTTTCAACCCAACTTTGTGCACAGAATGTGCTGTGGCATTTGCATAAATACTGGTAAAATTGCCATGCGCTGTGTGAGTAAGGTAATTTAACTGGCATTTAGAGAATATGCTCCCTGGTGCCTCCACCAAACTATACTCTAGATTACAAGCTTGGAAGGACAGGGTCCTCCCCCTAGTGTTTCCTGTTCCTGCTGTACCTTATTTATGAAATGAATATGTGCCAGTATTGCTGTTTTTTTAGCCACACATGAACCATGCATGTGTTTGTACTTGTGTTGTTGGATGCTCTGATTGTACTATGTGCTGAACTACTCGTGTGAGACAGAAGAACAATCCCTGCGCTATCTTCAACTATTAGGAGGTTTGCGTACCGGGTGCTGCTTCAAATGCTGAGTGGTGCCAGCGTATCTGTGCAAAAGTGAAAAAGAAAACAGGAGCGCACCGCTGGTGCAATAAACCTTTTTACTTCAATAACGCGCAATAAAAAGTTACACTCACAGTGTATCGTAGTACAAATGCGCCTGTACAGCCTGCCGGCAATCGCTTCCTGTCACCCGTGCTTGGCCAGAGCAGCGGGGAGCGTGGTTGTTGGCGGAGGAGTCGAGAGCGGTGGGCGGAGCCAGGTCGCGGGGATGCCGTCTGACGTCACGACGCGTTTCGGCGTTGACCACGCCTTCGTCAGGTGACGTGACGGCGGGGACGGCGGTCATTTTATCTCCAGCTGAGTGGGTGGAGAATAAATCCGTGGGAGGTCCATAGGACTATATGGAACCTCCTTTAGTATTACGCTGGACAGCTCGCCAGGGACTTAAGTATAAACTTGTAAAAATTATAAAAGTATAAAAACATACAGTGACTATAAGAACATCGGTAAAGATAAACCCACATGGTTTTAAAAACTTGTTTCTAAACAGGCAAAAAATAGAATTTAAAAGGTAATGGGAAATGGCATACGCCGAAACGCGTCGTGACGTCAGACGGCATCCCCGCGACCTGGCTCCGCCCACCGCTCTCGACTCCTCCGCCAACAACCACGCTCCCCGCTGCTCTGGCCAAGCACGGGTGACAGGAAGCGATTGCCGGCAGGCTGTACAGGCGCATTTGTACTACGATACACTGTGAGTGTAACTTTTTATTGCGTGTTATTGAAGTAAAAAGATTTATTGCACCAGCGGTGCGCTCCTGTTTTCTTTTTCACTTTTGAACTACTCGTGTATCTGTGGTCCCCACTATTGCCTTTTTTTTGTACGCTGCTCAGCACCACGGAAGATGTTGGCACTATTTATAAAAATTTTATAGTAACAAAATCAAGAAACTCAAATGGATAAAGGAAGCTGCCCTTAGGATCTGAACCACATTGCACTACGGACCTCCCAATGAGAGAATGTCCACACATCTTTGGTTCCTAGAGAGTAGAAATCATGACTTGGGTGCATCATCATTTGGGAGCAGAGCTAGTTACCTTCCCTTCCTCCGATACAGGGAACCATCCATCAGATCAGGTTTTTTTTTGTGATTACACATTTTATGGATGCGAAGATCATGATGGCCACACCTGTTTTATGACCCTTGTAAGATGGGCCCCAAGGTCATGAAGGTCACCAAGGGGAGGCAAGGGAAGGGGAGTGAACATTGGGGGGGGGGGGCCCTATCAAAGTTTCGCTGGGGGGCTCCATGAATTGTAGTTACACCACTGAACAGAGCTGCCCATCCTTTGAAACATTTTGTGGCAATGGATGATGGGTAATCTGCACAGAACAGAGGGGGCTGTAGTGCCACCAGTTATCTATGTTATGTATTACTGTGGAGAAACAAGGGCTTTATGAGCTGGTAACGGCAGCAGAGGACTTTTATCAGATAAACAGAGTGCTCAGCAATACTTCTTAACAACCTACTTGTCAAAACGTGACACTTTTGCAACGTCTGCATTGTTTGGAAACAATGTGGTCTAAGCTAAGATTCTTTCTAAGCCCCCCTCACAAAGCTCTACAGACTTCAGTGGCAGTCATGAATTCTTGTCTCATTACCTCGCGTTACATCCCGTACCTTGCCTTATTCTCCTATTATGACAGGTGCCAGGATATGTGATAGACTAGCTTGCCGCACGGATTACTCATCAGGACCCTTGAAAGGTTTCTATCTTTAACTACAATTTTAATTCCCTAAAATATACCTCATATTATTCGTTAAATCCCTTTCTGTAGCCTAGAACAATTTAAAGTGAAACTTAAATTTATTAAATTAAGAACACAAAAACTCTGCAGCACGTGGCCACATATTTACCTATCACAAAATACTTCTTGTGAAGGCACTAAATGGTGCCTTCCTACTTGGTTATTAGCACCAAGTAGGACACATCCTGACCATTTGCATTAGCCTTTCCCCCTTGTTTATAACTTTATGGTTAAATGGCCAATCATTTGGCCCATGTGTGGTCATGTGAGGTGAGCTGTCCTATAAAAAACCCAGCAATTTTGGTGTTTGTATAGTTTATTCCGGGGCTTCTTGGCTCCTGAAATGTGATAGTCTGTCTGTAATAGTCCAATAGTTAGTTAAACTAACTAATAGTAGAACAAATCGAAAGGCACCCAAAAAAAAGAAGTAAAACAATAAAAAATTATCTTCGAATATAAGTCGACCTTGTATATTAGTCAACTCCAATATTTGACCCTCTTAAAGAGACTCTGAAGTCTCTTTTCTTCCCTGCTTTTGTCATATAATCCTGTTCAGCATGAATGCCCCAAGGAAATTGCCACATCCCCGCGGCAGATGAATGATTTTTTACTGAGGAATAGCCCTGCAAAGCTCCAGGGCTCACAGGGCTTTACTTCCTTAAAGAGGCAGAAGTTTACGCTGTAGCTCTGCCTCCTCCGCAGTCAAACTCTGCTGATCGTTGCCTCTACCTGCCCCTCTCAGTCTTCTTTCACTGAGTGGGTCGGAGAGGAGGCGGAGACCCGCAGAAATTGATTGCACAGAGGCAGAGCTACAGCTCAAAGCTCTGCCTCTCCAGGGCAGCACGATCTGCGACCTGCAAAGTGGTGAAACTTTGCAGGTCGCTTTCTCTATTAAATCATTCATCTGCTGCGGGGATGTGGCAATTTCACTTGAGCATTAATGCTTAAAGGACTTACGAGGCCACATTAGGGAAAAAAAGTTAATTACCTGCTTAACCTTTTATGGCACGGAGGATGCCGTCCGCGCCCTCCGTGTCGATCCGCCGGGTCCCCCCGCTCGTCAGCCCCCCGGGGATGGCTCCCGACCCCATGGCCGGGTCGTGCTCCCCTGCCTCTCCTAAAATGGCCGCTCGCTCTGGCCGCGACTGCGCAGTCCGCATAGCTGCGAGTGCGGCTGCGCAGCTCTAGGGCCAACCTCCCCGATCCACGCTACGTAGTGAAGATACGTGTGGGCTTACCTTCCATTAATTCACTGAATGATTCAGACTTTTTATTCCATACTGCTTAGTGAATGACCATGCTTTTCACGGCCTGTAGCTGCTTCCTCAAGTCAGTAAAAAAAGTGCTGAATTTGCAGTAGATAAGAGCTTTGAGCACTTATCACATTGTGCTATATCCAATAAAAAGTCTGAATCTTTCCTTTAGTGAATTTCTAGAAGATACAGTAAGCCCACACTTATCTTCATTATTTTAATCAGTTTTTAATTGTTTTACTTCCTTTTTAGACATCTCGTATTCAACCTAAAGGTGGCCACACATGATACAATAAAATGGTCTATTTTTTAACAAAAACTTTTGGTTCTATATTAAGAATATTAAGAGATGTACAGTAGCATTGTCCACTGGGTGCTCTGTGGTCATCACAATGTCACCGTCTTTCTGCAGCCTGGATGACATGCTGCGATGTGGGGTGAGCTACGCCACGCACATGGTGGTAGTTGGAGAGGAAAGCTCCATGGTTGCTGAAGAAGATTACATGGCGGATGCACGGACCATTGTGAATGTACAGACTCTTTTCAGGTGAGACACAATTAACTCCCCAATTCCATGACATGCTAACAATTTCTTTAATTAAGGGATTCTCAAACTGGGCTGTACCGATCTCTAGGGCTACATTAACACTTGCCAAGGGGTATTCAAAGAGCCTCCTAAAATATAGACGATCTCCCAGCAGGACTGGACATAGTGTTCTTTGGACACATCCCAGATGCATTAAGTTTCTTCTGACCACCCCTACCTCCCTTTGCTCTCCCAGTTGCTGTTTTGTTCTTTTGGCACCTGTTACTCTGGTTCTGTATCCACCAAGGTGCTGACCAATTTTGTGAGGAAGCAGAAGCATCCTCTGAGACTAGAGGGCAAGGCAGAGATCAGGAGAAGCACATTCTGTAAATATCCCAGCGGTGCTATGGGGTTGCTTGACAGTGGTGGAGCTCCAGTGAGTGATGCCATGCGGCATTTTCCCACACATCTTTCTGGAACATAAATGACCCCACAGATCTGTCAGAACCACAAGTTAGGAACAAAAGTGCACCCTCCTGTGTCTCACACATCTGTCAGGAGGACAAGTGACCCCTACATCTGTCAGCAGGACAAGTTGCCTCATTATCTCTCAGTAGGAACAATTGTCTACCATTTTTGCTAGCAGTCACAAGTGCCCCAGTCCACCAATCTCTGTCTAATGCTGGGAATACACGGCTTGATTCTGAGCTGATAAGATGGTTAGATAGATCATTTCTGACATGTCCGATCACAATTCAATCGTTTTGCAGCTCGATTTGTCATTGAAGTGAATTGAAAACAGATAAGGAAAACAAGTGGAAGATAAGAGAATCGAGCGGGCAAAACGATCGGGCACAGAATCGAGTGCCATAATCGACTCGTGTATTCCCAGCATAAGTCTCTATCAGTGGTGAATGAGGAGTTCCACAAAGCTAAGGGCAGACTACAGAGGGCACGCCAATCAGGAGACACACTGCTAAAAGGGAAATTGAACAGGGAGAAAATGTGAAGGTCATGGGAGGGGGCCCAGAAAGCTAAAACACAAAACTGTAGATAGTGGAACTTGTCATATGGGAGGTGGGTAGCGATTGCTAGCAGTATGAACCCACATTGGGTTAAGAGGCACCGGGGTGTACATGAAAGTCCTTGAGCCCCTTGCAGAGTTTTGGATACACCACAAACTAAAAACATAAAAACAACCTGACTTCCTTAAAGGGAACCTGAAGCTAGAGGTATATAGAAGCTTCCATCTTTCTTTTCTTTTAAACAATGCCAGTTGCCTAGAAGTCTTGCTGATCTATTTGGCTGTAGTAGTATCTGAATTACACACCTAAAAACAAACATTCAACTGATCTTGTCAGATTCTTTTCAGAAATGTCTCCCCCCCCCCCCCCCCTTTTTTTTTCTTTTCTTTTTTTTAAATTTATTCCGCAAACAATCAGTAGCGACAATGCGCTTTAACCCAACCAAAGAAACAAGATTCATCACCACCCTCTTAATGTTGGGAAAATATTTGCATCATAGTTTGCTTATTTTAATTTTAATGTTCTGCAAAAAAAGCAAAACAAAAAAAAAACCTTACCAAACCATAACAACCATAAACTCTATATTTACAAACAGCATAAAAAACACTTTCCATCAACCACTCACACATTTGTTGGGACCCTTCATACATACCAGCCTGTTATGCCCAAGATCCCCCCATGGCGTACAACCACCCCTTCTTTTCCCACCCACATCCACAACCCTCTCACACACACATCATTCCTTGCTCACATTCTCCCCCCAACTACATAATACCGCTAACCAGAGATATTATCCCATAACTGTTTCAAAGTAGCCCATTTAGTTGTACCTTCCGTCACCTCCTCATCCCCACTCGTCCTTTCCCATACCCTGTCATTTAGAAAAGATGTGAACTCCAATCCCCACTCTCGTACAGAACAAGATTCAGCATCTTTCCACCTTCGAATAATAAGTCTTCTGGCTACACTTACTCCCATGTCCACTAATGACCATTGATGCTGACACCCACCAGTCTTTTCTTCAGCTCGAATACTGAATATTGCATTCTCATTTTCAGAAATGTCTGATCTGCATGCTTGTTCAGGGTCTATGGCTTAAAGTATTAGAGGCAATGGATCAACAGGACAGCCAGGAAACTGGTATTAAAAGGACATAAATATGGTAGCCTCCATACCCCTCTCATTTCCTTTAAAAGCTCTGTACTCCCCCCCCCCCCCTTTACCTTTAAGAGAAGTAATTCCCTAGAGGGTGGAACATAGGTGAGGAGCCTTCACTCCTTATGCCACTTTATGCTCCTTTCCTCTTAAGGAGAATAGTTCCCTTGTGGCTTGGGAGTGTGTGGAGGCCAAACAACTGGTGGGTTGTAAGTGCTGGGCAGTGTTGAGTTTAAGAGGCAACATGGCAAGGCCTGTCCAGTAAGTACATTGTACCCCCACCACCAACACCATTCCTACACTGCCTCTCTTCTGGCACCTGCAACATCTGCTACAGCCTCAAATCCACAGTATCTTCACCAGGTCCTCTTTGTCAGTCACAACCCACCTTTCCATTCAATGCTAGTCAATAACAATGTGTATCCCTCCACCTCACCACGTTTGGTTATCTAGGACTATAAGGAGAAAGACAGGGTGGTATCGCCACCTATCAAATCATTTGCAAATCACCCCACTAGCCTGTGCTGCATTTTAATATACTTAAAAGTGAGGGAGTGGAATATTTATTATTGAGCATATTATTAAAAGCAGGTCTGAACAGGACCTTGGCCCTGATCCCTATAGCAACCTCTGTGGTTGCTATGGTGATCTATACACCACTGAGAATGCAGTTTGAAAATGTTGACATTTGTCCTATGGATTCACGTGAATTGTAATTGTAGTGACAGGCCTAAAACCAACGGCCAGTCCTACGTTCTCAAGTTCTGCAGTATAATGTTTCAGCACCGGAGGCTTGATTTAATGGTGAAAATATGCTTTATTATTAGTAAGATTTACACCTCTTATTCCCTTTCCTTCTCCAGGCTATTCCCGGGATTAAACATTATTACAGAACTGACACATCCAGCGAACATGAGGTTCATGCAATTCAAGGCCAAAGATAAATACTCGGTGGTGCTGTCTAAGCTGGAGAAGGTACATCCTGTGACTGTCTTCCTGTTCACCTCTGACTGTCTCTCTGATGTCTGTCTCCTCCCTGTCTCTTCTGCTCCTCTTCCTAATCACTCCCTCAAAGCTCTGTCCTCTCGCAGAGGGAGCGTGAACGAGGATCTAACCTGGTCTTCATGTTCAGACTGCCCTTTGCTGCTGGGAAGGTCTTCAGCGTCAGCATGTTGGACACGCTTCTGTATCAGGTACTCACCATGAATCCTAGCTTTGACTGTTTCTCCACATATCCTCATCCTGTGGATACCTCTGTTGCTCCATAGAACTGTACTAATGCTTCATTCAACCCTTCCTACATCTTCCTGTATTACTTGGGCTGCCACCAGAAACTGAGGGGTTATCTAACGTCCCAAATCATGGAATCTAGGTGTGACCAGGGACGGCCCTACCATGAAGCAGACTGAATCCTGTGATTAAGGGCAGCAGACTGTAGGGGGCAGCAACAGCAACCTGCTCTGCTGCTTCTGCCTGACTCATGGGGTACAGAGCTTGCCTGTTGGGAGTCTGTGTGTACTGGTATGGCCCTAATTAATTGTGCACTACTCTCTGCTAGCTCCGCCTCCTCACCAGGTGCTGTTCTGCCCTTTGGTTTCCCTGTCAGCATCCAGCCCAAATCAGGAAAAAGGGGTGTATCTATCTATCTATCTATCTATCTATCTATCTCTGTGTATCTAAAACTCTATCCCCCCTCGCATACCCCTTGCGCAGCCTGGCCAATCGCCGCCAGGCTGCGCTATGGGGTGGATCAGAACTCCCTGTGACGTCACGACGTCGACGCCATGGCGGCGGGGGAAGCCCTCAAGGAAATACCGTTCAGAACGGGAATTCCTTATGGGCAAGTGGCGCCGGCGGCGATCTTACGCTACGGGGGGACGCCGCAGGGAGGGGGGAAGCATGTAGCTAGCGCTAGGCTAGCTACATGCTAAAAAAAAGGTGAAAAAAACCCTCCCGTGGCCGCGCAGCCGCGCGAATCATACCGCCAGGAAGGTTAAGCCATTGCTAAACGCTTTTCTAAATGAAACTGAGCAGTAAAGCGTTTGGCAACGGTTTGCATCAGTTCCCATCGTTCCCCATGGGGTGGGCTCCCTCCGTAACCCTACTGTCTGTATGGGTGCCTTTATCTTCTCTGTCCCTGTGCCGCAGAACTGCGGGTTGAAGTAGCCACGGTCATGTTTCCAGGGGCGTAACTAGGTAATAAAGAGCCTAAAAACAGCATCCTTTCTCACGTACATGTGTTATGGTTGCCTGTGGTTTTATTTTAAATATCTCTTCTTATTCCATTACATATCACATCTCCTAGCTGGGAGATGTAACCCCATCAGTTAACAACATCTATCTGCACGTATTGCCAATGAGGCAGCTGGGGACACCTGATATCACTGCGGCTACTGCACAGGGTCAGAGAAAATGGAGGTTTCTATATAGGGGTGGGGGGTGTTGGGGGCTACTGAGCATCCCCCCTTAGGAAAGTAAATGCACGCTGCGCCCCCAAAGGCCCACACAGTGTATGAACCTGCCTTAGGGAGAGGTTTGCTTAGGAACTGTGCTGCATTTAGAAGCACACCGGTGATCATTATCCTTACTTGAGGACCGTAGTGTTAAACCCCCCTAAAGACCACGCCATTTTTACCTAAATAGGCCACTGCAGCTCTAAGGCCTCGCTGCAGGGCGGTCCAACTCAGCACACAAGTGACCCCCCCCCCTCTTTTCTCTCTGTTGGTGGGGTCTGATTGCCCCCCCCCCCCCCAAATGTTTATTTATTTTTTTATAAATATGTTTTATTATTTTTCTAATAAATGTGTTTTTTTTCTGTAGCTCCCTGCCTCCCCCGCCAGCCAATCACTGGGATCAGCTTCAGCCTATGACAGCGGATCACCCCCGAGCCAATGGAGGGGACAGCTGTTTTACACGGCTGTCCCCAGTATAGCACTGCCTTAGATCGCAGCGCTGTACTAAGTTATTAGATGGCGGTTTCGCCGTCTAACAGTCTACTAGCGGCGATCGCCACTGGGAGACTGAAGGCGGGGATGAACGCGCATTAGTGCGCGCGATCCCCTGCACAACACTCCCCAAGGACTTTACGCTGATCGACGTTAGGTGGTCCTGGGGGAGCCACCATGTTCAAAGTGATTAAACACCTCCCCTTTACAGTGCAGCCATGGCCTTCATGCCTCACTATCAGCAGCATGTGTCTCCAGCAGTGGAGGAAGAAGGGGCTTTCTGCTCTCTCTCTCTCTCTCCTCTGCTGAGCTGAGCTGCACTTATATGCGGACAGAGATCATCAGGCTACGTTTCCACTAGTGTGGTGCGATTCCGTTGCGGAAAACACATAAAGGGATTCACATATGGATTGTTTGCGAATTTTAACGTGAAAACGCATGCTTTTCCTGTATCTTTGTAAGTATGCGAATTTAACCATGTGTGCCTGTGTGCTTTTACATTAATTTTACATGAAAATGTATGTCGCATGGAAAATTTGCATAGCGAAAACACAACGATTTTCCTATTAATTACATTACAGGCGGATTGCACACTAGCCTTGCGGTGTGTGAATTCTGATGGCTCTGCTGTGCAGATTTTTTCTGCACAGTCCACCGCACAGATTTCCTGACAAGTGGAAACAGGCCCATTGACTATTATTGGGTATGGGAATCGCGTACGTTAAAAAGGGGCGCTGGGAAAAAAGGGCGCGGGGTTTTAAACGATAAGCATGGATAACGTTTAAAAATGAATTGTACTGTATTTCGTTTAAAATTAATGTTTTATAAAGTTATAAATCATTAAATAATGTGCATGAAATCGGCAATTGTAAAAACGTTAATCTTCCGTTTAAATAGTGAAACGTATAATAACGTTTAAAAAAAAAAATTAGTAAGTAACCCTCCCTGTACCTACCCCTAACCCCCCTGTTGGTGCCTAAACCTAAGACCCCCCTGTTGGTGCCTAAACCTAAGACCCCCCTGTTGGTGCCTAAACCTAAGACCCCCCTGTTGGTGCCTAAACCTAAGAGCCCTCTGTTGGTGCCTAAACCTAAGACCCCCCTGTTGGTGCCTAAACCTAAAACCCCCCTGTTGGTGCCTAAACCTAAGAGCCCTCTGTTGGTGCCTAAACCTAAGACCCTCCTGTTGGTGCCTAAACCTAAGACCCCCTGTTGGTGCCTAAACCTAAGACCCCCCTGTTGGTGCCTAAACCTAAGACCCCCCTGTGGGTGCCTAAACCTAAGACCCCCCCTGATGGTGCCTAAACCTAAGACCATCCTTAGAGATCTCTGTATTGTGTGTAGAATAATGTTTTAAAAACAGTAAGGGCTAAAATATAGTACAATTTACGTTACGTACTGATCGCTTTGTTTCGTGAATAATAATGTTTTACAAACACTAAGGGATAACTTTTAAAATAATGTTTTATTGAAATAGGAAACGTAAATCATCACAAGCAGTTATAAAACATGAAAAATCTTCGGGCGCCGTTGGTAAACGTTATTATTCTCGGGCGCCCTTTTTTCCTGTTCGGCGCCCAGTAAACCATAATTATTATGGGAGTGAATGGCGGCGCCCGATTTGTCCACTAGCCACCTGCGCCCTTTTTTACTGTTTCCATGGGAATCTGCCTACAGAAAACGCATGCAGATTCGCTCTAGCCCTTAGACTTTTGGTCTGCTCACTTCTCTGTGGCTGCTGGGCAGCAGTCTAACAAAAGAGCGAAACGCACAACCTGACCACAAGGTGGTGCAGAAAGCACATGCCTAGGGCCTGTGCAAGGAATGGCTTCGGATGCTCCACGGAGATGCTAGCATCTGATTTCCAGCTAGCAGGTGGAGCAACATTGCCTCCATCACTATTTACTACTACAGCAAAGTTCCCGATATCCGGCATCGGCGGGAGTCGCCTGATGCTGGATACAACTGGCCTAAAAAGCACAACCGCCCCTCCCCCGCACAGCAATAAATGCAGCAGAGTTCTTGATGGACTTTAGTGGGGCTAAACGGTTGGCAGGGAGGCCGCAGAGCAGAGACTTGCAATAGACTAGACCAGTTTTGGCTAACCTCAGCACTTCAGCTGTGGCGGAACTACAAGTCCCATGAGGCATCGCAATACTCTGACAGCTCTAAGCATTACTTGGGGAGGCAGAGGCATGATGGGATTTGTAGTTTTGTCACAGCTGGAGTGCCAAGGTTAGCCATGACTGGTCTAGACATAAGATAATCAGGACATGCACCAGAAGTTTGGTACTGTCCTGTGTAAGATGTTTTTTTCGTGGAGCCGACAAGAGGAGGATAGTTTGATGTGTGGCTTGAATGAGAGACTTGAGTCCAGTATTACCCCTACGCAGCGAGCCTGGAGGAGGGGGGTGATTGAAGTGCCATCAACAGAGATTGATAATTTACTTGCGTGACTTCCATATGTCCACAAAACACAGAAATCGCAACCAGTGGTAAACAGCCCTCATTCTCACTCTATCTATGCAATTCATCTTCCAAAGTTTGCTTTTGCACAGTGCAGGATCACCTAAAAGGCAATCTAGGCAGGTGAGGTGCCTGGGGCCTAGTGGCTGTCAATGGAGGCCCCAGGAGGAGGAGCTGCCACTTTTCTTGACCTCTTTCTCACCTTAACTTACCAAAAGGAGGAGCCAAAGCTACTACAGTACTTGACTAGGGCCCCATTTCACCTTAAAGGGACACTTAAGTCAAAAAAAAAAAAAGTTTTACTCACCTGGGGATTCTAATAGCCCCCTGCAGCTGTCCGGTGCCCTCGCCGTCTCCCTCCGATCCTCCTGGCCCCGCCGGCAGCCACTTCCTGTTTCGGTGACAGGAGCTGACAGGCTGGGGACGCGAGTGATTCTTCGCGTTCCTGGCCACAATAGCGCCATCTATGCTGCTATAGCATATATCATATACCATATAGCAGCATAGAGGGTGCTAATGTGTCTGGGAACGCAAAGAATCACTCGCGTCCCCAGCCTGTCAGCTCCTGTCACCGAAACAGGAAGTGGCTGCCGGCGGGACCAGGAGGATCGGAGGAGACGGCGAGGGCACCGGACAGCTGCAGGGGGCAATTGGAAGCCCTAGGGAAGTAAAACTCATTTTTTTTTTGTTTGACTTAAGTGTCCCTTTAATGCATCTCTGTTTTGCAGGGTCTCAGGTTTTTATCCAACCACCCAAGTCCCCTGTAAAGTTCCCCTCCATATTTTTCTGTTGGCAGTCCTGATATAACCCTTCTCTGTTACTTCTCCTATGACTACTCCTGTGACACCTTTTCTGTATTAACCCTGTTGATTTTCCTGTAGTATCCTCCTATAACCCTGATCTTGCTCCCTCTCTTCCCTATATGACACAGTCCTTTGTTAAGGATTACATGATCTCCATCACCCGTCTGTTACTGGGTCTGGACTCAATGCCCGGTTCTGGATTCCTGTGTGCTGTAAGTTCATTTCCTGGTCTTTTAATGTTTCCACAAAGTGTACAAATTATACAAATGAATCAAAGTGGTTGTGCCCTGTAGTGGATCCCTTAGCATGTGAATCCAGTTATATAATCTGAAATTGAAGTGTTTAATAAAGGCACAGATAGATTTTCATACCCTGAAAAATCTATTCTTCTGTCTTATCCAGCCACAGGAAATGTGCAGTTCAGACTAATAAGTATTGGAATCTTCTGCTTTACTTCCTGACTTGATTGCTCCTTACCCCTCTTTTCTGATGACTCATAGGGCTCGATTCACAAAGCGGTGATAACCCAGTTAGAGACTTTAGGCATGATAACCATTGCACCACGCCGGTGAAAAGCCAGTTTAGGCGTGATAAGTTTAGGCGTGATAAGTTTAGGTGTGATAAGTTTAGGCATGCTAAGTTTAGATAAGTTTAGTTCGCTTGCAAAGTCCCGCACGCAAAGCAGCGCTATTAAACTTTATACGAAGTGCACCAGACTTTGCTAGCGTAAAACTTTTGATCAGCTGCGCACTGCGGTGCTAAAGCAGTTGGCGCTTAAACTTATCGGCCTCGATTCACAAAGCGGTGATAACCCAGTTATCACGCCTAAAAGACTTTAGGCGTGATGACCTTTTCACCACTGAGTTATCACCGATTTTTCCTGCTCTTCGCGCGAAGTTACCGCGCGTAAGCGCGTTCGCGCGTACGCGCGTGAGAGCGCGCGCAAAGTCCCATAGGGCTTAATGGGAGCTTCGCGCGAAGCGTCGGGTGTTGCGCGCGCACTTACGCGCGTACGCGCGTACGCGCGTACGCGCGGCAACTTCGCGCGAGTTTCTTCTTATCATGCCTAAAGTGACTTTAGGCGTGATAAGGGCCTTTTCACCATGGTGCTAACACTTTGCACCGCTTTGTGAATCGAGCCCATCATGCCTAAACTTATCACACCTAAACTTATCATGCCTAAACTTATCACACCTAAACTTATCACACCTAAACTTATCATGCCTAAACTGAGTTTAGGCATGATAAAGGACTTTTCACCAGCGTGCAAACTGTTAGCACCGCTTTGTGAATCAAGCCCCTAGGGCTCGATTCACAAAGCGGTGCTAACCCAGTTAGCATGCCTAAAAGACTTTAGGCATGATAACCATTGCACCATGCTGGTGAAAAGCCAGTTTAGGCGTGATAAGTTTAGGTGTGATAAGTTTAGGTGTGATAAGTTTAGGCATGCTAAGTTTAGATAAGTTTAGATCGCTTGCAAAGTCCCGCACGCAAAGCAGCGCCATTAAACTTTATACAAAGTGCACCAGTCTTTGCTAGCGTAAAACTTTTGATCAGCTGTGCACTGCGGTGCTAACGCAGTTGGCGCTTAAACTTAGCATGCCTAAACTTATCACACCTAAACTTATCATGCCTAAACTTATCACACCTAAACTTATCACACCTAAACTTATCATGCCTAAACTGAGTTTAGGCATGATAAAGGGCTTTTCACCATGGTGCTAACACTTTGCACCGCTTTGTGAATCGAGCCCATAGGGCCTGATTCACAAAGCAGTGCTAACAGTTAGCACCCTGGTGAAAAGCCCTTTATCACGCCTAAACTCAGTTTAGGCATGATAAGTTTAGGTGTGATAAGTTTAGGTGTGATAAGTTTAGGCATGATAAGTTTAGGTGTGATAAGTTTAGGCATGATAAGTTTAAGCACCAACTGCGTTAGCACCGCAGTGCACAGCTGATCAAAAGTTTTGCGCTAGCAAAGTCTGGTGCACTTTGCATTGAATTTAATGGCGCTGCATTGCGTGCGGGACTTTGCACGCTATCTACACTTATCTAAACTTAGCATGCCTAAACTTATCACACCTAAACTTATCACACCTAAACTTATCACGCCTAAACTGGCTTTTCACCAGTGTGGTGCAAAGGTTATCATGCCTAAAGTCTTTTAGGCGTGATAACTGAGTTATCACCGCTTTGTGAATCAGGCTCATGCTGTCAGGTCTCTGAATGTAGGAGAGAAGACAGCATGGGCTCGATTCACAAAGCGGTGCTAACCCAGTTAGCATGCCTAAAATACTTTAGGCGTGATAACCATTGCACCATGCTGGTGAAAAGCCAGTTTAGGCATGATAAGTTTAGCTGTGATAAGTTTAGGTGTGATAAGTTTAGGCATGTTAAGTTTAGATAAGTTTAGATCGCTTGCAAAGTCCCGCACGCAAAGCAGCGCCATTAAACTTTATACGAAGTGCACCAGACTTTGCTAGCGTAAAACTTTTGATCAGCTGTGCACTGCGGTGCTAACGTAGTTGGCGCTTAAACTTATCATGCCTAAACTTATCACACCTAAACTTATCATGCCTAAACTTATCACACCTAAACTTATCACACCTAAACTTATCATGCCTAAACTGAGTTTAGGCATGATAAAGGGCTTTTCACCAGCGTGCTAACTGTTAGCACCGCTTTGTGAATCAAGCCCCATGAGTCATCAGTAGAGAGGGGGAGGAGTCACTTGACCACTTACTTGGAAGTCAATATAAACAAGCTTGAGTGAGTTGCAGGAGGAAAAATCTTTGCTAATATTAATCAGGATACAACAGTGAATTTATATGTAAGGAACCACTACAGTGTCAATCTAATATGTTCATTGAAATTTATTTTTTCAAGATTTGTGCTGTTATTTCCATTGTTCTCACTAGTTAATGTTTTATTTGAATACTCCTGTTATTACACTCCTCTTTCTTTTTTTCATTCGAGCCCTAATTTCCTGCTAGCATTACGATAATAGCTCCTCTCCACTAGGGATGAGCTGGGGAAATTCCCAAACTTGAATTTGGGGCAAATTAGCCCATTTCGCTTTTTTGTGGTACTGAAGTGTATTTCGCGTTATAATTCACATTTAACATTTCTGCAAACTCACCGGCAGGTTTTGGGGTGAAATTGTAATATCGCAGACTTTAGCAGTTAATAGCAAAGACCCGTAAATGTTAGAATATGCTATCGGTAGTTATGTGAAAGTGAACAGTGGGAACAAGGGGAAGAATGTGAAGGATTGCGGAATAGCCGCCGCGTGCTCTGACGGCGTGGCGGCTACTTCCGCGTCCAGTCCGGTGGTTTACGCGCGGTGACATGTGTCTGATCTGGTTCAGCCTTCCTGTGCACATAGGCTGAGGAATACACGCGCGTGGCTAGACAGAAGCTTTATGGGAAGCAGAGACGGATCAGCTGACTCCTTTGGTCTGCTGATCCCAGAATGTATGCGGATTGGCTGGAAGGGACTGGGCGGCGCTGATCAGCGCTGCACTATATAACCACTCGTCCCTCAGTCTCACGTTGTCTGCTGTTGCGAATGCTTTATGTGTTAGCACACAGACCTCAGTCAGATCATACAGTGTGTTAGAACCAGGAGGACCTGGGAATTCACACTGAGCTAGATTATTCTCGTATGTTATGCTATAGACTAGTTCCAGGGTGTTGTGACTACGGACCTCACACCCAAGCCTAGGATACTGTGTCAATGCTATGTTATGCTATAGACTAGTTCCAGGGTGTTGTGACTACGGACCTCACACCCAAGCCTAGGATACTGTGTCAATGCTATGTTATGCTATAGACTAGTTCCAATGTGTTGTGACTACGGACCTCACACCCAAGCCTAGGATACTGTGTCAATGCTATGTTATGCTATAGACTAGTTCCAATGTGTTGTGACTACGGACCTCACACCCAAGCCTAGGATACTGTGTCAATGCTTTGTTATGCTATAGACTAGTTCCAGGGTGTTGTGACTACGGACCTCACACCCAAGCCTAGGATACTGTGTCAATGCTATGTCATGCTATAGACTAGTTCCAGGGTGTTGTGACTACGGACCTCACACCCAAGCCTAGGATACTGTGTCAATGCTATGTCATGCTATAGACTAGTTCCAGGGTGTTGTGACTACGGACCTCACACCCAAGCCTAGGATACTGTGTCAATGCTATGTTATGCTATAGACTAGTTCCAGGGTGTTGTGACTACGGACCTCACACCCAAGCCTAGGATACTGTGTCAATGCTATGTTATGCTATAGACTAGTTCCAGGGTGTTGTGACTACGGACCTCACTCCCAAGACTAGCACTGAATACTTGTATTACCTTAGCCCGTTTCAGGGGTGTAGAGAGCTAGGATCTCACATCCAGTTAGGGCAAGTCTGTTCATCTTAGCAGCAGGGCATCCTGCAACCTAGCCTAGGCCCCTCTCCTAGGGAGCCTTTAGGCTATAGGGATTCACCCACAGTCTGGGGTGAATTCCTTTCTTCTTCTAACCTTCAGCTCCTCTGGTGGTTCTCACACAAAGTGCTACTGTTACACCAAACACTCATATCTCAGGTGTCCAGAGGTTAGACATACCTGGATTATTGGTGATTCTGCAGATCATCCATAATCTGGTGTATATCTGCATTGCTGGTGATTCTGCAGATCACCAATAATCAGATTCTCTCTGCGTGTTGACACCATTCGTTACAAAGAAATTCTAGTTTTTGAGAAAATCAATTTTAACTGTACAAAAGGAAATTTTTTTTACCAAATGTGATTAACCATTTCAGCCCGTGAGGATTTTTCATCTTATGCATCAGAGCAATTTTCACCTCCCATTTATTCGCTAATAACTTTATCACTACTTATCACAATTTATTGATCTATATCTTGTTTTTTCCGCCACTAATTAGGCTTTCTTTGGGTGGTACATTTTGCTAAGAATTATTTTTGTATAAATGCATTTTAACAGGATTAATAAGAAAAAAATTGAAAAAAATCATTATTTCTCAGTTTTTAGCCATTATAGCTTTAAAATAATCCACGCTACCACAATTAAAACCTATGTATTTTATTTGCCCATTTGTCTCGGTTATGACACCATTTACATTTTGTCCCTATCACAATGTATGGTGCCAATATTTTATTTGGAAATAAAGGTGCATTTTTTCCGTTTTGCATCCATCACTATTTACAAGCTTATAATTTAAATTTTTTTTTGTAGTATACCCCCTTCAAATGCATATTTAAAAAGTTCAGACCCTTACGTAACTACTTACGTCTTTTTTTTTTTTTAATTGTAATTTTTTTTCCATTAAAAATTTTATTTGGGTAATATTTTGGTGTGGGAAATAAACAGTTAATTTTTAATGTTATTATATGTGTAAATTGTAATGTAAAAGATATGTAGATGTAGTTTTACTATTTGGCCACAAGATGGCCACCTTGAGTTTCTTTTTCCTCCTTGTGCTTCTTGCTAACCCAAAGCACAAGGGTGACGTGGGAAATTTTACGTGCAGAAAGACTGAAGCCTCTTGTAAGAGCGCTTTGGTTTTTCTGCTGGGGACACAGATCAGTGATCGGGAACCATGTTCCCGTTCACTGATCCCAGGGCTACCGGGGGACAGCACGGGGGCGTGCCCGCGATCGCACGTGGGAGCGCGCCGAAGTGCAGCAGAGCAGCCGCCCGGACGTGAGCTTCACGTCCGGTCGGCAGAAATGGTTAAATGACAGATAATGTATCTCCCCATCAGTATTGAAAAGCAACCTATATTCCCAGAAACAGCAGTGGATTTCCTGCTGGGGTTTCCTGTGGGTCAGTACGCTGTTACCGCTTATCGTTACGGTGTCCGCTTTTGCTAGGGATCACCCTTGTTCCCACTGTTCTCTTAAACATACATTGCAAATTCGGTGGTTCTAGATATTAACCGTTTGCGGATTCAGCGTAATTGACTGTTTTGGTGAAAATTGGCGGTACCACCTGAGGTTCCAGGAAAGTCACGGGAGAAAGACAGAGGCGGTTTAGCTCATCCCTGCTCTCTTCTAGTCAAATGTAATTCCTATCTGAAGCTGATTCAAACACTTTGATCCAGGGGTGTAACTACAAAGTATGCCCCTCCCCCCAGCAAAACTTTGATTGGACTCCCCAATGCTCACACCCCTTCCCTTGCCTCCCCTTGGTGACCCTCACAGCCTTGCAAGATGCATAAAGCAAGTGTGGCCATCCTACTCTTCATACCCATAACCAGTGTAGCCACGACAACACCTGATGTGAAGGATGGGAAGTTTATTGGGGGCAGGGAAGATTAGTAGTTGGGGACTCTCACAGCTCTGGGCCATCCTGCAGTTGCAGGAGCTGCTCTCCTGCAGTTACACCCCTGCTTTGATCCATCAGTGATCCACTAACCCACATTAAGCTTTCTCAAAGTTTATCAGTCAAAACTGGGATCAGGAAAGGCAGTATTAATTGGGAGGGGGAGGGGGGGGGGGAGAAGGGGTGGGGTTCCATGGCCACATGGCTTTTCCTGCATTGAGTGGCACAAAGCTAGCAGGGGCAGGAGACTGTTCCATTCTCCATCAGGTTTTTGCTGAGATGTAATCAACATCCAGTGGTGTAAGGTAGTAAAACAATTTCCCATAGGAGAGTCACTGAATATTTGTCAGACCTGAAAGTTATAACTCGAGGTTCCATCAACACATATGATTGAGACAAACTATAAAATGATGTTAGCCGCTTCGGGACCACCGCTAGTTAAAATTGAATAACAAGGGTCATAGAGGCGCCAAACAAGTATAAAATGGGTTAAAAACCGTCTAAAAGGAGGGAAATGGGTGGATTCACCTTCCCCAGATAAACAACTGACCAGGCTAATTCAGCCGTAAGATCTATAAATGTATTTATTTAAAACAATTCTCCAATAGTGATGCAATGCGTTTTCACAGGCCAACATCCCGCTTCATCAGGCAATATAACAAGGAGAACACTGGAGGAAAAAAAGGAGGGAGAGATAAAAGAGACAAAGAGAAGGAGGGAAAACAAAAAAAGACAAAATTGATACTAGAAGGTGCTCACAACTTCAACAACACTTGTCATATTCTGAAACAAATATCATCGTAAAATATCTTATTATGATCTTAACAGAAATGAAATTGAAACACAACAATATTGTTTAGATCAGTTAAAACTACGCCACACTTGTGAGTGCCTATGCCTGGTGCGGCAAAGTTTTTACGCTGGTGGCTCACATGCATGGGACACAATCACACGTCCTCTCCTGCACAAAACTCATCTGTCTAAAGATATCTGAGTTCCGTACCTCGGTCAGGAGCCATTTTAATTGGCTTCTGATCACTGTGAGCCAATCACAGTGATCGGAAAGAAAGAAAAAAAAATGAAAAAAAGGGCTCTGGTCCTTAAGGGGCTAGAGCAGGTTGGCCCGAAATGAGTTAAGGTGGTATTTTACATATCGCACAGAGGACAGTGATTTTTTTCTCAGGAATGGAATGTTTTAGAGGGTGGAACTTTTTAGGTACCAGAATTTGAAAAGGAAGTTCTTAAACACCCTAGTGAGAGAACACTTAGTTAAAAAAAAATGGACCATTACACTCTCAATTTAGGGTGGTAACACATATTTTTACCACAGCCAATCAGACAATCGTAGCTTCTTGTAAACAAAGTAGTATACACTTTAAACAGGCCAAAAACTGAATAGGCCTGCAAATTGTCTTTAAAAAACAACAAAACAAAACAAGGGATATGCTCATATTAGAAATGTTGTGGACACATTTGTTCCACAGTTACTTTCAAACTGATCATTACAGAACACTCCTTGCTTTATACCGCAAATACTGTTCTCAGGGACAGCCATGCTTCCCTGTGTTGGCTTCTGTTAACTGTGACTCTCTGAGACTCTCATTGCCAGTTTCCTATATAAAATAAGTAATCCAGCTGTGGAGAATACTAAACTTAATTAAGCATCAATTCTCCTGGAGCCTTGCAGATGGGATCTCAGCCACTGTCATTCCAACAGTACGTATTTGTAATATCACAGATATCACCAATGAAAGAACTAGAGTTTTAGATTAGAATTATTTTATATAAAAATGTATTTTTTAGTCACTGCATATACAAAGAATATACAAAAAGTACAATAAACGGTTATAATCGACATTGGGATAAAAGTCTCTAACATGATAGATAAACAGCATTGGTCATCTGAGTACATAAAGTTAAAGTCATACTTCACCATCTCTTGTTAAAGGGAGCCATGAAAGAGAACCTGAGGTGGGTTCTAATAATCCAATTAGCACACAGAGGCTGGGTCTGCATATAATGCCCAGCCTCTGTTGCTATACTGTTTCCCCCCAGGCCTCCCCCCCCCCTGCGCTCTGCTATCCCCCCTAGATCACACACCTGTGTAAGCGATATCGCTAGCAGGCTGTTTACATCTGCATTGCCATTTAGCGCCGCTCCCCCGCCTCCTCTATGTCGCCGCTCCCCGCTTGCGTCCCTTCATTCTCCGCTGATTGGAGGGAAGGGACGCAGGCGGGGAGTGGTGATATAGAGGAGGTGGTGGAGCGGCAAGAGTGACAGTAAAAATGTAAACAGCCTGCTAGCGATGTCGCTAGCAGGCTGTGTGATTTATGGGGGACAGCAGAGCATAGGGGGCCTGGGGGGAAACAGTATAGCAACAGAGTGCTAATGTCAGAATAGCAGCAGAGTGCCAGCCTCTGTGTGCTAATAGGATTATTAAAACCCACCTCGGGTTCTCTTTTAAGCTGGGTCTACACGTAGCGATCCGTCGGCTCGGTTAGCCGCTGGATCGCCTCTGCCGCATCCCCGTGCGTACCCGCCGCGTCTCTGCTCGCCCCGCGTGTGTCAGATTCGATCCCTCCTTGTCCCCGCCGGCGCCGCTTATCTTACGCTCGAGTCCCTGCCTTTGTCCGCTCGTGGGGAACGAGCAGGGAATCGGCGGCGGCGAGATCGGACCTGTCGGATCTTATCAATTGAGCCGCATCAGCGGCTCGATTGATAAGTCACATCGCAGTCACATCGCTCCGTGTAGACGGGGCTTAAGGTGTAGGATGTTTTTATAAGTGTGTCCTACTACTGAACTTTCTTCTGAGCCCATATTTATGCACTCTTGGTACATGAGAATCACATGAATCAGTGTATTTATATATATGTATATTGGGAAGAGATGTGTTGGCATGTCCCATGTAGGTGCGAGACAGCGCAAAACAGCACAGGGAAATTTTGGCGCACCATGCCCAGCCATAGGCCATAGGCTATAGCGGCGCTCAGACTGTAATTTGGGCGCAGTCAAAAGATGGAGCCCATATTACTTTAAAAACAGCAAATTAAATTTTCCCCCTCAGTCCATGGCGGTCTGGAGGGGAGATAGTAATTACCGACTTTTGCAGGAGCAGGGTGAGAAGTTTTTCAGCTTTGCCCTGCACCCAAATTTCCTGGCGCCATCATGTATGCTGTAGGTGTACCCGCTGTATTCTACACGTTACTCTTGTAAAAAAAAATGTATTAAGAAGACTAACATCTGCTTTATTTCATAGCAAGAACACAAACTATTACTTAAGTTCACACCAAGAAGGCAAAGTGTTTTATCAGTTCAAGACCACAATGGATATACAGGATCTTCTCAAAAAATTAGCATATGGTGATAAAGTTCATTATTTTCTGTAATATACTGATAAACATTAGACTTTCATATATTTTAGATTCATTACACACAACTGAAGTAGTTTGAGCTTTTTTATTGTTTTAATATTGATGATTTTGGCATACAGCTCATGAAAACCCCAAATTCCTATCTCAAAAAATTAGCATATTTCATCCGACCAATAAAAGAAAAGTGTTTTTAAAACAAAAAAGTCAACCTTCAAATAATTATGTTCAGTTATGCACTCAATACTTGGTCAGGAATCCTTTTGCAGAAATGACTGCTTCAATGCGGCGTGGCATGGAGGCAATCAGCTTGTGGCACTGCTCAGGTGTCATGGAGGCCCAGGATGCTTCGATAGCGGCCTTAAGCTCATCCAGAGTGTTGGGTCTTGCGTCTCTCAACTTTCTCTTCACAATATCCCACAGATTCTCTATGGGGTTCAGGTCAGGAGAGTTGGCAGGCCAATTGAGCACAGTAATAACATGGTCAGTAAAGCATTTACCAGTGGTTTTGGCACTGTGAGCAGGTGCCAGGCCGTGGTAAAAAAATGAAATCTTCATCTCCATAAAGCTTTTCAGCAGATGGAAGCATGAACCCACTTTTGAACCAGAAACAGCGGCAGAGGCGCCTGACCTGGGCTACAGAGAAGCAGCACTGGACTGTTGCTCAGTGGTCCAAAGTACTTTTTTCGGATGAAAGCAACTTTTACATGTCATTCGGAAATCAAGGTGCCAGAGTCTGGAGGAAGACTGGGGAGAGGGAAATGCCAAAATACCTGAAGTCCAGTCTCAAGTACCCACAGTCAATGATGGTCTGGGGTGCCATGTCAGCTGCTGCTTGTGTTGGTCCACTGTGTTTTATCAAGGGCAGGGTCAATGCAGCTAGCTATCAGGAGATTTTGGAGCACTCCATGCTTCCATCTGCTGAAAAGCTTTATGGAGATGAAGATTTCATTTTTCAGCACGACCTGGCACCTGCTCACAGTGCCAAAACCACTGGTAAATGGTTTACTGACCATGGTATTACTGTGCTCAAGTGGCCTGCCAACTCTCCTGACCTGAACCCCATAGAGAATCTGTGGGACATTGTGAAGAGAAAGTTGAGAGACGCAAGACCCAACACTCTGGATGAGCTTAAGGCCGCTATCGAAGCATCCTGGGCCTCCATAACACCTGAGCAGTGCCACAGGCTGATTGCCTCCATGCCACGCCGCATTGAAGCAGTCATTTCTGCAAAAGGATTCCCGACCAAGTATTGAGTGCATAACTGAACATAATTATTTGAAGGTTGACTTTTTTTGTTTTAAAAACACTTTTCTTTTATTGGTCGGATGAAATATGCTAATTTTTTGAGATAGGAATTTTTGGTTTTCATGAGCTGTATGCCAAAATCATCAATATTAAAACAATAAAAAGGCTTGAACTACTTCAGTTGTGTGTAATGAATCTAAAATATATGAAAGTCTAATGTTTATCAGTACATAACAGAAAATAATGAACTTTATCACAATATGCTAATTTTTTGAGAAGATCCTGTATACTTGTCCTAATTATGACTACTGTAGGACTATTAGATACATACTTCAAATTATATTAGGATGCAAACAGTTACATGTGTTATACAGTATTTTTTCCTAATTATAATTCTTACAGCTACTTGAGATTACCTAAAAAACAATAACAACTTGTTCATAAAGATATATTTCTGACAACATGCCCCCCCCCCCCTCCTTTCTATCAACCCCTTTTTATACCATGATATATATTTAGCTCTTAGACATATAAGTTTGATGTTTATAAATGTTGAGCGCTTGGATACAGAACTCGCAGCAAATTGCTATGGGAACACAACTTACAAAAGGTCAACCATGTTGTACGTGCTCTTACACAATGAATGTAGGATACTGATGCCCTAGTTTTAGAACAATTACATAATACTATGGGTTATATCCACTTAATTGTGGTAAAATTGATGTGCTCGCACATAAGGTTTACAGCGCGTTTTGAGAGAATACGTAATGTTCATTACATAGTTTGCGTGACTCACACTATGCACACAGCGCAATCATTGAGCGAATAAGCGAGCCCAGAGCACGGTTGAATTCAACGATGGCACAATGACCATCCGACGATCAGTTTGGAAGCATTTAAATGAGGACCCTGAAAGTGCATAACTAGCCACATGTGAGTAGTTTTAATGGAGCGATTGTTATTGTTCGATATGAACGATTAACACCAATTATCATCTGAAGCAGGATGGATCGGTCTACATATACGATAATTGATGTCTTTTACCACATGCGGGAGACCTTTTTTGAATGATTCTCGGGTGTCTCGTCATTCCTTGTTCATTTCAGGCGGTCGAGCGTGTGTATGAGCTTTAGGTGCCAGGGCCCGTATGCAATTTCTTTTCTTTTTCTACTGAGTTTTCTCAGGAGTGATATTTTTAAGCTTGTCAATAAAATGCCTTTTAGGCTAGTGACAGGACGTTGCGTTTAGGGGACGTTATAGGGCACATACCGTGCCCCTAAGGCAACGCCTGGTGCTCTCTGGTGTGGACGTCGGAGTGAGCCGTGTTGTGCAGCTCACTCTGGTGTCCGTGATGCCGTGACGCATACTCTTGGATGCATGCGGCATCACGTGGTCCCGCCCGGCCAATCGCCGCACAGAGCGGCCGCTCCAGGAAGTAAACACTGCACGTCACTGAGTGCAGTGAATATTAATTAGCCATGTGCCCGGCCGCTCTCCCCTCCTCCCCAACATGACTGAGCATGTGCAAACAGTCTAACGCGGCTTAGCCGCCTAGAACGCACAGCATGCAGCACTTTGCTGCGTTACAATGTAACGCAACGTGGGCAGTGTGAACAGCCCACTTGTGTTACATTGCTGTGCGTTGGGGGAGCGTTACAGGCTGCACTAACGTGCGCCTGTAACGTCCCTGTGTGCAAGAAGCCTTAAGCAAGAAAAGACTCAAAATAATTTTGATAGTACCTTTTAACCTACTTTTTGGCACTTTTTTAGTTGAAAAGTTATTGAAAGTTATTTTTAATCGAAGATGAAAAATTATCTCCTAGGAGAAAACCCAGGTGAAAAAGTGAATTGCATATGGGCCCAGGGGTTAATGGCACAAGAAAAGCTCACTGAATCAATACCTATGTGTCTGAATGAGAAGACAGGACTTGTAGTTCTCAGAATGTATGTGGTGAGCAGCTGTAAGACCTCTTTCTGGTAAGGGGAGGGAGATTAGCAAAGAGACAGAGGTCTTAGGCCGGTATGGATAAGCGAACAGCTGCAGACAAGGTGAGCTACACAATGGGATTTTGAATTTGTAAAGCTCGGCTCCTCAAGTAATACTTAATTTACACTAATCAATGGGATTGCTTTGAGAATTGTCTCTTTTCAATTTTGTGTCTAATTGAGCCTTGACGTTCTTCAACCTTACGGTTTCCTGTTTATCAGCTCCACCTGTAGGACAGAGCGGGAATAGAGAGAAGATGGTTTTGTGTTGTCCTGCAAATATGATGAGGTTTCTGAAAGCTTTGGGTGAATTATGCCTGGCTGTTCTCTCCTTGCCAGCGATCAGGACGCACTGTTGGAAAATGAGAATATCATTCATTGATCCCCAATCATCTCTAAAGGTGGCCACACACCATACATTTTTTTTTATTTTGATTCGATTTGAGCATTCTGATCCAATTTTCCGATTGGTCGGAAGTTTTGATCAGAATCTTCGCGGTACCACACACGTATTTTTGAGATTGCTGCAATTTAAAAGATCGTAAACTCCGAAAAAATTAGTTAGAAAAATTGAGAGAAAAATGTACTGAAAAGTTACATATACATTTTTTTCTGGTTGAATACAATTTCACAATCCATCAAAAACCATACAATTCTCGATAAAATTGGTCTTAATTTGCCAACACGTCCAATCTCAAAAAATCAGCACTGCGCCGGAGGTTCCCTCTCCGGAATGTTCCCGGCCGTGTTACATCACAATTTGCAGGAATGCATAGCTAGCTGTACTGTGAATGGTCACACAGTTTTGCAGATTGTTTTTGATTTGCTGTTGCTTTCCAATCCGGATTGAGATTTCTACCTGTAGCAACAAAATAGCCTGTACAGGTAGTTCCCGGATAACAAACGAGACTGTAGGTTTGTTCCTTACCTGACTCCGAAACACTGTGCCATCTCTGTCCCACGTACCTCATCTGTTCTCTCCTGTGCCTCCATTGTTCCTCTCTGCATCACTTCTGTTCCCTTGTGCCTTCAGTGTTCCCCTCTCTGTGACACCTCTGCCCCCCCCTTATGTCACCTCTGTCTCCCTGTTCCCTCAGTGTCCCCCTCTGCATCACCTCTGTCTCCCCCCCCCCCCATACACACACAAAACATTTTTCTTAGAACTTTTGTTAAAATAAATTTTCTCAAAAACTATGTATTTTGATTTTTTTTTTTTAATTGTTCACACAGAATCTAATTTCGCATTTTCGGCGGGTCGGGCACTGTGTTGTCGGTGTTCACACAGTAGAGTGAGCAATTACTCTTGCACCAAGGATTGGCCTGGCCTATATCATGCAGGCTATAGTCAGGGCCGGATTTACCATAAGGCACTGTAGACACGTGCCTACAGGCGCCCTTAGGTGGGAGAGGTGGCCACCACTCCTCAGATCACTGACCTCAGGAGCTTACAGTCTAATCCCTGCCTCATATCAATTACCTTAGGCACTTACGCCCTAATCCTTGTCTTATGTCACTAAGGATGATATGAGACAGTGATTAGAGTGTAAGATTCTAATGACAGTTAGTGACAGTAAGAAATGGATTAGAATTCTGAATATTTTACTTAGGGGTGTGGCCTGTGTTCAGGGGTGGAGTTTAAGGCACCAGAACACTTGTGTGAGTTGTAAATCCAGCCCTGGGTACAGTAGATTAGGCAGATGTCCGTGTTCTTCAAACCCACCAATAGAAAAACGTTCTCTTGATTTGCCACTTTGTGCAGTAAAAGTGATGGCTAGAGTCTGACTGGTTTGTGCAGGCTGATTCTAACAAGCTTATGTCAGCAGTAAGAAGAAAATGGTTATGATGTAAATATTAAAGAGCATTTCCAGGCGGAGTGCCAGAATACGCAGGCATTTGTCAACAGGGAGTTGAACCTCTTGATGTGGAGTGATTGATCGGCCTTGTGCAGCCCTAGCCGTACTCTGGGGCTACGCTGGCCAATTTAAAGGCTCCCATTCTAGAAATTTAACTCATCATTAGGGCTGCTCAAATCCAGATCCGGGAGATACCTGGATAGTTGCTATCCAGATATCTCCCAGTAAACCTGTGCGGGGTGGGCGGGGGTGTCAATCTTACCTGTCTGACATCTTCGTTCATCCCTGGCGCCTCCCACGATGTGGTCCATGCGCATCACGTGACTACAAACACTTCCTCCTTCAACCTGGAAGTAATGTAATTGTAATTGCAAATTTGTATTGACATTTCATGTAAGCAAAATTAGCACATTAATAAAGGTAATAGGGCCCGATCCAATTTAATTTTTCTCTTAAAGGAATACTATCGATACCCAAGTGTTCTAAAATGACAGTGTGCAAATAATGTCTAAGTAGCTGTGTAAACATTTTCCTACTTTTCATGTTAAAGTGAACCTCCGGACTAAAAGTCGTCTCAGCAGAACTGAAAAGGCTTGGTGTTTCTTTAACAGTTTCACAGCATCAGAACTTATCCAAGCCTCATTTTTAGCTGCACAGAAGAAAACTGCCCGGGCTTTTTTCCCCTGATGCTGTGCAAAGCATGATGGGATTTCTGATGTTGTTGCTTTCGTTCTGCTGTTTTGGTGCAAATTTTGTTTTTTTACATTTTGAATTTGACATTTGAAGCCTAGCGTGTGCAGCTGGGAGGGGTAATCAGGACACAGGACAGTTGGAACTGTGTCTCCTGCTCCTTGTCACCTCTTTTCAACCAAAAAGATGGCTGCCCCCATGACAAAGATGGCAGCCCCCATGAATCACAAACATTTGCCTGTTCTTTTAAAACAGGGTGGGTAAAAAATTATATTACCTATCTATTCTAATTAACATAACTAATGTAACTTAATGACAGTATGTTTGTTTAGGCTGAAGTTCCCCTTTAAATATCAGAGGCAAAAGCTGTAAGTTATTGAGGGTAGGATTTAGCTATATTGGGACAAATCAATTGCAGAAGGGGTGTCTGCTTCAATGCACAGCCAGAGTTGCATATCAGACTACAGAAAGCAAATATCAAACATATCAAACTCTGAAAGCAAAAACAGTATGAAAAGCTGTGACAATTAGTTACATTTCCTCTGCTCTCTTCAGACACCTCAGTCAGAAACACAGGACACAGGATCTTCAGCTGTTGGGAGCTCTCTCTCTCTGTCACACACAGAGCTACACATAGGGCTTGATTCACAAAAGAGTGCTAACTGTTAGCACGGGCATTTTCGCGCGAATTTTCGCATTGCGCGCGATCGCAAATTTACGTTTTCGCGTGCAAACGTGAATTTTCCCGCAAAATTGATATAGTTTTCCGCAAAAATTTGCGTTTGCGTGCAAAAACTTTATCGTTTCGTGCGTAAATTCACGATTGCGCGCAATGCGAAAAAGCCCGTGCTAACAGTTAGCACTCTTTTGTGAATCAAGCCCCTAGAGTTAACTGATCAAGTGTGAGGGGAATTTCCCCTCTCCTCATGGCTCAGTCAGCCATCAGTGTTGGCGTCAGTAAAGTTTGAAAGTATTTTGGTAACAGTAAACAATCAAGTTGCTACTAAAATGTATACACCAGTACTTAGCAGCACTTCCCAAACAATTTCTGTGTCAATTGAAAAAATATATGTGAATCAATAGTATTCCTTTAAGTTTTTTCCTAGGTGATATTTTTACATCTTCTCAATAAAATGCCTTTTGTATTTCAATGTTTTTTATTGGGTTTTCAGAGAAAAAAAGAATAACAAGTCATTGTTTATGTCTAAGAGTACAGTCGTATACATTCAAATTTGTAATCTTTCAATATATTGGAACAAGCATAAGTATACATGAACATTTTGAATATTCAGTTATGAGTATGTGAGAGAATGCGGAAAAGCCGCCGCGTGTGCTACTGAGGAGGCAGCTGATTCCGCGTCCAATGCGGTGCGTCTGGTAACAGGGCAGAAACACGAAAAAGCCGCTGCATGCAACAACAGTAATGCGGCTGGATCTGCGTCCAGCGCGGCGGTTTGCACGCGGCAGCGTGTGTCTGGTGTGGCTGAGTCTGTTAGTGCACACAGGCTTAGGAATACACGCGCGCGCGCTGAGAGGCAGAACTCTTATACTGGGCAGAGAGAGTCAGCTGATCACGCCGATCAGCTGACTCCAGAGCAGGATACTATTGGTTGATCAATTAGGGGTGGTGCTGGAGAGCACTACTCCATATATAGTTACTGCTGGCCAGTTGCAAGTTGTCTGCCGTTGCGAACACTACGTGGAAGCACTCAGACCTTAGTCAAATCCAACAGTGTGTTTGAACCAGGAGGACCTGGGAATTCACACTGAGCCAGATTACTTGAACTGTTATTCTGTTTATGCTTAAGCTAGTTCCAGGGTGTAGAGACCAAGGACCTCACACCCAGACTAGGGAACTGTATTATCATTTGTGTTATACTCCAGACTAGTTCCAGGGTGCTGAGACCACGGACCTCGCACCCAGACTAGGGAACTGTATTATCATTTGTGTTATACATCAGACTAGTTCCAGGGTGGAGAGACCACGGACCTCACACCCAGACTAGGCATTGTTTGATATCTGTTATGACTTATTGCTTTCTTGACTACTCTTCTGTCCTCTGATTCGGTACCTCGCATATATGATATTCCGTTGCCAGACCCTGCTTGCCTTGGATACCAATTTAGCCTTCTGTCTTTGTACTTTATCTGTCCGTGTGTTACCGACCAGGCGTGTCCGACCTCGAGAGCTATCTCTCCCCTTAAGAGATAGTCTCCAGATCAGATAGTGACATCCACCTTCTGGTGTCACTCACTCTCTGGCCCTTCCTGTCTCCAGCCTGACTCCACCCCTTGGAGAGTCTCAGGCTGCTGGAAGGTTCCTGAGCAGTGTCTCTTTACTGTTATATCACCTGCTCAGCAGGTGCATCACTCAAAGTATTACTGTTACACCAAACACTTACATACCTATAGGTGTCCAGAGGTTAGCAATATATCTGTATTATCGGTGATTCTGCAGATCATCAATAATCAGGTATATACCTGCATTCTTGGTGATACTGCAGATCACCAATAATCAGATTCTCTCTGCGTGCTGACACCAATCGTTACAGAGTAATTAGGAATTAACATCGTATCTTAGTAGTACAGTGGGATGAGAAAGTTTGGGCAACCTTGTTAATAGTCATAATTTTCCTGTATAAATCGTTGGTTGTTACGATAAAAAATATCAGTTAAATATATCATATAGGAGACACACACAGTGATATTTGAGAAGTGAAGTGAAGTTTTTGGGATTTACAGAAAGCGTGCAATAATTGTTTAAATAAAATTAGGCAGGTGCATAAATGTGGGCACTGTTGTCATTTTATTGATTCCAAAACCTAATTATTGGAACTCAAATTGGCTTGGTAAGCTCAGTGACCCCTGACCTACATACACAGGTAAATCCAATTATGAGAGAGTATTTAAGGGGGTCAATTGTAGGTTTCTCTCTTCTTTTAATTTTCTCTGAAGAGTAGCGACACGGCGGTCTCAAAACAACTCTCAAATTACCTGAAAACAAAGATTGTTCATCATCATGGTTTAGGGGAAGGATACAGAAAGCTGTCTCAGAGATTTCAGCTGTCTGTTTCCACAGTTAGGAACATATTGAGGAAATGGAAGACCACATGCTCAGTTCAAGTTAAAGAGTAACTGTCAGGCTGCAGAAGCTAATTTAAACCTCTATTCTCCTGTGTTAAACAGTTTAGACAGAAGCCAAAAAGACATTACTAAAGATAAAAATCTCTCTTACATTTAATGTGTTCTTATCAGCAAAGCTAAGCTCCTAAGGAGGACGCAAGCCGCATTCCATACTGCAAAGCATTCTGGGGCCCTCCCCTCGGCTGCTAAGGAGAAGACGGGATCAAGTTTCAGCAGCTTCTAACTCAGTCCAGCCACAGCACAGATAAATCTCCGGGGCAGAGTACACTGCAGGAGTCAGCTATTGTTCCTAGCCACATGGCTCATTAATATTCACTGCACACTGTGTTATTCTGTATGAGCTCCTCTGTGAATAGGGAAGCAGGCAGGACATGACGACACATTTGGCTTCACAAACATGGAACCTGCCATGGGCTGTCAGGAGCATCATTCTCTGCATATACTATATAAATATTCTGTGAAATCCAAACGTGGACAGTGAAATGCATATGTAATGTATGTACAGCCAATCTTTAGCTACTGATATATGTGTTTATTTTCTCTGAGACCTTATACCTAACAGCTCCTCTTTAAGGCGCAAAGTGGCAGACCAAGAAAAGTCTCGGATAGACAGAAGCGACGAATGGTGAGAACAGTCAGTCAACCCACAGACCAGCACCAAAGACCTACAATATCATCTTGCTGCAGATGGTGTCACTGTGCATTATTCAAATATTCGGCGCACTTTACACAAGGAGATGCTGTATGCGAGAGTGATGCAGAGGAAGTCTTTTCTCCACCCACAGCACAAACAGAACCGGTTGAGGTATGCTAAAGCACATTTGGACAAGCCAGCTTAATTTTGGAATAAGGTGCTGTGGACTGATGAATCTAAAATTGAGTTATTTGGGCATAACAAGGGGCGTTATGCATGGAGGAAAAACAACCCAGCATTCCAAGAAAAACACCTGCTACCTACAGTAAATTATGGTGGTGGTTCCATTATGCTATGGGGCTGTGTGGCCAGTGCAGGGACTGGGAATCTTGTCAAAGTTGAGGGACGCATGGATTCCACTCAGTATCAGCAGATTCTGGAGACCAATGTCCAGGAATCAGTGACAAAGCTTAAGCTGTGCTGGGGTTGGATCTTTCAAGACAACAATCCTAAACATTGTTTAAAATCCACTAAGGCATTCATGCAGAGGAACAAGTACAACATTCTGGAATGGCCATCTCAGTCCCCAGACCTAAATATAAATGAAAATCTGTGGTGTGAGTTAAATAGAGCTGCCCATGCGCAGAAGCCATCAAACCTGAATGAACTACAGAAGTTTTGTACAGAGGAATGGTCCAAAATACCTTCAACCAGATTCCAGACTCTCATTGGAACCTACAGAAAGCGTTTAGCGGCTGTAATTTCTGCAAAAATAAATAAATATTGAAATAAGAAATATTGATTTCATTTCTTTTTTGTGGTGCCCAAATTTAGGCACCTCCTAAATTTGTTTAAACAAATATTGCACACTTTCTGTAAATCCATTAAACTTAATTTTACTTTTCAAATATCACTGTGTGTGTCTCCTATATGTTATATTTAACTGACATTTTTATCGTAACAACCAACAATTTATACAGGAAAATCATGATGATTAGCAAGGTTGCCCAAATTATCGCATCCCACCGTGTATGTATATATATATATATATATATATATATATATATATATATATATATATATATATATATATATATATACAGTATATTTAATTTTTTTTTACCAGGCAGCCACTAAATCTCACATGATTAAACTTGCTTATGTAGTCGAGGCCTTGTTGGGGCAGGTGCTGTGATTGTTTCCATTCTGTAGTATCGGTTCCTGTGCTGCTGTAATGTCTTATCTTCTGTACTTGATACAATGTATCCTCCTAATGATTGTTCACAGCTGCGTGTGACAGAAGAAGACCTTTGGATTCGGAGCTATGGTCGTCTGTATCAGAAGTTGTGCTCGACCTCCGGGGACATTCCTATCGGCATCTTTCGCACTGAAACACACATGCTGCCAACATCAGAGGTACGCACTGACAAAAGCCACTGGCAGGTCAGGTCTCAGTGACACCCCACATCCAAGGCTAATTGCTCAGATGCACTTAGAGCAATGTACTTCTGGCAAGCAAATAGCAATTAACTCTCTTTCCTTCTTACTAAATTGTGATTACGGTAGTTGCTATGCAGCATTATTAATGTTGCACGTTAAATCGTGCTAAATCAAGTTAATGAGTATTGCCAAGGATGATGACTGCTTACAAGTGTTTTGTCATTTTGTTGCTTATTATGCAGTGCTAGCAAACAGAAACATTTTTGACGCTATGCTAAGGAGGACCTCTGACTTCCCCAAAAAAAGTACTTACAGTTATTCCTGGCCCTCCTATATGATTCTATTCTTTAAAAAATAATAATAATAATAATAAAGCTTGCAGATAAGCTTATCTCTAGGAGAAAACAAAACACCTATATATTATATACACTCACCTAAAAGATTATTAGTAGGGATGGGACGAATCCACAATTTCTTCGAATCCGAATCCGGATCCGAATCAAAAAAGGTTCTCGAATATCTCAAACCTTTCGAATCCCGAATCTCACAAATCCTGCACATAAGAATTGTGCGATCCGTGGTATAGTTGCCCGCAGTAGAGGTACCCAGGCATAAGTAGCGAGGTAAAGGTGCCTTCAATATAGCTAGCTAGGTATGGGTGCCTTCAATATTGGTAGCTTTCAGTATACTGTAGGTAGCAAGGTACGTGTGCCTTCAGTATAGGTAGCAAGGTATAGGGGCCTTCAGTATAGGTAGCAAGGTATATGGGCCTTCAGTATAGGTAGCAGGGTATATGGGCCTTCAGTATCGGTAGCAAGGTACGTGTGCCTTCAGTATAGGTAGCAAGGTATAGGGGCCTTCAGTATAGGTAGCAGGGTATATGTGCCTTCAGTATAGGTAGGTAGCTAGGTATAGGGGCCTTCAGTATAGGTAGTAAGGTACATGTGCCTTCAGTATAGATAGGTAGGTAGGTAAAGGGACCTTCAGTATAGGTAGCAGGGTATAGGGCCTTAAGTATAGGTAGGTATGTAGGTAGGTATAGGGGCCTTTAGGTAGGTAGGTATAGGGGCCTTTAGGTAGGTAGGTAGGTATAGGGGCCTTTAGGTAGGTAAAGGTACCTTCAGTATAGGTAGCAGGGTATAGGGCCTTAAGTATAGGTAGGTAGGTAGGTAGGTATAGGGGCCTTTAGGTAGGTAGGTAGGTAGGTATAGGGGCCTTTAGGTAGGTAGGTAGGTATAGGGGCCTTTAGGTAGGTGGGTGGGTAGGTAGGTATAGGGGCCTTTAGGTAGGTGGGTAGGTAGGTATAGGGGCCTTTAGGTAGGTGGGTAGGTAGGTATAGGGGCCTTTAGGTAGGTAGGTAGGTATAGGGGGTTTTAGGTAGGTAGGTAAAGGGACCTTCAGTATAGGTATATACCCTATAGGGCCTTAAGTATAGGTAGGTAGGTGGGTAGGTAGGTATAGGGGCCTTTAGGTAGGTAGGTATAGGGGCCTTTAGGTAGGTAGGTGGGTGGGTAGGTAGGTATAGGGGCCTTTAGGTAGGTGGGTAGGTAGGTATAAGGGCCTTTAGGTAGGTAGGTAGGTCTAGTGGCCTTCATGTGGGTAGCCCCCCGTGCCTCCTCCGTTCACCCCCAACCCCCCCACGGCCTCCTCCGTCCCCCGTGCCTCCTCCGCTCACCCCTGCATAAGTATCTACTCACCTTTCCCGTGGAGTGCAGAGCGGCAGACCTCTTCGCTACTTCCCTGTTCCCTCTAGTGGACGGACCGGCTTTTACTGATGACGTCATTGTAAAAGCCGGTCACTAAGGGGAACCAGGAAGTCAGGGAGAGGTCTGCCGCTCTGCGCTCCGCTCTGCGCTCCGCTCTGGATAGGTGAGCTGTCACTAACTATGCGGGCGGGGGGGGGGCGAGCGGAGGAGGTGCGGGGGGGGGGGTCGAAAGAGGTCAGGGGAGGACAGTGCAAGCGGGGGAAGCGGCGGATGCGTGGCGATGCAGCGTCGGGATTCGGCGGATTCGGATAGTGAAAAATGGCGTCGGGATTCGAATTCACGAATCTCGAATATTTCCCAATATTCGAGGGATTCGTGGATTCACCGGATTCGTCGTCCCATCCCTAATTATTAGGAACACCTGTTCAATTTCTCATTAATGCAATTATCTAATCAACCAATCACATGGCAGTTGCTTCAATGCATTTAGGGGTGTGGTCCTGGTCAAAACAATCTCCTGAACTCCAAACTGGATGTCAGAATGGGAAAGAAAGGTGATTTAAGCAATTTTGAGCATGGCATGGTTGTGCCAGTATTTCACAATCTGCTAGTCACTGGGATTTTCACGCAAAACCATTTCTAGGGTTTACAAAGAATGGTGTGAAAAGGGAAAAGCATCCAGTATACGGCAGACCTGTGGGCGAAAATGCTTTGTTGATGCTAGAGGTCAGAGGAGAATGGGTTGACTGATTCAAGCTGATAGAAGAGCAACGTTGACTGAAATAACCACTCATTTCAACCGAGGTATGCAGCAAAGCATTTGTGAAGCCACAACACGCTCAACCTTGAGGTAGATGGGCTACAACAGCAGAAGACCCCCCCGGGTACCACTCATCTCCACTACAAATAGGAAAAAGAGGCTACAATTTGCACGAGCTCACCAAAATTAGACAGATGAAGACTGGAAAAATGTTGCCTGATCTGATGAGTCGCGATAGAGTCAGAATTTGGCGTAAACAGAATGAGAACATGGATCCATCATTCCTTATTACCACTGTGCAGGCTGGTGGTGTAATGGTGTGGGGGATGTTTTCTTGGCACACTTTAGGACCCTTAGTGCCAATTGGGCATCGTTTAAATGCCACGGGCTACCTGAGCATTGTTTCTGACCATGTCCATCCCTTCATGACCACCCTTTACCCATCCTCTGATGGCTACTTCCAGCAAGATAATGCACCATGTCACAACCCTAAGGGACCGTTTCCACTAGCGTGAATTCGCATGCATTTTCTGCATGCAGATGTGCATAACCAATACAAGTCAATAGAGCTTTTTCCACTAACAAAAAAATATGTGCGCAGGGCTGTGCAGTAAAAAATGTGCACAGCAGAGCCATCAGAATTCGCACACCGCAAGCATGGTGTCTGATTCGCATGTAATGTAATTAATAGGAGAATCGCATGCGTTTTTGCTATGTGAATTTTCCATGCAAATTCACGTACATTTTCGCATAAAATTAATGTAAAAACACGCAGGCACTGACATGGTTAAATTCGCATACTTACAAAAATATGCGAAAATGCAATGCGTTTTCGTGATTAAAATTTGCATACAAACACGTACAAATTTGCATCCGCATGCAAATTCAAATTCGCATGCAAATTCCGCAACGGAATCGCACCGCACTAGTGGAACCGTAGCCTAATCCTGTTAAAAAAATAAAAACCTCTGCTTGAGTAAATATTAGCAGAGTAGGCTTTTTCTCTGTGCAGAGATAGATTAGGATAAAAGTGGGCTCTAAGCAGCAAGATATGAATTTTCTCTCCCCCATTTTGCTGCCTGGCCTTTTTTGGTGTGGTGCGGAGGGGCCAGGCCCTTTGGCGCACACACGGCATGGGAATATACCTATGTTGCCTTTAATAAGATTATTCAAATTAATAATAATTTAATAAATGAATAAAATTAATACGATTATCTGATTATGGAATATTACAGTTCTCTGTTTGGTTATTATCTTTATAAGAATTATGCATACAGTAAATGAAGGTTTAAGTGGTATTGTCATCAACATTTGTTTTCCTCTACAGTATTAAATGCATTAAAAAATGAATATAGAACATTATAAGACTGCTGTCTTTTTATTGCATATTAACAATCTGAAGCTGACTGATGTAATTGCCTGCCGCAGGACAAATTATCAGATGTATACACACGCTCAACAGCAGTCTTTTAAGCCTCATCTACACGTGTAGATGAGGCGGCGATCCGGCGGCTCGATTAGCCGCCGGATCGCCTCTTCCGCGTCCCCGCTCGCCGCGCGTGCGCCGGAATCAGTACCCGCTCGATTCCCGCTCTTCCCCGCGCCGCGCCGCTTATCTTCCGCTCGATTCCCTGCCATTGATCCCTCGCGGGGACCGAGCAGGGAATCGGTGGTGGGGAGATCCGTCCTGTCGGATCTTATCAATCGAGCCGCATCAGCGGCTCGATTGATAAGGAACATTGCGGCCGCATCTATGCGTGTAGATGCGGCTTTATGCTTTCACAACTTTCGTTGTGCAACAAGTTGAAACACCTAAAAAAAAGTATTTTGTTATTGTTCAAAGAGCTGCTAAGACTGATAAGAAGTAAATTCAACTGTTGGATTGACTTCTTATCAGTCTTATCAGCTCTTTGAACAATAGCAAAATACTTTTTTAGGTGTTTCAACTTATTGCCCAACAAAAGCTGTAAAAGCATATAAGACCGCTGTTGAGCATGTGTATGGGGCTTTTAGAAAACAAACAAAGAAGATAAAGTTATCTGCTTCCCCCCTTGGATACAGCAGAAGCTTTTCTGCCATATTTACTCCGTGTACACACTTCCAGCACAATCTGATAATTCTGCCAGGCAAAGGCAGACTTATCAGTTAGCGGCTAAATCCAGTGTAATGCTAGGCATACATGCCGCTGATGTCTCGATTGATAATTTCCGAATTGTCCGATGACCCGCCGGATCGATTCTGCACTCGATACCGGCGGGCAGGACAAAAGAAAAGATGAACCCGAAGATAAGGAAGTGCCCGCGGGGAGGAGCGGGAATCGATCCGGGCGCCCACGGGGACGCGCCAGAATCGAGCCAGCGGCTCGATTACACAGGTGAAAACGTACCGTGTATGCCCGGCATAAAGCATACGTTTTATCCCTTGAAAACCAGTCAGATGGTTTTAGCTGTTAATTTTTTGCTGTTTTTAATGATTTTGACTATAGATGAAATTTGATGACAATACCTGTTTAAAGAGGAACTTTAACCCAGATTTGAACTTCATCGCAATCAGTAGCTGATATTCTTTTTCCAATGAGAAACCTTTACCTTCTCTCAAATAGATCGTTAGGGACATCTGTATGACTGATATTGTAGTGAAACCCTTCCCACAGTGTGTGTGATGTCAGGGCCATGGCCCTGACAGTTTCTTGTTTGTAAACCTTGTTGCACTGTGGGAAAAAACAGCAGTATCTCCCTCCCTTATTAATTATGTTATTTTCACTACAGTTTCTCTTTAATGGTTCATAGGTTTATGAGTCTATGGGAACAGCACTGTAACAGCCCTTCTCTGGTTCTGTAGTCACAGGTCTCTATAAGTGTGGAGGACTATGAGGATACAAGAGAGACTCGTTGGGGTGACACGATCCAAAGCCGGGGCCCTCACCGCAACTCAACCTCCAGTGACCAATCTGAGCACCCCTTACTGCGGCGGAAGAGCATGCAGTGGGCCAGGAGACTCAGCCGGAAAGGAGCAAAGCAGCCTGGGAAATCAGCTTCTGAAAGGATCAGCCAACAGAGAATGAGCCTTTATAGACGGTCGGAACGTCAAGAACTCAACGCATTGGTGAAGACTAGGATGAAGCATCTTGGCCTTTCCACAGCAGAATACAGTAAGGAACATTACGTGTTTCATACCGGTGGTAGGGTGGAGCAGACAGGAGAGGAAGATCTATAAGGGAAGGAAGAGATTAGGTTTTAGGGGAATTAGTAGTGGCTGGATGGTGTAATGGGTAAGGGCTCTGCCTCTGACACAAGAGACCAGGATTCGAATCTCGGCTCTGCCTGTTTGGTAAGCCAGCACCTATTCAGTAGGAGACCGCAAGTCTCCCTAACACTGCTACTGCCTATAGAGCGCGCCCTAGTGGCTGCAGCTCTGGCGCTTTGAGTCCACCAGGAGAAAAGCGGGATATAAGTGTTTGTCTTTAGGTTTGCAGTTTGCACAGTATGGTCTTCATTGCAAATGTATTTTTGCATCTTTCTCTTGCAGTGGATATCATGGATACAGACAATTCACTATCTTATATTCTTATAAATCCTCCACCGGATACCAAGCTTGAACTTAACGATGTTATGTAAGTTTTTATCTCTTCTTTTACTTCATTGTTATCCTTTAGTCCTATTTTCAGTCCATCTGCAGCATGACAGCATCTGACCTACAGAACTAAGTTTGAAGATCGCTGAAGAACTTAAAGCGGAACTGTAGACTAAATAAAACAAAGTGTTGCACTTACCTGGGGCTCCTGCCAGCCCTTTGCGGCCTTCCCGTCCTGCGCCTGTCCTCCAAGATCCTCCGTTCTCCCGCCGCCAGCTGGATTTGTTGCCGTCGCCGGCGCTCCCCGAGCCACTCATATCATTCTTTGCTTTCCCGCCTGCAATAGCGTCCTGCGCTAATAGCGCAGCACGCTATTGTGGATGGAAACATGAAGAAAGATACGCGGGCCCCGGGGGCACAGGCGCAATTGCCGCATCGACAGTAAGGAAACTAGCTGGCGGCAGGAGAACGGAGGATCATGGAGGACCGGCACGGGACAGGAAGGTGGCAAGGGGCTGGCAGAAGCCCCAGATAAGTGACACACTTTGTTTTTATTTAGTCTTCAGTTCCTCTTTAAGTGATCCAGCAATCCTAAATTTCATTTTAAAGGAATCATCTGGTATGTCATATCAAATCATGAGGTTAAAATCTGAAAAATGTTCACACAGCACACTTTAAACTGACTGGGATTTACACAATTTAAGTAAACCTGTAACTTTGGGGGAGGAATACCTCGGTAGAGGGAAGCCACTGTTTCCTCCAGAGGCTTCCCATGGTTTCCTGCAGACCACCGCCAGATGCCAGGACGTGTTCCTGTAGGTGAACCCCACTGCCGCACTGAACAGAGCCACGATGGCTTGGGCCTGCATAGTAGCACAGAGCCACTGGTGCACGGCGGGAAAATGCCAAGGCCGTTTGGCTCCATGCTACTGCTCAGGCTTAAGTCATCGGCACCTGCACATTGCAGCTGAGCTCCAGAAGCTTCCTTCTACTGGGGTAAGTGTAAGAATCGATACGTTGGTTGCTATTGGCAACAGCACAACACACCTTTTACTCCGGCACCAGCAACTCCTTAGAGCTGTAACTCACAGCGACAGCATACAGGAGATAGAGCGGAGACAGCCACCTTCACCTTTAAGGGGTTTATTCAGCAATAAGGCATCTTTTGTTACATGTTGATTTCTTCAGAATATAAACAGTCTTTCCTATGTCCTATGTACATCACATATATTTACAGCATACAGACATGAAGCTAGTATTCTAACTAGGAAGTGTAGAGAGCAGGATAGCAGAAGACGAGGTAGAAGTAGCCTCTCTGCCATCCCATCTATTACTTTTATATGAACATCAAAGAGTTAAATTCTGACCTCACCCGAGCCATACCCCCAAGCCTACAATTGGCGGGCATGGGCATGTGACCCACATCATCATCTAATACACCAGTGCTTTATGACCTAGTTGCAAGGAATGCAATGTTTTCCAAATATCGGCGTTGTTTACCGTTTCGTCGTCTGTCGGTACAGTTAGACCTGATAACCCATTATGTGTCCTTCTAGAGGAACATGTTTCTTGTAAATGACTGCATAATTTCTCTCCAAGAAACTATGCTTATAGAGACCCTGCATCTCAAGTCTTTACTAGACTTTAGTACCTGAGGCCTAGAATTCAAGTATACTTACATTCTAACAGCCCCCCTAAAAAGACTTGAGCTGCAGGTTTCTCCATTAGGGTTCAGATGGTACCTATGAGCCTGTTTTTGTTATGTTTCACCCCTCCATGCTCGTTTCCAAACACACTCTCTCTGCTCTAGGTGAATGCCCCTGGGAGGGAGAGCAAGACCTCTTGTCTCTCTGGGAATGCCCTTCTTCTAAGCCCTCATCCCATTCTCCACTCAGCATTCTCAGGCGTATCCTTTAAATACTCCACTTGACCATGGAAAAGTGAAACTTGTTTGTACCTAAAGCGACGGAGCAGTGCTAGGGGTCTTCTAGAAAACCACCTTTATACAATCAGCTCCGTCCCATAGGTACCGCTGAAACCTTGTATTATGTGGCTTAGCTTGAAAATATAGGCTTGTGAGATTGTGTACTTGACACCAATCCTCTAACCATGTTTATTTGTTTGCGTAATTTTAAACACAAACTCACCTGTGTAATGCTGCATATAATTGTAATCCCCATCACTATGACCAGTGGGTGCAGGAAAAAGGTTTGAACTGTGGAGGCCCAGTCTGAATGCCCCTGGAATATCGCCAGAAACCTTCTCCACCAGGTCAGACTGGAACTCACCTGATTATATTTGTGTTCAACCTCTGTCAGCTCTCCTTGATCATGATGAAACATCACCTCTAATTTAATGTTATGTTTGTTTAACCTTTTTAACAAAGTGTTGTCTTGTGTCAAAACCTGTACCCATTTATCCCATGGTGTGTTAGGCCCTGTTCACACTTGCGTTTTGGCAAGTAAACGGACCGGATCCTGATCGGATCCTGATCAGAACCGTACGGTTCCGATCCGGATCCGGTCCGTTTGTATCAGGCATGCATCAGGCTGCCATCCGGATCCGTGGGCAAAAAATAGTTAAATTTAAATAAAAAAATGTTGGGGGTCAGCAGAAGGTGCACCTGGTGCACCTGTAGAATCAGGTTCCTCCGCTGCAGGCCTCACCTCCACCTCCGACATTCTGCCAAACAGCTCCAGCACGTCTGTCACTGCTGCTCCACTCCAGACATGCTTGGCCCATGTGTCCCCATCCGAAATGGCCGCTTGGATACGCATAGGAAGTGGGGTAGAACGTCAGGTGTTTGTAGGCAGTGTGTTCTGTGCCTTCCGTTCCCCATTGGTTTTTGTGTTCCGGATGGTGCTGTCAGGCTCAGGTCCGGCTCCGGTCCGGGTGCGTGGGCCGGAGATCCAGACCCAAAAAAATAGCGCATGTTGGAAAAGAGTCCGGAGTCCGGATCCGGTCCGGATCCGTACTGTACGGAACGGACACGTGTGAACGTCCGCATAGACTTTACTTTGCTATGCGGAACGTACGTTCCGTTTGTACAGTATGCGGTCCGGATCAGATCCGGAAAATCCGGATAGCGAACGCTAATGTGAACCGGGCCTTACACAGTACGTCCCCCTTGTAAGATCAAACTTGTCTGAACAATTATGAAAATGTACAATGAATGTGTCCGTGGACATCATGTTTATAAAAACAAACATTTCCTTCAGCCACTGGAAATATTGGTTTGGCTTCAGGGCGGATCTTCTGAATGGCCGCTGTGCATTCGGTGCTATTTAGCCAGCAGGCTTCATCATTAAATCTGACTTGACCCGGCAAACAGAGGTATTTATCTGAAAATTGCCAGCATGATGACAAGTCCACTTGTTTCACTTCTCCGTCGAGCACCACAAAATGCTGACCTCTCAGGTCATGGTGTAAGACATGCAAAAGATCCCTCCCCAGGAAAATCGATAAATCTCTCCTTGTAAAATCTCAGTTGTAAAGGAAGTTTACCTTCTGATAAGGCTTGAGCCATTATCTTGAAATCTGCCGTTAACTCAGTCTGCATGGATCTACAGGCTATTTCCCATGCAGCACCCTTACCCTGTGCTATCATTTTTTTGAGAATTGTTTGAATGTGCCTTTGAGTGTACCCCTGAACCTTATAGGTGTTGTGCGTTAGCTGTTCCAAAACCAAGTTCAGATGATCCTGGGTACCCACATTCTGCTGTCCCAATGTGCCTAATTGTTGAATTACCTCTTTTTAGTCCCATCACCCTTTTATCATAGAGAGTCCCAAGGGTGCTACCTGATGTATCCCAGGATTCTACCTCTCTACTCCAAAATGTCCCCTGATCCATTCAACTAACATCCCATGCTAACCCTTGTGGCCCTCCCCAGAGGAATATGGGTGGTACTCTCTCTTCAGGGAAATTTATTAGCATATCAATGACAAACGCTATTCCCAACTGTCCTGATTGGACCTTTGCCCCCCTTATGTCCTGAGGCTAAATACGTACCTTCGGTCGGGAAAAATGTACTCTCGACAATTTTGTATTAAGAGTACCCGGTCACTTAACCATCTACCATGAGGATAAGTGGCTGAATATGGACTGTGTAGTATTGTCTCATATTGTGACCCGTGTAGTGAGGATGATGTTACCTTTGTTGGCTCTCCCTTTTCTGGGATCGCTCTCCCCACCTTCTTTTTCACCCGAAAATGTGGCTGTATCTCAATTTTTACTTCACGATCCGAGAATCAAAACCCTTCTGCTCTCCACCCTTTACATGTGTATAGTTGTCTCAGAGACACCCTCTGTTGGTTGCTCCAGAGTGTGATATTGTTCCCTGCCTCTCTCCTGGAGGGGCAGTGACGCTTACTACTCGTTCCTCTCCCATCTAGAACCATTTCACTCCGGAGAACCAAGACAAGGTAATCCTGTACCACACACTTCACCTTTTGCATATACCCATTGTAGTGCAATGTACCTTTTAACCAGACTTTGGAATCGTTGTCTGGGCTGGGAGAGCGTGACATTCAGGAGTAGAGATGTGGCGAACGGTTCCCGAACCGGCGAACATCTCCAAATCCCTGGGGCTTTTACTACTTCCGGGTACGCACTGACCTGGAGTAGTACGCCGGCGCTGCCTGGCGAAGCGCGTCCTAGATCGCACTCCTTTTGCCGGGCACTTTCTGCGCGTGTGCGTGACGTCATGAATGACGTCACGCTCATGCGCAGAGAGTGCCCGGCAACAGGAGCGCGATCGAGGATGCGCTCCGCCGGGCAGCGCAGGCGTACTACTCCGGGTCATTGTGACCCGGAAGTAGTAAAAGCCCCAGAGATGTTCGCCAGGCGAACAGTTCGCCACATCTCTATTCAGGAGTAGCATTGAGCTTCCGTTAATATCATTCTTCCAGCACACCTGACCCTTCATACGTTTTACCACCATCATGCCATGAAATTGGCTTCCATCTGGCACCAATAATCCTTTTCTCCTACCCGGCTTGGTCCGTACTGACCAATCTGAGGGAAGTGCAAAAGGATCAGTACCTTTTTCTCCAAACATGAACATGCTTGGGCCTTATGTTCTCATTAACCCCTCATTGTCCACGAGAATGTCTTCTCTTCTCCTCGGTCTCCTAGGACGACATGGCAACCGATGATCACCATCAGTACGGCACTCTTCATTATTAAAGCACCTCCTTGGGGAAGAGAAACATATGCACTTTGGATTATGCTTTGCTCAGACAGTGTCTTTAGTCTCTGTCCAATATCGGAAAACTCGTTCTTTTCCACTGCAGGATTGGCCGGAAACTTCTGCTCATCCGAACGGACATCTCCATCTCTGCCTCTGCTGCCAGTAATTCAGCTTTTTCGATTCCATATTCGCCAAACTCCTGAAACAGAAATCCAACCAAATCAATTCTTATTAATCATTTGCGTTTAGCCCTACTGCTCCAATCTCAATTGTACAACTTACCGTATTTTTCGGACCATAAGACGCACTTTTTCTCCCTCCAAAATGGGGGGGAAAAGTCACTGCGTCTAATGGTCCGAATGTAACAATTTTTGCCGGGTGTCTGCCCCCTGTCCTGAGTCCCGTCTGCTGTATGTGTCTCCTGGCAGCTGTCCCTTGTCCCATCCTCTGTCCCAGGTCTTTAGGGGCATTCCACAGCATATGAGTGTTTAAGCTGTGTCACCCATGGCCCCCGGGTGTGCGGCTCAGAAGTGAGGGACAATTTGTACCTGGCTGAGAGGAGGGAGAGGTCGGATCCGACAGCTGCAGCGATCGCAGCATGCACCGATGAGAGAGGGGACAGAGCGGCAGGGCATCCCAGCTGACATGCACGATGCAGACCAGGAATCAATAGCGGTAATCCTCCACAGCAAAGCCGATCGGGGGTCCGTGCACGCTGCCATAGCATCTCTCTCTGGTCACTTCCGCTTATGTCACTAATGCGGAAGTGACCAGAGAGAGATGCTATGGCAGCATGCACGGACCCCCGATCGGCTTTGCTGTTGTGGAGGATTACCGCTATTGATTCCTGGTCTGCATCGTGCATGTCATCTGGGATGCCCTGCTGCTCTGTCCCCTCTCTCATCGGTGCGTGCTGCTGTCGGATCTGACAGGGAGTGGTGCAGCTTTGAACAGGCTGGCTGAAGGTCGGGAAGAACAAGGCAGTTTGTAGCCTGGAACTCCACGTGGACACAGGAGGTAGACCACGGGATCCAGCAGCTGAGAGTTCATGGCTGGGCCGGCTGTGAGAGCTGGAAGCTGGCTTTTACTTAGGCACCAAGAACGTTTGCTTGGCGTATCTGTGCAGGGGGAAGACAATGCTGTAACACCAGACAGGCTGGCTGGAAGTCCGGATATCATGGGAGAACAGGGCTGAACTTGCCAGCATGGAAGCAGAGGTCTTTGAGTCCGGGAGAAGGCGGCTAGGAGGAGGTCCGTGTCAAGTGGGTTTAGAGGTTTCTGCAGCTTGTCATTCAGCGGGACTTTCAAATCACTGGGCTCTATCATCTTTGTGACTGTGTGTGCAGGAGGCAGAATAAGTGAGGCAAACTGGGAAAAAATGTCAGTGTGCTCATTTCCATCAAGAAGGAATCTGGATTGTGCAGGAGCGATTGAGAAGAGCGTGGCTAGTAGCTGTTGGTATCCTGTCTTCATGAGGTGATTCCTGATATTTTCTAGCAGTATTTAATATTAATGTACTGTATGCTTAAAATGGATGTAGGTACTTTCAACAGTACATCCTGGTAGCAGAGAATGGGTGAGGAACTAAAGTTTCCACTGCATGAGGCTTCCATGTAATTAGCAGACATTTTGCATTATTATTATTATTATTAATAAATTAACATAAAAGTTATGTTTTGATCCTGTATTCAGTAAGCAGAAAACTGTTTCTCATTATAGCTTAAATAGAGACAGCTTGGGGGAAGCTCCACAAGACACCCCTGGACCATGGATGCACCAGGCTTAGTATTTTTTTTTCCCCCTGGTTTTTGCCCTCTAAACCTAGGTGCGTCTTATGGTCCGGAGCGTCTTATGGTCCGAAAAATACGGTAGATTGATCAATGTATATCATGATTGATCTCGTTTCTGTGTAGTTCTTTTGAACTTTGTTAACTTTTAGATTTTTGATACCTTATGTACCACAGCCAAAGGACTTATCTCATTACAATGTGCTTCCCTCGGATCTCACCTTTTGAAGCACTGACCTCTACATCCCCCCCCTCTACATACTACGCTGCTACGCTGACCGCAGTATGCACTGAGTAGGGACCACCGGCCCACTGCTGCAACTTGCAGTTGAGCTTGCAATGTTCTTACCCATTGTACTTCACTTACCTAGGACTTCAGTAAGTATCCCGATTGGGTAATTTTTTTCCCTTCAGGTTTCCTTTAAAGCAATCCTGAACTAAAAATTAAAAGTCAAAATAAGCATATACACGTCATACTCACCTCCCATTTTGAAAATGACAATTTTTATTGGAAGACACCGCCTGGATAATACAGATCAATCTGTGATACGCAAGAATCAAGTCGGGAGTTGGTGAGTGCACGCACGAAGGGGGGGGGGGGGGGGGGCAATCAGTTGTTCAGCCCAGGTGGTGGCACATCCCCCAGGAGTGCAGCATGAGGTGATAGCAATTGCTTTTAAAAAATGGTATTGGGCACTATGTGCACATTTTATTTTTTACAGGGAAATCCTCCATGCTATTTAAAGTAAGTATACGGACGCGCAACTTTGGTTGGATTGAATTAAGAAAGGTAGCAGTGAGCGGCAGTGATTGGCGGTCTGGGGCAGTGCCCCTCCCCCGCATGATTGCTAGATGGCTCCCCAAACTAGACACAGGGGGACAGAGAACAAGGGGGGGGGGGGGAGAGGAAGGGTTACAGAGGACACGGGGATGAAGGACAAACTTAGATGGAGGACACACAGTGACAGGAGAACACTGTGGGATGGAGGACTTGGGACTGTACTTGGCTCTCTGATTTTTTCCTCCCACTTTTGGGGGAGAAAAAGTGCATGTTATAGTCCAAAAAAATACAGTACTTATTACATCAAAGTGATGCATGCTGTGCACAACACAGCCAGAGCCAGGCCCCGCGTCTGAGGAGGCCCCGCACCCTCTGCAGCAGTGGGGAGAGCGGGCATAGTTATTAATACTCACGTGTCCTCACCGATGCTCACAGCTACCATCTATTTCCTCTCCCAGCATCTGTGTATTGATAACAGCGCCCCCTATGATGATGTGACCGCATGTCACCACAGGGGGGCACTGTTACCAATACACAGATGCTGGGAGAGGAAATAGATGGTAGCTGTGAGCATTGGCGAAGACACGTGAATTTTAACAACTACGCCCGCTCTCCCCAGCACTGCTGCCACCTTGCTATCTAACCTGTACTGCGGGGCACCTACCTATCTGATCTATACTGCAGGGCATCTACCTATATAATCTATACTGCAGGGCATCTACCTATATCTATACTGCAGGGCACCTACCTATATAATCTATACTGCAGGCACCTTCCTATCTAACCTATACTACAGGCTGGCACCTATCTAATCTATACTGCAGGCACCTTTCTAACCTATACTGCAGGCTGGCACCTATCTAACCTATACTGCAGGCACCTATCTAACCTATACTGCAGGCTGGCACCTATCTAATTTATACTGCAGGCTAGCACCTATCTAATCTATATTGCAGGCACCTATCTAACCTATACTGCAGGCTGGCACCTATCTAATCTATACTACAGGCACCTATCTAATCTATACTGCAGGCACCTACCTATCTAATCCACACTGCAGGCACCTATATAACCTATACTGCAGGCTGGCACCTATCTAACCTATACTGCAGGCACCTATCTAACCTATACTGCAGGCTGGCACCTATCTAATTTATACTGCAGGCTAGCACCTATCTAACCTATATTGCAGGCACCTATCTAACCTATACTGCAGACTGGCACCTATCTAATCTATACTGCAGGCACCCATCTAATCTATACTGCAGGCACCTACCTATCTAATCCACACTGCAGGCACCTATCTAACCTATACTGCAGGCTAGCACCTATCTAACCTATACTGCAGGCACCTATCTAACCTATACTGCAGGCTGGCACCTATCTAATCTATACTGCAGGCACCTATCTAATCTATACTGCAGGCACCTACCTATCTAATCCACACTGCAGGCACCTATCTAACCTATACTGCAGACACCTATCTAATCTATACTGCAGGGCACCTACCTATCTAATCTATACTGCAGGCACCTATCTAATCTATACTGCAGGCACCTATCTATCTAATCTATACTGCAGGCACCTATCTAATCTATACTGCAGGCACCTATCTAATCTATACTGCAGGCACCCATCTAACCTATACTGCAGGCTGGCACCTATCTAATCTTTACTGCGGGCACCTATCTAATCTATACTGCAGGCACCTATCTAATCTATACTGCAGGCACCTATATAATCTATACTGCAGGCACCTACCTATCTAATCTATACTGCAGCCACATTCCTATCTAGTCTATATTGCAGGCTGGCACCTATCTATCTAATCTATACTGCAGGCTGGCACCTATCTATCTAATCTATACTGCAGGCACCTATCTAATATACCGTATATACTCGCAAGCAAGCCGAATTTTTGACCCCCCAAAAGTGGGCCAAAAGTTGGGGGGTCGGCTTGCTTGCGAGTCATGGGTGGGTGGGTGGATAGGTGATGTCCCTCCCCGCTCCCCCCGCGGCCACCGCTGCTATTACCTTAGGCGGCGCCGCTTCCTCTATCCCCGTCCTCCTCCGGTAACTCATTCACAGCAGCGCGCCCCCCGCTGCTGTGATGACGCAGGAAACCATAGAGAGCGGTTCCCATAGTAACGGCATCGCCGCTACAGGAAGCCGCTCTCTATGGTTTCCTCGTCATCACAGCAGCGAGAGGCGCGCTGCTGTGAATGAGTTACCGGAGGAGGACGGGGATAGAAGAAGCGGCGCCGCCTAAGGTAATAGCAGCGGCGGCCGCGGGGGGGAGCGGGGAGGGACAGCACCTAAATACTGGGGCACTATGCTAGCTATATGGGGCACTATGCTAGCTATATGGGGCACTATACAAGCTATACTGGGGCACTATACAAGCTATAATGGGGTACTATACTAGCTATAATGGGGCACTATACTAGCTATAATGGGGCACTATACTAGCTATACTGGGGGCACTATACTAGCTATAATGGGGCACTATACTAGCTATACTGGGGGCACTATACTAGCTATAATGGGGCACTATACTAGCTATAATGGGGCACTATACTGAGCACTATACTAGCTAAACTGGGGCACTTCACTAGCTATACTGAGCACTGTACTAGCTATACTGAGCACTATACTAGCTATACTGAGCACTATACTAGCTATACTGAGCACTATACTGAGCACTATACTAGCTATACTGAGCACTATACTAGCTATACTGAGCACTATACTAGCTATACTGGGGCATTTTACTAGCTATACTGAGCACTACCTACCTATACTGAGCACTATACTAGCTAAACTGGGGCACTTCACTAGCTATAATGAGCACTATACTAGCTATACTGAGCACTATACTAGCTATAATGAGCACTATACTAGCTATACTGAGCACTATACTAGCTATACTGGGGCATTTTACTAGCTATACTGAGCACTACCTACCTATACTGAGCACTATACTAGCTAAACTGGGGCACTTCACTAGCTATAATGAGCACTATACTAGCTATACTGAGCACTATACTAGCTATACTGAGCACTATACTAGCTATACTGAGCACTATACTAGCTATACTGGGCACTATACTAGCTATACTGGGACATACTGGGGGGATCACGCGGCCAGCGTTTCCTACCCCCGGCTTACATGAGGGTCAATCATTTTTTCCTGTTTTTTGGGGTAAAAGTGGGGGGGTCGGCTTACATGCGGGTCGGCTTGCTTGCGAGTATATACGGTATACTGCGGGGTACCTGCCTAACTAATCTATACTGCAGGCACCTTCCTATCTAATCTGAACTGCAGGGCACCTACCTGTCTAATCTATACTGCAGGCACCTATCTAATCTATACTGCAGGGCACCTATCTATCCAATCTATACGGCAGGCACCTATCTAATATATACTGCGGGGTACCTACCGAACTAATCTATACTGCAGGCAGTGGCGTAGCTAAGGAGTTGTGGGCCCCAATGCAAGTTTTACAATGAGGCCCCCCCAAGCACTCTATACATAGCAATTGATACGGCGCACCAAAACCTGCCAATGGCAACTACAGTGTCTGAGGTGCAAGAAGGGAATGGGGAACAGTTTGTTAACAATTACCACTCTTCATAGTATCTATAGAAGTGATTATTATGAGCACAGGACCAATAGAGAGCTAATACTGAAGTTGAGGAAGAGCCACATGGGGCCCCTCTGGCCCAAGGGCCCCGATGCGGTTGCTACCTCTGCAACCCCTATTGCTACGCCCCTGACTGCAGGGTACCTACCTACCTATCTAATCTGTACTGCAGGGCACCTACCTGTCTAATCTATATTGCAGGGCACCTACCTACCTAAGGTAAATTACAGCCATAAACGTTTTCCTGGCAGAATAATTCTGAGGGCAGGGGAGAGATATAAAAAGGTCAATAGTTCATGTATTTTAACTCTGGGACGCTTAGTAGACTGCTATTGATCATAGACAATTAAACATTCAATCTACTTTGTAAATGTTTACATATAAAATAAAATCATGGGATACCTTAAAAAAACAGACATTTTACGCAATAAAGAGATATTTTGAAACTAAAAAAACTGTCATTTTGGAGTTATCTAATCAGTTTATTTTCACCTCAGGGTCACTTTAAATAAAAGTCAGTAAAAAAACAATATTATTTGAACCTTCCAGCTGCCATTCATTTCATCTTACAACATGAAAGCACAGAGCAGAGGCGAGGTGGTGAAGTCCAAGCTGCTAAGACAAGCGTCAAGAGGAGAGACAAGGAGGCAGAGATAAGCCGACAAGGAAGTCACAGGAAGGACTCTCTGAGAATTCTCCCTGACACCTGGCTGACACATTGGCTGTGATAGGCTTCAACGTATCACAGCGGATCGCTCCTGTGTCCAACAGGGGGACAGACGTGTCACACGGCTGTCCCCAGTACAGCACTGCTGTAGATCGCATCGCTGTACAGGTAAATAGACCGTGATCGCTGCTCGGAGACTGAAGCAGAGCTCCGCCCACCAAGCAGGAGATGCACGCGCAACCTTGATCTTCTGCAAACAGAGCCCCAGGACTTTACACCGTTCAGCGTTAGGCGGTCCTGGGGCTGCTGCCGCGGCCACGCCCGTCGGCGTGACGCGGTCGGCTAGTAGTTAATTTTATAGGCATTTTATGGGGGAAAAACAGGCGTAATTGTAGAAAATCATAATTTTTACATAATTGCCACAGTTGTAAAACACCTTAACATATATTGTTTGGCTTGTCCCAATTAAAATGATACCACATATGCCATATTTTATCACTGGTTGAGTATGTAGCGTACCATTATGACTAGCCTGAACATCTGTAGTGACTGGTTGTGATCACTGAGGCACACAGTTCAGTACTAGGCAACCTCAGTGCAGTACAGGTAGACAACAATATAGCAGTACATCTATATAGTGTTGTGTCCCTGAACTGTCACCCTAGTGCATCTGATCGCTACAGGAGGCAGCCATTACAAGTGTCCACAAATCTTAAAGCCAAAGATAGGTGACACAAGGGATTAAATAGTTATGTAGGGGTTAAACATATTTTTTTGTGTGACACTATCATTTTTTAAACTTAAAAAAAAAAAAAATTCAATGAATGCTGCCATTTGCTATAGCAGCAATTATTTACATTTAAACAGGTGCTTGTGCACAATCTTTTTTTCCTTCACTGGACTGTCTTATTACTTCTCTGCAGATTTTTCCCTTTTCTCGCCATGTTTTGTATGGAGTCACGTCGCTCCTCTGACATCCTCTCTTGTTCCTTGTTCTTCCTTCTTATCTAAAGGATAACGGTTTTCACAAAAGCTGCAGGTGTCAGGGAGAATTCTCAGAGAGTCCTTCCTGTGACTTCCTTGTCGGCTTATCTCTGCCTCCTTGTCTCTCCTCTTGACGCTTGTCTTAGCAGCTTGGACTTCACCACCTCGCCTCTGCTCTGTGCTTTCATGTTGTAAGATGAAATGAATGGCAGCTGGAAGGTTCAAATAATATTGTTTTTTTACTGACTTTTATTTAAAGTGACCCTGAGGTGAAAATAAACTGATTAGATAACTCCAAAATTACAGTTTTTTTAGTTTCAAAATATCTCTTTATTGCGTAAAATGTCTGTTTTTTTAAGGTATCCCATGATTTTATTTTATATGTAAACATTTACAAAGTAGATTGAATGTTTAATTGTCTATGATCAATAGCAGTCTACTAAGCGTCCCAGAGTTAAAATACATGAACTATTGACCTTTTTATATCTCTCCCCTGCCCTCAGAATTATTCTGCCAGGAAAACGTTTATGGCTGTAATTTACCTTTCAGTGATGTTTCCAATATTCCTGACAAGGCACTGACAAGACAGTCTCTTGCATGCCTGAAAATTAACTCTTTCAGGCAAATAATAAAACAGACTGGTTATTAATATGTTTTGCACTGTATATCTATATATCTCCTTGTTAGAATTGTGAATTGTTTAATAAATGGTGCAGCCATGCTAATCAGATTGCAAAGCTTCAAGATGAAAAAGTGACTTGGATTAATGAGCTACTGTTGGGGGGGGGGGTATGAACTCTAGGGGACACACACTGGGTAATATGTTGCGGCACTAGAAGATATAATGGCTGCACTGGAGTTTATATAGGGACCACAATGATATAATGGCTGCACCGGAGCATATATAGGGACCACAATGATATAATGGCTGCACTGGAGCGTATATAGGGACCACAATGATATAATGGCTGCACTGGAGCGTATATAGGGACCACAATGATATAATGGCTGCACTGGAGCGTATATAGGGACCACAATGATATAATGGCTGCACTGGAGCGTATATAGGGACCACAATGATATAATGGCTGCACTGGAGCGTATATAGAGACCACAATGATATAATAGCTGCACTGGAGCGTACAGTGGGTTGCAAAAGTATTCAGCCCCCTTGAAGTTTTCCACATTTTGTCACATTACTGCCACAAACATGCATCAATTTTATTGAAATTCCACGTGAAAGACCAATACAAAGTGGTGTACATGTGAGAAGTGGATCGAAAATCATACATCATTCCAAACATTTTTTACAAATAAATAACTGCAAAGTGGAGTGTGCATAATTATTCGGCCCCCTGAGTCAATACTTTGTAGAACCACCTTTTGCTGCAATTATAGCTACCAGTCTCTTAGGGCCCTTTCACACCAGAGGGCTTTTTCAGCGTTTTAACGCCACGGCCGAAGTTGGCGTTTTCCTAGGTAAAAGAAAGTCCATAGACTTTCATTTTACCATTCACACTAAACGCCGCGTTTTGGAGCGTTGCGTTTCAACGCTCCCAGGCGCTTTTTCTGGGCCTATCGCGGCGTTTCTCATTACAATTGATTGTAATGTATAGGCGTTAAAACGCCTTCAAAACGCCTTGAAAACGCCTGCAGCCAAAACGCAGCGTTTTTAGCCTTTCACCGCTGCCTGTAGTGTGAAAGAGCCCTTACCTAGGAAAACGCCAACTTCGGCCGTGGCGTTAAAACGCCGAAAAAGCCCTCTGGTGTGAAAGGGCCCTAAGGGTATGTCTCTACCAGCTTTGCACAACTAGAGACTGAAATCCTTGCCCATTCTTCTTTTCAAAACAGCTCCAGCTCAGTCAGATTAGATGGACAGCGTTTGCGAACAGCAGTTTTCAGATCTTGCCACAGATTCTCGATTGGATTTAGATCTGGACTTTGACTGGGCCATTCTAACACATGATATGTTTTGTTTTCAACCAGTCCATTGTTGCCCTGGCTTTATGTTTAGGGTCATTGTCGTGCTGGAAGGTGAACCTCCGCCCCAGTCTCAAGTCTTTTGCAGTCTCCGAGAGGTTTTCTTCCAAGTTTGCCCTGTATTTGGCTCCATCCATCTTCCCATCAACTCTGACCAGCTTCCCTGTCCCTGCTGAAGAGAAACACCCCCAGAGCATGATGCTGCCACCACCATATTTGACAGTGGGGATGGTGTGTTCAGAGTGATGTGCAGTGTTAGTTTTCTGCCACACATAGCGTTTTGCATTTTGGCCAAAAAGTTCCATTTTGGTCTCATCTGACCAGCATTCTTCCACATGGTTGCTGTGTCCCCCACATGGCTTGTGGCAAACTGCAAACGGGACTTCTTATGCTTTCTGTTAACAATGCCTTTCTTCTTGCCACTCTTCCATAAAGGCCAACTTTGTACAGTGCATGACTAATAGTTGTCCTATGGACAGAGTCTCCCACCTGAGCTGTAGATCTCTGCAGCTCGTCCAGAGTCACCATGGGCCTCTTGACTGCATTTCTGATCAGCGCTCTCCTTGTTCGGCCTGTGAGTTTAGGTGGATGGCCTTGTCTTGGTAGGTTTACAGTTGTGCCATACTCCTTCCATTTCTGAATGATCGCTTGAACAGTGCTCCGTGGGATGTTCAAGGGTTTGGAAATCTTTTTGTAGCCTAAGCCTGCTTTACATTTCTCAATAACTTTATCCCTGACCTGTCTTGTGTGTTCTTTGGACTTCACGGTGTTGTTGCTCCCAATATTCTCTTAGACAACCTCTGAGGCCCTCACAGAGCAGCTGTATTTGTACTGACATTAGATTACACACAGGTTCACTCTATTTAGTCATTAACCCTCATCAGGCAATGTCTATAGGCAACTGACTGCACTCAGATCAAAGGGGGCTGAATAATTATGCACACACTACTTTGCAGTTATTTATTTGTAAAAAATGTTTGGAATCACGTATGATTTTCGTTCCACTTCTCACGTGTACACCACTTTGTGTTGGTCTTTCATGTGGAATTCCAATAAAATTGATTCATATTTGTGGCAGTAATATGACAAAATGTGGAAAACTTCAAGGGGGGCGAATACTTTTGCAAGCCACTGTATATAGGTGTTACGGCCAATGTGCGAACTGGCCGCTGCACTGCGGCCAATGTGAGAAATGGAATAATTCCTGTAACGTTAATGTATCTTCTGGCCGCAGCGCAGCGGGCAAATGTATCACATTGCCGCCGGCTTAATTTCATTATATTAACTAAGATGTGATACATTTGTCCGGTGCGCTGCGGCCAGAAGATACATTAATGTTACAAGAATTATTCCATTTCTCACATTGGCCACAGCGCAGCGGCCAGTTCACACATTGGCCAGCCAGAACCCGAAGTGGCCGGCCAGAACTAGAAGTGGCCAAACTTCGGGTTCTGGCCGTAACATAGGGACCACAATGATATAATGGCTGCATTGGAGGGTATATAGGGACCAAAATGATATAATGGCTGCACTGAAGTGTGTATAGGGGCCACAATAATATAATGGCCGCATTGGAGGGTATATAGTGACTACAATGATATAATGGCTGCACTGGAGTGTGTATAGGGGCCACAATGATATAATGGCTGCATTGGAGGGTATATAGGGACCACAATGATATAATGGCTGCACTGGAGTTTATATAGGGACCACAATGATATAATGGCTGCACTGGAGTTTATATAGGGACCACAATGATATAATGGCTGCACTGAAGGGTATATAGGGACCACAATGATATAATGGCTGCACCGGAGGGTATATAGGGACCACAATGATATAATGGCTGCACTGGAGGGTATATAGGGACCACAATGATATAATGGCTGCACTGGAGTTTATATAGGGACCACAATGATATAATGGCTGCACTGGAGTTTATATAGGGACCACAATGATATAATGGCTGCACTGGAGGGTATATAGGGACCACAATGATATAATGGCTGCACTGGAGTTTATATAGGGACCACAATGATATAATGGCTGCACTGGAGTTTATATAGGGACCACAATGATATAATGGCTGCACCGGAGGGTATATAGGGACCACAATGATATAATGGCTGCACTGGAGGGTATATAGGGACCACAATGATATAATGGCTGCACTGGAGTTTATATAGGGACCACAATGATATAATGGCTGCACTGGAGTTTATATAGGGACCACAATGATATAATGGCTGCACTGGAGGGTATATAGGGACCACAATGATATAATGGCTGCACTGGAGGGTATATAGTGACCACAATGATATAATGGCTGCAGGCCCTATAGGATCCAGAGCATTCCCTCTCTATAGATAACCATCAAACTTGTTTGTTTTTACCTGCTTCAATATCACTTTAAGAGGTATGTGTTTATGGGATAATTAAAAAAATAAAGGCTGGCTGGCTTCTGCTACTTTTGAGAATATTGGATCTATTACTGGTGGGCAATGGGGAGCTGGCAGTGAATCAGGTAAAATCGGTGTGAGACGGGCCTGATGATTTGGCCGCCACTATGGGCCGCAATGTAATTTGTGGCTATAGCAGGGCCAAGTGTGTAATTTGGGCGCTTGGCTACAGTGTAGGGGGGAGGTTAGTGTTCGGTGTAGGTGAAAGGGGGATAGTGTTAGCCATAGGTTGGGGAGTGTTCATGTGAAGTATGGGTTTGGGAAGTCGACAGTAGAATATTGATAACATTACCAATTTTGTACTATCAGCTTCTTCTGTCCCCTAAATTAGTAGATGTCTTTTTTTTTTTCCATGTACGCATATTTGGTGCAAAACGTAGCACTGTTATATCACTGAGCTGGGTCGCTGAAGTCTTCGTTTTCAGTATTACCTATTTTGGCCACACCGTGGGTAGTTAGGGTTTAGGGAGGATGAATGGAAAGCCATACTCATTCTTTCAGTGCCAAATGTATTGTGACCAATTCAATGTTCTTTGTGTTGTCAATCTTTTCCAGATACCTGATTCGTCCAGATCCTCTAACCCTCGTTCCTAATAATGCCCGAAAAGCCAGCGTTACACGAACTGAGGGCTCTGTCTATGACACCAAGGACAGCACTCACCTATGAACCATCTTCGAAGTGGGAATTGTTGAAGAGATCGTGACCCCAAACGAGAAGAGGGAAAGTGAAGCAAATGCTGGAAATCAATGCCTCATGTGAGCCAAGGATTCTGTGTCCATTTTGATTCCACGGCCACCTTCTGACCAAGCATGGGGAACTAGTGTACACAGCTTTTTGCTACATATAATCCATGGCTTGCTTCACCTCCTTCTGTTTCATTCTTTAACTTCCTCAGTGTTGTGAGCTCCTTGATGATACCTCTGTGGTTGAGGAGGACCATCATGAAGGGTGAGGTGCAGAACAAGACAAGGGAGATATAATTTGGCACGTTTTAAACACAGATTATTCAGTCTCAGGCATGCCAAGTATTGAAACCCGTATGCTCAGGTCTAAAGTTGCACTAGAGTAGCCATAGAGTCTATCACATCACTCCCGACCTACCGAAAACTGATTCTACAACTTAAAGGGTTGACTTCTTCAGTCTTAGTCTAATGGCCTAATGGGCATTACCTCTTTAGTCTTCATACAGGCAGTGATGTTTAATCTTTTATACAAGCCTAAATCTATCTTTATCCCAAAGTTTAGACATTCCATCCCCCTATGTCTCAATTGTCTTGAACATGACCTTTACATACAAGGCCAATGTCCAGCCTTGAGTAGTCAGTCATGGATTGATCTTAGTACAAGTGTTGTGTTGTGATAGCAGTAGACTTGGATTGTTTAGGGTTTTTCTAACTAGGATCAGAGTACTTTTGTTTTCTTTTTTCTTTTTCAGTCTCATTCCCATTTGTTATGAAGTGGGTGGGAACTGTGCAACCTTGAGCCAATCTGAATGCCTGAGTGAAAAGAGCAGGTTAGATTATTCTAGTACATCCACGCTCTGGTCTTCTTGAGAGATTGTGCACATCAACTAAACAGTATTGCCTTAGGACAGGATTGCATATAATGGTCCACTCTAGAGGTCTAAGAAGGGATGGAGGCAATTTAGCAGATGACAAAAGAAGGTTATCTTTATACACAGGCTTTGTCCTGTCCCAGAATATCAGCTTTGAAGTTTGCATATGTGTTACACTCATATCTACATTCAACAGTACAAGACTACAATTATAATGTCACATATCCTGTTTGGTTTATTGAAGCCCGGTTTGAGTCCAGCACTAGAGCCTAGAGAAAGGCAGCCATCTTGAAACTGATCCTAGGTTGAGTCATTCCTTGTATATAGATCCAGAGAATAGAGTATACGTGAATCCTATGGATGGAGAATATCATAGGATACATTGTTTGTTCTGTGGTTGGGAAGAATGGCTGTGTATCTCATCCTTCCTTACTCAATATAATACCTATATTTTTTACACTTCTGCAATAATAATATAAGATTGTTATATTTTGATAGAATTTGCAATATGGGCATGGTAGTCCACGCTAGAGAAGTGGTTATGGGATGCGTTACAGCATCTGCTGGGGGTAGTAATTGAACATAGCGCTGCTATGGGCTCTTTCTTCACATACAGCCAAATATCCTACCTGCATGCTTCACATGCTATAGATTGTGTTGGGTCACATGATGCACTGCAGGTGGACATTACAGAAGCGAAGGAAAGGAAAATCAAAGATGTAAGGTTTTGGCTATTCTTTTGTCCTTCCTTCCGTCTTCTTTCCTTCTGTTCTTTCATCTGTCCTTCCATCCTTACCTTTCCTCCATCCTTCCTATCACGGTTCCTTTCCTCTTTCTTTTGTTTTACTTTTCTTCCCTTCCTGTTTCTCTTGCATTTCCTTTCCTTTGTTCTCCTTTCCTCTTCTTCTTTTCTGTTCCCTGCTTTCTCTTCTATTCTTTACTTATGTGTCTATTTTTGCTCTTTTTTCACCCTCCTTTCTTTCTTGTTTTTTTGTCATTCACTTTATTTCTTTCTCTATCTGCCTTTGTATGTTTCTGTCTTCCTCTTTTTTTCTCTTATTTCTCCTTTTGTATCATTTCTTGCGCAACCCTTCATTTCCTCCCCACCTTCCCCTTCCATAGATCACCATGTCGGTATCCATTAGTATGGCTTTAGATTATGAAATGCTTGTGTGTTAAAGTTGTGATCTAGAGATCCCAACTGTAGTTTGTCTCGTCCTTTGTCCCATTGTCCAGCTGTATCATGCAAGTCTAGGTGCTAGTGTTGAGTCTATGAGGTGCCATTTTCCTGTGTGCCCTGTTTCTGCCGGGTGCCAAGTGCTGTGGGAATGTCTGCTGTACAAATACCACACATTATATGATGTACTGCTCTAGAGGAAGCTTGCTGTGTGTCCCATAGAGATACACAAGCTCTGTTAAACCTCCAATGTTGACAGTCCCAGAGGCGACTGCAATGCAGGTGTTTAATCGGTCAGAATGTAACGGGATCCGTATCCCATTCATTAACACTGTGACACATACTGCTAAATAAAGACTGATGAACACGACATCCATTTGTTCTCATTCATTGATTCTTCTAATGTTCAAGTTATGTCAATCTTTGCAGAAGAGCAAAATTTGGTCTTTAAACCATTAACAGTTTCAATAGAGTCCTGCTTTTGACCTCAGTCGGTAGAACGCCTTGTGCTGTAAATTCTTGGAATGCATTGATCTCTCTCTGCTAGCAGAGGATATAGAAACTGAATGCAGAAGTCCTCTGTTATTTTCTCACACTGCCCCCTAGTGGCCATAAATACACATTATATCAGTACTAATAGGAAACAAAGAAATGTAACAAATAAGAAATAAAAAAAAATGTGCTAAAATAAACTGGCCCGGAGCATTTGCAAGCCTTTAAGAAACTGGCTGCTATACGGTTAAATGACAACAGCTGGAAAAGATGTGAATAGGAATGAATTAAAGCATTAAAACTGATATAACTGGTGTATTCACTACACAAGACATTCTGTAATTCACTGTTCCCCAACCCTGTCCTCAATATTGATGAACTGAAATTTCACGTGTTCGTAATTATGAAACAAAATTTGCAATTATGACACAAAATTTTAATGCTGCTATAGCAGCATAGAGGGAGCTATTGTGGCTGGCAACGCGAAGAATCTCTCACGTTCCCAACCTGTCGGGTCCTGATGGCGAAACCATAAGTGGCTGCCGGCGGGGACAGGAGAATCGGAGGGACACGACAAGTGCACCGGACAGCTGCAGGGGGCTATTGGAAGCCCCAGGTGAGTAAAAATCTTTTTTTTTTTTGGGGGGGCTTAAAGGGATACTGTAGGGGCGTCGGGGGAAAATGAGCTGAACTTACCCGGGGCTTCTAATGGTCCCCCGCAGACATCCTGTGTTGGCGCAGCCACTCACTGATGCTCCGGCCCCGCCTCCAGTTCACTTCTGGAATTTCTGACTTTAAAGTCAGAAAACCACTGCGCCTGCACGCCCGTGTCCTCGATCCCGCTGATGTCACCAGGAGTGTACTGCGCAGACACAGACCATACTGGGCCTGCGCTGTGCGCTCTTGATGACATCAGCAGGATCGAGGACACGGCAACGCAGGCGCAGTGATTTTCAGACTTTAAAGTCTGAAATTCCAGAAGTGAACCGGAGGCGGGGCCGGAGCATCGGTGAGTGGCTGCGCCAACACAGGATATCTGCAGGGGACCGTTAGAAGCTCTGGGTAAGTTCAACTCATTTTCCCCTGACCCCCCCTACAGTATCCCATTAAGGATCGCTTTAAATAAAGCACTTTGTCCTGCTATTCAGTTTCAAATCCGCATCCAAACTAGAGATAACGGTATCTTTGTTTGCATTCCAATGTTGATAGATGTGTGTAAACACAGTGTAACAAGTAAAAAGGAGCTCTCTGTGAAGCTTTCTGTGCTTCAAGCACAGAAACAGCTCCGAACAGCTAATTAGAAGATGTTAATATATAATAAAAAGCAGTTTGAATAAAATGCAATGGCATGTTTCAGGGCAAGATAAACTAAACTACACTTTGGAAACTTGTAACTTGTAAACAGACAATATTACTTATGCACCAAAGCAAATATGATAACTGTATGAGTAATAAAAAGTAGGAAAACACATTTTTATCGAATGTTATGTTAGAGTTTCAGACCACTTTAAAGTGAACCTTAAGTGTCCCAAAAAAATTGAGTTTTACTCACCTGGGGCTTACCTCAGCCCCCTGCAGCTGATCGGTGCCCACGACGAGTCGCTCTGATGCTCCGGGTCCCGCTGGCTGCCACTTCCGGTTTCGCCGTCTGGACCCGTCAGGCTGGGGAACGCGGCTGATACTACGCGTTCCCAGCCAAAATAGCACCCCTATGCGGCCATATGTCCGCATAGGCACCCGTATGCGGACATATGGCCGCATAGGGGTGCTATTTTGGCTGGGAACGCGTAGTATCAGCCGCGTTCCCCAGCCTGATGGGTCCTGACGGCGAAACCGGAAGTGGCCGCCAGCGGGACCCGGAGCATCAGAGCGACTCGTCGTGGGCACCGATCAGCTGCAGGGGGCTGAGGTAAGCCCCAGGTGAGTAAAACTCAATTTTTTTGGGACACTTAAGGTTCACTTTAAGGGAGAAGAGTAGAAAGACAGCGAGGAACCAGGAAGAGTACAGGAAGCTGGAAGAAGCCCCAGGTAAGTTACAGTGGGGACCTTAGTGTCGCTTTAAGTTACCTTTATCCAGCTGAGAGCTCTGCTGAGGCACTAATGTCCCCATCTGCTGTACTTAAATACTATTAACCACTTGAGGACTGCAGTGCTAAACCCCCCTAGTGACCAGGCCATTTTTAGCAAAATTGGCCACTGCAGCTTTAAGGCACAACACAGCACACAAGTGGTCCCCCCCCCCCTTTTCTCCCCACCAACAGAGCTCTCTGTTGGTGGGGTCTGATCGCTCCCCCATGTTTATTTTTTTATAATAAATATTGTTGGTTTTTTTTAAACCCTGTTTCTTTAAATTTCTTCCCTCCCCACAGCCAGCCAATTATGGCGATCGGCTGTCATAGGCTTCTGCCTATGAGAGCCGATCGCTCTCTTGTCCCCCAGGGGGACAGCTGTGTCACACGACTGTCCCCAGTGCAGCGCTGCGGGGCTGAGCTCCGCCCCCCAAGCAGGAGATGCGCGCGCAGCCTGCGCGCGATCTCCTGCAAAACAGAGCCCCAGGACTTTACGCCAATTGGCGTTAGGCGGTCCTGGGGCTGCCGCCGAGGCCACGCCCATTGGTGTGACACAGTCGGCAGAAGGTTAAAGGGGCACTACAGCGAAAAATGTTTACATTTTAAATATGTGCAAACATATACAAATAAGAAGTACATTTTTTCCAGAGTAAAATGAACCATAAATTACTTCTCTCCTATGTTGCTGTCACTTACAGTAGGTAGTAGAAATCTGACAGAAGCGACAGGTTTTGGACTATCTCTTCATAGGGGATTCTCGGCAAGGCTTTTATTCTTTATATATTCCCTAAAAATGATTTAAACGATGATGCTGCCCAGCTTCCCTGCTCCCTACACAGAAGAAAAGTAATTTATGGCTCATTTTACTCTGGAAAAAATGTACTTCTTATTTGTATATGTTTGCACATATTTAAATTTTACAGTTTTCTCTGTAGTGCCCCTTTAAATAGTACCCTTCAGTGTCAGTCTGCGGCTGGTAAAAAAATAATAAGATCAACTTGCTGGAAACTTTGGCAGCATTGTACAAGTTTAGTGTGCAGGTCTTCCCAGCAGATCACCCACAAGGCACTGTAGGCAGGTTTCTAGAGACTGGGGTAGCGCCCAGGTGCCTGACTGCATCTCCTCTGAGCCCCTGACCCCACCTTCTCTCATTATTAGGTTCAGGTGGCACAGGGGCAGTCAAAGCTGCTACTTTGTGTAGTGTTCTATTTCTAGTACAGAGTATGTTCTTTAGTCATGTCCCCCAGCAACCAATTAGAAAACATTACCTTCCTTAAAGGGATTCTCATAGTATCTGGGGAACTTGTATAACTTCTCTCTCTCAAGAGATCCAAGCCAACCAGGGTACCCAGCATGTGGGCTGGTGGTCTGCAGGAAATAGTCCAGCAAGTGTATGATCTTGTCTTCCAACTCAGGACAGCCCTGCATAATGTTCAGCTTGGGGTAAACTGCAAAGAAGGGCTTTCAAGATGGGAGGAGGGGCCCCAGTTGTGATACAATATGTAGTGAGTGATAAGATGTTAAGATTTTTATGGTTAGAAACAATTAAAAAAACAAAGCATTTCACAGGACCTGACCGCTTCCTCGGGGCAATATCAGACAGTGTCTGAGCTGTGTATCTCTGTTTCAGAGTGGCAGAACTGCAAGGGGGGGGGGGGGGGGGGGGGGGTTAACAATATTAACCAGTTTGTGTCCAGTGATTTGGTGCAGGCTAACGGGCAACAAGAAGAGGGGGGCAGTAAGCATGTGGGCCTTCCTTAATCACCCTACCTGGCTTCTGACATTTAGAGAATGTTTTGCAAGATGACAAAGCTCCCCTGTCTTAATGTGAAGGGACAAGGGGATCCAGCCAACAGTTCCACTGAGGGGACCTGGAGTGCTATTTGGCCCACCTGCCCCATCCAGGTGAATAATTGTCAAGGTGGTTTCAGGCTATAGTAAACTCTGATATAAATATACAATGTATGATAATATATATATATATATATATATATATATATATATATATCTATCAACATCTACCAACCTCTGTATGTATATATATATAGAGAGAGAGAGAGAGGTGCTGCTTGCTTTGCCGTTGGCAACAGCCGTCATTTTCCACAATGCAACAAGCTTCACAGACAGCAGACTGTCAGGACCAAGGTCATGACATCACACTGTGGGAGGGGTTTCACCAAAATATTAGTCATACAGACCCCCTGATGATCTACTCGAGAAAAGGTAAAGATTTCTCATGGGAAAGGGGGTATCAGCTACTGTTTGGGATAAAGTTCAATTCTTGGTTAAAGTTCCTTTTTAAAGTATGTCTGCACAGAGACCAGAATGCAGAACCGGAGGGACCCTGGAGTCATTTGTCTGCAGTGTATTGCAAAAATATAGGAGTCCCACAGTTTGATTTTAATGTTTTCTTTCACTTCATGCACCCTTTATATTTATTTACGTTACATCACGTTGTGTGTAATTCATTTTGAAGTTTTGGGTGAAAGAACAGATTAGCTATGATTACCTCTGAGATGACTGCAGTCTCCCTGTGGGGAAATGTGTGCATGTATAACCGCCGATGCTGTGGACATGTGCAATGTTATCAGTGTAAAGGTAAGTGTACACGGAGCCTAAAGTTCTGTTCCTACTTTTACTTATCCTGTGCTGCCTTCTTTATTTGACTTGGTACTGATTTTATAGCTTATCCACCTGGACACTGACTGACCTGATCAATCCCCATAACTCAACAGTTCCTTTACTCTATAAAGCGCTAAGTCACTAAGAGCTGACCTCTGGGCTATCAGTTTTCTAGATCGCCATCTCCTGGATAGTAGTGATGGGTCGTTCGCGAAAGAGCCGGCTCTTTGTTGCGAACGACAAGAGCCGGCTCTCAGTTTTAAAAGAGCCGATGCCTCAGCCGCCCCACACAGCTCTGATTTGCTGTGCAATAAAGGGCGCTGAGGCATGCTGGGAGATGTAGTCCTCCTCTTGCAGCTTGCAGGAGTGTATGGGGCGGACCAGAGCAGTAGCAGGAGGGATTGCCCCAGTCAGAGAAGCAGTTTGGAGTTGTCATGGAGACGGGGCGGGGCTTTTACTCCGATTCTGAGTGGTGTCCAGTGATATTTAATGAAGAACCGATTGAGAGCCGTAAGAGCCGGCTCTTTAATGGGAGCCGATTCAGAAGAGCCGATTCTCTGAGAAGAGCCGGAATTCCCATCACTACTGGATAGAAATGGTAACAGTAAATGTTTACATGTAAGATTTGATGTTTAGGTTAGTATATTTTTACAGCACAACTTTTACTAATACAAACCTTTTTTTTTTTAAAGGAAAAATGAACTAATAGAGAGCTGTTTGCCTCACCATTGTTGAAAGTCCAGGGCTGCATACTGTAGAACAACCAAAGACACGCACACACATCAGAATTGTCACACAAAATTATTTGTATTGATCGTTTTGTGTGATAGCTTATTTAATGACCGCCATATGGACACACTGCTCATCTCATAGCTCCCAACTGTCCCTCTTTCTTACTCATATGTCCCTCTTTCAGGACTCCTGTTACAGACCTATGTAAATATATGTATTTTTTCTACTAAAAACTGTGTTTAATTTGTTTCTAAACTTTATTCCCAAGCTTTAAATTGATGCATTTCTTATTTTCAAATCTTAATATGAAGGAAACTACTAATTATAGAAAGGACCAGTGTGGTTTGAATTATAAAACAGCATATTTTTCCTATGAAAACGTTATGGTATGCGTGAGGGTTGTGGAGGGGGCGTGGTTAGGTGGTGTGGCATGGGCGTGGCTTAAGTGTCCCTCTTTCTTATATCAAAAAGTTGGGAGGTATGCTCATCTCTTTGCTGAGCATCCTGTTCTGGGCTATGAAGAGGAGAGGAGGAAGCACCCCACAGTGTGAACTACAGCTGTGCTCAGAGTATTAAAGGAGCACTATAGCAAAAAAATTGTAAAATGTAAAATATGTGCAAACATATACAAATAAGAAATACGTTTTTCCCAGTGTAAAATGAGCCATAAATTACTTTTCTCCTATGTTGCTGTCACTTACAGTAGGTAGTAGAAATCTGACAGAAGCGATAGTTATTGGACTAGTCCATCTCTTCATGGGGGGTTCTCAGGGATTTATTTATTTTCAAAAGCACTTAGTGAATGGCAATTGCTCTGTCCAACTGCCAAAAAACTGTCTAGCCAGCAGAAAAGCTGGCAAGCATTATTGTTTAAATCCTTTTTAGGGAATATCTTTATAAAGAATAAAAGCCTTGCTGAAAATCCCCTATGAAGAGATGGACTAGTCCAAAACCTGTCACTTCTGTCAGATTTCTACTACCTACTGTAAGTGACAGCAACATAGGAGAAAAGTCATTTATGGCTCATTTTACTCCGAAAAAAACGTACTTCTTATTTGTCTGTTTGTACATATTTTAAATTTTTAAATTTGTCACCATAGTGCCCCTTTAAGCAATAAAGTGGATGGCTGGGTGGGTTTACTGGCATCAGGGGACATATGCAGTCATACTAGATTGCCAAAAATGTATGTAGGCAGTTAGAATCTAACATTTGTAATGAACATGTTCAATGAGAAGGTAAAGCCACATCTGTTCACAGCAGTGCTATCATGATGCTAAACATAGGGTGATAAGCTGAAACTAAAGTTGCATACGCACCTGTGATTCGTGTAGCCCAATCCCCAATCAGGACCCAATCCCCTTGGGCAATGAGTGCACAGACACGTATCAGCCGTAAAGCTTGTTGCATCATGTCATCTGGGACTCAGCGCTGCTAAGGCTAAAAGATAGGTCAGAGAAACTCCGGAGTGTAGATGCAGAGAGAGAGAGACCTCCCTGAAGGAGAATACAAACTGTGTGCCACTGCCCACCACCTGGTGAGAGACTGACTGGCGATTGGAGCTGCAACAGATGAGGAGAGGATGGCAGGAGACAAGGCAAATCATGTGTGCTATCTCATTTACAAAATAACACAACCAATACATTGATTTCCGGGACCAGTAAAAGTATGAGTATGTGGGAGGGGTTTCTGTAGACTGGGGGTGGCTGGTGATAGTGGTCTTGGGCAATAAAAAGTGCAAATCCCGCCCTGATTGTTACACTCCTGGATGGCACCTCCCACGCAGGGTATAACAAACAACAGGTGACCACTATGGGACAGGAAACACACTGTATACATGACTGTTACTTCCATGTAAACATAATGTTACCTATTCGTGATACTTATGCATTCAAACATAACACTACCCTTGTGGTGAAAATAAAGAGAATTCCCTCTAGAATCCATCATCCATGTGCATTGCAAAGGTTTCAACAAACATTTCTATTACCTGTTTAGCTCTTTTCTTTGCTTTGTCCACCCTAGATGGCAGCACAGTGTACAGGGAACTGGACTGAGTATAACTGCACATGGGTGGTGATCAGACATTTAGGATTTTTGAACAACCTCTAGCTGTGAACAATCCACCCTGTATAAATTACATATTTAGTGCAGAAGGATGCAAATTAGAGCTGTTTAGTCCACCAGTCAATTGTTTCCATTTTTTTTTAAATTTTGTTAGGGCCACCACTTAAAGAGACACTGAAGCGAAAAAAAATGATGATATTATGATTTGTATGTGTAGTACAGCCAAGAAATAAAACATTGAGATCAGATACATCAGTCTAACTGTTTCCAGTACCGGAAGAGTTAATAAACTCCAGTTGTTATCTCTATGCAAAAAAAGCAATTAAGCTCTGCGACTTTCAAAGTCATGGAGAGGGCTGTTATCTGACTTTTATTATCTTAAGTGTTATTGAACTATTTACTTTTTCTCTGCTAGAGGAGACGTCATTAGTTCAGACTGCTCTGAAAGAATCATTTTGAATGCTGAGTGTTGTGTAATCTGCACATATTATAGAATGATGCAATGTTAGAAAAAACACTATATACCTGAAAATAAAAATATGAGAATATTTTCTTTGCTGCTAATCTTCTAGTAATTATTCATAGTACACAACCAATTCATTATATCATATATTTTTTTTCGCTTCAGTGTCTCTACAATTCATTATATCATATATTTTTTTTCGCTTCAGTGTCTCTACACTGAAGCGGAAAAAAAATATGATATAATGAATTGGTTGTGTACTATGAATAATTACTAGAAGATTAGCAGCAAAGAAAATATTCTCATATTTTTATTTTCAGGTATATAGTGTTTTTTCTAACATTGCATCATTCTATAATATGTGCAGATTACACAACACTCAGGATTCAAAATGATTCTTTCAGAGCAGTCTGTGAACTAATGACCTCTCCTCTGGCAGAGAAAAAGTAAATAGTTCAATAACAGTTGAGATAATAAAAGTCAGATAACAGCCCTCTCCACGACTTTGAAAGTCGTAGAGCTTAATGGCTTGTTTGCATAGAGATAACAACTGGAGTTTCTTAACTCTTCCTGTACTGGAAACAATTAGACTGATGTATCTGATCTTAATGTTTTATTTCTTTGCTGTACTACAGATACAAATCATAAAATCATAATTTTTTTTTCGCTTCAGTGTCTCTTTAAGTGACATGTGCAGTGTAATGTATTTTTCATGAAAAAATTACACTTACACTTTAAATCGGGGGTGTCAAACTCAACCCCATAGGAGGCCAAAACCTAAAAAATAGTCTAAGTCCTGGGCCAAATCATCTCAAATAAAGTGGAAGTATAGAGTGTGCAGCTGCGGCGAAGTATTTAACCAGTCACCTGTGGGCGGGGGGTCGGGGGGTGAGTTGGATCTAAGGAGGGGCCCCATGCCATTTGTTGCTGCACCCAGGCTCAAAGCGACAATGTTTTAACCAGAATCCCTGTCATCCTCTGGATGGGAAGGCAGAGTACTGTCATTCTTTACTGCATATTTGAAGCTCTCGAGGGCCACATAAAGTGACAAGGAGGGCCAGTGGCATGCCTAGGGCATTTGACACCTGGTGCTGGGTATTAAATGACACCCTCCACCCCCACCAACAAAAAAGGGAAAGGAGTGTGTGCGGCATGCTAAATGAGTCACGGCGAGTAAATCCAGGTACAGGTGCCCCCAGTATAGGTAGCCCGGTATAGGTTCCCCCAGTGTAGGTAGCCAGGTATAGATGCCTCCAGTATAGGTAGCCAGGTATAGTTGCAACCAGTATAGGTAGCTTGGAATAGTTGCCCGCAGTATAGGTAGCCTGGATTAGTTGCCCGCAGTATAGGTAGCCAGGTATAGATGCCTCCAGTATAGGTAGCCAGAAATAGTTGCCCCCAGTATAGGTAGCCTGGATTAGTTGCCCGCAGTATAGGTAGCCAGGTATAGATGCCTCCAGTATAGGTAGCCAGAAATAGTTGCCCCCAGTATAGGTAGCCTGGAATAGTTGCCCGCAGTATAGGTAGCCAGGTATAGATGCCTCCAGTATAGTTAGCCAGAAATAGTTGCCCCCAGTATAGGTAGCCTGGATTAGTTGCCCCCAGTTTAGGTAGCCTGGAATAGTATAGGTAGACTGAAATAGTTGCCCCCAGCATAGATAGCCTGGAATAGTTGCCCCCAGCATAGATAGCCTTGAATAGCTGCCCCCCAGCATAGATAGCCTTAAATAGCTGCCCCCAGCATAGGTAGCCTGGAATAGTTGCCCAGCAGTATAGATAGCCTGGAATAGTTGCCTGCAGAATAGATAGCCTGAAATAGTTGCCTCCAGTATAGGTAGCCAGGAATGATTGCCTGCAGTAAAGGTAGCCTGGAATACTTGCCTGCAGTATAGATAGCCTGGAATAGTTGCCCCCAGTATAGGTAGCCAGGAATAGTTGCCTGCAGTATAGGTAGCCAGGAATAGTTGCCCGCAGTACAGGTAGCCTGGAATAGTTGCCCTCAGTATAGGTAGCCTGGAATAGTTGCCCCCAGTATAGGTTGCCTGGAATAGTTGCCCGCAGTATAGTTTGCCTGGAATAGTTGCCCGCAGTATAGGTTGCCTGGAATAGTTGCCCCCAGTATAGGTAGCCTGGAATACTTGCCCGCAGTATAGGTAGCCTGGAATACTTGCCCCCAGTATAGGCAGCCTGTAGCCTGGAATAGTTGCCTGCAGTATAGGTAGCCTGGAATAGTTGCCCCCAATATAGGTTGCCTGGAATAGTTGCCCGCAGTATAGGAAGCCTGCAATAGTTGCCCCCAGTATAGGTAGACATGCAGAGTATAATGTGCAGCAGAAGATTTTATCTTACCTGCTTCCTGGAGTCCACCAATGTCTGCAGACTTCCTGTCACCACTCAGCTCTCCCCTACTGCCTGGCACCGCTTCCTGCATCACATGATTACACACGTGCAGGAAGCAATGCCAGCACTAGCGGTGACAGGAAGTCTGACATCACTGGACTCCAGGAAGCAGGTGAGTGAACTTTTAATTTTCAGTTCCGGTTTGCTTTAAATCTATAGTAATAATAAAAAGATGAAATGCATATTAAAAAGTATGATTTTGATATGTGAGCAGATGGACAGGTACATAATGTTGTGCTTTGCAAGAAAACAGTATGATTGACATTTTAATTTCTCTATTGTTTTACGCTACAAAGCTGTTGCCTTCGCCTAGTAATGGGTTCTTTTGTCTTTGGTAGGATCATTATATGCGCTGTTTCGGTCTGTTGCCTGCATTGTTCTAGAGATAAAAGGTTACTGTTTATCCTTCCCAGACAGAGTCAGAATGCTGGGCATAAGACCGAGGGCAAACTAATTCATTATACATCTTTATTACACGTGGCATGGTGCAAAGTAGGTATAAAACCATGAAACGCTGGCATAATGGCAGAAATTGGGCGTGAAATAATATAAACTTCTGAAGCAGTGCCGGGAAGCACTTGAGGCAAAGATGCTCCTGCTAAACCCTCTACAAGCAGCACCCAATTTCTTTAAACCTCCAACCCGCCGCAATGTCAGGGACTCCCTGTACTGTGCCCATGCAGAGGAGGATACAGGGGGACATACGGAAGACACAGGGGGATACAAAGGGGCATAGAGGAGGACACAGAGGGACACAAAGGAGTATAGAGGAGGACACAGGGGGACAAAAAGGGGTATAGAGGATGACACAGGGGGACACAAAGGGGCATAGAGAAGAACACAAGGGAGACACAAAGGGGTATAGAGAAGGACTCAAGGAAGACACAAAGGGGCATAGAGGAATACACGGGGGCACAAAAGGGGTATAGAGAGGGACACAAGGAAGACACAATGGGACATAGAGGAGGACATGGGGGCACAAAGGGGTATAGAGGAGGACACAGAGGGACACAAAGGGGCATAGAGAAGGACACAAGGGAGACACAAAGGGGTATAGAGAAGGACACAAGGAAGACACAAAGGGGTATAGAGAAGGACACAAGGGAGATACAATGGGGCACAGAGGAGGACATGGGGGCACAAAGGGGTATAGAGGAGGACACAAGGAAGACACAAAAGGACATAGAGGAGGACACAAGGGGGACACAATGGGGCATAGAGGAGGACACAGGGAAACATAAAGGGGCATAGAGGACGACAGAGGAGGACACATAGGAGACACAAGAAGGGCAGAGGAGGACAGGACACAGGGAGACACAAGAGGTATAAACGGACATGAGGTACAAAGGGGGCATAAAACACAAGATGCCCCTTCACCATGGATGCATCAGGTTTAGTATATATTTTCCCCCCCTGGTTTTTGTCCTCTAAACCTAGGTGCGTCTTATGGTCAGGAGCGACTTATAGTCCAAACAATACGGTACATTTATTAAATTATTTAGTCAGTGCTTGCCCATTGTAAATTATTTCCTTACCCTGATTTAGATTCTGTTATCTATCACAGGTGACCACATCTTTAGTCATGTCAGGTGATCTCTGCAAAATAGAGAGTCCGTGTAATACTGTAGGTGTGAGATGCAGAATATCCAGTGACAGCAAAATGGTGCAAAGCCACTTCCTCAGCGGCACACAAAATATATGAAATCAACCATGGACCTTCGTGTAATACCACTCCTGTGATACCATCGGGCTGTACACTCAGTGCATGCTCCTGCAATGGTGTCCTTTCTCAATTGCTTAAAGAGGAACTCCAGCCTAAACAAACATACTGTCATTAAGTTACATTAGTTATGTTAATTAAAATAGATAGGTGATATAATCTCTTACCCACACTGTTTTAAAAGAACAGGCAAATGTTTGATTTAATGAGGGCAGCCATCTTTTTGGTTGAAAGGAGGTGACAGGGAGCATGAGACACAGTTCCAACTGTCCTGTGTCCTGAGCACCTCTCCCAGTTGCTAGGCAACGTGAAAACATAGGAAACCCCATCATGCTCTGCACAGCATCAGGGAAAAAAAGCCCAGGCTTTTTTTCTTTGATGGGTGGAGCTTAGCTAAAAATGCAGCTAAAAATGATGCTTTGGTAAGAAAAACAAAGTTCTGATGCTGTGAAACTGTTATGTTAAAGAAACACCAAGCCTTTTCAGTTCTGCTGAGTAGATTTTTAGTTCGGAGGTTCACTTTAAGCATGCATTTGGTTGTTTCTGATTTACACATAATGGCCTTATGTATTTTTCGTGTGCCCTCTTCCGCTCCCCCTGTGTAAAAGTAATTAGCGGTGGCAGCTAGACGCTTCTCTCAGTCTTCTTATCTCTAGTGCCAGCACTTCCTATTCGTGCCATTACACACGAGACCGGCACTAGGGGGAAGGAGTGAGCGCGAGAAGGAGCTGATCACTGCGGGCTCCCGAGATCATGTGAGAGATACACGTGGCTGCCACCGCTAATTGCATTTTCACATGGGCAGTGCAGGAGGACACAGAGGTAGACACAAGGGGGACACCTGAGGAGGACACAAAGGGGGACACGGAGGACAACACAAAGTGGGACAGGCGGAGGACTCAAAGAGGAACATGAGGAGGACACCAAGCGGGACAGGAGTAGGACAACAAGGAGGGCAGGAGGAGGACACCAAGGGGAACAGAAGGAGGACACCAAGCAGGACAGGAGGAGGACACAAGGAGAACAGGAGGAGGACACCAAGCAGGACAGGAGGAGGACATAAGGAGAACAGGAGGAGGACACCAAGGGGAACAGGAGGAGGACAGAAGGAGGACACAATAATTGGGTGAAGAACATCTACAAGATGTCCCTGGATAACAAATGCACCAGGTTTACTATATTTTTTTTCCCTGGTCTTTGCCTTCGAAACCTAGGTGCATCTTACAGTCCGGAGGGTCTTATAGTTTGAAAAATACGGTATATGGGTCACCTGAATGACTCTATTGGCCAGAACACTGCCCACCAATAACTTTAAAGGGACAGATTTCCACAGACCCTAGTAACTGCACAGCAACCGTCCAATCTGTGAAGAGAAAAAACACAGCAGCAGAGAGGGGCAGGAACCATCTCAGGGCTTTGGCCCGCTAGAGCACCTATTTAGATGTGTTTTGGTATCACTGGTGGTTGCCATGGATTCCAAAAGCACTAGACTAATGAAAGTCAATGAAGATGAGCCCATAGGAGCAACTGCAATAAGGGAAATTGCAATTGAGGGTCCTGTGACTTTTTTTGCAGTGATTGCGCTCTAATACGAAATATACAAAACAGATTTGCACTCACTGTGCAAATGCAAATTTGCAGCGTTTTCACTACCCGAGGAAAAAAAATTGGCAAATGCAAGCACAAAAAATAAAAATAAAAAATGAATACATTGGGATGGGTGCTACTTTTAGTTTCAAACAATTTTATTGAAAACATTTTTCAAGATACAACCATGCTGTGATATAGGCATATAGCCCTTAGCAAAGGGCTTAGTGCTATTTTACAAGCAGTAAAACACATGTGTCAGATAACACTAAGCAGGAACATAACAAGAACAAAATGATGTAAAGTAGGTCAGAGTTAAGGTATAGGACAGGATGGATTCCAGGGGAGGCACGTAGCATAAAGTACCAACAATATAAAATCCCATAGGTGGGGTTGCATAGGCAAACGCAGGGGGGGACTACAGCTGCCCAGAATCCCCCCCTCAGACCAGGGCCGGTGCAGTGTCTGGGGACAGGCACAAGTTGAGACACCAGAATACCTACAGGTATCCTGCAGCTCATAGCACCGCCCCCTTTCTTTCCCTGCTATAGATGACTTTGGATGAAGCAGCAGCGTGTGTACAGAGCATGGAGCAGCAGCATGTGTACAGAACAGTGGTGCTCGGATAATTTCCGTGATCACGGAATAGCTGTGATTTACTAGCAGTTTTCCAGTAATCCGAATTCATAATCGATTCTGGATCACGGAAACCAGCCACGGAATTTCTGTGTTTGCAAGTATTCGGAATTCGGTTACGGCCGTGATCGGGGTGGAAATTCGAGATTAGGTCGTGATTGGCGGAAATGGGCAGAATTGACATCCCTGGGCCAATCAGAGGCCCCCAGGCCAGGCCCTAGCAACCAATCGTAGGATGGGAGGCTCTGCCCTCCCCTCCTGTATATAAAGTGGGGGCCATTTGCAGAGCTCTGTCCTTGCTAGACTCTGTGGCACTGAGAGGATCATTTCCAGGCCATATTGTACATCAGCAAGAGCGTTTTCAGTCCTTAAAATGCCCTTATACTGTATCTGATACTTGTATTCAGCTAGCTAGCCAGTGAGTGATTACTTAAGTCAGCCCCACGCTTGCTGTGACATCCACCAGCCAGGTGCCATTGGGACTCACCTTCACCTCTGTGATTGCTTAAAGTGTATTTCCCTGTTCAAAACCACTTATTACCAATTAATAGCCGCATTTAAAGTGTTGATTTAACTTTCCATTTTCTCAAAAACTAAGAGTTCTTTTTGGAATTTTGTTTAAGTTGTAGCCTCTTATCACCTTTACAATACATGCAATTTGGGGGGATTGTAGCATGTATGGGGGCTTTAATAATAGCTTAAACGTGATCACGGCCATGAATTTCCATGATTGCCTCATTCACAGAAAAAATTAAAGTCAAATTCGTAAGTCCATTTCAAATCCGGAAATTAATCATGGAATTTCTGGATTTTTTTTCAGTCACTGTCGAATAGTCGAATTCGTGATTGGGGGGGTATCTGAGCAGCACTGGTACAGAGGATGGAGCAGCTCTGGGGAACTTAACAGAGTCAGGTATGAGCACAACCCTGTGCCCTGCTGCGTGAATGCTTTACTTTTCCCTTCATTAACAATGTAGACTGTCCTCATTATTATCTGCATCCAAACTGCTCCTGATCGATCCTGTTGTCAATCGGGAGCAGATCAGACATTTAGGAAATAATTGTCAGATCCTGTCAGTCGGATGGGAAATTGCATTATGTGTACCCAGCATTATGTCCTACCATATTATTATACTTCTATACTATACATATTACTATATGTATTTTGCGTGGCTGAGGGAGACCTTTCAGGAATTCCCCCCTTAAAAATCCTGGGTTGATCTGAAGGAGAGAGCACAGAATCCTAATCCTAATGCAGCTGAGCATGAAAGCCAGGGCTGCCAGGTTGTAATGAAGGTTTCTGTTGTGTCATTGGTTATAGTTAGCAGGCGTTCAGATATATCATTATGTCCATAATGTCCATAATGATATGGTCTGTGAGATCTAATGATAGAAAGGTTGGCGCCATTGGTGTGCTATGTGTAATCTGGCAGCTTTGGCAATATGCTGTGATAATCTATGTTGGAGATATTTCCAACCATGGGGTTTGGATGGGTGCTACTTTTGGCTACCTATACTGGGGGCCCCTCTGGCTACCTATACTGGGGGTTACATCTGTAAATCTGTCAATCAAGACGGGGAGGGGGGGGGCTACTTCTGATTTTCAGTCACTTATTCTAAAGACTGAATTTTAATCAGCGGCCCTAATAAATCTGCTTTGCAGAGCTACAAAACAAACAGATGTGATGACGCTTTGAACTTTCCAGTGCTAAAACCTTATCACAAGCTTCACTTAGATAACATTCTTTTGGCTTCTGTTTACATTTCAGGACAAATACAAGCGTTTTTTCATAGATAGCAATTCTAGTTAAAGTGGACCTGAACTCTTTTACAGGACAGATGGAAAACATAGTAAAATGCACCCTGTATGTATTTAGAGAGTTTAACCTGTCTAATTCCCCCTTATCCTTGACAATCACTTGACTGCCATGGCAGATAAGGCAGATAAGCTCATTTGAAAGCATAGGATGTTAACAATTTGTCTGCTTACATAAAAACAGGAAGTAGACACACTGCAGATTTATTGCAGCATTTGTATCAGCTGTAACAAAGAAATGTTTTTTCTTTAAAGGACTTCCGAGGCCAAAACGAAGAAAATTACACTTTACCTTTTTGTTAGCAGAATCCACGGAGGACGCCCCGCGCGTCCTCCGCTCCGTTCCGCCGTCAGTGTAGGCCTTTTCGTTCCCCCAGGGCTTGCCCTGACCCCACCGAACGGGTCGCATCAATGCCACCCCTAAGATGGCTAACAAAAAGGTAAAGTTTAATTTTCTTTGTTTTGGCCTCGGAAGTCCTTTAAAGGTTATTATGCTATTGTGTATGTTTTGGATCAGAGAGGAAGTTCTGAGCTCAGGTCCGCTTTAACACTTGCTGTACTGGAAAACAGAAAGGGACTTTAGATAATTTCTTAGTAGGGATAATACTACATGTACCTATGTTTATCTCATCATGTCACATGTCGCTTCAGGTGTGCTTTAACCACCCTGGCGTTCTGATTATATCGCCAGGGTGGCTGCGGGAGGGTTTTTTTTGAATAAAAAAAAAACTATTTCATGCAGCCAACTGAAAGTTGGCTGCATGAAAGCCCACTAGAGGGCGCTCCGGAGGCGATCTTCCGATCGCCTCCGGCGCCCAGAATAAACAAGGAAGGCCGCAATAAGCGGCCTTCCTTGTTTTGCTTATATCGTCGCCATAGCGACGAGCGGAGTGACGTCATCGACGTCAGCCGACGTCCTGACGTCAGCCGCCTCCGATCCAGCCCTTAGCGCTGGCCGGAACTTTTTGTTCCGGCTACGCTGGGCTCAGGCGGCTGGGGGGACCCTCTTTCGCCGCTGCTCGCGGCGAATCGCCGCAGAGCGGCGGCGATCAGGCAGCACACGCGGCTGGCAAAGTGCCGGCTGCGTGTGCTGCTTTTTATTTGATTAAAATCGGCCCAGCAGGGCCTGAGCGGCGACCTCCGGCGGTGTTGGACGAGCTCAGCTCGTCCAGACCGCTCAGGTGGTTAAAGGACAACCGAGGTGACATGTGACATGATGAGATAGACGTGTGTATGTACAGTGCCACACACACAAATAACTAGGCTGTGTTCCTTTTTTTAAAATGTTTCTGCCTAAAAGATTTCAATATCAGGCAAGTGACAGTTCATGTCCGGGTCGGGACCGGGTCGGACTGGGTCAGACTATAGCATAACCCTCACCGATAAGTAATTACAGCCATAAAACACTTTCCTGTCAGTGAATGGCTTCTGAAAGGGAAAGAGATAAAAAGGATCAATAATTCATAGAGCTCTGGTATACTGCAATGAAGGTGTCATTGAGCATGGACAATGAAACAGTAAAAATGTAACAACTAGATTTAAATATAAAATGAAACTGTGAGATATCTTAAAAGGTCAATTTTAGGAGACTGAGGATAGATACAGTTGTCTTTCTCATCAGTTTATTTTCACCTCGGATGTCCTTTAAAACCATACACAGATAAATGAACATGGGTACCACCCTGCAGTATATTGTAAATGAGCAACATCTAGCAGTGTTTATAGAGCTTTACCTACAATAGCAGACATGAAAATGTGTTCCGTTCTGGAACAGATATACACGTGCCTTTTTGAGGACAATATAATAAGCCCATATTATACAAAACACCCACACATTTAGAGTCCCAGAAATCAAGGGAGGATGATTAAACTTCAATCTAGGCACTTATGATACTTTTGGCAAAATGTTGTGTTAGAAATTGCAGAAAAGTGCTAATTTTTCCTCAACCCTCCTGCTTTTCACTTAATAAAAGCATAAATGAAAATGTTCTTTTTTAAAATGTGCAACCAAAAAAAGCCTTGTCTGTCCTTGAAAACAGATGTACTAATAGATAAAGCAATTACGGTAGCAGTTACGAGTACAGTGGCCATTGAGGTGTGAAGTATCACCAGTGATGAAAGGGTTACGGAGGAGTCTGGAGGGTAGAAAATGTACTGTCCTATAAACAGGGGCGTAACTAGAAATCACTGGGCCCCCCTGAAAAACTTTCTATGCCCCCCCGGGCCAATCTGGTCTCTGTCCTCATACACGCTACAGGTGGATGCTGGTGTAACTCGGGCATGTGTGTGATGTCACATACGCTCCCACGTATACGCTGGCAACCACGTGGGAGCCAGCGACGGACAGGGAAAGTATAGAGATAGCACCATGGGGGTACATTTGCCATTAACCATTTCAGCCCGCGGGTATTTTTCACTTTAGGTCGCATTTACAGTGGGTTGTTATGGTCGCGCGTTATAAAGTCTTATAACGCAGCTTACCGCACTGCTAATCCCATCTGCCGTTCACAGTGCAACGTTAAAGTCGCATTAAAAATGTTGCGTTGTGGTAACTCACTGCTTGCAGTGCGTTACCTCTTAACGCAGACACGTTGCGACTTTAACATCGCAATACAACGCAACGTCCTACTGTCAATATGCCCTTATGCATCAGAGCAATTTATTCGCCAATAACTTTATCACTAATTATCACAATGAATTGATCTATATCTTGTTTTTTCCATCACCAATTAGGCTTTCTGTGGGTGGTACATTTTGCTAAGAATTTTTCTAAGTGCATTTTAACAGGAATATTAAGAAAAAAAATGGAAAAATTCATTATTTCTCAGTTTTTGGCCATTATAGCTTTAAAATAATACATGCTATCATAATTAAAACCTATGTATTTTATTTGTCCATTTGTCCTGGTTATTGCACTATTTTAATTATGTCTCTATCACAATGTATGGCTCCAATATTTTATTTGGAAATAAAGGTGCATTTTTTTCAGTTTTGCGTCCATCACTATTTAAAAGCTTATAATTTAAAAATGTTCGCAATATACCCTCTTCACATGCATATTAAAAAAGTTCAGACCCTTAGGTAACTACTTATGTTGTTTTTTTCTATTGTAATTTTTTTTTTCTTTAAAAATTTTATTTGGGTAATTTTTTGGGTGGGAGGTAAACAGTTAATTTTAAATGTAATATTGTGGGTTTATTTTATTTTTAGCCCTGGAAGCGTACTGCTTGCTTCCAGGAAGCATATAGATGATGGGAAATTTTTTAAAACAGATCCGAGATGAAAAACTGACTATAACAAGTAACTTGTCTATATATCTTATCTAAAGTTTAGACAGTTTACACAGCAAATCTAGCTGCAAACAGCTTCAATAGAATATGATTATTTCTTCCTGTGATACAATGACAGCAGCCATGTTGTTTGTAAACATTACACAGAAGCAAGCTTATCTGCATCTTGAGCATTCAGCTTGTGAAAAAAACCTAATCCCCCTCCTCCTCCCTCCTCCCATTTGCCTCTGAAATCTCTGGCTAGTAATACCTCCCCCTCCTCCTGCCCAGACTGAACTCCCATGAGCCCTTGCTACTGTCTGAAAATGCCAAGGCTCTCTGAAAAGCTGTGGGCGAGGCTTGTTTAGTTTATTTGGAATTAGAGTATTAAAACAAAAACAAAAAAGTATTTGGCTTGAGGAATGCCCTAAAAAACAACAGGAAAGGAACACAATTATGCAATGAGTAAAAGTTCATCTCGGATCCACTTTAATGTCAGATAGATCGCGGCCTCTGATGAGAACTTGAGAAGCCATCAGTTTTTCTGCTGGGGACTTAGATCAATGAAAGGGTCTCATTCATTGATCTCCGGGCTACCAGGGGACGGCACGGGTGAGCATGATCCCATGCAGGAGTGCGCAGCAGATCTGCAGTAACTGCCTGGATGTGAGGATCATGTCCAGGCAGCATAAATGGTTAAAGGATACCCTAGGTGACATGTGACATGATGAGATAGACATGGGTATGTACAGTGCCTAGCACACAAATAACTATGCTGTGTTCCTTTTTTTCATTCTCTTTCTGAAATAGTTAAATATCAGGAATGTAAGTGGCTGACTCAGGCCTGAAGCAGACAGGAAGTGACTACAGTGTGACCCTTACTGATAAGAAATTCCAACTGTAAAACACTTTCCTAGTAGAAAATGGCTTCTGAGAGCAGGAAAGAGATAAAAAGTTCAATGGTTCATACATTTTAGCTCTGGCACACTTCAATGAATGTGTCATTGAGCAAAAACAATCAAACAGTTAAAACTTAAAAAGTAAATTTAAACATAAAATAAAACTGTGGAATATCTTAAAAAGTCATGTTTAGGAGAAGGAAGATAGACACAATTGTTTATTTCATTCGTTTATTTTCACCTCGGGTGTCCTTTAAGGGGGCGGAGGGCTACAAGGTGGTGTCACAAGGCTGATACCCAAGAGATTGATTGGGAATCGGCCTGTGCTGTATGGTCAGGCAACGGCTCTCTCTCTAATCAGAGAGAGATGTCTTTACGTCGATCTTCCCATACATCTTCTGATGTATGGGCACCTTAAAGTGTACCAGATAGGATACACGGTTTGACATGCATAATGCACTTGTGGAAAAGTAATGCCAGAGCCTTTGCAAGCAACACAGCTGAGTTGCGGAAAGGGTTAAGTAACCCCCTGTTTTTTAAAGTGACCCATAGACGAGTATTATTGCTCTAGTTAGTGCTCATGCTTGTACAGTATGGCTTTGCTCATGCTTTTGCAAGCACAGCCCACACTGATGGCCAAGCTCAGCAGGGTGACGGGCCAGTAAATCATGAGGGGAGGGGGAATCCCTCACACTATATCTGTCTTAACCCTGTGTATGACTGCAGCTGCCTGTCTGACTGACTGAGCTTTCTGCAGGAGAGCAGAGGAAATGTTTCTTGTTTGTAATGGTGTGTGAAATCTGACACCACAGCTTCATATAACTCTGTAGTCTCACCCCATGCAAAGAACAGCACTTGCAATGTAAATTTGAAGCAACCCTTCGCCAATGAATTGTTCTGATACTGCTAAAACCTATACACAATGAGTTACAGCTTTTGCCTCTGATATTTAATGTGAAAAGTAGGAAAATGTTTACACAGCTACTTCTTATACATTATTTGTACATTGTTATTTTAGAACACGTGGGTATTGATAGTGTTCCTTTAAAACCTCTCTGAATTGTTATTTAAACCTCTCTGACACTGTGGCTCTACTTGTCAGGTTTTGGTGTGCCCTAGTTATGGCTATGTATAGAGTGCTGGGGGGGGGGGGGGGGGAGGGGGGTGATTAGGGTGATTGGACAAATGCAGAACTCACATTGGGCTTGATTTACTAACCGCCACAAAGTAATTTGCGCCTACACATCAATTATTATTATTATTTATTTATAAAGCGCCAACATATTCCGTGGCGCTGTACAATGTAAGAAAACAAACAAGGGATACATAATGATACAGACAATGATATACATCAAATATGAACACTGATACAAGATACAGCACTGCTGATTACAATTTGATTTAACATGATGACTAAAATGTATAAATGTCCAACAGTGTGCAAGCAATTAAATTAATAACATTCCATGACACAAAAGGGTGAGAGTCCTGCCCTTGCGAGCTTACAATCTAAAGGAATGGGGTGGAAACAAGAGGTGGGGATGTATACAGTATATGTCCAGGCAGTGCGTAATTAGGTTATTTAGTGGGTGCATGGCCTAAGCTAGAGAATATGCTTGTTGGAAAAGGTGGGTTTTGAGGTAACGTTTAAAGATTTCAAAGGTGGGAGAGTGGCAGATGTGTTGTGGAAGGGCATTCCAGAGGAGGGGTGAGGCACGTGAGAAGTCTTCTACACGTGAATGTGAGGAGGTAATTGTAGAAGAGGATAAAAGAAGCTCATGTGCAGATCTGAGATTGCAGTTGGGTTGGTATCTGGAGACTAGTGAGGAGCTGTACAGGGGAGAGAGATTGTGGAGAGCTTTGTAGGTTAGGGTTAAGAGTTTGCGCAAAGCTACTTTCAATCAATGCGCCTATGTTAGTGTGCGGTGCGACAATAAAGTCGCACCCGCTGCCTCTTAAACGTCGCATCTGATGCGACGATAGCGGCGTATCGGGTGCGCCATTATCGTTGCATCAGATGCGATGTTTAAGAGGCAGCGGGTGCGACGTTATTGTTGCACTGCGCACTAATATAGGCGCACCCGCGCTGTGCACGCAGTGAGCGGGGCTACGCGCAAAGTAGCTTTGCGCACACTAGCGGCAAAAAAGGGCTTTTCACACCAGCGCTAACACTTAGCGCCGGTTAGTGAATCAAGCCCATTGTGGCCTATACAGTAGCTCCTTTGCTATGGCACTTATGAGTAGTGTTGGGCGAACAGTGTTCGCCACTGTTGGGGTTCTGCAGAACATCACCCTGTTTGGGTGATGTTCGAGTTCGGCCGAACACCTGATGGTGTTCGGCCAAACTGTTCGGCCATATGGCCGAACTAAGAGCGCATGGCCGAACGTTACCCGAACGTTCGGCTAGCGCTGTGATTGGCCGAACGGGTCACGTGGTTCGGACCCGAACACGCTCTGATTGGCCGAACGGGTCACGTGGTTCGGGTAAATAAATACCCGATCCACGTCATTTCTACGCCATTTGTCTGTGGGTTTAGCTTTGGGTAGGCAGGCAGGGTAGTTCTCTCTCCAGCCAGGCTAGCCAGGGTCCCCCGGTCATTATGTCGCTGCTGGGAATAGTAGTACACCGCTCACCCACACTATATAGCATTGTGTTTACTGCCACTCTGTGTGTCTGCTGGGAACAGTAGTACACCGCTCACCCTGTATAGCATTGTGCTCTGTGTCGCTGCTGGGAATAGTAGTACACCGCTCACCCACACTTATATAGCATTGTGATTACTGCCACTCTGTGTGTCTGCTGGGAACAGTAGTACACCGCTCAGCCTGTATAGCATTGTGCTCTGTGTCGCTGCTGGGAATAGTAGTACACCGCTCAGCCTCCACTGTATAGCATTGTCTTTACTGCCACTCTGTGTGTCTGCTGGGAACAGTAGTACACCGCTCACCCTGTATAGCATTGTGCTCTGTGTCGCTGCTGGGAACAGTAGTACACCGCTCACCCACCACTGTATAGCATTGTACTCTGTGTCGCTGCTGGGAACAGTAGTACACCGCTCAGCCACACTATATAGCATTGTGTTTACTGCCACTCTGTGTCTCTGCTGGGAACAGTAGTACACCGCTCACCCTGTATAGCATTGTGCTCTGTGTCGCTGCTGGGAACAGTAGTACACCGCTCACCCACCACTGTATAGCATTGTACTCTGTGTCGCTGCTGGGAACAGTAGTACACCGCTCAGCCACACTATATAGCGTTGTGTTTACTGCCACTCTGTGTCTCTGCTGGGAACAGTAGTACACCGCTCACCCACCACTGTATAGCATTGTGCTCTGTGTCGCTGCTGGGAACAGTAGTACACCGCTCAGCCACACTATATAGCATTGTGTTTACTGCCACTCTGTGTCTCTGCTGGGAACAGTAGTACACCGCTCACCCACCACTGTATAGCATTGTACTCTGTGTCGCTGCTGGGAACAGTAGTACACCGCTCAGCCACACTATATAGCATTGTGTTTACTGCCACTCTGTGTCTCTGCTGGGAACAGTAGTACACCGCTCACCCACCACTGTATAGCATTGTGCTCTGTGTCGCTGCTGGGAACAGTAGTACACCGCTCAGCCACACTCAGGGCCGGCCTTTGCTATGAGCGACCTGTGCGGTCGCTCAGGGCGCCATGCTCTCAAGGGCGCATGCGCCCTGTCGCCCCTTGCCGCCCCGCTGTCTCCCCGTGTCCTCTCCGTCTATATTTAGAGCAGGACTACAAGAAAATGGCCGCCGATGTCCACAAATGCAGACAAACGGCGGCCATTTTCTTGTAGCCTGCTCTAACTACAGATGGAGCGGAGGCGGGGAGAGAAGAGTGACGTCGGCGCTGGAGCTGGATGTCAGGTGAGTAGGTCTCTGCCCGGCCCGCTGCCACATTAAGGGGGGAGGGAAGGGGGGCATACTGGGGCAAGCTACCTACGCTAGGGGCATACTGGGGCAAGCTACTACGGTGGGGGCAAGCTACCTACGGTGGGGGCATACTGGGGCAAGCTACCTACGCTGGGGGCATACTGGGGCAAGCTACCTACGCTGGGGGCAAGCTACCTACGCTGGGGGCATACTGGGGCAAGCTACCTACGCTGGGGGCATACTGGGGCAAGCTACCTAAGCTGGGGGCATACTGGGGTAAGCTACCTACGCTGGGGGCATACTGGGGCAAGCTACCTACGCTGGGGGCAAGCTACCCACGCTGGGGGCATACTGGGGCAAGCTACCTACGCTGGGGGCATACTGGGGCAAGCTACCTAAGCTGGGGGCATACTGGGGCAAGCTATCTAAGCTGGGGGCATACTGGGGCAAGCTACATACGCTGGGGGCATACTGGGGCAAGCTACCTACGCTGGGGGCATACTGGGGCAAGCTACCTACGCTGGGGGCATACTGGGGCAAGCTACCTACGCTGGGGGCATACTGGGGCAAGCTACCTATGCTGGGTACATACTAGGCAAGCTACCTACGCTGGGGGCATACTGGGGCAAGCTACCTACGCTGGGGGCAAGCTACCTACGCTGCTGGGGGCAAGCTACCTATGCTTGGGGGCATACTGGGGCAAGCTACCTACGCTGCTGGGGGCAAGCTACCTACGCCGCTGGGGGCAAACTACCTACGCCGCTGGGGGCAAACTACCTACGCTGCTGGGGGCAAACTACCTACGCTGCTGGGGCAAACTACCTACGCTGCTTGGGGCAAACTACCAACACTGGGGGCAGACTACCTACACTGGGGGCAACCATGCTACTACACTGGGGGCAACCATGCTACTACACTGGGGGAAACTGTACTAGCTACACTGAGGGCAGCTATGCTACCTATATGGGGCAACTATACTACCTATACTGGGGGCAACTATGCTACCTATATGGGGACAACTATGCTACTTATGGGGGGGGCAACAAAATCCGGTTTCGCTCAGGGCGCTGTGAAACCTAAGGCCGGCCCTGGCCACACTATATAGCATTGTGTTTACTGCCACTCTGTGTCTCTGCTGGGAACAGTAGTACACCGCTCACCCACCACTGTATAGCATTGTGCTCTGTGTCGCTGCTGGGAATAGTAGTACACCGCTCACCCACTACTGTATAGCATTGTGCTCTGTGTCGCTGCTGGGAACAGTAGTACACCGCTCAGCCACCACTGTATAGCATTGTGTTTACTGCCACTCTGTGTCTCTGCTGGGAACAGTAGTACACCGCTCACCCACCACTGTATAGCATTGTGCTCTGTGTCGCTGCTGGGAATAGTAGTACACCGCTCACCCATCACTGTATAGCATTGTGCTCTGTGTCGCTGCTGGGAATAGTAGTACACCGCTCACCCGCCACTGTATAGCATTTCTGTACTGCCACTGTACTGCTGCCAGTCAGCGTGTACTTTAAGGATAAGTGAAATGAAGAAGAAATCCTGTGAAAGAGGGAGGGGCAAGGGAAGAGGTGTTTCCCCTGACGGTTCACGTACAGGCCACAGTGGAGCACCGAAGAAAACCCACTCAATACCGCCCATGTTGTCCAGGAAATCAACCCTCACAAATCCAAAAGAACAGGACCAGATAATTAATTGGATGACCTCTCAAGTGTCCAGCAGTGGGTTAAGCAGCACCAGCACATCACGCACGAGGTCCGAGTCCTCAGCCAGTTACAAGGAGCCAGTGGGCACAAAGCTGACACAACCGGCAGCGACACCACGCACACAACTGCCAAATAACCAGTCCGAAGAATTTCCTCAGGACACAATGGGGTATTCGCAGGAGCTATTCCCAGCCCAACAAACTTCCACCTTTCAAAGGTCAATGGAACAGCCAGAAATGTTGTGCCCGGATTCACAACCATTGACTATGGGAAATGCACCGCGCACTGAAATGCAAGGCGAGTCCGAGGAGGACTTTGAAACCCAAATCCCAGAGCAAGTTGGGCAGGAGGGGTTTCAATTGCAGGAGGTCGGCCGAGAAGATCTTGAAGACGACGTTGGAGTGTGCTGCGCAGAGGTTGTTGTGGGGAGCTCTACTCCAATCACATATGACGAGTTTGAGGAGATGGAAGAGGAGGAGGGTATGGACAATGTTGACAGAGACCCAGATTTTGTATGTGAAGGAGAACATCGCCGTCATAGCAGCACAGATGAGTCTGTTGAAGAACCCACTGCTGCACGAGTTCGCCTTGTGCCACAAGGTAGGCGGCGCGAAATTTCAGGCACCACAAGCGTGGAAGTTACAGTGAGACGCAAAAGAGGCGCAAACAGAAATCGCCAGCAAGGCAGGTGCTCCAAAGTCTGGCCTTTCTTTGAAGACTGCAGTGAGGATGGTACCATGGTGATTTGCAAGGTGTGCAAGACCCGCCTGAGCAGGGGGAAACATATTAACAACCTCTCCACCACCAGCATGACCCGCCACATGGTATCCAAACATCCCACTCTGTGGCCGCCAGGACAGGGTACCAGCAACACTGCCTCCCTTGGGGTCACCAGACTCACCACCAGACCCTCCTCAGCTGCAGCAGTAGCCCAGCCATTGCGTGGTTCACAACAACATTCACAAACATCAGACGACGCTGACACTGTCACTTTCCGGAATAGTGCTCTTGAGGTCTCCCAGTCATCAAACACAACAACCAACAGCCGTTCAGTGTGCAGCCCTACGGTTCAGTTGTCTGTCTCGGAGATGCTTGAGCGCAAGAGGAAATTGCCAGCAAATGACCCCCGGGCCGTGGCACTAACAGCCAGCATAGCCAAGCTTCTGGCCTGCGAAATGCTGCCATATCGAGTGGTGGAGACAAACAGCTTTAAGGGCATGATGTCAGTGGCCATCCCACGTTACGTGGTTCCCAGCCGCTACCACTTTGCGCGCTCTGCAGTGCCTGTGTTGCATGAGCACGTGGTCAGCAAAATAAACCCGAAGCTTGAAGAATGCCGTTGCCTGCAAGGTTCACCTCACCACTGACACCTGGACGAGTGCTTTCGGCCAGGGTCGATACATCTCCCTTACCGCGCACTGGGTGAACCTTGTGGAGCCTGGCAGCGATTCCTCACCTGCTACGGCGCGGGTGTTGCCCACGCCGCAAACAGCTGCACCGCCGTCCCTCCCACTGGATAACAACAGCAGCACCTACCTCTCTGACTCCTTCTCCTCCAACGCATCTCAAAGCTGTACCTCATCCAGAAACGCTAACCCAGCAGCAGTAGGATCGTGGAAGCAGTGCAGCACAGCTGTTGGCATGCGTCAGCAAGCGTTGCTGAAGCTGATCTGCCTTGGGGATAAGCAGCACACAGGGGAGGAAATTTTGAGGGGAATAAAGGAACAGACGGATTTGTGGCTGGCACCGCTGGACCTGAAACCGGGCATGGTTGTGTGTGATAATGGGAGTAATCTCATTTGCGCTTTAAGGTTGGCTAAGCTGACACACATCCCTTGCCTGGCGCACGTGATGAACCTAGTAGTTCAGCGGTTCCTGAGGACATACCCAGGCGTGGCCGATCTTCTGTTGAAGGTGCGACGAGTGGCCAAACATTGCAGAAATTCCAGTACTGCTTCGGAGGCACTTGCCAAGATGCAGGAGTGCTTCAATCTCCCCCACCATCGCTTGCTGTGTGATGTCCCTACGCGCTGGAATTCTACGCTGCACATGCTAGCCCGGTTTTGCGAGCAGAAGAGTGCAGTGGTCCAGTACATGACGGCGCAGTACCGAGGCGCATCCGGACAGCTGCCAAGCTTCTGTGGATCCGATTGGGCCAACATGTTGGACCTCTGCCAACTCCTCCAAAATTTTGAGCAATCCACGTTGCTTGTGAGCAGTGACAACTCTTCAGTCAGCATTACCATACCACTGCTGTGTTTACTGAAGAAGTCAATGTTGAAAATCAAGGAAACAGCTGTCATGATGCAACTGGGGGAATCTGAAGGAGAAAACGATGAGCGTGATGGTACCAACATCAGGCCATCCGCCTCAGGGAACGCTGGCCCCAGCAGCTATGACGAAGAAGAGGAGGAGGAACAGCTGGAGTTGGAGCAGGAATTTCATGCCACCACTGACGAGGGCCAGAGCGGTGCACGTTGGACTTCCACAATTCAGCGCGAATGGTCAGCAGAAGCAGACCAGGAAGAAGGTGACGACTATGATGCATCACAACAACTATCACAACGCTCACAAGAGGATGATGAGGATTCTGGCAGGACTCTGGCACACATGGCTCAATTCATGCTAGACTGCATTGAACGCGACCCACGCATTGTGCGCATTCTGGACAACACCAATTACTGGGTTTATACCCTTCTGGATCCACGGTACAAACACAATGTTCCAAAACTGCTTGAAGAAAGAGTCAGACAGGTCAAAATGGAAGAATACCAGCAGGCCCTTGTGGAGACTTTAGAGAGGAGATTGACATCCTCCCCCTCCTCTAGCCAGTTGTATGCCGACAGACTGACTTCCGCAAACCCAGGACGACCAGGAGGGCAGCAAACAACACAAGCCGCAGCTAGTGCCCAAAAGGGAATGGTATCGGCAGTGTGCTTGGAGTGGGAAAATTTTCTGACACCCATGCAGCAGCCCACAGAACAGCAAGCGTGCAGATCCACCTCCAACACCGATCGCCTGGAGAAGATGGTCAAGGACTACATGTCAGATGACGTAGCTGTGTTGAACAATCCATCTGCACCCTTCAACTATTGGGTATCGAAGCTAGACACCTGTCACGAACTGGCAATGTACGCAATAGAGGTGCTGGCTTGCCCGGCAGCCAGCGTTATGTCGGAACGCTGTTTCAGTGCTGCCGGAGGCATCGTCACAGATCGGCGTATCCGCCTCTCCACAGAAAATGCAGACCGTCTGAGTCAAATTAAAATGAATCAATCCTGGATTGGAAACGACTATGCAACACTCCTGGACCCCAACCAAGTAACATGAACAATGACCATCTGTGATGGGTTAGCGTTTCCGGTCCCTGTTTATTGAACCTCTTATCTGTATTACATTTATGAATGCTATCCGCACGCTTCTTGTCCTCATGCAAGGCCTGGGTTGTTGTGTCTGAAAGCGTGGCCTTCTCCTCCTGCGCCTCCTCCTGTTCCATCACGTGTGCTGCTGCTGGTATAGCGTTGCCGGTCCCTGTTTATGGAACCTCTTATCTTTATTACATTTATGACTGGTCCTGAGGAAGCACTCCTGTGGAGAGTGCGAAACAGCTGTAGACGTTTCTTGTTCATGCTTGTCCCCTCTCTCTCCTTGGCTGACTGCTGCTTTGATCGCATGTACTGCATTTTAATGGATTTATATTAAAGGTCTGTTTTACTGGATGTGCCCAGCCGCTTCTATCTGTTTAAACATTTATGACTGCATGGCGGCAAAATGCATGCTATCCGCACGCTTCTTGTCCTCATGCAAGGCCTGGGTTGTTGTGTCTGAAAGCGTGGCCTTCTCCTCCTGCGCCTCCTCCTGTTCCATCACGTGTGCTGCTGCTTGGTTAGCGTTGCCGGTCCCTGTTTATGGAACCTCTTATCTTTATTACATTTATGACTGCATGGCGGTAAAAAGCATGCTATCCGCACGCTTCTTGTCCTCATGCAAGGCCTGGGTTGTTGTGTCTCAAAGCGTGGCCTTCTCCTCCTGCGCCTCCTCCTGTTCCATCACGTGTGCTGCTGCTGGGTTAGCGTTGCCGGTCCCTGTTTATGGAACCTCTTATCTTTATTACATTTATGACTAGATGGCGGTAAAAAGCATGCTATCCGCACGCTTCTTGTCCTCATGCAAGGCCTGGGTTGTTGTGTCTCAAAGCGTGGCCTTCTCCTCATGCGCCTCCTCCTGTTCCATCACGTGTGCTGCTGCTGGGTTAGCGTTGCCGGTCCCTGTTTATGGAACCTCTTCTCTGTATTACATTTATGACTGCATGGCGACAAAAAGCATGTTACCTGTGCAAAGAAACATGACATTTTCCACATTTAAAAGACAGTTTTTCCTTTGTAACTTTACAATCAATTTTCTCAAAAACTATAAGCTCTTTTTCAAATATTTTTTTTCCTCTTGTACCCACTCCCAAGGTGCACATACCCTGCTAATTTGGGGTATGTAGCATGTAAGGAAGCTTTACAAAGTACGAAAGTTCGGGTCCCCATTGACTTCCATTATGTTCGGAGTTCGGCGCGAACACCCGAACATCGCGGCCATGTTCGGCGAACGTTCGCGAACCCGAACATCCAGGTGTTCGCCCAACACTACTTATGAGCAGTGTTGCTTGCAAATTTTTGCCAAAGTCATTTTTGAATCGAAAACACTATTTTCTTTTTTGAGAAATATTTGCAAAAATACAGTGGGATGCAAAAGTTTGGGCAACCATGATTTTCCTGTATAAATTGTTGGTTGTTCTGATAAAAATGTCAGTTAGATATATCATATAGGAGACACACACAGTGATATTCGAGAAGTGAAATGAAGTTTATTGGATTTACAGAACGCGTGCGATAATTGCTTAAACAAAATTAGGCAGGTGCATAAATTTGGGCACTGTTGTCATTTTATTGATTCCAAAACCTTTAGAACTAATTATTGGAATGCAAATTGGCTTGGTAAGCTCAGTGACGCCTGACCTACATACACAGGTGAATCCAATTATGAGAAAGAGTAGTTAAGGTGGTCAATTGTAAATTTTCATCCTCTTTTAATTTTCTATGAAGAGTAGCAACATGGGGGTCTCAAAACAACTCTCAAATAACCTGAAGACAAAGATTGTTCACCATCATGGTTTAGGGAAAGGATACAGAAAGCTGCCTCAGAGATTTCAGCTGTCTGTTTCCACAGTTAGGAACATGTTGAGGAAATGGAAGACCACAGGCTCAGTTCAAGTTAAGGCTTGAAGTGGCAGACTAAACAAAATCTTGTATAAACAGAAGCGACGAATGGTGAGAACAGTCTGAGTCAACCCACAGACCAGCACCAAAGACCTACAACATCATCTTGCTGCAGATGGAGTCACTGTGCATTGTTCAACCATTCAGCGCACTTAACACAAGGAGATGCTGTATGCAAGAGTGATACAGAGGAAGCCTTTTCTCCGCCCACAGCACAAACCGAGCCAATAGAGGTATGCTAAAGCACATTTGGACTAGCCAAAAATGCAAAAAATCACATACTTATTGCAAAATGATTTTTATGACATTTTCGCTCGAAAGTCGAATTTTACATTATTTTTGTGAAAATGTACACAAAAGGAATATCAGCATTTTGGCTCATCACTGCTTATGAGGGGGTGATCGTATACTAATTCAAAAAGCTCAGTATGAGTAAATGGTAAGAGGAAGATATCAACGATAAAATCCGATGACAATTTCCTTTGACAAGCGAACAAAGAGAATCAGGGAAAGACAGTAGAGAAGACATTTTGGAGTTGTTCTAGTATCATTTATTCTGCAATAGAATGCCCTTCCTGACACACCACTTTGCTACATAGCCTTGCGTGCAGGTGTGGCAGATGGAGATGCATCATTATGATGCAACAACACGTGCTTATTCCAGGCTGGAGGGGGCAGGGATGCTAAACAATGTGACACTGAACAATGTGCAGAGTGAGAGCGCAGCAGCAGTGATATGTCAGAGTGTGCAGGCAGGAGCAGCGCAACAACCGCTCTGTAGAAGGCAAGGCAGCAACTACAGGTACAGCTCAGAACAGTCACAATCTTCACTGTCTCTATGTCTGTTTTCCGTGTTGCTCATATACTGCCCACAGGCCACAGCCTGTATACTGTCTTCCCTTCCCTGAATACTTTGTCCACATTTAAAGGGGAACTGAAGAGAGAGGTATATGGAGTCTGTCATGTTTATTTCCTTTTAGACAATACCAGTTGCCTGGCAGCCCTGCTGATCCTCTGCCTCTAATACTATTAGCCATAGCCCCTGAACAAGCATGCAGCAGATCAGGTGTTTCAGTGGTTCAGACTTATAAGTCTGATCTGACAAGACTAGCTGCATGCTTGTTTCTGGTTTTAATCAGATACTACTGCAGAGAAATAGACCAGCAGGGCTGCCAGGCAACTGGTATTGATTAAAAGGAAATAAACATGACAGACTCTCTCTTCAGTTCCCCTTTAACTGCACACTTCTCTCCCTGCCAGCTTTACCCTCTCTGTTCTGTTTTTATCTCTTTTGTGCTCTTTCTAACCCATCAGTTATGGCTCGTACTCCTTATTACTTCTTTATGTAGGTGGTCCGGTATTAGTCATGGAGAAAATCCAAACACATACAGGTGAAACTCGGAACATCTGAATATCATACAAAAAGTTCATTTGTGTCTGTAATTCTGAACCAGACTGAGAGACAATTGAAAGGCTCAAGACCCCTTTGCTGGTGTTTTGAATTAATTAGCTGATTAGAGTCTGACACTTTGAGTCTGGAATATTGAGGGTAGCTACACACATAACAAAACATGAAAGGTCGTGTTTTATGTCATGTGCGTTCTTTTGTGTGCATTTTTGGTGTTTTTTTTACTGCATTTTTACTGCATTTTTGGTATATTTGCGTGCGTTTTAATGCATTTGCGCTTCACATATACAAAAGGCATGTGTGTTTTGTATGCGTTTTCCAATTGCGCTTTATGTAAATAACCAGGAAAACAACAGGAAGTGGAAATACATCACACATTTTTTTTTTTACAAAAACACATATAAAAATGCATGGAAAACGTATGAAAAACGCATACTATTGCATTTCCATTGACTTTCACTTTGCGTGTTTTTGATGCGTTTTTGCATATCATGCAACAAAACCAGCGTTTTTAAAAGCACACGCAAACAAAACGCATATGCGTTCTTTATATGCATTTTTTCCTGCGGCCCACTTCCATAGACTTCCATTATCGGACAAAAACGCAGCGTTTTCCGCAACGCTAGCATTTCTGCTAAGTGTGCACCTAGCCTGAACCTTTTAACACTATTCTAATGGTCTGAGATTTTAATTTTGTCTTCCTCATAAACTGTAAGCCAGAATCGTCAAACCTATAACAAATAAAGGCTTGACATACATATCTCCCTTTGCATGTAATGAGACTATTCGATATATTAGTTGTACCTTTTAAAGGGAACCTAAACTGAGAAGGATATGGATTTTTCCTTTTAAAATAATACCATTTGCCTGACTCTCCTGCTGATCCTGTACAGGCCTCAATTCACGGAGCTTTATCAAACACTTTATCAAACGTTTGATAATTTACCTCATGGGTAAAATCTAATTTTGAATTCACTAAGGTGTTATATATTTATTGAACGTTTTATCGGTAAAACATTCGATACAAGTCTCTAATACTTTCAGCCACAGTCTCTGTACAAGTCTCTAATATTTTCAGCCACAGCCCCTCAACAAGCATGCAGATCAGGTGGTCTGACTGAAGTCAGACTGGATTAGCTGCATGCTTGTTTCAGGTGTGTGATTCAGCCACTGCTGCAGCCATAGAGATCAGCAGGACTGCCGGGCAACTGGTATTGTTTAAAAGGAAACATCCGTATCCCTCTCAGTTTAGGTTCCCTTTAAAGGGACACTTAAGTCAAACAAAAAAAAATGAGTTTTACACACCTAGGGCTTCCAATAGCCCCCTGCAGCTGTCCGGTGCCCTCGCCGTCTCCCTCCGATCCTCCTGGCCCCACCGACAGCCACTTCCTGTTTCGGTGACAGGAGCTGACAGGCTGGGGACGCGAGTGATTCTTCGCATTTCCAGACACATTAGCACCCTCTATGCTGCTATATGGTATATGATATATGCTATAGCAGCATAGATGGCGCTATTGTAGCCAGGAACGAGAAGAATCACTCGCGTCCCCAGCCTGTCAGCTCCTGTCACCGAAACAGAGAGTGGCTGCCGGCGGGGCCAGGAGGATCGGAGGGAGACGGCGAGGGCACCGGAGAGCTGCAGGGGGCTATTGGAAGCCCCAGGTGAGTAAAACTCATTTTTTTTTCTGACTTAAGTGTCCCTTTAAGTTGCATTACAAAAATAAATGAACCACACCACATACATATTTTTTGAGTTTCACCTGTAACAGCGAAAGATGTTTAGGTGATACCTTTAATGAGAAGGTTTCTTTGCAAACTTTTGAACAACAGGGTGTCAGGTTGCAGAATAAACCTACAAAATCGAATATTAGTTTCTGTGTTGACATGACTTTTGTACGGTGATCCAGTTCTGTATTATGTAAAGAGTTCTAGTCATTAAAGGTATTACGTAAATAGCTTTTGCTGTTATGTCTTTATGTCTTGGGATCACTTTGTTAAGTGTTTCATTATTTCTTTTTGATGTTTTATGACTACTCTTGTTTAATTAGAATGTCACCAAAAGGAGTTAAGTGCCAAAAATGATTTGGAAAGTACCAGAAAAGTAAACCCGAGGTGGATTGGGACCTAAAAATCCGATATCTATCTAGGAAGTGGGGAAGCCTCCTATGTCTTCCTGGAGACCATCGCCACTGCCCAGGACCCTTTTGAATTTCCGCTGCAATTTCGGGCATACTGCACGAGCCTTTGCAGGCACAACCTTACTGGTACATGGTGGGGAGCACGGCCACATAACGTATCAAACAGTCTGGTCAGACTTGTTTTGGGGGTCCGCACTCAGCATCGGTGGGGGCCAGGAGGATATGAGAAGCCTCTGCAGGATCCAGAAGCTTCACTCTACTTAGATAATTAGCTACTTTTTAGATAACTTAGCTAATTTTTTTAATCACCTCGGTTGCACTTTAAAGAGGAACTCCAGTGACAATAATGTAATAAAAAAAGTGCTTCATTTTTACAATAATTATGTATAAATGATTTAGTCAGTGTTTGCCCATTGTAAAATCTTTTAAATCCCTGATTTATATTCTGTCATGTATTACATGGTGACATTTTTACTGCTGACAAGTGATGTAGCTGCTGCATGCTGTTTTGGCAGTTGGAAACAGCTGTAAACAGCTATTTCCCACAATGTAACAGAGTTCACAGACAGGAAACTGCCAGGAGTACCACAGTCCTCAGAGTTTCTTGTGGGTGGGGTTTCACCACAATATTAGTCATACAGCGCCCCCTGATGGTCTGTTTGTGAAAAGGAATAGATTTCTCATGTAAAAGGGGGTATCAGCTACTGATTGGGATAAAGTTCAATTCTCTTATTTCTTTCTGCTTCAAACACAATTGGGAATGACAGCTGAATGAATTGTGCACCCCCTCCTACACTGTGTCCTGAGGCTGGAGCCTCTCCAGCCTCTGCCTCAGCCCGGCCCTGCCTCTGGCTACCCCCACTGCATTGGCAAACGCAGGGGGGGGGGGATTACAGCTGCCCAGAATCCCCCCTCAGACCAGGGCCAGTGCAGTGTCTGGGGACAGGCACAAGTCGAGACATCTGCAGTCATCCTGCCACTCAAAGCACCATGCTGCTGCCTGCAGCATGTGGGGCCCACCCCATCCCCTTTCTTTCCCTGCTACAGTTGACTTTGGAAGGAGCAGCACCGTGCGTACAGAGCATGGAGCAGCAGTGTGTGTACAGAGCATGGAGCAGCAGTGTGTGTACAGAGCAATTGAGCAGCTCTGGGGAACTTAACAGAGTCAGGTATGAGCACAGCCCTGTGCCCTGCTGTATGAATGCTTCACTTTCCCCTTAATTAGCAATGTCAGCTGTCCTCATTATATCTGTATCCAAATTGCTCCTGATCGATCCCGTTGTCGATCGGGAGCAGATCAGACATTTAGGAAATAAATGTCAGATCCTGTCAGTCAGACGGGAAATTGCATTATGTGTGCCCAGCATCAATCATGTCCTACTATATTATTATACTGTAGTGTACGTGGCTGAGGGAGACCTTTCAGGAATCCCCCCTTTGAAAATCCTGGGTTTGCCCCTGCACTGGGGCACAAAAGTGCCTTTATTTGGGGGGGCTAACAAAAAGTTGCTAGGGGGGCCCAGGGACGTTGCTAGCCCCAAAGATCAGTGGCACATGCTCGGATCTATTCTGTGGTGCCCCAAATGTCTCCCAGGCAGAGTAGAGGCACCACAGCATCTAGCATGGCACCACACAGTACCCAGCATGCCCCACAGAGGCACCACAGCACCCAGCATGGCACTACACAGTACCCAGCATCAGGGCCGTTTCTACCCCCGTGCGGGGCGTGCCGCCGCCCGGGGCGCTGTTAGGAGGGGGGCGCTATAATGGAGGGGGGAGCCGGAGCCGCGGGGAGGGCAGCCCGACCTCTCCCTCCCCCTCCCGGGCGCCCTCCGTGCTCCCCCCTCAGATGCAGAGCGAGCAGCCGGGAAGCGCTGTTTGCAACTCACCTGCCTGGCTCCAAGCGCTGCTCTCTCGCCGCTGGTCTGTCTCTTCTCTCTGCATACTGCGGATACACGCGGCTTCCTGTTTAGCCGGAAGCCGCGTGTATCAGCATGTATGCAGAGAGAAGAGACAGACCAGCGGCGAGAGAGCAGCGCTTGGAGCCAGGCAGGTGAGTTGCAAACAGCGCTTCCCGGCTGCTCGCTCTGCATCTGAGGGGGAGCACGGAGGGCGCCCGGGAGAGGGAGGGAGAGGTCGGGCTGCCCTCCCCGCGGCTCCGGCTCCCCCCTCCACTATAGGGGACAGCTAGCTATCTAACCTATCCTGGGGGCACCTACCTAATCTAACCTACGCTGGGGGCAGCTACCTAATCTAACCTACGCTGGGGGGCACCTACCTAATCTAACCTATACTGGGGGGCAGCTACCTAATCTAACCTACGCTGGGGGGCACCTACCTAATCTAACCTACACTGGGGGGCACCTACCTAATCTAACATACACTGGGGGGCACCTACCTAATCTAACCTATACTGGGGGGCACCTACCTAATCTAACCTACACTGGGGGGCACCTACCTAATCTAACCTACACTGGGCGGGCACCTACCTAATCTAACCTACACTGGGGGGCACCTACCTAATCTAACCTACACTGGGGGGCAGCTACCTATCTAACCTTCACTGGGGGGCAGCTACCTATCTAACCTTCACTGGGGGGCAGCTACCTATCTAACCTACACTGGGGGGCAGCTACCTATCTAACCTACACTGGGGGGCAGCTACCTATCTAACCTACACTGGGGGGCAACTACCTATCTAATCTATACTGGGGGGGCACCTACCTAATCTAACCTACGCTGGGGGGGCACCTACCTAATCTAACCTACAGTGGGAGGCAGCTACATAGTCTAACCTACACTGGGGGGCAGCTACCTATCTAACCTATACTGGGGGCACTTATTTAACCTGTATTGGGGCACCTACCTAGCTAGCCTATACAGGTGACCACTATACTGGCTACCTATATTGCAGGCACCTACCTAAATAACCTGTACTGGGGCACCTACCTATCTAACTTATACCGGGGGCGCCTGCCTATCTAACCTATACTGGGGGCAACTATACTGGCTACCTATACTGGAGGCACCTACCTGGCTAACCTATAGCGGGGGCAACTATACTGGCTCACCTATGCCTGGCTACCTATACTGGGGTACCTATTCTTGGCTACCTATACTGGGGGGACCTATACTAAGTGCAACTAGACCTGGCTTACCTATACTGCGGGCACCCATACCTTGCTCGCGGGGGGGGGCGCAATTTTTACACCCTCGCCCTGGGTGCATTTTAGCCTAGAAACTGCACTGCCCAGCATGCCACTACACAGCACCCAGCATGGCGTTAAAGCCTCCAACATGCCCCATAGAGAGCCCATGACGCCCAGTATGACACCACAGCACACGGCAATAGGGGGTATGCTGGGTGCTATATGGTGCCTCTTTGTGAGCATATTGGGGGCTGTGATGCCATGCTAGATGCTGTGATGCCTTTATGGGGCATGCAGAGAGCTGTGGGGCATAAATGGGGGGTATGCTGGGTGGCTGTATGTGGGCATATTGGGTGCTGTGGTGCATGCTGTGTGCTGTAATGCCTTTATGGGGGCTGTGGTTCTTTTATAGGTGCATGCTGGGAGTTGTGGTGCCTCAATGGGTGGCCTATGGGAGCATGGGAGTGGGTCCACTAGAAGGTCAGGGAATGCTATGGGGGGACTGTCAGACAACCAGCCAGCTCACCCAGCAGAAAGCCACACCAGTCAGCACAGAAGACAGGCATTCTTGTTTTATATTAATGGAGAGGGGGCTTCATCCAACATTTTGCTGGGCAGGCCTACTTAGACCGCTGATAAGTTCATGTAAATTTGGCTCCAACCTATGACCACACCCACATTCTGGTGCATGGCCACACTCATCTTTCAGCTGGAGTGCCAAAAAGTGCCCCGGTTCTCTTAGGGTCTTAGAAACGCCCCTGGTGGGGCCATAATCTCTAGCTGTGGCCCTGAATCAGACTATGGTTTTAGGTTCTGGGAAGGTCAATAGCATGTGGTGGAGTCAATATAGTATTGACAAAATATTATATGGTTGATATCCTGCACCAACGTTACCTGGCATTAAGAGCTAACAAATCACAGAGTTGTTTACCAAGTTAATCCGTGCACAAAGCGTTGAATAACTTACTTAATGATTCTTGACGGCTATTTCAATAAAACTGGTCAAGCTGAACTCTACTCACTCAGCTGATATTCAGCATGTGTGAACGTCTCACCAGCTAAGGGGGAAAGTAATTCAATCCGACTCGTCCTTTGATGTAGTTTGATGTAAGTGGACAAGCCAGACAACACAGCCAGCAACCTAAGCTCTATACTCTGTCTCCTGCACTCCAACAAACGCAGTTTTGGAAATGCTGATGGGGTACGGCAGCAGCCAGACCAGTCGTCCCTTTGCCCTCTCCTTCAGTTGAGGAGCTCTACTGTAGTCTCTAAGTCATCCTCACTAGAACGCGTATAATGACAGAGCTGATGTCATCTGAAGGAGTAGCCTGAGTCGGACGTGTCACACTACCACTGCCAACTCAGGCTACTTCTGCCCCGGCCAGAATTCAAGATTAATGGTCAGGCTGGAGAGAGAGTTGTAATGCGCGAGTGGTGGCAGACAGGTGGAAAAATCGTTTCTTTTGAAGGAACTTTTTTTTCTCCTGCACACCTTAGCAGCACATTAACATCCCTGGCGTTATGATTGCTTCCAGATTTAGGGTCTAAAAGCCATGCAATTTTCTTAACAAACTTTTAGACCCTAAAAACAAGAAGAAAAACATACCACTGAAAGATCTGCAGAAGCTCCTGCATATAGCTCACTCAGGCATGGGATTACCGCTGTGAGCTGCGGATTTTTGTCCAAGCCTGACTTGGGATTACTGCTAAGGAGGTAAATACTGTCCTTTCTCGCCCAACAACAATTAGTCCTTAGTTCCAGCCCCATATGAGGAGGATTAGCAACGTGATAAGCTGCGGGAGCTCTGTGATGAAAGCAGTAGTGAAAATCGTTCATAATCAGCTAATTATGATTACACTAAATTTCACGTAAATTTTTCCGGTTGCGGCCATACATAATTATTTACAATTTGGACATTCAATTGATTTCCTATATTCCATTCATAATTTTGTGCAATGTTTGCATAACTTTCACATAATTTTGTGCCAACTTTAGCAGTTAATAGCAAAGCCCCTGTACCTGCTATTGTTACCAAAATTGTTATGTATGTTAAAGGACAGGTGCTTCAAAATACAAAAGCAAGATCTACCTACCTTGGGCTTCCTCCAGCCCCTGGCAGCCTATCTGTCCCTTGCTGCTCACGCAGGTGCAGAAGATACATCTGCAACGGAGGGGATCTCGGGACTGCCAGGGCTGGAGGAAGCCCTAGGTAAGTAGATGTTGTTTTTTTATTTTGCTCGCATCTGTCCTTTAAAGCGGGATTGTCACCATAAAAATCAAATTTCAACATCAACTGGTCTGAGTGTATTAAGTGATAAAGATGCTAATCCTGCATTCAAAACTTTTTCTGCTGTTATGGTTTGGAGTTATCACATACTTTAGGAGCACTGGCCCTTTAATAGTCAGTGCCAAATTGTTGCATGCTGGGGGTTCTCTTTATCTATAATACATTCCTCTTCTTCCATTTATTTATCTGTCTAGCTGCCTATCTGAAACACGATCCTCTGCTCACTTGTGTTTACAAGTAAGGCTGAGGTGACTCAGCGATTGGAGGAAAAAAGAAAAAAAATTAAGGGCAGAAATGACATCAGTATTTAGCCTCAAACTGAAGGCAAAAGACATAGTTCCCACTTGGAACCGAATTGTCTTTATTTACAATATATAATTCACTGAAATCAAAATGTGGACAGTACAATACATGTGTTATGTAAGTAGATGAAGTATTTATCTACTTATATATGTGTTTTTTTCCTTGGCACAGTATGGCTAATCCTAATGCTTTAAAGGGAACCTGAAGCGAGTAAAATTATTTAAAGCGGAATATAACCCTGCATTTCAACTTTGCTCTAAAACATTATTTACAGCATATTATATGCAAAAAGCATTTTTTTTTTACTAGACCAGCATTGGAAGGGTTAAACACAGAGGTTTAAAGGGGTTCTGTGGGGGTTCCTGAGGAAAAAAACTGCCACTTACCTGGGGCTTCTATCAGCCCCTGCTTCGGTAATGTCCCACGCCGTCCTGCTCCCATCCGCTGTTCCCCGCAGCCGGCACCGGGCTATTATTTGTCTGTCACACAGACAAATAATGCACGCTGCCGCGCCTCCATTCGCGTCATCTGAGGCTTACTGCGCAGGCGCAGTACAACGGTTTCTTGTAGTGCGCTTGCGCAGTAAGCTTCCGATGACACAGGCGGAAGCGAGCGGGTGCGCGGCCACTGTAGCGCAGCCGCAGTTGGATCCCATGCCGCGCTAGACCGGGGACGGCGGCGGAGAACGGCAGATGGGAGGACGCCGCCGTGGGACATTACCGCTGCACAGGGCTGATAGACGCCCAAGATAAATGTCTGTTTTCCTCCTCAGAAACCCCTAACAGAACTCCTTTAAAGTTCCTTGGAGAGATATGCAGAAGTTCAGATTGTTACATTCTATTTAGTTATATGTATCTATTGAGAAATGTTACACACTCTTTGGCTGTCCTCCAACTCCTTCTCAGTCAGAGAGATGAGTCACATTCAACACTTAGATACATTTATGTAAACAAAATGTATCTATGTCAGCTTCAAATGCGTCTGCAGAAATCTCCAGGAACTTTAAAGCACTGTGTAACCCTTCCAATGCTGGGCTAGTAAAAAAAAAATGCTGGTTGCATATAATATACTGTAAATAATGTTTTAGAGCAAAGTTGAAATGCAGGGTTATATTCCGCTTTAAAATAAACACACGGCGTAGCTGCAAATTAATATTACATACTTACCTTGCCGTCAGTTCCTCTCAGAAGCTCACCATTTTCGTCTTACAGTGATCCCTTCCAGTTCTGACAATATTTTGTCAGAACTAAAATACAGTATACCAGTTGCTGTCAGTTATATATCAGCAGCTGTCAGTTACAACTAAATGTGCAAGGTAATGTCCATGTTTCCTTATGGCTCAAGTGGGTGATATTACAGTTTAACAGTGTGCTGACCAGGAAGCTGTTATGGGGTAATGGCCATTTTCAAAATAGAAGATGGAGCATTCCATTGATCACAGTAGACAAACAGGACGCAAGAGAGCAGAAAGAGATTAATGAGCAGACTACACTGGAGGTAAGCATGACTTGCGCGTGTTTATTTTGACTTATTTTCAGTTCACGTTCCTTTAAATTAAGGAAAAAAGTGTGAACAAGTCAAAAAAAATTCAAAATGATTTTGTAGTTTTTGAGAAAATTGATTTTAAAAATGCAAAAAAAAAATGTTTTTAAACCCATAAAAAATACAGTTTAAAAACCATTTATCCTTTGCATTTTTAAAATGTCTTTTTGAAAAATTATTTGTTTTTGTCTTGTTCTCACTATTCTCCTTAAAGAGAACCCGAGGTGGGTTTGAAGAATATTATCTGCATACAGAGGCTGGATCTGCCTATACAGCCCAGCCTCTGTTGCTATCCCAAACCACCCTAAGGTCCCCCTGCACTCTGCAATCCCTCATAAATCACAGCCACGCTGCTGACAAACAGCTTGTCAGAGCTGGCTGTGTTTATCTCTATAGTGTCAGTCTGCTGCTCTCCCCGCCTCCTGCAGAACTCCAGTCCCCGCCTGCATCCCTTCCCTCCCTGCTGATTGGAGGGAAGGGACGGGGGCAGGGACTAGAGCTATGCAAGAGGCGGGGGAGCAGCTGAGACTGACACTACAGATGTAAACACAGCCTCACAGCACGGCTGTGATTTATGAGGGATTGCAGAGTGCAGGGGACCTTAGTGGGGTTTGGGATAGCAACAGAGGCTGTGCTGTATAGGCAGATCCAGCCTCTGTATGCAGATAACATTTTTTAAACACACCTCGGGTTCTCTTTAACATACAAAGCAATTTTGGTGATGATAGCAGGTAAGGGGGCTTTGCTGTTAACTGGTAAAGTCGGTATGAAATTATGTGAAAATTAAGTGAAATTGCAAAAATAGGGTTTCTGATTACATTTACATATGAAATTAATTACTATTTTTCCTGAAATTTCACATTAGGATTTCACATCGTAATTGCAAATAATGGTGTAAAATTATGATTAGGTGAAATATTCGCTCATCGCCAACAACACAGAGGTAGACCATTGGCCTTGATTCACAAAGCATTACCGCATTCGATAATGCAGAAAACAGCTGACTTTACCGAGCACTTAGGAAAGTGTCACTTCATAAAGGCTGTTACTGCATGAAAAACTGAAATGACCAAGCAGTGAGGTAAATTACCGACTTGTGCGGTAATTACCTCAACACATGTCAGTAAATGTCAGCAAATATCAATTCATAAAGCCTACAACATTCGGTAATACCCACGATAATTACCGGCACCTCTGGTGTAGTCTCTGTGAGTCTATGCAGGAAAGCAGAAGCAGAGACAGCTGCTGACTGACAGGAGCAGGGAGTCAAGGAGCCAATAGAAATAGCCCCTGTCTCTTGATTGGATTTTGATAGGACCTGCTGCTTCTCTGGTGGGACAAACTATCTAGCCCCAGGCAGCCAGCAGAGAATCCAAATAAAACAGATTTCCCCAGAAACCCTTCAGCAGTGTAACCCATTCAGTTCCTGATTGAATATGCGGAGGAACTAGTGGGTAGAATCACATAATTATGAAATGTAAAGTCTCTTGGAGTTCATCTAATCTGTGGTAATTAAATAAAATGTTAATAAAGACTAATGGACCGAGATTCATAGCGAGCAGAGGCAGTATAACAAATGTGCATTCTAAAGGGATGTCGGGGAGGCCTCTTACTATTGTAATGCTCTCACTGCATGTAATTGCAGCTTGTAACACTTCTCCTGTTACATGACATGATCATGTGTATGCTCGGTGTGTATTCGACCCCACAAGTGGGGCTTGCACTCTTTTGCAGGTAGGCACTAGTCTGTTTTTAAGTAGCGCTGCTCATTTCCTTGCTCAGTATAGGTTAGATAGGTAGGTGGCACCAGTATAGGTTAGATAGGTAGGTGCCACCAGTATAGGTTAGATAGGTAGGTGCTCCGAGTATAGGTTAGATAGGTAGGTTCCCCAGTATAGGGTAGATAGGTAGGTGCCTCCAGTACAGGTTAGATAGGTAGATTCACCCAGTATAGGTTAGATAAGTAGGTGCCCCCAGTATAGGTTAGATAGGTTCGCCCAGATTAGGTAGGTAGGTGCCCCCACTATAGGTTAGCTAGGTAGGTGCCTCCAATATAAATAGCCAGTATAGTTGCCCCCAGTATAGGTTAGATAGGTAGGTTCCCCGAGTATAGGTTAGATAGTTAGGTTCCCCCAGTATAGGTTAGATAGGTAGGTGCCCCAGTATAGGTTAGATAGGTAGATGCCTCCAATAAAGGTAGCCAGTACAGTTGCCCCCAGTATAGGTTAGATAGGTAGGTTCCCTCAGTATAGGTTAGATAGGTAGGTGGCACCAGTATAGGTTAAATAGGTAGGTGCCCCCAGTATAGGTTAGATAGGTGCCCCGAGTATAGGTTAGATAGGTAGGTTCTCCAGTATAGGGTAGATAGCTAGGTGCCCCCAGTATAGATTAGATAGGTAGGTTCCCCAGTATAGGGCAGTCACTGCCAGCCATGCTTTTCTGTGCAGTGATGTACTCCTGCGCAGGCACGGAATGCTTTCTGCTGCAACAGGAGTGTGCTCGCCGCTGTGCGTGCGCAGAAGAGCTTGCCTGAAAGTGAATGGCCAGATTACTGGTGAGAATAACAAGAGAACGGATCGGCTGGAGAGAAGGCGAGGGAGCCCATGCACCTCACAAGAAAGATATAGATTGGGCTGGGGAAGGTCCCAGTCCCCCCTTGGGGTAGATAGGTAGGTGCCCCCCAGTAATAGGTTAGATAGGTAGGTTCCCCAATATAGGTTAGATAGGTAGGTTCACCCAGTATAGGTTAGATATGTAGGTGCCCCCAGTATAGGTTAGCTAGGTAGGTGCTTCCAATATAGATAGCCAGTATAGCTGACTTCAGTATAGGTTAGATTAGGTAGGTGCCCCCAGTATAGGTTAGATAGGTAGGTTCCCCCAGTGTAGGTTAGATAGGTAGGTGTCCCCAGTATAGGTTAGATTGGTAGGTGCCTCCAATAAAGGTAGCCAGTACAGTTGCCCCCAGTATAGGTTAGATAAGTACTTTCCCCCAGTATAGGGTAGATAGGTTGGTGCCCCCAGTATAGGTTAGATAGGTAGGTGCCCCGAGTATAGGTTAGATAGGTAGGTTCCCCCAGTATAGTGTAGAAAGGTAGGTGCCCCCAGTATAGGTTAGGTAGGTAGGTTCACCCAGTATAGGTTAGATAAGTAGGTGCCCCCACTATAGGTTAGCTAGGTAGGTGCCTCCAATATAAATAGCCAGTATATTTGCCCCCAGAATAGGTTAGATAGGTAGGTTCCCCCTGTATAGGTTAGATAGGTAGGTTCCCCCGGTATAAGTTAGATAGGTAGGTTCACCCAGCATAGGTTAGATAGGTAGGTGCCCCCACTATAGGTTAGCTAGGTAGGTGCCTCCAATATAGATAGCCAGTATAGTGGCCCCCAGTATAGGTTAGATAGGTAGGTGCCCCCAGTATAAGTTAGATTAGTAGATATCCCGAGTTTAGGTTTGATAGGTAGGTGCCCCCAGTATAGGTTAGATAGGTATGTGCCCCAGTATAGGTTAGATAGGTACGTGCCCCCAGTATAGGTTAGATAGGTAGGTGCCCCCAGTATAGGTTAGATAGGTAGGTGCCCCAAGTATAGGTTAGATAGGTAGGTGCCCCAAGTATAGGTTAGATAGGTAGGTTCCCCCAGTATACGTTGTATAGGTAGGTGCTTCCAGTATAGGTTAGATAGGTAAGTATCCCCAGTACAGGATAGATAGTTAGGTGCCCCGAGTAAAGGTTAGATAGGTAGGTGTCCCGCAGCGGTGGGGGGAGCGGGTATAGTAGTTATAACTCACCTTCTGCTGCCGATCATCCGCATCCTCTTTCTTCTTCCTGTTTCCATCTGTTGCATTGGTAAGCGCCCCAGGTGTGATGACATGCGGTCACGTCATCACAGGGGGCACTGTTAACAACACGCCGGACGCCGGGAGAGGAAGGAGATAGGGGTTGCGCCCCCCCTCAATCCGGCGCCCCGGGCGATTGCACTATTTGCACTCCCATAGAAATGGGGCTGAAGCCGATAGTGATATAACAGTACATTTTCAGATTTTCTACCTTTTAGAATTCAAATGGTGATAGTAAAATATCCTATATAATAAAACCCTACCTGTCCCTGCGGTATCCTCCGGTCCCTGTGTCCGGTGTGTTTTGGCTACTGCGCATGTGTAGCTGTTGGGGCAGGAGAAGGACACGGCCTTGGACGCATGTACGCGTGGCAGGCGTGCGTGTGCATGCGGCGGGTGCGTGCGCTGACCTGCGCCCGTGGCGATGGTGAGATAGACCTAGAGCCCACTTTTAAACGGGCTTAGGTCTACTAGTTGTCAATAAATACTGATATTTTACTACAACTAAACGTATCCCTATTCTCACACTGAACCCTACCTCTGCCTATGCCTATCCTCAACCATCCCCACTACAGCTAACCTTAACCCCCCCCCCCCCCCCCCCCTCCAATGGCAAAGTTTAACCATCCCCCCTTGCTACCATTCTGCCTAAAAAAACTGAACAGAATCACTTCTTATATCTATATATTGCTCTATCAATATACAGTGATGTCACAAACTAGGCTGTTTATTATGCAGACGTCTTCTCCCTGTGCTCCTTTGGATAATAGGTATTGTTTCTACTGACTTCAGAACACACAGTAAATAAATAGTCCACAGTAATGCACCTGCCAGCACTATATCACCACCTGCAAGTTTGAGAATGCAAATCAGGGTGTGGAAAGATTTGACAATGGGCAAACACTGACTAAAATGTATGAAGTATTATTGTAAAAAAAAAGACTTTTATTAATAACATTATATTCAGTAACGTTACTCTTGAAAAGGTAGTAACAGTTGTGGGATTGCAGCTGCATGCAGGTGTCTGCAGAAGGGTTTGTTCTCTGAGGCCTCGTTCAGATCATTTAGCGCAAATGGCTGTGCGATCAGAATGTAAGGTGTATGATCGCATGCCATCTGCGCTACTATGCGCTGCGCTGCAGATCCCATTCACTACAGTGAATGGATCTGCACTGCGATTCCCGAAAAATGCATGCAGCAGTAGGAAAGCGCAATGCACTGCTGCGCAGCGCATATGATGAGAACAGTAGAAGGGCTGTCTATGCCCTTCTACCGTTTTCGCGTGTCACACACTATATGCGCTGCCAGAATGCGCATGGCAGCGCGTATAGCGTGAACGAGGCCTAACAAACAAATGATTCACACCACCACTACTGAAATAAGCCTTTCAACAATCATGAGAATGATGTATATTATCCTGATCCTGGTGACAGTGGCAAACCTTAAAGGGAACCTGAGGTAAGAGAGATATGGAGGCTGACATGTTTATTTCGTTTTAAAAAATGCACATTGCATACTATCCTGCTGATCCTCTGCCTCTAATACTTTAAGGGCCCATTCACACTTGAACGTTTTTCCAGCGATTTCGGCAAAACACTCAAACGCTAGCGCTTTTCAAAGCGCTAGTGTAATAAAAGTCTATGGGCCCGCTCTTACTTGGGCGATTTGCGCTAATCGCCCAAAAAGGTGAAACGCAAACGCGTCGCTTGCACCATTTTCAGGCGATTTCCTGGCGATTGCGTTTCAGTGCTATAGAAGCGCTAAACATGATCAAGGAAAAATCGCCACAGTGTTTAGTGATTTTTCCACGTGAATCGCGGAAAAATCACTTCAAATGCAAGTGTGAATGGGCGCTAAAGGATACCACAGCCCACAGGCTGTGGTAAAATAAATGCTGCAATGTGTAGGGAAAAAGAAGGACATACTCACTGCTTCCCTCGCTCGCTCCCTGCCGTCGGCAGGGCCGGAGCTACCACAGGAAAAAATGGGCAATTGCCCCAGGGCCCCAGAGCCTGTAGGGGCCCCCAAGGTGTCCCTCCCCCATCTTAACTGTTGCTCCCCAGGGACTCTGCAGAGTCTGTTAAGTTGGGAGGTGATTGGGGGAGGGTCAGCAGCTAGCTCAGGGGCCCAGGTGGGAAATTTGGCTGCAACTAAGGGCCTCTAATGACGCTTTTTGGTGGGGGGTGTCTGTTGGTGGGCCCCAAAACAAATTTTGCCCTAGGGCCCAATTGTTACTTGAACCGGCCCTGGCCGTCGGCCCCCGCTTGGTTACCACAGCTGCCGGTACTCTCTTGGCCCTTGACCCAGACATACTGTGCTGCGCATGCGCAGTATGTCCTATAATCATGACGGACACTCCCCCCTTCCCAGCGTGTGCACTCCACTATAAAGCTAGCGTGACATGCTAGCTGGAGTTGCACTGGGAGCGGCGATTTGGAGAGAGAGCAGAGGGGGAGTAAGTTGGGATGGACGGGGAAAGCGGGTACAATCAATAACAAAGTGCCCACTTCCCCGTCCATCCCAACTTACTCCCCCTCCGCTCTCTCTCCAAATCGCCGCTTCCAGCGCAACTCCAGCTAGCATGTCACTCTAGCTTTATTAGTGGAGTGCACACAATGGGATGGGCGGAGGCGGGGGAGTGTTCGTTCTTCTGCCGTCATGATTATAGGACATACTGTGCATGCGCAGCGCAGTATGTCCGGGTCAAGAGTCAGGATAGTTGGCCATTACCAGCAGCTGTGGTAACAAAGCGGAGGCCGAGGGCAGGGAAGCGGTGAGTATTTCCTTTTTTTCCCTACACATTGCAGCATTTATTGTGGGCTGTGGTATCCTTTAACCACTTTCTCCACTGCTACAGTATATCTACGTCATGGTGGCACCCTCCAAGCCACCATGACGTAGATATACTGACTTGCTTGCTGCCCTGCTGTGCACGATCGGGTGCGCTTCAGAGCGCACCCCCCGGCACTGTTAACTGCATTACTAATTGGTGAAAGGGAACATGTTCCCTTGTAGCCAATTAGTCCACCCCCTTCCCATGAACAATCACTGCAGTAGTCAACTGCAGCAATCCTTCATCTGCCTCCCTCTGTGCACAAATCATTAAACAAATCCACCAGCAAACAGCCTTTCTCATCTTACCTCATTCCTGGAAATTAAAAAAAATCCACCAGCTAGCAGCCTCTTTTACCTTACCTCATTCCTAAGACTATCCTGAAGCCCGATCCTCCATTTCCCGCTGTGCAGTCAGCCGCGTAATGCCGGTTACCCAGGTCCTGGATCATCAAGCCGGGACCCGGGTTGTCGGCAATATTTGGCTGACTGTAGAGCGGGGATTGGAGGATCGGGCTTCAGGATAGTCTTAGGAATGAGGTAAGGTAAAAGAGGCTGCTAGCTGGTGGATTTTTTTTAATGATTTGTGCAAGCAGGGGGCTGCCTGATTGGGGGGGGGGGGGGGGGGGGGCATCTGACTATCAATTCTTGGGGGGGGGGGGGGGGAGAGGATATGTAAAGAAAGGTGTTAAACTGACTGGGGGAGATCTGGGTAACCGAGGGGAGGGGGGGATTTAATAATATGGCACATCTGGGCACCTGGGGGGCCATAACTTAATACTAAGGGCACATTTGGCTATAATGGGGGGGCAGCGCTAATCCTGGGAGTACATCTGGCTATAATGGTGGAATGCTGATCCCAGGGACACATCTGGCTATAAAGAGGGGCACTATTCCTGGGGGTGCATCTGTCAATCTATTCGGGGGTAGCAAACACAGGGGACTCACCTGGCTATGCTGGGGGGCTGTTATTGGAGACACATCTGGCTATACTGGGGGGGGTGATACTGGGGACACATCTGGATATCTATACTGAGGCGACTTTAACTAGTGGCACAGTTTTTATGACAGTAGCACTTTTTATTTTTAAACAGGAATTGGTCAAAATTGAGAAATAATGCATTTGGACCAAATACCCTCAATGAAAGCTTAGTTTGTCTTGAAAAAAACGATATATAGATCATTTAAGTGGCATGAGTACAGATGAAGTTGCTGATTAAAAAGGGACACAGCTAAAGCGTCAAAACTGCTCTGGACCATTAGGGAAACACAAGGTCTGGATGTTAAGTGGTTAAGACATAGACCCTGAACAAGCATGTAGATCAGAGGTCTATGACAAATCTGACAAGATTAGCTGCATGCTTGTTTCAGGTGTGTGATTTAGACCAGGAGGACCAGCAGGGCTGCCAGGCAACTGGTATTGTTTTAAAGGAAATAAATATGGCAGCCTCCATCGGTCTCACACCTCAGATTCCATCCAATAAAAAGAACATAAACCAATATAACGGAGCAAAAAAAAAAAAAAGGGGGGGGGGCAGGGTGGAGGAGGAAAGAAAATACAGTAACATATGCAGGTGTCACAAAATCAATACAGTATCCAGGTAATCAGTGACCTTCCACTTTTGTAGTTAAGGCTGTGTCATTAGTATTATCCACCCCTGGCCCCCTCCCCCCCCTCCACCCCCAACTTTGGTATACCACAAGTAACTTAAAGTGCACCTAAGATGGGGACTTAAAGTGTCTGAAGCGTAAAAAAATGCTCTTTTTACATAAAGTCCTCTTCAGCATTTATGCCAGAGTTGAAACGTCGCATCCACGCGGCACAACAAGGTTTCAACCCCCCTAAATCCTGGGGCAAAAATCCACGACTTTCCATGTCGTGGATTTTGCTGCCTTGGGGAGGCAGAGCTTTGTGCTGTAGCTCTGCCTCCAGTGGCGTCAGTCTCTGAAGATCTCCACCTCTCCCCGCCCCTCTCAGTGAAAGAAGACTGAGAGGGGCGGGAGGAGTTGGAGATCAGCAGAGATTGACACAAGTAGAGGCAGAGCTACAGCACAAAGCTTTGCCTCTACCCAAATATTGCTCCGAGGATTTCGGGGTGATTAAGACCTCGTTGTGCCGCGGGAATGCTATGGCATTATTGCTGTAGAGGACTCCAAGGTAAAAAGAGCTATTTTTTACACTTCAGACTCTTTTTAAGAAAAAATGATACATGCTTTGAGTCCTATGGGAGAAAAGCGCTATAGAAATGTTATTGTTATTGTTTTGTTATTGTTATACCTGGGACTTCCTCCAGCCCCCTCCAGGCTTATCGCTCCCATGCCGTCCTCCTCCACCTCCTCCTTCCTCTGCACAGATGCAGTCCAGGCCCGCACGGTCCCCTGTCTTGCTCCCGCCGGGAGCATTCTGCACCTGCACAGTACTAATGCGGAGCACGCTTGTCCAGGCTGCGCATGCACAGATGGTTCTGGACTGGAGGACTTTCTAGGGCCAATTATGGATGAATGAGGAAGTGGAGGAGGACGACGTAGAATGTTAGGAATGTGGCCCGGGCCTTGTGCAGTTTGCCCAGGCCTGGTATAATGTATGTATTGTGTAGTGTATGTATTGTAGTCTAGGGCAAATCTATGGGAAGCCAATTAAGTTATCCGTATGTTTTTGAGATGTTGGAGGAAACCGGAGTGCCTGGAGGAAACCCACACAGACACGGGAGAACATACACGCTCCGTGCAGATAGTGATGACACATAACCTTATAAATATTTTCCTTAGTCTATGTACACAAGGATGATTTACGTGCATTGAACCAGATATCCTCCCACTCAACTAAGTCCAAAGAAGTATTTAGCTTATCCTCTCACTAAAGGTATGTCATGTACAGGGCCGGCGCTACCATAGAGGCAAAGGGGGCAATTGCCCTGAGGCCCCCGCAGCGCCGACCCTGCTACATTCTGCCTGCTCCCCCACTGCTCCCTGGGGCCCAGCAAGTATAATAGCAGCCATAATTACCCATTGGTCCCGGCAGGTGAGCGGACCGGCAGCGACTGCACTCTGAGACACGCTGTCTCCCTCCCACTCTATGACTCGGCGTGTGTTTACACATGACGCACCGGGTCATAGAGTGGGAGGGAGGCAGCGTGTCTCAGAGTGCAACTGCTGCCCGTTCGCTCACCCGCTGGGACTAATAGGTGCTATTATACTTGCAGGGCCCCGGGGAGAAGAGGGGTAATGGGGGGGGGGACGCTACAGTTTGCCCCAGGGCCACAGGGCCCCTTAAACTTGCCCTGGTCATGTATTTACTGTATGTTTAATGAAAGTATTTGGGGCCGGTAGGAGTGTTGCATCTTTTAATGTAACTACACAGCTGCTTTTTTTTCTTTTGTACAGATACTTCGGTGGGGCCAGATTCCAGACTTCAAGTAGACAGCATGGTGGATTACCGTTTTGTAGTGAGATTTTGTAATTTCCTCGCTCTGATTCTGATGATTGTAATTGCATACTTGTTTCACATTGAGAAACAAACATTGTTTGTAAGCATCAGTTTGCCAAAAGGACTCTCCAGATCCCAGAAACCCCAAGAAGAGCCTGTGAACAACCTGACCTATCCAGCCTTCCGCCATCCTCTGGCTCCACCTTACCCATATCCCTATAAGTTCCTCATCAACCAGCCAGATAAATGCAAACACCGAAGGCCCTTTCTGATCCTGCTGGTGATTGGTAAAATCCATGATTGGGAGGCTAGACAAACCATACGAGAGACCTGGGGCAATGAAAGTAATTACGATGTTGATGTGCTGAGGATATTTTTGGTGGGAATTACGAATTTTATCCAAGACAGGACACAATGGATGATAGAAGAGGAGAGTGTAGCCTTTGGGGACATCATCCAACAAGACTTCATGGATACGTACTACAATCTCACCCTAAAGACCTTAATGGGCATGGAGTGGGTGACTAAGTTCTGCAATAATGCCAGCTATGTGGTAAAAATTGACAATGATATGTTCCTTAACGTTGAATGTCTGATTTACAAGCTTCTTCGTCCAGACCTTCCGCTCCGTGTAAACTATTTTACAGGACACATAGTATCCAGTACAGGACCATTTAGGAGCCAAGCATATAAATGGTATGTCCCTAGGGAAGTCTACCCCAATGACACTTACCCACCATACTGTTCTGGGCCTGGATACGTCTTCTCAGCTGACTTGGCAAAAAAAATCTACAATGTATCACAACGGATTCGAGTTATCCCCATGGAGGATTGCTTTATGGGGATTTGTCTATATGAGCTCCATATTCCACTCACACCATCTCCTTGGGGTTTATTCTTTGGTCGTTACCTAAAATATGACAGATGTAAATTTCATAAGCTGATTACGGTCCACCATTATAAAAACTATCGACTGCGGAGTATATGGCCAGATTTTTGGAATTTGAAATCCACAGGCTGCAACTGAAAGACGCCTACAGTATTTAATGAGTTATTATTATTTTTTATTTATACACAGTGCCAAAATCTTCTGTAGCACTGTACAAAGTGCAAAATAAATAACAGGGGGCATAGATACACGAGACATTGAAATCGCTGTGCAATAAACACATCCAGCAATACAAGTACAAATACATACATACATACTGTACGTAGCTGATGGGTGGTTTGAGACATCACCAATGCTGGTACACATTCATATGATAAAGTACAGCAGAAACAACAAACATTAGGGTGAGGTCACTGCCCGAAGGAGCTTGCAATCTAGAGGGAAAACCATGTACATGATTAGGACATACAGTGGTTTGCAAAAGTATTTGGCCCCCTTGAAGGTTTCCACATTTTGTCATATTACTGCCACAAACATGCATCAATTTTATTGGAATTCCACATGAAAGACCAATACAAAGTGGTGTACACGTGAGAAGTGGAACGAAAATCATACATGTTCCAAACATTTTTTTTTACAAATAAATAACTGCAAAGTGGGGTATGCGTAATTATTCAGCCCCCTTTGGTCTGAGTGCAGTCAGTTGCCCATAGACATTGCCTGATGAGTGCTAATGACTAAATAGAGTGCACCTGTGTGTAATCTAATGTCAGTACAAATACAGCTGCTCTGTGACGGCCTCAGAGGTTGTCTAAGAGAATATTGGGAGCAACAACACCATGAAGTCCAAAGAACACACCAGACAGGTGAGGGATAAAGTTATTGAGAAACTTAAATGCGGCTTAGGCTACAAAAAGATTTCCAAAGCCTTGAACATCCCACTGAGCACTGTTCAAGCGATCATTCAGAAATGGAAGGAGTATGGCACAACTGTAAACCTACCAAGACAAGGCCGTCCACCTAAACTCACAGGCTGAACAGGGAGAGCGCTGATCAGAAATCCAGTCAAGAGGCCCATGGTGACTCTGGATGAGCTGCAGAGATCTACAGCTCAGGTGGGGGAATCTGTCCATGGGACAACTATTAGTCGTGCACTGCACAAAGTTGGCCTTTATGAAAGAGTGGCAAGAAGAAAGCCATTGTTAACAGAAAAGCATAAGAAGCCCCGTTTGCAGTTTGCCACAAGCCATGTGGGGGACACAGCAAACATGTGGAAGAAGGTGCTCTGGTCAGATGAGACCAAAATTGAACTTTTTGGCCAAAATGCATAACGCTATGTGTGCCAGAAAACTAACACTGCACTTCACTCTGAACACACCATCCCCACTGTCAAATATGGTGGAGGCAGCATCATGCTCTGGGGGTGCATCTCTTCAGCAGGGACAGGGAAGCTGATCAGAGTTGATGGGAAGATGGATGGAGCCAAATACAGGGCAATCTTGGAAGAAAACCTCTTGGAGACTGCAAAAGACTTGAGACTGGGGTGGAGGTTCACCTTCCAGCAGGACAATGACCCTAAACATAAAGCCAGGGCAACAATGGAATGGTTTAAAACAAAACATATCCATGTGTTAGAATGGCCCAGCCAAAGTCCAGATCTAAATCCAATCGAGAATCTGTGGCAAGATCTGAAAACTGCTGTTCACAAACACTGTCCACCTAATCTGACTGAGCTGGAGCTGTTTTGCAAAGAAGAATGGGCAAGGATTTCAGTCTCTAGATGTGCAAAGCTGGTAGAGACATTCCCTAAAAGATTGGCAGCTGTAATTGCTGCAAAAGGTGCTTCTACAAAGTATTGACTGAGGGGGCTGAATAATTACGCACACCCCACTTTGCAGTTATTTATTTGTAAAAAATGTTTGGAATCATGTATGATTTTCGTTCCACTTCTCACGTGTACACCACTTTGTATTGGTCTTTCACGTGGAATTCCAATTAAATTGATTCATGTTTGTGGCAGTAATGTGACAAATTGTGGAAAAACTTCAAGGGGGCTGAATACTTTTGCAAGCCACTGTATGTGTTACTTTGTTAGGAGATGCATCCAAAAGTGTCCTTTTGATCAAAATAGCCAAATTTGCTGGGAGATACCATATTTTTCGGACGCAGCTAGGTTTGGAGGACGAAAACCAGGGAATAAAATTTATAGTAAACCTGGTGCGTCTATGGAACAGGGGAGTCTTGTGGGGCTCACCCATGGTTTTCTTTTTCTAGTGCACCATAGACTGCATCATGAACATCTTGCTGAAGTCACTGCTAGTCAAGCCCCTCTGCATGTATACATGTTGCTGCTGTCCACAGAATACAGATGGAGCATTTCTCCTGTCTTCCACTGTAAGCTGCTTTGCTCCCCATTGACAATGCACATCCATTTCAATTGGCTCCGACACTTGTGCAGGAGGGACAATTCCACCTTTCCCCAGCCAGTCATCTTGCTTTACAGAGACTGACACTGCAAGTCAAACCTCTCTGCTCCCCATTGACAATGACATCTGTGCTTCAGTTGGCTCCTGATTGTTCCCAACTAATCATTTTGCTTTGTTGAACGGAGGACTTGTCACGCCTGTGGGAGTGTCAGAGCCAATTGAAGCACATTGGCAATGCGGAGCAAAAAGGCCTGACTTCCAGTGTCAGTTTCTGTAAAGCAAGATGATTGGCTGAGGAACAGAGGCCTTTTTCCACCCACATGAGTGTCGGAGCCAATTGCAGCAGAAGGCATCGTCAATAGGGAGAAAGAGAGGTTCTCTTTCTATATTCCATGGACAGTAGCAACATGTTTACATGCAGAGCGCAAGAGCAGAGGTGCTTGGGATCTAAGGGGATGACAACTGGGGGTGGCCAAATTATATTATTCGGACCATAAGAACCCCACACTTTTTGTGGAGAAAAAGTGCGTCTTATGGACTGAAAAGTACAGTAATAACTATCATGTGTCTGTACACGCCCTGATATTTTTGGCAGATTCAGTCACTTTGATCAAATCTACACAGTGATCTGTTGACTCCACAATATCCGATAAATATGTCTGTTCGGTTTTGGGCAGTTTATTGACTGTACGTGTGACACATTTGTTTTGGAGAAGGTAGGAGGAGGATCTTACATGGAGCCATCATTTGCTTTGTACTGAAGTAAGCAGGACAGTGATAGAGGTACCAGCAGTTTGATCCAGCATGGATTAGATTTCTACTGAAATCTTGAGATCAAGTACACATAACACATTTTTATATTTCTTTTCAATTTGAGAAATACAAACAATTTTGTCTAATTGATTGTAACATTTCAAAAAGGAAGGAGGCACATCACACTTTTACTTTTTCCCCAATTATGAGAAAAAGATTGAAAACTGGGTCTAAATATTAAGAAATAGACAATCTGTTCTACTGTGTTCAATTTTCCTAAACATCGGTCAGAAAAATCAGCCACTCCCAACCGATTAATATCGGTAAAAATAGGACAAGAGCTTTCGATTTTTATGTACAGTCCGATATTTGTTTGTATTGAATTGCCATAAAATCTGATTTTTTTTTTATTGTGTTGTGTGAAGCCATCTAAAGGCAAAGTAAGAAAACGGATCGATTTCTAGTTGGAGAGCGAGGAGGAATCACTTGCCCAGTCCTTAGAAACGCTTGCCTAAAAATGGGCATGGCCATGCATCAGAACGTGGGCGTAGTCATGGGTGGAGCCAAATGTACAAGTTAGCTAGCCAGATGTGCCACCTTTCCCCTATAGATAGCCAGATGTGCCCCGTTCCTCCCTATAGATAGCCAGATGTGCCCCCTTCCCCCGTCCAAATATCCAGATGTGCCCCCTATAGATAGCCAGATGTGCCTCCTTCCTCCATTTAGATATCCAGATGTACACCCCTTTAGATAGCCAGATGTGCGCCCCTCTTTATATAGCCAGATGTGTACAGCAAAAAACTCACTGGTTTTAACATTCTGGAGATGACATAATCGCTCCTCTGCAGCATGCCCAGCAACTTCTCCTTCGTGTCTCTTGTCACATGACACCGCTGTTACCAAGGAGAGGATGCTGGGCATGCTGCAGACAAGAGATGACATCATCTCCGAAACGTTGGAGCCGGTGAGTCTTCTGCTGTTATTAATATTTCTGCACTCCTCTGCAGCGGGAGGAAAATAAGTGGGGCCACTTCTGGGCGGCTAGCAAGCTGTCTCTCACTCACGTGATGGTGCAGTGGCTGCACTGAGCACTACCTCAGTACTGCGCTCAGGGACATTGGTCTCCCCTTGCCCCCCCCTCCCCCATAGCTACGGCCCTTGCCAATTTACTTATCTGTATGTTTTTTGGTATGTTGGAGGAAACCTGAATGCCTGGAGGAAACTCGTGCAGGCACAGGGTGAACATACAAACTCCTTGCAGATAGTGCCCTAGCTGGGATACTAACCTGGGACCCAGCGATGCAAGGCGAGAGTGCTAAGCACTACAGCACCGTGCTGCCAGATGCCAGACTTATGCAGGTTACAGGTACATGTACATGTTTACGTCCGTGATAGCCTCCTGCACCAGCGGTAACATGTGCAAAAGTACGCGTGTCGGCCCGCCGATTCCTGGTCGGCAAAAACGAAACTGGCGGCGTGGGACCGGAGGAGCCGTCAGCAGGGCCGGATTTCTGGGAAGGCCACAAAGGCCATGGCCTAGGTCAATAAAATCAGATAAGATCAGAAGAGCGGCAGGACTTGGTGAGAGAAGAGGTCATATGTCAAAGTAAATCATCTCGGCAGTGCAGCCAGCCAGCGTCCTGCTCTGTACTAATAGCTGAATTCCAGAGTTCCCCAATCCCTGCTTCTCTCTCTCACACTTCTTGATGTGTTATGACAATCATTCTTCTGTATGATGGACATACAAGTTGATGTGAGAAATGCCAGGGATTTACATTACAAAGCAGATAGAACTAAATTCCGCTGAGTTTTAATGCAGGCATTCACAGACATCAGTGAGCTCTGCTAGTTTTTTCACTTTCTCTTTTACAGCTGTGACACTGACACCATCGGCTGTTAATTACTTTCTTATCTAACCCTTTCTCCCTAGACAGCAGTGGTCTCGGTTAACTCTTTCCTGACTCATTTTCTGTCCTTCAGCTCCTACCATCTATGAGAACTGCAGGAATAAAAATGCTGCTTGCTTCCCTTTCATTGCTAAACTGTCACTTTAAAGGACACCTGAGCTGTTACTACCTCTATGCTAGTGTGTATGGTTTGGCAACCTTCTCCTTCTCTGTAGCAGTAGAGCATTCTACCATCTTAGCCATCAGCGAAAGTAGAGAGTTTTGAATCAGGATGATGCCATTTATTGGCTTACAATAAAAAGAGTAAGCTTTCTGCTAATAATCCTTCTTCAGACTTTGTTCCCGTATACAGTCAATATGTTAGAGCACATCACCATATGTACATTCAGCATTCAAAAGAGATACATAGATTTTTCAGCAAATATAAATAAAGGTCATTTAGATTTAAAATGGAGCTGAACTCTCGCACAGAACAGAAGGAAAACATAGAGAAATGCACCCTGTACGTATTTAGAGAGTTTAGCCTGTCTAATTCCCCCTCATCTGTGTCTAATCACAAGTTGTAATTTGATCTCTACACTGTGTCACCTGACTGCCACAACAATTAAGCTCATTTGAAAGCACAGGATGTTAACAATATGTCTGCTTCCATGAAAGCATGAAGTAGACACACTGCAGATTTATTGCAGGATTTATATCAGCTGTAACAAAGAAATGTTTTTCTTTAAAGGTTATATTGTTGCATATCTTTTAGAGCAGAGAGGAAGTTCTGAGTTCAGGTCCACTCTAATTACAACAGAACATCCAAAGCGGGTCTTGACAGGATGTTTGCTATTTAGCTGTTCTCTGTTTTGGATGGGCTTCTCTCCATTGCACTGCCCTGCCACCTGTTTGTGGCTCCGACTGCAGCCAGTCGCACAGAGGACACAGAAGCAGTGCATGCTCTGGCCACTTGCGCTCCCTGTAATTTCTCGCTCCTGCCCAGCAACCGAGGCCGGTACAGTGTTACGCATTCTTGACAAGTACCAGTCATACAACAGCGTCATTTCTCAAGTATGCATGCTCAGAACACTATTGGCTGCTGTGCACATTCGGGCAGGAGCGCAAATTACAGGAATTATTTGTTGAATGGGTGGCAGAGCAGTACAACTGAAATAAGCCCATTCAAACCAGTGATCGCTAGTCAGGGTGTTGGACAGAATATTTTTTGATGGTGATGGTGGTGGTGGTGATGGTGGTGGTGGTGTGTGTGTGGGGGGGGGGGGCGGTTGGTGACAGCTGGCCTAGGGCCATGGGCGTAGGGCTCGTGGTCGCAGCGGTCGCCTTGGCGACCGGGCCCGGCTCCTGAGGAGGCGGGGGAGGGGCCCGGGGGGCCCATCTCCGTTTGGAGGGCCATGCGACCGTGCGCGCTGGTAGGAGGGAGCCGCAGCCGCGGGGAGGGCAGCCCGACCTCTCCCTCCCTGCCTCTCCCCTGGGCCCCCCCCCTCAAATGCAAAGTGAGCAGCTCACGGAAGCGCTGTAGGCAGAACTCACCTCCCTGCGTTCCACTCGCCGCTGATCTCCTCTCTGGCTGGCTCTGCATAGATGTTGTTACACACGCAACTTCCGGCTAAACAGGAAGCTGCGTGTGTAAGCATCTATGCAGAGCCAGCCAGAGAGGAGATCAGCGGCGATTGGATCCAGGGACGGAGGTGAGTTCTGCCTACAGCGCTTCCGTGAGCTGCTCACTCTGCATCTGAGGGGGGGGGGGGGGCCTGGGGAGAGGAAGGGAGGGAGAGGTCGGGCTGCCCTCCCCGCGGCTGCGGCCCCCCCTCCATTATGGGGACGGGGCACTTACCTACCTGCTCTATCCTGGGGGGCAGCTACCTAATCTATCCTGGGGGGCACCTACCTAATCTAACCTATACTGGGGGGCAGCTACCTAATCTATCCTGGGGGGCAGCTACCTAATCTATCCTGGGGGGCAGCTACCTAATCTAACCTAATCCTGGGGGGCAGCTACCTAATCTATCCTGGGGGGCAGCTACCTAATCTATCCTGGGGGGCACCTACCTAATCTAACCTATACTGGGGGGCAGCTACCTAATCTATCCTGGGGGGCACCTACCTAATCTAACCTATACTGGGGGGCACCTACCTAATCTATCCTGGGGGCAGCTACCTAATCTATCCTGGGGGGCAGCTACCTAATCTAACCTAATCCTGGGGGCAGCTACCTAATCTAACCTATACTGGGGGGCACCTACCTAATCTATCCTGGGGGGCAGCTACCTAATCTATTCTGGGGGGCAGCTACCTAATCTAACTTATACTGGGGGGTACCTACCTAATCTATCCTGGGGGCAGCTACCTAATCTATCCTGGGGGGCAGCTACCTAATCCTGGGGGGCAGCTACCTAATCTATCCTGGGGGGCAGCTACCTAATCTATCCTGGGGGGCACCTACCTATTCTAACCTAATCCTGGGGGGCAGCTACCTAATCTATCCTGGGGGGCAGCTACCTAATCTATCCTGGGGGGCAGCTACCTAATCTATCCTGGGGGGAAGCTACCTAATCTATCCTGGGGGGCAGCTACCTCATCTAACCTATACTAGGGGGCACCAACCTAATCTAATTTATACTGGGGGCACCTACCTATCTAACCTATACTGGGGGCACTTACTTATCTAACCTGTATTGGGGGCACCTAGCTAGCCTATACAGGTGGCAACTAAACTGGCTACCTGTATTGGAGGCACCTACCTAACTAACTTATACTGGGGGCACCTACCTATCTAACCTACGCTGGGGGCAACTATTCTGGCTACATATATTAGAGGCACCCACCTAGCTAACCTGTACTGGGGGCACCTATCTATCTAACTTATACCGGCGGCGCCTGCCTATCTCACCTATACCGGGGGCAACTATACTGGCTTACCTATGCCTGACTACCTATACTGGGGGTACCTATAGCTGGCTATAGGGATTTTGATATGTGTGTGCATCCGTCGGGTGTTGCCGGGGGAGGGGGGGCTGTTGTTGCCGGGGGGGGGGCCCACATCCAGATTCCGCATCGGGGCCCAGAGGTTTGTAGCTACGCCACTGCCTAGGGCACTGGAAAGTACAAATCCGGCCCTGAGTGTATGGGCCCCTTAACAGGCGTTATGCTGTGACACTTTGCAGGGGTGCAGCTTGGCCTAAGCGAACCAAACAGCTGCTTGGGGCCGCACCCACAACAGTGGCCTCCCATGCTACCAGGACCACACTGTCTGTCACTAGTATGGCCACTGCTGCCTTCCCATCATACACACAGGTCTTAGATAAGCTTTCAGCAGCAATGTAAACAGAGGGAAGAGCACCAAATGCAGAAGTGAGGTCATTGCTTACTTTCTCCATTTGAGGTGTGCCACACGGTACCTGTGCACTGCTCTCTCCTGCTGGTCTGCAGGTCTGTGAGTGTTATTATTATTATTTAGTATGTATATAGTGTTGGGGATCGGGAGGCAGCAGGAAGATATATATTCCCACTGACACCAATGGCCTATAAGGTGGGGGGGCACATTTGGCTACCTACATTGGGGGTGACCATCTATACTCAGGGCCGAATTAAGCCAAGGCCACATAGGCCATGGCCTAGGGCACCAAAGGATCAAGGGTGGGTGGGCAGCAGGCAGAAGGGTCACCTGGTTACCTATACTGGAGGGAGGGGGGTCATCAAGCTATCTATACAGAAAGGGGGAGGGGGGGGGGGTTAATTGACTAGTTATGCTAGAGGGAAGGGGGGGGGGTTATCAGGCTATCTAAACTGGAGGAGGGATGTGGAAGGGTCATCTGGCTATCTATACTGAAGGGGGCAGCTGTTGACAGTGACTTTGGGTGGTAAAGAGTCTAAATCTGGCCCTGTCCATACTGGGGGTGGCCACCTCTACTGGGGGTCGCACTCTTTGCTACCTACATTCACTGGAGGGCTTCATTTTTTTTTGGGGGGGGGGGGACTTTTGTCTACCTATTATTGAAGGGGTCTCAAACTGGCTCAAACTGGTAGGGAGGGCCCCAAATGATGTGTCGCTTGGGGCCACAATAACAGCACCACTAATGCACTGCATGCACTGTGTTGGGTTACGGTAGTCCGTTGGATCACACTGCCCAGCATGCGCTCTGAATGTCAAACAGACTTATTATTCCAGTGCGACTGAAATAAAATGCCTTAATTATTTTGCAATGCCTTACTAAGAACTTAGCCTATACGGTAGGTGTGTGAGAGTGCCTTGAGACAAGGCGATATAGAATGCTGTGTTCAAATCAACATAAAAGCCACATTTAAAATGTCCAATTGACAGCTCTGGTGGTGCATTCAAAACATATGCCAAACAAACATATGAGATTGTAGAAGCTATGCATTAACCTCCTGCCGACCGCCTAATTCAGGATGGTGGCGGCAAAAAGGCTCTGTTGCTCCTCTGCGACGCCATGTATGACGCCATATGGCGTCATTTCACAAGGAGCGAGATTTGACGGGAGCTCACGCTCAATGCTCAATTAAGTCACGTCCTGGGAATCTTGGTTTTGTTTATTAATAATAATAATAATATAATCTAAAATGGCCATATTCTCAAATTGTGGGATATTTCTAATTTGCAACGTCAGAAAAGACCCATCGGAGAATAAGGATGTGTAACAGTATCTAATTAATCAAGATTCAACCGATATTTTATTTGGGATTAATGCAATTAAAATTCATATTTACCAAGCATATGGTTGTGTGGAATCCCTCCAGGCCTTGGTCATGTGTTCTGCCTTGGGTGTGTTCTCTGGGTGTGTTGTGTTTTTCTGGGTCTGATGACTATTCTTATTGCTATCTACAAAGCCAGCCCCTGAGATTATCCGACAACCAATCAGTGATCAATATGTGTACCTTCAAATTAAACTGTAACTTAAAGGGGAACTTCAGCCTTAACAAACATACTGTCATTAAGTTACATTAGTTATGTTAATTAAAATAGATAGGTAGTATAATCTTTTACCCACCCTGTTTTAAAAGAACAGGCAAAGGTTTGTGATTTCATAAGGGCAGCCATCTGTTTGGTTGAAAGGAGGTGACAGGGAGCATGAGACACAGTTCTAAAGGTGGCCATACACTGGTCGATGTGCCATTAGATCGACCAGCTGACAGATCCCTATCTGATCGAATCTGATCAGATAGGGATCGTATGGCTGCCTTTACTGCAAACAGATTGTGAATCGATTTCAGCCTGAAACCGATCACAATCGTTTCAGCTGCTCCTGCCGCCTGTCCCCCCCCCCCCGTATACATTACCTGAGGCTGGCTCCCGGGCGTCTTCTCCGCACTGCACCGCACCGCTGTTCTTGCTCCATCCCGGCGCTTCCTGTGTTACTCCGTGACCAGGAAGTTCAAATAGAGCGCCCTCTATTTCAACTTCCTGGTCACCGGAGTGACACAGGAAGTATAAGCGTACACTGGGACATGCGGAAATGCGGTGCAGCGAGGAGAAGAGGACCCCGGAGCCAGCTTCAGGTAATGTATACATGCTCGGATCGGGCCCGAATCGTACGCCGCAAGCGACGCGCTCCTACCGCCGGGCGATCGAGGGTAATTTCCCGCACGGCGCGATCGACGGACCGATCCGATTTCGGGAGGGAATCGGATCGGCGGGTGCGTTTAGCGCAAGCGATTGGCAGCAGATTCGATCCCAGGATCGGATCTGCTGTCGAAACGGCCGTGAATCGAGCCAGTGTATGGCCTGCTTAACTGTCCTGTGTCCTGATCACCCCTCCCAGCTGCATGCTCTAGGCTTCAAATCACAAATTCAAAATAAAAAATTTTTTTTGCACTAAAACTAAATCATGCTTTGCACAGCATCAGGGGAAAAATGCCCAGGCATTTTTTTTCTGCGCACCTGAAAATGATTTTTTGGGTAAAAAAAACAATGTTCTGATGCTGTGAAACTGTTAAAGAAACACCAAGCCTTTCAGTGCTGCTGAGTAGATTTTTAGTCTGGAGGTTCACTTTAAATAGATATTTTTTCCTTTCTGGATGTGTAGTATTCTCCAGCTGGTGGCACCCTTGACTCACCAATGATTTATACTTGTCATGTCATTATTTTTCCAGCAGGTGGCACTATTGGATTATGTTTAAAATAAGAGATGACTGGTTTTTATCAGTTTTTGAGTAGACAATGACTCCTAATCTCTTAATGCTTTCCTTCACTAAAAGAAGCTGCGATTATAAATAGCTGACCCAAAACCAGTTACACAGCTGTTTTTCTTTTTTTTTCTTTGGGATTCTTGCAATAGAGTTGATAATTAAATCTTATCAAGATTTTCAAACTTTTAGAAAGAAGAAAAAAAAAATCTTAAGACATATTCTATTATCCAATAATTTGAATGTAACTATGAGAAATATAATACAATCTGCTCTTACTATTATTAACCTTTTGAGTACCGTCCATAGTAGATTCTACGGCGCACTTGTGGCTGTTCTAGCCTGATGCGGTGTAGGATCTACGCCACCCACCGTTTTCGCTCCCGACGCGATCATGCACACCTGAGAGCGGAGATTAAGCTGTCATATTACAGCTGACATCTCCCCTCAGTGATCAGCAGCCATCGCGTATGGCTGCTGATCACGTGATCACTACGATCGCCGGCGGATCGTAGTGATCACTAACAGAGCTACGGCAGAAGGGGGGAAGAAGAGGATCCACTCACCTCCCTGCCGTTCCCCCGACGATTGGCACCCCCCTCCACTCTGGCAGGCATCTCTGCCCCCTCTGACATCAGCGTTGGGGCCCGGCTTGATGACGTCATCAAGTCGTGACCAGGAACAGAGGAGCAGTAGGAGCACAGATGCCGGCCGGAGCAGAGGGGGCTACTGCGGCTCATCGCTGGAGCCTGGAAGGTGAGTGAAAGCTGCTGTCGAAAGGGGTTGGCCAGGGTTCCCCTCTGTGATTGGTTGCTAGGGCTTCTGCTGGGAGCCCTTTGATTGGCTCAATGACGTCCTAGACGTCATATACTTAGTTACAGTATCTCAATAGTCGGATTTCTGCGGATATCTGCATTGCCAGCCAACTATCCGGAGATAGCTATCTGGATTTCCACAGAAATCCGGAATCTGAATCCGAATCGGATAGCTGAAAAAAGGTTGGATATCTGGGTTACCTGGATATCCGGAATCTGGATGAGCAGCCCTGGCTACCTATACTGAGTGCAACTAGACCTGGCTAACCTATACTGCGGGCACGTATACCTGGCTCCACGAGGGGGGCGCAATTTTTCCACCCTCGCCCTGTGTGCATTTTAGCCTGCGTTCGCATCACTATCCCTGTGGAAACGGGCCCTAAGGGCTCCTTTTACAGAGCATTACCGCATGCTGCAAAGCAAAAAACGACAGATTATATTGAACATTTTGTCCTATGTTGATTCACTAAGGCCGTTACTGAATAGAAAACTAAAATTACCAACTACTGAGGTAAATAACCGACTTGTGAGGTGAATTACCAAAATATAAGGTAAATAGTAAATACCTTGTCATGAATGTTATCTCTTGAGACACACAATGAAAATTTCCATTCCCCACGTGTTTTTTTCAGATAACTGCTCACACAGGACCTGCTGGTTTTCCCTGACTTACAATGTACAGACAAGTAACACACTCTTTGCTTCCAATTGTGATGATTTTGATAGCTGGAAGCTTGCAATATCAATGAGAGACGTACAAATGCGATCTACCTTTGCATTAATGGGATACTAGCCTACAGTGTATTTGTGCCGTAAAGCCGAAAATAATGTGCTACTCCTGAAGAAGTGAAGAATTATACAACCATCTTATTAACGAAACGTGTTGAGACATTGAGTATATCTCGGCCATTGTATATCTATTGCTGTTAGAGTATATACGGAGACTCTGATCCCAGTGTGACCCCACTTTAGTTTATATAGTGGGGGTCACTACGTGGGAAAGAATTCCGTTCAAAAGCCCCCCCCCCCCCCCCCCCCGCACAGGGGAGCAATATCGTCAAAACATTTTATGAGAAAATGTATGTAACACTGATTATTGTGATGACTATATGAGCCTGTGTCTGTTCTAGCTATATGCAAATTTTCTCAATAGGTGTTATGTGTTTATAATAAGATATATGTTTTAATTATTAGATGGCCTGACTCAAAACTTGTCTCTATACACGGTCGGACTGGGACACTAAGGGCCCACCAAGAAAGCTTCAGCCTGGGGCCCGCCCCCCCGCCCCCCACATTTTGGGTTCACATACGCATGTACTCTAGAAGTTTTGCACAGCCGCCGCATCAAAAATAAATGGGTGTCACCACTCACTGGAACATGGGTGTGGTCATGATGGGTCATGGGCAGACTTACAAACACGCAAAATAACAAAAAAATACACAAAATAAGTAGCGGTGTTATTCACAGAGAGTGGGTCCGACCAGATACATTTTAGATAAAATATTCAAGTAGTTACATGCCTCATGATAATTCATTGAGTAGTCAAATGCTGCAAAATTAAAATACTAGGAAGTCAAACACCTCCAGATAAAATAATTACCAGTAAATAGCCAGGTGCCTTACAATGAACAAAATAAATATCTAGATGCATCAAAATAAAGTAATTTAGTAGCCAAATAGGCCCTGTATACATAAATTAAGTAGCCATGTTCCCCAAAAAACAGAAGTGGTCATATGCCCATATATATCAGTATTAGGTAGCCAGTGCTGGCTGGGCCTTCAAGGGCTGGGTGTTGAGGCAAGTGTCATATGAAGGGCCTAGAGCCTGAGTATACAGTGGGTTGCAAAAGTATTCGGCCCCCTTGAAGTTTTCCACATTTTGTCACATTACTGCCACAAACATGCATCAATTTTATTGGAATTCCACGTGAAAGACCAATACAAAGTGGTGTACACGAGAGAAGTGGAACAAAAATCATACATGATTCCAAACATTTTTTACAAATAAATAACTGCAAAGTGGTGTGTGTGTAATTATTCGGCCCCCTGAGTCAATACTTTGTAGAACCACCTTTTGCTGCAATTACAGCTGCCAGTTGTGATGATTTGCTTAGCTGCCTGTGCAGACAGGCAGCCCTTTGACCATTGTGTAAGTTTGCATGCTGCAGGACTCTGGAAAGAAGAGTTTCTGTCAGTTTTGCAGCTTGTGCTTGCAGAGGAATTTGCATGCGTTGTCATGAAAATTGCCTGGCCACATTCATTGGAGGCGTGTACTATAAGTACTATGTCTTTCCCACAATGCTTGGCTGGTCATTTCCCTTCCATGCTCAGTTCCTGATGGACACTGCTGGAGTGTCAGCCATTGCTATCTAGTATAGTTAATTCCTGGGGGTTGCTTTAGGCTCCCCTTCTAGCCCAGTCAGGTTGTATTATCTGTATTGCCTGTTCTGTCTTGTCTTGCCTGTTTGCCATTGTCCTGTCCCTATGGTGGTTGACAGGAAATGGTTCTGATCTATGTTCTTGGAGTATAGCTGGTGCAGCGGTTGCTACCAGCTATCTCTTCTGTTCTGTCTTCTGGGATCGCGCTAGCTACTTTGTGCTAGCGCTGGGGATCCTTCTGTTCTGTCTCCTGGGATCGCGCTAGCTACTTTGTGCGAGCGCTGGGGATCCTTCTGTTCTGTCTTGTCGGTCGCGATTGCGCTGTCACCAGCGGCGGTTGATAGCGAATCGTTCTGTCTTGCTGAGATCGCACTAGCCGCTAGCGTTAGCGGCTGTGGATCTTTCTGATCTGTGTTCCTGCTTGGATCACACTTGCTCTGGCGGAAGAGCGGTGGATCCTTCCTGCCTAGTTCTTGTTTTTCGTGTGTCTGTCTTGTCCGCTGCGCTTGCTGCAGGCTCGGTGAGGTAACCGTTAAGCAAGCGCTCGCGTCCCCTGTTTCATGTTTGTCTGTTTATGGTTAGTTAGGCATGCTTGTCTCTATTGTGCTTATCACGTGGAGATCGCGCATAACCGCGTGCACTGTTGCGAATGAGTGCGGTGTTCGCGGTTAGCTAGCGGTTGTTATTTTCCGTATCTCCTTATTGTATTTGCTGTGCCTTTGCAACCCACGTATTCTATTCTGTTCTGCCTTGTGTCACGTCTCGCGATCGCACCTCTCGCGATCGCGTTCCTATTTCGTATCTGCTGTTGTGTGTGCGCGGTCGCGGAGTTGCGACTGGATTGGCGCACACACATACAACCTATCCCTTTTGCTCAATCTCATTCGCAATCACCTCTCTTACGATTGCGTTCTGCGCTTCGTACAATTCCTGTCTGGCACTTGTGGAGGTGCAGAGGATTGGTTCCTCTGCTCTCCCCAGCGCCATCTGCCGACAGGAATTTCCCTCTACAGGTGCGTAGCACCTTTTGCTGGGTTCCTGCAAATTATACGCTTGTGGAGGATCTCCGCCGTGTCAGCGCACGCGTTGTGCGCTGATCACGGGGAAAGTTCCACAATCGTTACACCAGTCTTTTAGGGTATGTCTCTACCAGCTTTGCACATCTAGAGACTGAAATCCTTGCCCATTCTTCTTTGCAAAACAGCTCCAGCTCAGTCAGATTAGATGGACAGCATTTGTGAACAGCAGTTTTCAGATCTTGCCACAGATTCTCGATTGGATTTAGATCTGGACTTTGACTGGGCCATTCTAACACATAGATATGTTTTGTTTTAAATCATTCCATTGTTGCCCTGGCTTTATGTTTAGGGTCGTTGTCATGCTGGAAGGTGAACCTCCGCCCCAGTCTCAAGTCTTTTGCAGTCTCCAAGAGGTTTTCTTCCAAGTTTGCCCTGTATTTTGCTCCATCCATCTTCCCATCAACTCTGACCATCTTCCCTGTCCCTGCTAAAGAGATGCACCCCCAGAGCATGATGCTGCCACCACCATAGTTGACAGTGGGGATGGTGTGTTCGAAGTGATGTGCAGTGTTAGTTTTCCGCCACACATAGCATTTTGCATTTTGACCAAAAAGTTCCATTTTGGTCTCATCTGACCAGAGCACCTTTTTCCACATGGTTGCTGTGTCCCCCACATGGCTTGTGGCAAACTGCAAACGGGACTTCTTATGCTTTCTGTTAACGAGGCCTTTCTTCTTGCCACTCTTCCATAAAGGCCAACTTTGTACAGTGCATGACTAATAGTTGTCCTATGGACAGAGTCTCCCACCTGAGCTGTAGATCTCTGCAGCTCATCCAGAGTCACCATGGGCCTCTTGACTGCATTTCTGATCAGCGCTCTCCTTGTTTGGCCTGTCAGTTTAGGTGGATGGCCTTGTTTTGGTAGGTTTACAGTTGTACCATACTCCTTCCATTTCTGAATGATCGCTTGAACAGTGCTCTTTGGGATGTTCAAGGCTTTGGAAATCTTTTTGTAGCCTAAGCCTGCTTTACATTTCTCAATAACTTGATCCCTGACCTGTCTTGGACCTGTCTTGTGTGTTCTTTGGACTTCACGGTGTTGTTGCTCCCAATATTCTCTTAGACAACCTCTGAGGCCCTCACAGAGCAGCTGTATTTGTACTGACATTAGATTACACACAGGTGCACTCTATTTAGTCATTAGCACTCATCGGGCAATGTCTATAGGCAACTGACTGCACTCAGATCAAAGGGGGCCGAATAATTATGCACACACCACTTTGCAGTTATTTATTTGTAAAAAATGTTTGGAATCATGTATTATTTTCATTCCACTTCTCACGTGTACACCACTTTGTGTTGGTCTTTCATGTGGAATTCCAATAAAATTGATTCATGTTTGTGGCAGTAATGTGACAAAATGTGGAAAACTTCAAGGGGGCCGAATACTTTTGCAACCCACTGTAGTTGTCCCCAGTATAGGTAGCCAGCTATAAGTGTCCCCAGTATAGGTAGCAAGTTATAGGTGTCCCCATTATAGATAGTTAGCTATAGGCACTCCCAGTATAGGTAGCAAGCTATAGGTGTCCCCAGTATAGGTAGTTAACTATAGGTGTCCCCAGTATTGATAGCAAGTTATAGATGCCCTCAGTATAGGTAGTTAGCCATAGGTGTTCTCAGTATAGGAAGCCAGTTCTATAGGTGCTTTTAGTATAGGTAGCCAGGTCTATAGGTGTCCGCAGTATAGTTAGCCACTAGTCAGGTCTATAGGTGTCCCCAGTTTAGGTAGGCAGGTCTACAGGTGTCCCCAGTAATGGTAGGCAGGTCTATAGGTGTCCCTCCCCTGTATAGTTAGCCAGGTCTATAGATGTCCCCAGTTTAGGTAGGCAGGTCTTTAAATGTCCCCAGTATAGGTAGCCGGGTCTATAAGTGTCCCCAGTTTAGGTAGGCAGGTCTATAAGTGTCCCCAGTATAGTAGCCAGTCAGGTCTATAGGTACCCCCAGGCTGGAATGGGGGGCAGTGAGCACAGAGCAGTGGGGAGGGGGGCAGCCCCCCTCACCTGGGGCCCCCCTTCCACGCTCCCCCCTCCAGATCTGCATCCAGCCAGCGGCAGCAAGCGGGAATCACTTACTGAGCGCCAGAGCTCTGCGTGCCGCTGCTGGTCTGATCTGCTGCACTGTTTAATCACGCTTTCACAGGAAGTTCAGTGAGAGTGGGGTGGGACAGTGCAAAAGATCAGACCAGATCAGCGGCATGCAGAGCTATCTGGCTCTCGGTAAGCCGTTCCCCGCTGCTGGCTGGCTGCAGCCAGGGCCGGAGCTACCATAGGAAAAAATGGGCAATTGCCCCAGGGCCCCAGAGCCTGTAGAGGCCCCCAAGGTGTCCCTCCACCATCTTAACTGTTGCTCCCCAGGGACTCTGCAGAGTCTGTTCAGTGGGGAGGTGATTGTGGGAGGGTCAGCAGCCAGCTCAGGGGCCCAGGAGGGAAATTTGGCTGAAACAAAGGACCTCTAATGACGCTTTTTGGTCGGGGAGTGTCTGTTGGGGGGGCCCCGAGGCTAATTTTGCCCTAGGGCCCAATTGTTACTTGAACCGGCCCTGGCTGCAGCCTGCGCTACATTCTGGAGGAAAGTGGTGATGAGTAGAGATGGGCCGAACGGTTCGCCTGCGAATGGTTCCAGGCGAACTTTGGGGGTTCGCGTTCGCCTGCATCAGGCGAACTTTTGCGGAAGTTCGATTCGCCCCATAATGCTGTATTGAGCAAAATTTTTACCCTCCATTTCACTGTCAAACACACTGCTTGAGAACCCACCCACCCTCCCTTCAAGCTAGGTCCTTTATACCATTTGACTCAGTTGTCTGCCTACACTAATTAGTTATGGGACAGCTGCTACACACTCTGCTAGGGAGATTTTAATTGGCCTCCTCCCACCTCCCACCGAGGGTCTCTTCTGCCAGGGAATTATACTATTTTAAAAACCAGTATACATCATACCATAGCTGGTACATCATACCATAGCTGGGAATACATACATGAGTATACATCATACCATAGCTGGGGATACATACATGAGTATACATCATACCATAGCTGGGAATCGAACCCAGATCTCACTGTGTGGTGGGCACATCACCCTAAGCACTGTACCACTACAGAAGTAAGTGAAGCTAGCCTAAAATTTAACATTTATGCTCAATGCAATAGAACCATTAGGTTGCTTAAAGGAGAACTGTAGTGAGAGGTATATGGAGGCTGCCATATTGATTTCCTTTTAAGCTATACCAGTTGCCTGGCAGCCCTGCTGATCTATTTGGCTGCAGTAATAATAATAATTCAAACATTTGTATAGTGCTTTTCTCCTGTCGGACTCAAAGCACTCAAGAGCTGCAAGCCACAGGGACGCACTCAAGAGGCCACCCTGCAGTGTTAAGGAGTCTTGCCTTGAACTCCTTACTGAATAGGTACTTGACCTAGCCAGGATTCAAACCCTGGTCTCCCATGTCAAAGGCAGAGCCCTTAACCAGTACACTATCCAGCCACTGTAGTGTGAATCACACCAGAAACAAGCATGCAGCTAATCTTGTCAGATCTTACAAAAATGTCAAACACCAGATCTGCTGCATGCTTGTTCAGGGTCTAGGGCTAAAAGTATTGGAGGCAGAGGATCTGCAGGATAGCCAGGTAACTGGTATTGCTTAAAAGGAAATCAATGTGGTAGCCTCCATATACCTTTCACTACAGTTCTCCTTTAAAGGGAACCTTAACTGAGAATGATATGGATGTTTCCTGTAAACAATACCAGTGTCCTGGCAGTCCAGCTGATCTTTGTGACTGCAATAGTGGCTGAATCACACCCTGAAACAAGCATGCAGCTAATCCAGTCTGACTTCAGTCAGAGCACCTGATCTGCATGCTTATTCAGGGGCTGTGGCTAAAAGTATTAGAGACACAGGATCATCAGGCGATTCAGGCAACTGGTATTATTTTAAAAGGAAAAATCCATATCCTTCTCCGTTTAGGTTCCCTTTAAGGATTTGTAGCATAAAAGCCAACTCACATTGGCTGGGATTTCAACCTGGGTCTCACTGTATGGTGGACAAGCACACTAACCACTATACCAACTGAAGCTGGCCTGAAATTGCTGGCCTGAAATTGCTGGCCTAAAATTTACTATTTATGCTCAATACAAGAGAAAAAGTAGACAAGACAAATAACACAAAAGAGAAGGCCATGTCTGGCTAATTATCTGTAAGCAGTGGCTGCATGGTGTAATGGATAAGGGCGCTGCCTCTGACAAAGGAGACCAGAGTTCAAATCTCAGCTCTGTCTGTTCAGTAAGCCAGCACCTATTCAGTAGGAGACCTTAGGCAAGTCTTCCTAACACTGCTACTGCCTATAGAGCATGCCCTAGTGGCTGCAGCTCTGGTCCTTTGAGTCCGCCAGAAGAAAAGTGTGATATAAATGTTATTTGTCTTGTCTACTTTTTCTACAGTTACCTGGCTATCCTGCAGATCCTCTGCCTCCAATACTTTTAGCCCTAGACCCTGAACAAGCATGCAGCAGATCTGGTGTTTGACATTTTTGTAAGATCTGACAAGATTAGCTGCATGCTTGTTTCTGGTGTGATTCACGCTACAGTGGCTGGATAGTGTACTGGTTAAGGGCTCTGCCTTTGACATGGGAGACCAGGGTTTGAATCCTGGCTAGGTCAAGTACCTATTCAGTAAGGAGTTCAAGGCAAGACTCCCTAACACTGCAGGGTGGCCTCTTGAGCGCGTCTCTGTGGCTTGCAGCTCTTGAGCGCTTTGAGTCCGACAGGAGAAAAGCACTATACAAATGTTTGGATTATTATTATTACTGCAGCCAAATAGATCAGCAGGGCTGCCAGGCAACTGGTATAGCTTAAAAGGAAATCAATATGGCAGCCTCCATATACCTCTCACTACAGTTCTCCTTTAAGCAACCTAATGGTTCTATTGCATTGAGCATAAATGTTAAATTTTAGGCTAGCTTCACTTACTTCTGTAGTGGCACAGTGCTTAGGGTGACGTGCCCACCACACAGTGAGATTTGGGTTCGATTCCCAGCTATGGTATGATGTATACTCATGTATGTATTCCCAGCTATGGTATGATATACCAGCTATGGTATGATGTAGTGATGCTCAAATACCCCTTTTCAAAATTCGAGTTAGGTCGAATTCGAATAGTAAATTATTCGAGGTCAGTCGAATATTCGAGACGAATAATTTTTACTATTCGATTCGACCTCGGACTTCGAGCTCACTATTCGAGTCGGTATTCGAGCTCACTATTCGAGCTGACTATTCGAATTGGCCTTAAATAGCTTCCAACACTTGTTTTGAGGGTGAATGATGCAAGAAACATCTTTTTTTCCAAGTAACAACAGCAAGTGATTATGTGGGGATGTTCCTTTAAAAAAAAATGTGGAAAGAGAAGTTGTGTCCTTAATTTTGTTCAGTAGTGTTACTGTATATACTTGTTCTTCTTCTTCTTTATCTTTCTTCTTCTTCTTCTAGATCTTCTTCTTCTATATCTTCTTCTTCTTCTTCTATATTGTCTTCTTCTTCTTCTTCTTCTTCATCATCTTCTTCTTCTTCTTCATCATCTTCTTCTTCTTCATCATCATCATCTTCTTCTTCTTCTTCTTCATCATCTTCTTCTTCATCTTCATCTTCTTCATCTTCTTCTTCTTCTTCATCTTCATCTTCTTCATCTTCTTCTTCTTCATCTTCTTCTTCTTCTTCATCTTCTTCATCTTCTTCTTCATCTTCATCTTCTTCTTCTTCTTCATCTTCATCTTCTTCATCTTCTTCTTCTTCATCTTCTTCTTCTTCTTCTTCTTCTTCTTCTTCTTCTTCTTCTTCATCTTCTTCTTCTTCTTCATCTTCTTCTTCTTCTTCTTCATCTTCTTCATCATCTTCTTCATCTTCTTCTTCTTCATCTTCTTCTTCTTCATCTTCTTCTTCTTCATCTTCTTCATCTTCTTCTTCATCTTCTTCTTCTTTTTCATCTTCTTCTTCATCATCTTCTTCATCTTCTTCTTCATCTTCTTCTTCATCTTCATCTTCTCCTTCTTTTTCAATATCGTCTTCTTCTTCTTCACGTATTTCTCTTTTCAATTTTTTTTTTAAAGAAATGCAGCTATTTTTGAGCGTAACAAATAGCTGGTGGGCGCACGCATGTTGGAAGCGCCATTGTATGTGCTCCCTGGCAGTGGAAACACAAAGACAGCAGGAGGTAAATTCAGCAGCAGGAGGAGGAGGATGAGTGTGTGGCAGCAGGCAGTCAATGAGGCAGGCAGCTCGCCGTGACATAATAGCCCTGGTACCTAGCGGTGATACCAGGGCTGTAAATAAACACAACAGGAGGTCCCAGACAGCGGTCGTGCAGCCCACATTGTGTCCAATACACAACTGGGACAACACAGTTTTGAACCCGGGCACCTCAGAAAAATTAAACCTTTTTTTTTTTTTTAATGGTTTGTTTGGTTTTGGTTTTGCAACCAATATAGCTATTGTTTGACGTAATAGCTGGTGGCAGAGTGGCAGCAGAAGGTAATTCTGTGTACCCTGGCAGTGGGAAACACAGACAGACAGCAACAGCAGCAGGAGGAATGGAGGAGTAATGTGAGCAGCTATTGTTTGACGTAATAGCTGGTGGCAGAGTGGCAGCAGAAGGTAAATCATCTGTGTAGTGTACCCTGGCAGTGGGAAACACAGACAGACAGCAGCAGCAGCAGCAGGAGGAGGTATGGAGGAGTAGTGTGAGTGTGGCAGCAGGTAGGCAGCGTGACATAATAGCCCTGGTACCTAGCGGTGATACCAGGGCTGTAAATAAACACAACAGGAGGTCCCAGACAGCGGTCGTGCAGCCCACATTGTGTCCAATACACAACTGGGACAACACAGTTTTCAACCCGGGCACCTCAGAAAAATTAAACTTTTTTTTTTTTTTTAATGGTTTGTTTGGTTTTGGTTTTGCAACCAATATAGCTATTGTTTGACGTAATAGCTGGTGGCAGAGTGGCAGCAGAAGAAGGTAATTCTGTGTACCCTGGCAGTGGGAAACACAGACAGACAGCAGCAGCAGGAGGAGGAATGGAGGAGTAGGCGAGCAGCTATTGTTTGACGTAATAGCTGGTGGCAGAGTGGCAGCAGAAGGTAAATCATCTGTGTACCCTGGCAGTGGGAAACACAGACAGACAGCAGCAGCAGCAGCAGGAGGAGGTATGGAGGAGCAGTGTGAGTGTGGCAGCAGGTAGGCAGCGTGACATAATAGCCCTGGTACCTAGTGGTGATACCAGGGCTGTAAATAAACACAACAGGAGGTCCCAGACAGCGGTCGTGCAGCCCACATTGTGTCCAATACACAACTGGGACAACACAGTTTTCAACCCGGGCACCTCAGAAAAATTAAACCTTTTTTTTTTTTAATGGTTTGTTTGGTTTTGGTTTTGCAACCAATATAGCTATTGTTTGACGTAATAGCTGGTGGCAGAGTGGCAGCAGAAGAAGGTAATTCTGTGTACCCTGGCAGTGGGAAACACAGACAGACAGCAGCAGCAGGAGGAGGAATGGAGGAGTAGGCGAGCAGCTATTGTTTGACGTAATAGCTGGTGGCAGAGTGGCAGCAGAAGGTAAATCATCTGTGTACCCTGGCAGTGGGAAACACAGACAGACAGCAGCAGCAGCAGCAGGAGGAGGTATGGAGGAGCAGTGTGAGTGTGGCAGCAGGTAGGCAGCGTGAAATAATAGCCCTGGTACCTAGCGGTGATACCAGGGCTGTAAATAAACACAACAGGAGGTCCCAGACAGCGGTCGTGCAGCCCACATTGTGTCCAATACACAACTGGGACAACACAGTTTTCAACCCGGGCACCTCAGAAAAATTAAACCATTTTTTTTTTTTAATGGTTTGTTTGGTTTTGGTTTTGCAACCAATATAGCTATTGTTTGACGTAATAGCTGGTGGCAGAGTGGCAGCAGAAGAAGGTAATTCTGTGTACCCTGGCAGTGGGAAACACAGACAGACAGCAGAAGGGCAGTACACAGCAGCCCACTGTAGGTGTAAAATGTGTGGCTGCAGGCGACGTAATAGTCAAAGTGAACCAGGCTGGCTTAGTGAGCAGGAGCCAGGAGGTGGTAAAGGGTGGTAAGGCACATTAACGATGGTTCCGGCAGCCAGTTCATGTCCCCCTCTTGCCGACAACAGGGGCCAGGAACTCGCCTTCCACCCACGCCTGGTTCATCTTGAGAAACGTCAGTCTGTCCACAGACTTGTGAGACAGACGTGAGCGTTTCTCGGTGACCACGCCACCAGCTGCACTGAAGCAGCGCTCGGACAGCACGCTGGAAGGGGAGCAGGACAGCACTTCCAGGGCGTACTGCGCCAGCTCGCTCCAGATCTCCATGCGCTTGACCCAATACTCCATGGGATCAACAGGGGCATCGCTGTCAAGCCCGCTGTACGACCCCATGTAGTCAGCCACCATGCGGGTCAGGCGCTGGCTGTGACCGGAGGAGGATGCTGCTGCATGCATCTCCTCTCTAGTCACTGCTGCCGGAGCCTCTACAGTCCTGTAGAGCTCGTGGCTGAGAGACAGCAGGTCTGTGGGGCGCTTGCTGCTGCTGGATGCAGGCACCTGCTGCTGCCTCTGTGCTGGCTGCTGGACAGTGGGGGTGGAAGGCTGGGGGAAGGCTTCCTCCAAGTGCTCAACAAGGGCCTGCTGCAAGCTCCTTATTTGTTGCGCTGGGTCTCCTCCTGCAGGCGGCAGGAACTGGCTCAACTTCCCCTTGAGGCGTGGGTCCAACATCATGCTGATCCAGATGTCCTCCCTCTGCTTCATCTGGATCACCCTGGGGTCCCTGCGCAGGCACGTCAGCATGTGCGCTGCCATTGGGAAGAGGCGGGCCACGTCTGCTGGCACATCGACGTCAGTGCTGTCCTCATCCTCCTCCTCTGCCGCCTCATCCTCTCTCCACCCCCGCACCAACTCAGCTGCGCTGTGCTGATCCCCCTCATCAGCAGCCAGGTCAGGGACCTCCACCAAGTCCTCCTCCTCCTCCCCCTCAGAGGTGGACTGCGCAGCTGGTTGCCGCTCCTGCTGGTCCAAGGCTGCCGCTCCCTGTTCCAGCAAAGCATCGAGGGCCCTGTTCAGCAGAGAAACCAGGGGCACCCACTCGCAGACCATAGCATGGTCCCTGCTCACCATGTTTGTGGCCTGCAGGAAGGGAGCCAGCACAAAGCACACCTGCTGCATGTGCCTCCAGTCATCATCGGGGACGATGGACGGGATGTTGCTGGTCTTGTCCCTTCTCTGAGCGGCGGAAACAGTGGCCAGGGCAAGGTACTGGTTGACAGCGTGCTTCTGTTCAACCAGACGCTCCAACATCGCCAGGGTGGAGTTCCAGCGAGTCGGAACGTCAAGGATCAGCCGATGGCGTGGCAGATCCAGCTCCTTTTGCACGTCTTCCAGGCTCGCACAGGCTGCAGCCGAGCGCCGGAAGTGGCGCACAACATTCCTTGCCGTTTCCAGCAGTTCGCCCATCCCCTGGTAGGTGCGCAGGAACTTCTGCACCACCAGGTTCAGCACGTGGGCAAGACAGGGGATGTGGGTCAGGTTTCCCCTGTCTATTGCGGCAACCAGATTGGCCCCATTGTCGGCCACCACCTCTCCGACTCTGAGGCCTCTGGGGGTCAGCCAAATCCTCTCCTGCTCCTGGAGTTTGGCCAACACATGGGTTGCCGTCAGCTTGGTCTTCCCAAGGCTGACCAAGTGCAGCAGCGCTTGGCAGTGGCGGGCCTTCACGCTGCTGCTGAGGCGGGGGGTTTGGCCAGGTGTGCCGGAGGATGGCAGAGGATCGGAGGAACCTGCTGCAGTTCCCCTGACCCTGCGGGGTGGCACCACCCACTGTGTTGCTGCTGCTGCTGTGCCCGCTGCTGCTCTCCCATCCTCACCCCCTTCCACCAAGCTGACCCAGTGGACAGTGAAGGACAGGTAGCGGCCTGTCCCGAAGCGGCTGCTCCAGGAGTCCATGGTGACGTGGACCCTTTCACCAACCGCGTGCTCCAGCCCTCGCTCCACATTGGCCATCACAAAGCGGTGCAGTGCAGGAATGGCCTTGCGGGCAAAGAAGTGTCTGCTGGGGAGCTGCCAGTCTGGGGCTGCGCAAGCAAGCAGCGCACGAATGTCGCTCCCCTCCTGCACGAGCGTGTACGGCAGGAGTTGGGAGCACATGGCCCGTGCCAGCAAGCCGTTCAGCTGCCGCACGCGACGGCTGCTGGGAGGCAGAGCCCTAACCACCCCCTGGAAGGACTCGCTCAAAAGGCTCTGGCGTGGCCTTTTGCTGACACGGGAATCAGCAGACACAGCAGAGGAGGCCACTGAGGACTGGCTGCCAGAACAGGCCTCAGTGTCGGCGGCAGGAGTTGCAGAGGGGGGAGGAGCAGTGCGTTTCCGCACTCCTGCTGGTGCTGCTGGAGGAGCAGGAGGGCGGGTGGCTGCTGTTGCTGCTGCTGCTGCTGAAGGCTGTGCAGTGATGGGTGTGGTGCCACTGCCAGCACCAGATGCCTTCAGCCTCTGGAACTCCTCATGCTGGTGGAAATGTTTAGCCGCAAGGTGGTTGATGAGCGAGCTGGTGCAGAACTTTAAGGGGTCTGCACCTCTGCTCAACTTCCGCTGACAGTGGTTGCAAGTGGCGTACTTGCTGTACACAGTGGGAATGGTGAAATATCGCCAGATTGGTGACTTAAACATCCCCCTACGGCATGGAAGCGCTGCTGCCTGTCTCCCTGTGGTGGTTGGGGGGGGGGGCTTGGGGGGCTTGGGTGCGGCTGGTGGTGGTACTGGCAGATGCTGCTGCTGCTGCTGCTGAGCCTGAGACACCAGCAGGCTGTGGGACCTGCCTACTGCTGCTGCCAATGCTTGCAATGATGCGCCTCCTTGCAAGGCCCACAAGAGCATCCTCCTCCTCCTCCTCCTCAGAGCTGCTGAGGACGACATCCCCTGGAGGTGGTGGCACCCAGTCTCTGTCTGTCACCGGGTCATCATCATCCTCCCCCTCCTGAAACATGTCCTGCTGGGATGAGGACCCCCCAAACTCCTCTCCTGATGCATGGATGGGCTGCTTGACTGTCGCCACAGTCTTGCTGTCCAATCCCTCATCCCCCAAAGTGCCCATCAGCATCTCCTCCTCAAAATCGCCAACAACAGCAGACAATTGACTCATGATGCCTGGGGTCAAAAGACTGCTGAATGACAGGTCGCCAACTGACGGTGAACTGGCCTCCTCCCCAGGCCCTGCTGGGCGGCTGCTGCGAACAGGGGTGGTGGTGGTGGTGGTGGTGAGGGTGGAGGCCTCGGATGCAGAGCTGATGGCGGGCTGCTCATCCTCCGTCATGAGTTGCACCACAGTGTCTGCATCCTTTTCCTCAATGGGACGTTTCCGACCCGGCTGGAGGAAAATGGGAGCAGGTGCTACACGCTGCTGCTGCTGTGTCTCTGCAGCGTGAGTTGCAGATGCTCCTGCTGGGCGGCGCCCAAGGCGTCCACGGCCAGTGGCTATGGGAGGAATGTTAGCCACTGACGCTGCTGCTGCTGCGGAACTGTGCATGGTGGCGCGCCCGCGGCCGCGGCTTGCCACAATGCTGCTCCCTCTCCTCCTGATTCCCTTGCTGCCCTTGCCCTTGCCCAAACCGCGCTGGCTGCCACTTCCAGACATCTTCAATGTTTTGGGCGTATAGACAAAAGTTTTTTAAAAGGGCGGGTGAAAAGTGGGGTACTTTAATGAGGTGAGTTGGTTGGTTGGTGAGGTGACTGAGTGAGTGTCCCCTAGTACAGTAAGTAAGTAGTAACAGTCAGGAAGTACAACTAGCAGTTACAATAATCAGTAGTAATCACAAGTAAATTTAGTGTGTGTACACTCAGACAGTGAGTGCACGCACGCAGGAGCTAGTAGCCTATGTACACAGTGACTGAGTGTCCTAGACTCCTAGTACAGTAAGAGTAAGTAGTAACACTAAGTAGAACTAACTAATTACAATAATCAATCAGCGATCAGAAGGAAATGGAGTGTGGGTGTGTGTACACTCAGACAGTGAGTGCACGCACGCAGGAGCTAGTAGCCTATGAACACAGTGACTGAGTGTCCTAGACTCCTAGTACAGTAAGAGTAAGTAGTAACAGTAAGTAGAACTAACTAATTACGATAATCAATCAGCGATCAGAAGGAAATAGAGTGTGGGTGGTGTGTGTACACTCAGACAGTGAGTGCACGCACGCAGGAGCTAGTAGCCTAAGGACAGTGACTGAGTGTCCTAGACTCCTAGTACAGTAAGAGTAAGTAGTAACAGTAAGTAGAACTAACTAATTACGATAATCAATCAGCGATCAGAAGGAAATAGAGTGTGGGTGGTGTGTGTACACTCAGACAGTGAGTGCACGCACGCAGGAGCTAGTAGCCTATGAACACAGTGACTGAGTGTCCTAGACTCCTAGTACAGTAAGAGTAAGTAGTAACAGTAAGTACAACTAACTAATTACGATAATCAATCAGCGATCAGAAGGAAATAGAGTGTGGGTGGTGTGTGTACACTCAGACAGTGAGTGCACGCACGCAGGAGCTAGTAGCCTATGGACAGTGACTGAGTGTCCTAGACTCCTAGTACAGTAAGAGTAAGTAGTAACAGTAAGTACAACTAACTAATTACGATAATCAATCAGCGATCAGAAGGAAATGGAGTGTGGGTGTGTGTACACTCAGACAGTGAGTGCACGCACGCAGGAGCTAGTAGCCTATGAACACAGTGACTGAGTGTCCTAGACTCCTAGTACAGTAAGAGTAAGTAGTAACACTAAGTAGAACTAACTAATTACAATAATCAATCAGCGATCAGAAGGAAATGGAGTGTGGGTGTGTGTACACTCAGACAGTGAGTGCACGCACGCAGGAGCTAGTAGCCTATGAACACAGTGACTGAGTGTCCTAGACTCCTAGTACAGTAAGAGTAAGTAGTAACAGTAAGTACAACTAACTAATTACGATAATCAATCAGCGATCAGAAGGAAATAGAGTGTGGGTGGTGTGTGTACACTCAGACAGTGAGTGCACGCACGCAGGAGCTAGTAGCCTATGGACAGTGACTGAGTGTCCTAGACTCCTAGTACAGTAAGAGTAAGTAGTAACAGTAAGTACAACTAACTAATTACGATAATCAATCAGCGATCAGAAGGAAATGGAGTGTGGGTGTGTGTACACTCAGACAGTGAGTGCACGCACGCAGGAGCTAGTAGCCTATGAACACAGTGACTGAGTGTCCTAGACTCCTAGTACAGTAAGAGTAAGTAGTAACACTAAGTAGAACTAACTAATTACAATAATCAATCAGCGATCAGAAGGAAATGGAGTGTGGGTGTGTGTACACTCAGACAGTGAGTGCACGCACGCAGGAGCTAGTAGCCTATGAACACAGTGACTGAGTGTCCTAGACTCCTAGTACAGTAAGAGTAAGTAGTAACAGTAAGTACAACTAACTAATTACGATAATCAATCAGCGATCAGAAGGAAATAGAGTGTGGGTGGTGTGTGTACACTCAGACAGTGAGTGCACGCACGCAGGAGCTAGTAGCCTATGGACAGTGACTGAGTGTCCTAGACTCCTAGTACAGTAAGAGTAAGTAGTAACAGTAAGTACAACTAACTAATTACGATAATCAATCAGCGATCAGAAGGAAATGGAGTGTGGGTGTGTGTACACTCAGACAGTGAGTGCACGCACGCAGGAGCTAGTAGCCTATGAACACAGTGACTGAGTGTCCTAGACTCCTAGTACAGTAAGAGTAAGTAGTAACAGTAAGTACAACTAACTAATTACGATAATCAATCAGCGATCAGAAGGAAATAGAGTGTGTGTTGTGTGTGTACACTCAGACAGTGAGTGCACGCACGCAGGAGCTAGTAGCCTATGAACAGTGACTGAGTGTCCTAGACTCCTAGTACAGCAAGAGTAATTAGTAACAGTAAGTAGAACTAACTAATTACAATAATCAATCAGCGATCAGAAGGAAATAGAGTGTGTGTTGTGTGTGTACACTCAGACAGTGAGTGCACGCACGCAGGAGCTAGTAGCCTATGAACACAGTGACTGAGTGTCCTAGACTCCTAGTACAGTAAGAGTAAGTAGTAACAGTAAGTAAGTAGAACTAACTAATTACGATAATCAATCAGCGATCAGAAGGAAATAGAGTGTGTGTTGTGTGTGTACACTCAGACAGTGAGTGCACGCACGCAGGAGCTAGTAGCCTATGGACAGTGACTGAGTGTCCTAGACTCCTAGTACAGTAAGAGTAAGTAGTAACAGTAAGTACAACTAACTAATTACGATAATCAATCAGCGATCAGAAGGAAATAGAGTGTGTGTTGTGTGTGTACACTCAGACAGTGAGTGCAGTGCGCACACGCAGGAGCTAGTAGCCTATATGAACAGTGACAGTGAGTGTCCCTACGGGTACAGTAAGAGTAAGTAGTAAGTAAGTACAACTAACTAACAATAATCTATCAGTAATCAGAAGGAAATAGAGTGTGTGTACACACAGACAGTGAGTGAGTGCACACACGCAGGAGCTAGCTAGTAGCCTATAAACAGTGACAGTCAGTGAGTGTCCTACTCCTAGTACAGTATAACTACAATACTATTAGTAAAGGACAGCAGAAATACTGGTATAGATGAGAGAAATAAACAGAGGACAGCTGCCCACAGAGGCAAGGCCCCCCTGAGGCCTAAACCTGTAAGCTTGCAGCAGCTGCCTGTCTCTAATGTAACACACAAGCTACTAACTAAAATACAATGTCTAACTAACTAACAACAATATAGGTGTGTATAGGAGGTGTATGTGAGCAAAAACGCTAGGTAAATGACCACAATAGAGCTCTTGCTAAGCCAAAGCACAAAGGAGCAACTCTCTCTCTGTACAAGTCTCAGGCAAGCACGGAGAAACGTAACATGGCGGCCGCTATTTATAGGGTAGGGGCTGGCCAGGGTCCCCCTCTGTGATTGGCTGCCGTCAGAGGGCCTGGGAGCCCTCTGATTGGCTCTAAGGACATCAATCTGGGCTATGACGCTATTCGAGCTCGGTACCGAGCTCGAATAGCGCCGGGTTGCTCGAATAGCTCGAATAGTGAATGGGCTATTCGAGTGTACTCGGATAGCCCATTCGAATAGCTCCAGCTATTCGGAGCTCGAACACCGAGCTCGAATAGCTGAAAAAGAGCTCGAATATTCGAGCTACTCGAATATTCGAGCTCTGCTGAGCACCACTGGTATGATGTATACTGGTTTTTAAAATAGTATAATTCCCTGGCAGAAGAGACCCTCCTCCCTGCGGTAGGAGGGGAGGAGGGGAGGAGGCCAATTAAAATTTCCCTAGCAGAGTGTGTAGCAGCTGTCCCATAACTAATTAGTGTAGGTAGGCAAATGGTATAAAGTACCTTGCTTGGAGGAGGGTGGGTGGGCGGGTCCTCCAGCAGTGATGTGTATTTCACTCAATTAGGTGGGGCTCCAGGTATTAGAGCTTTTGAAACATGTTTTCTATCATTTTTCCAGTTGATAGAATTTTTTAAAACTTTGAAAGTTCGCCTCCCCATTGAAGTCTATTGCGGTTCGCGAACTTTTTCGCGAACCGAACCTTTCGCGGAAGTTCGCGAACAGGGTTCGCGAACCTAAAATCGGAGGTTCGGCCCATCTCTAGTGATGAGCTTCAATTTTGGGACAACATGGTGGTAGTGGGTTGTACACTTACCTTGCAGCCCTGCATGCCAGGGCACTATCTATGCTTATGTCCTCCCTGTGGCTGTGTGGATCCGGATCAGTGAATAATGGCGCACAGCGCCTATGCATAAAAATGGCGCCACATTAAAAAGATACGCTTCTCGCTATTTATCGTTAGTACTGCATAATAATGGCGCACAGGGAAAAAAGAAGAAAAACAGTACACGCTAACGTTATTTATCAATAGTGGCACACACTAACGTTATTTATCAATAGTGCCATTCATTTGCCAAACAGCAGACGTTATTGCCCACATTACCGTTATTTATCAATAGCACCCTACATAAGTCTTAAGCTCAACACACACCATACAATCTTGGTTGTACAGATTTACCAAATCTATGTAGTAAAAGGGCCAACAGATTGAAAATACCTTGAATGCTTGATTGGATAAGCTCTTATACTACATGAAAGTGGTAAGATTGAACAACCAAGATTGTATGGTGTGTGTTGAGCCTTAGGGTTAGGCACCACCAGGGGGTGGTTAGGGTTAGGCACCACCAGGGGGTGGTTAGGGTTAGGCACCACCAGGGGGGTGGTTAGGGTTAGGCACCACAAGGGGGGTGGTTAGGGTTAGGCACCACCATGGGGTGGTTAGGAATAGACACCACCAGGGGGGTCTTAGGGTTAGGGTTAGACACCACCAGGGGGTCTTAGGGAAGGAACCAACCAGGGGGGGCTTTGTGTTAGGCACCTCCAGTGGGGTGCTTAGGGTTAGGCACCACCAGGGGGATGGTTAGGGTTAGGCACCACCAGGGGGGTCTTAGGGTTAGGCACCACCAGGGGGGTTGAGGGGTTAGGGATAGGTACAGAGAGGGTTCTGTGTGTTAACGCTAAATAACGATAAGGCTTTAACGCTAAATAACAATAAGGGTTTAACGTTAAATAACAATAAGGCTTTAACATTAAATAGCGATAAGCGGCAAACGGATTAGCGGAACCACCGCGCCATTATTCACAGGCGCCATTTTCAGATGGATCCGTGTGGATCTGCTCCCACATCCCAAAAACATACAGATAAGTTAATTGGCTTCCCCCTAAAATTGGCCCTAGACTACGATACATACACTACATGATGCATACATAGACATATGGCTATGGTGGGAATTAGATTGTGAGCCCCTCTAAAGGACAATCATGTGACATGACAATATACTCTGTGCAGTTCTGTGGACAAAACTGGTTCTATATCAATAATAATAAATAAGGCCTCTTTTCTACGGACTGTTGAGCTCTGTGCTCAGCAAGCATTAACCAGGCAGCAGTGAGCAGATACCAGGCAGCAGTGAGCAGATACCAGGCAGCAGTAATCATTTGTGAGAGTTTGAGAGGTATTTCACTGCCTATCAACAGTCTGTGAGAAAAAAGGCCTAACCTTTCTGTGAAATTTGGAAATGTGACTAATAAATGTCATGTGTTTGCATAGTTCCTATATTACCCAGATACACCCCTGGGTAGCAGCGAGTAGTTGTGAGAATTTGATAGTCTTTTCACTGCCTGTCAGCTGCTTCTTTCAAAAGGGCTCTTGATTATTAAACCTGCTAAACTTGAATACTACTACCTGCTGCTGCTTTATTTCAAGTTAAAAACCAGCTGAACCTGAAAATGTAAGCTGTGTCATTCCTAACATATGGTGTAAAACCTGAATCACTCGGTCACCTCTTTCTGGCACTAGCATTTATTTATGCTTTGGGGATGTGGAAATCTGGATAATATTTTTCAAGCAACTTCACGTTGGCATTTTCTCCCCGATCACACAGTGAGCCTTGTCATGTCTGATGGTAGCACTTTACCTGGGGGTGACTGACTTATCGTTTTTCAGTCCCCCTGGGGTTTATTAATTTTTTTGTAATTTTATACTGTGGCTTAGGCTAGTTACACACCGGGACATTGCGTTATAGTGGACGTTATGGTCGCATAACGTCCCCTAACGCAACGCCTGCCGGTGTTGGTAGAGGACATTGAGTGAGCCGCGTTAAGCGGCTCTTTCCGCATTGAGCAGTGAGAGTGGCGCTGATTGGCCGGCGGGACCACGTGATGTGGAGTGAAACACTCCGCATCACGTGGTACCGCCAGCCAATCAGCGGCCACCAGTGCAGTGCATATTGAGTAGCCATGTGCGCGGCTACATAGCGGCCTCTCCCCGCCTCCTCTCCGCCCCAACACTGAAAAGTCTAACGCGGCTTAAGCCGCTGGAACGCTATAGTATTTTGCACGTTCTGAAGAACGTGCAGCGTTACATGTAACGCAACGTGGGCAGTGTGAACAGCCCCATTGACTTTGTATTGCTGTGAGTTGGGGAGCGTTACAGGCTGCACTAACGTGCGCCAGTAACTTCCCTGACTGTGTGGAAGCAGCCTAAACGTGCCCTATGTTTGCACTTTAGTTGTTCTTCATTCTCATATATTGATTATTGATTTTGGGTACTGAGGCCTTATATACAGTGTTTCCCCAAAAATAAGACACTGTCTTAAATAATTTTGTTCTCCAAAAGATGTGCTAGGGCTTTTATTTGTCTTATATTGTATATTTGTCTTATGTCTTATATTTCTATCTGTCTCTCAGCAGAACACTTCCTGTTCCTTTGTTCTGTGCTGCTCCTGGATTCGAAGGCCCAGTTCAGATTAGCGTTGAGCAGAACGGATGCGGAACATATACTGTACAAACGGTCCGGTATGCGATATGGATCCAATATTAACCAATGGATCTGTTCATATCCATCCGCTTGTATGGATCCGTCATCCGTTCCGCTCAACTGATAAAAAAATGCAGCAGGACCTATTTTTCTGGACCGTTGTCTGCTATGTGTCTGCTGACTGTGATGTAGAGGGTCAAAGTTTAGCCCAATGATGTGGTATAGGGGGCCAATCGAACTTGCTATGTGTTCGCGGTTCGACGCAAACAAGTTCACCGGCGAACCGTTCGGGCCATCTCTAGCTGTGCGCTGGGATAACAGGACCGTTGCCCGATTGGCACTGTGTCACCGCTTGCTGGCTGCCTCTTACTTCTTTTGAATTTCCGCTAGGGCTTATTTTTGGGGTAGGGCTTATATTTCAAACATGCTCAAAATTCCAGCTAGGGCTTACTACTTCCAGGGTAGGGCTTATTTTCAGGGAAAGAGGGTACCTAACCATTTCGGCGCATGGGAATTTTTCACCTTCTGCAACAATTTTCACCTCCCATTCATTCACCAATTCTATCATTATCACTAATTATCACAACAAATTGATCTATATCTTGTTTTTCCGCCTTCAATTAGACTTTCTTTGGGTGGTACTTTTTGCTAAGAATTATTTTTTTTCTAAATGCATTTAACAGGTATATTAAGAAAAAAATGGAAAAAAAATCATTATTTCTCAGGTTTTGGCCATTATAGATTTAAAATAATACATGCTACCATAATTAAAACCTATGTATTTTATTTGCTCATTTATCTCGGTTATTACACCATTTAAATGTTGTCCCTATCATAATGTATGGCACCAATATTTTATATGGAAATAAAGGTGCATTTTCTCAGTTTTGCGTCCATCACTATTTACAAGCTTATAATTTAAAAAAATGTTCGTAATATACCCTCTTCACATGCATATTTAAAAAGTTTAGACCCTTAAGTAACTATTTATTTATTTATTTTAAATTGTAATTTTATTTTTTTCATAAAAAAAGGATTTGGGTAATTTTTGGTGTGGGAAATAAACAGTTAATTTTAAATGTAATAATTTGGGCTTAGTGTATTAAAAAATGTACATAGATATAGTTTTACTATTTTGCCACAAGATGGTGAGATTTTTTATTTTAGCCCTGGAAGCGTACTGATCGCTTCCAGGAAGCATCTAGAGGAAATGAAACTCTTTTTTATGTCAGAAAGACCACAGCCTGCCAAGGGTGTAACTCATTATTAGTAGAAGTTATGCTTTAGTAGTGTATTAGTATAAGCTAAGCTTTGGTAGCACTAGCCACATGCATTCCATGAATTAACAAGCAGGCAGGCACGTGGGTTTCTCTGTGTAAGGCCTCTTTTCCACGGGCAGTTGAAATGTCTGCTCACTGCTCAGAAAGCAGTTACCAGGCAGCAGTGAGCAGTTACCAGGCAGCAGTGAGCAGTTACCAGGCAGCAGAAAGCAGTTGTAAGAGTTTGAGAGGCATCTCACTGCCTATCAACTGTCCCTGGGAAAGAGGCCTGAATGTCAGGCTTCTCCATAAACAGCTTTTCATTATTTACTCACAGGAATAATTCTTGCTATAAGAAGATCATAGCATTGCTGGTGGCTTGACTGATGATGATGATTAGGATTGCACAAGCAGATATGCTGTATTTGTGAATGTGTCTTATCTCTGCCAGTCTGCCAACAGGTAGTTCCTTATCAGCTCTGTTTATTAAACACATTCTGAAGATGAAAGTCACGCAGTGGTTACACCCTCTTGAGATTCAACCACCTGAACCGACCTTTCCAACAGGTTTGGTGGAGTGATGATATCATCGCGTTCCGCTCAACTGAAAACCGGTCAGGTATTTAAAGGGAACCTGAGGCAAAAAAATCTATCTATAGCAACAATCAGGCCTGGATTTACATCACAGGAGCCTATAGGCACGGATGTCTTGGCATCCTAGCAGGGCCGGATTTACAACCCAGAGACCTGTAGGCACAGGCATTCTGGTGCCCTAAACTCCAGCTCTGAACACAGGCCACACCCCCAAGTAAAAATACTCTGTACTGTAAACCCTGCCTTAATTCACTAACTGTCCTCAGAATCCGGCCCTGCACCATAGACTTCGCCGTCCATGAGCCTATAAATTTCTGCTGAACTGCACCACAAGTGTGTTGGCTGGCCCAGCTGTCACTTCTCCCTTACTTCCCTTGCCTGTCATAGGTAGCTACAGGTGCCCCTTAATATTAGGTAGCCAAAGGTATCCTCTGTATTAAGTTGCATAGGGAAGGAGGGAAGCAGGCACTAAGGCCTGGTGCACACCAAAACCCGCTAGCAGATCCGCAAAATGCTAGCAGATTTTGAAACGCTTTTTCTTCTTTTTCTGCAGCGTTTCAGCTAGCGTTTTGCGGTTTTGTCTAGCGGTTTTGGTGTAGTAGATTTCATGTATTGTTACAGTAAAGCTGTTACTGAACAGCTACTGTAACAAAAAACGCCTGGCAAACCGCTCTGAAGTGCCGTTTTTCAGAGCGGTTTGCGGTTTTCCTATACTTAACATTGAGGCAGAAACGCATCCGCAATCCAAAATCTGCAGCAGCCCGGGAGTATGCGTTTCTGCAAAACGCCTCCCGCTCTGGTGTGCACCAGCCCATTGAAATACATTACCCAAGCAGATCCGCACCCGCAAGCAGATCGCAAACCGCAGCGGAAACGCTCCGGTGTGCACTAGGCCTAAAGGAGTGTAAGCCGCCTTTCTATTATCAGGCACCGGTAGGCAGGGCCGGATTTCTGGCAAGCCCACATAGGCCATGGCCTAGGGCGCCAGTAATTCAGGACTTCTTGGGGCGGCTGAGGGGCAAAATTATGTGTGCAGGCAGGCAGAGAGTGTTAACAATGATGGCCGTTCATCCCCATGCATTCATGCCCACTTGCGGTTCACCCGGCCTCCCGTTGCAGCCTGCAATTTCTCTCCCCTTCTCTACTCGCATCTCCCTCTCCCTCCTCAAACACTTCGCTGCAGAGTTCGTTCCGTCTGCGGCCGCCCTGCATTGAATGTTTGCATAGGTACTGGCTAGCAGAGAGCAGCCAGGGGCAGGCTGGACTCGTGTGCCCCTGTGCTGTGAAGTTTAATGAATCCGAGTCAGTCCAACTACGGATTCATTCACAGCTGCTCTCCTCTGGTGTTGCTAGTAGCAGAGCACAGCAGCCAATCGCTGTGCTCAGATGCTGAGAGGCGCCCAATTGCGCGACTCGAAGGGAGTGGCTTGGTCAACACTATGATTTTCATTGGTTGGCAGTGGCTAAGCCACCTCTAGCCTATTATAGTCATAGTGCTGGCCAAGCCTCTCCCCCCCGAGCCAATGCTATTGGTCGCCCGGGTGTTTCTCAGCATCTGAGCGCAGTGATTGGCTGCTGTGCTCTGCGTGACATGTAGTGGTGAAGGGGACGAAAAATCCCGGTGGTGGGGGCTGGCGGCAGCGTGCACACTGCACAGGTAGCCAGTCTCAGACAGGCAGCAGAGTAGAGATGTAAAAGGTCTCCTTTCCTCCTACGTTATTGTCACTTTTCTTCCCATTACAGTCTCCCACTGTTGCTTGCTTTCTCCCATCATGTGTTGTATTTCTGTCTTTTTTGCCTATCCTGTTCCCCATCTTGCTCCCTCTCTCAGCTTAGTTCATCAAAGTTACTGCGCTGTAAAAACGCAAATTACATCTTACGTGCGCTAATCACATTAGCGCACCGTATTTATAGCAGGGCACGCTAAGTGCGCTACTGGCTCTGTAGTGTGCACTTCTCAACAATGGCCAATGCTAGTAAAAGTTGCGTGATAGTGACGTAACGCTACCGCAATACTTAACTAGTGCGGCTGCTACTAGCATGGCTTTTCCAAGCATCTGCTGTTGCTAAGGAGCACAGGCTACGCTGCCAATTGCATGTGTACCGCGCCCCCACTGTAATTAAGTAGCGCTAATGTGATTAGCGCGCATTAGAAGATTTAACTTGTGCTGTTCCAGCGTGGTGATGTTGATGAATCATTTCTTTTCATCTCCCACCTTGTGCTTTCTCACTTGCTTTTTTTTTTCCTCTCTGCACATCTCTATCTTTTCCTCCTTTTTGCAAGTCTTTTTTTTCCTCTCCCCTTTCCTCCCTCTGTCTTTTGACTGTCCTCAGAGGAAGTCACTATCTAATCCCTACCATAGTCTGTTTACCACATACTGTAATTAAAATGCATGCATAAAGTACTGATAGTCTGCAGCACTTTACAGAGTACATAGTCATGTCACTGACTGTCCTCAGGGGAGCTCACAATCTAATCCTACCATAGTCATAGTCTAATGTCCTACCATATTATTATTATGTATTTATATAGCACTGACATCTCCTGCAGCACATTACAGAGTACATAGTCATGTCACTGACTGTCCTCAGGGGAGCTCACAATCTAATCCTACCATAGTCATAGTCTAATGTCCTCCCATATTATTATTATGTATTTATATAGCACGGCCATCTTCTGCAGCACATTACAGAGTACATAGTCATATCACTGACTGTCCTCAGAGGAGCTCACAATCTAATCCTACCATAGTCATAGTCTAATGTCCTCCCATATTATTATTATGTATTTATATAGCACTGACATCTCCTGCAGCACATTACAGAGCACATAGTCATGTCACTGACTGTCCTCAGGGGAGCTCACAATCTAATCCTACCATAGTCATAGTCTAATGTCCTATCGTATTATTATTATGTATTTATATAGCACTGACATCTCCTGCAGCACATTACAGAGTACATAGTCATGTCACTGACTGTCCTCAGGGGAGCTCACGATCAGTGTTATAAAGTGTGTATGTACACTGGAGGTGGTGGTAGTGGGGGCGCCTTTTGACTGTTGGCCTAGGGCGGTAAAATATACAAATCTGGCCCTGCCGGTAGGCACGTGCCTACAGTGCCTTTTGGTAAATCTGGCCTTGGCAACAATTGTAAATGGGAATGCCTTAATTTTATTTTGTTTTTAAAGTTTAAAATTTTAGTTTTTACTCTGTCAGGCCTGGGACCCACTAGAGCGTTTTGGCAGCATTTTGGGATCTCTTTCAATCGCTAGGGATTTCCCAAAACGCTTTGCCAATGTAAGTGGATGGAGCTATTGCAATTAGGGAAATCGAAATCGCTGGACATGCAGGATTTTGGGAGCGTTTCCACTGTAATGTATTGTATAGGAGCAGGGCAATGGCTTACAAAATTGCTTACAAAGCACTATCAAAAATCACTAGCCCTTAGAGGCATGAAGACATTATTCGTTTTTATTTATACACACAAATGATGACCTATTGATCTGTTCCCTGCTGTCACAAGAGTTTATCTCAGCAACACGTAAAGCCAGATCTTTTAGCTGCAGCCCAGTTGCAGAGATTGGAAAGCTGCACCTCTGCTGTATGGTGTTTGTGTGATTTCAGGAAAAATATAGAGGTTGTGATCACTTATGCCCCTCTACAGGGTCTACAGATTCTACTTCCCAGCCTGCTATGTTATCTGTTCTTGGTATTTTTCAATAGCTGCTGACACAAAACAAGAAGTCCATGCAAAAAAGTCAAAATCATTCAATAACAAGTACAACTTTTGTATAGCACCTTTCTCCTGTCAGACTGAAATCATTTGAGATGAGGCAGTTACTAGGGCACACTCAGTAGCAGCGCTATGGAGTATTGCCCAAGGACTCCTTACTGAATAGGAAAAGGGAAAACCCAGATTTGAACCCAGGTCTCCTCTGTCAGAGGCGGTGTCTTTAACCATTACATCCAGAACGCCTTTGGCCTTAATTACTAATATTTATGATTATTGGCAAGCAAGCATAAATGTGGCTGCTATTAGCTGGCCCGAGTTTGCAACCCTCAGCTAGATCATAGCCTGTAAAGTAAAGTAAGAAAATTACAAGTTGTACAATCACTGTTCCAGGCACACTCCCATAGTAAAACCTGTACTCTAATTATTCCAGAATAACCTGGATTTATTAAAAAAAAAAAAAAAAAATGTTTTGTGTGCGTTAAACTGTAACCACACAACCAGTAGTTTTCTAGCCTCACACCACAAATTCAGTTTAGTAATTTGGCACAGAAGAATTTAAAGAGACACCAGGGGCATTTCTAGGTTCCTGGGAGATCCGGGGCACCCCTGGGCACCAAGAGGGGACGAGTGTGCGTCAAAAAATGGGCATGGCCATGCCGTGTAAAGTGGGCATGGTCATAGGTGGGGCCAAATGTACTTGAACATAGCAGTGGCATAACTTACATATATTCAATAGGCAGTATTTCACATATATAAGCCCCTCACCTGGCTTCTGTCTTGCCTTCGGCTGGCTGGCCTGTGCGCTGTTCTGGTGGTGATGCTGTGCTGGCCTGGCTGGTGTTGATGCTGTGCTGGCCTGGCTGGTGTTGATGCTGTGCTGGCCTGGCTGGTGGTGATGCTGTGCCGGCCTGGCTGGTGGTGATGCTGTGCCGGCCTGGCTGGTGGTGATGCTGTGCCGGCCTGGCTGGTGGTGATGCTGTGCCGGCCTGGCTGGTGGTGATGCTGTGCCGGCCTGGCTGGTGGTGATGCTGTGCTGGCCTGGCTGGTGGTGATGCTGTGCTGGCCTGGCTGGTGGTGATGTTGAACCGGCCTGGCTTTGCTAGGTGACTTGCTGGGCAATTTGCTGGGCTGGGCAATTTGCTGGGGGCATTTTGGGGGGCTTTGCTGGGCTGAGGGCTTTACTAGGCTTTGCTTGGCTGTATGCTTTGCTGGGCTGGGACCAGGAGGCTTTGCTAGGCTGGGGGGTTTGCTTTGTTGAGGGCTCTGCTTTGCTGGGCTGGGGCCCTGGGGCTTTGCTTGGCTGTAGATAGGTAGCTTCCCCCAGCATAGGTTAGATAGGCAGCTTCCCCCAGTGTAGATTATATAGGCAGCTTCCCCCAGTGTAGGTTAGATAGGTAGGTTCCTCCAGCGTAGATTAGATAGGTAGGTTCCCCCAGAGTAGGTTAGATAGGTAGGCTCCCCCAGCGTAGGTTAGATAGGTAGGTTCCCCCAGCGTAGGTTAGATAGGTAGGTTCCCCCAGCATAGGTTAGATAGGTAGGTTCCCCCAGCATAGATTAGATAGGTAGGTTCCCCCTGTTTAGGTTAGATAGGTAGGTTCCCCCAGCGTCATAGGCAAACGCAGGGGGGGATTACAGCTGCCCGGAATCCCCCCTCAGACCAGGGCCGGTGCAGTGTCTGGGGACAGGAACACTTCGAGACACCAGAATATCTGCAGGCATCCTGCAGCCTAGAGCACCATGCTGCTTCCTGCACTATATGCCGCACCCTTTCTTTCCCGGCTACAGTTGACTTTGGATGTAGCAGCAGCAGCAGCAGCATATGTACAGGAACTAAACAGAGCACTGAGCCAGGTATGAGCACAGCCCGTGCCCTGCTGTGTGAATGCTTCACTTTCCCCTTCATTAGCAATGTCGGCTGTCCTCATTATTATCTGTATCCAAACTACTCCTAATCTATCCCGTTGTTGATCGGGAGCAGATTGGGCATTTAGGAAATAATCGTCAGATCCTGTCAGTCGGACGGGAAATTGCATTATGTGTACCCAGCATGATGTATCATGTCACCATATCATTATACTGTAATGTGCATGGCTGAGGGAGACCTTTCAGGAATCCCCCCCTTGAAAATCCTGGGTTTGCCCCTGAGCATAGGTTAGATAGGTAGGTTCCCCCAGCGTAGGTTAGATAGGTAGGTTCCCCCAGTATAGATTAGATAGGTAGATTCCCTCAGTATAGTTTAGATAGGAAGTGTCCCCCAGTATAAATTAAAGAGGTAGGTTCCCCCAGTATAGATTAGATAGGTAGGTCCCCTCAGTATAGGTTAGATAGGCAGCGTCCCCCAGTATAAATTAGATAGGAAGGTTCCCTCAGTATAGATTAGATAGGTAGGTTCCACCAGTATAGTTAGATAGGTAGGTTCCCCCAGCATAGATTAGATAGGTAGGTTCCCCCAGTGTAGAGTAGATAGGTAGGTTTCCCCAGTATAGATTAGATACGTAGGTTCCCCCAGACATGATGTGTCATGTCACCATATCATTATACTGTAATGTGCGTGGCTGAGGGAGACCTTTCAGGAATCCCCCCCTTGAAAATCCTGGGTTTGCCCCTGAGCGTAGGTTAGATAGGTAGGTTCCCCCAGCATAGGTTATATAGGTAGGTTCCCCCAGTATAGATTAGATAGGTAGGTTCCACCAGTATAAATTAGATAGGTAGGTTCCCTCAGTATAGATTAGATAGGTAGGTTCCCCCAGTATAGATTAAAGAGGTAGGTTCCCCCAGCATAGGTTAGATAGGTAGGTTCCCCCAGCATAGGTTATATAGGTAGGTTCCCCCAGTATAGGTTAGATAGGTAGGTTCCCCCAGCATAGGTTATATAGGTAGGTTCCTACAGTATAGGTTATATAGGTAGCTTCCCCCGGTATAGATTAGATATGTAGCTTCCCTCAGTATAGTTTAGATAGGAAGTGTCCCCCAGTATAAATTAGAGAGGTAGGTTCCCCCAGTATAGATTAGATATGTAGGTCCCCTCAGTATAGGTTAGATAGGCAGCGTCTCCCACAGGGGCGTAACTAGAAATCACTGGGCCCCCCTGCGAATATTTGGATGGGGCCCCCCCCATAGGTGCCAAATAATCGTAATGGGGCAGCGTTTCACTGTAAATTAATTGTAAAGTCGGCAGCATTTCACCAGACAATCGTAATGTGGGCCAGAAAATCATAATGTGGGCAGAGTTCACCAGAAAATCGTAATGTGGGCAGCAGTTACCAGAAAATTGTAACGTGGGCAGCAGTCACCAGAAAATTGTAACGTGGGCAGCAGTCACCAGAAAATTGTAACGTGGGCGCCAGTCACCAGAAAATTGTAACGTGGGCACCAGTCACCAGAGAATTGTAACGTGGGCACCAGTCACCAGAAAATTGTAACGTGGGCGCCAGTCACCAGAAAATTGTAACGTGGGCACCAGTCACCAGAAAATTGTAACGTGGGCACCAGTCACCAGAAAATTGTAACGTGGACAGCATTCACCAGACAATCGTAATGTGGGCACTGCGTTCACCAGAAAATCGTAATGTGGGCCAGAAAATCGTAATGTGGGCACCAGTCACCAGAAAATCGTAACGTGAGCAGCAGTCACCAGAAAATTGTAACGTGGACAGCATTCACCAGACAATTGTAATGTGGGCAGCGTTCACCAGAATAACGTAATGTGGGACAGAAAATCGTAATGTGGGCAGAGTTCACCAGAAAATCATAATGTGGGCAGCGTTCACCAGAAAATTGTAACAAGGACAGCATTCACCAGACAATCGTAACGTGGGCAGTGTTAACCAGAAAATCGTAATGTGGGCGAGAAAACCGTAATGTGGGCAGCGTTCACCAGAAAATTGTAACGTGGACAGCATTCACCAGACAATCGTAACGTGGGCAGTGTTCACCAGAAAATCGTAATGTGGGCCAGAAAATTGTAATGTGGGCAGAGTTCATCAGAAAATCGCAATGTGGGCAGCAGTCACCAGAAAATCGCCATGTGGGCAGCAGTCACCAGAAAATCGCAATGTGGGCAGCAGTCACCAGAAAATCCTAATGTGGGCAGCAGTCACCAGAATATCGTAATGTGGGCAGCAGTCACCAGAAAATCCTAATGTGGGCAGCAGTCAGTCACCAGAAAATCCTAATGTGGGCAGCAGACACCAGAAAATCCTAATGTGGGCAGCAGTCACCAGAAAATTCTAATGTGGGCAGCAGTCACCAGAAAATCGCAATGTGGGCAGCAGTCACCAGAAAATCGCAATGTGGGCAGCCGTCACCAGAATCAGAATCAGAATCAGAATCAGTTTTATTTCGCCAGGTACGGCAGAGCCATACTCGGAATTGTTTGTGGTACACATGGCATAGACAGAGTATAGACATACAACACATACAGTTGAATACAGTAGTCAGATAGTCTGATAGAGATGCTGGTAAAGTCCCCCCCTTCCGGATGGGAACCCAGACCGACCGCGACGGGGGCCAGCTGACCGACCTGGCAGTTAGAACTGCAGGCCGGACCGGGAAAGGTCAGAGTTCAGTGCCCGAACAGCTTGGGGGAAGAAGGTGTTGTTCCGCCTGGTGGTTTTGGATGGTATAGCCCTGTATCGGCGGCCCAACGGGAGGAGCTTGAAGTAGTGGCTGCCAGGGTGAGAGGGGTCACGGGAGATCATGGTGGCCCTCTTCCTCAACCTAGAGGAGTGGAGGAGATCAAGAGGTGGAAGGGGAGACCTGATGATTCTCTCTGCATCAGCTATGACTCTCTGCAGTTTGTGTTTATCACTGGCCGCTGCGCCCACGTACCAGGCAATGACTGAGGAGCAGAGGATGGATTCTATGGTGGCAGTATAGAAGCTGGTCAGTAGTTCCCTGGGCATGCCGAATCTCTTCAGTTGGCACAGGAAGAACAACCTCTGCTGGGATTTCTTTTGAATTTTGGTGGTGTTTTGCCCCCATTTCAGGTTGTTGGTGAGAGTCGTGCCGAGGAACTGAACCGATGACACCGTAGAGACTTCTGCTCCTCCAATGAGGACAGGTGGGAGGGGGGGAGGGTTCCTCCTGAAGTCTACAACTAGTTCAACAGTCTTTGCTGTGTTGAGAACTAGGTTGTTTTCCCTGCACCAGCTACATATTCTCTCGACCTCGCTACGGTACTCATGCTCCGAGTTGCTACCAATTAGGCCAATAATAGTGGTGTCGTCTGCAAATTTGATGACCTTCACAGAGGCAGCGGATGAGATGCAGTTATTGGTATAAAGGGAGAACAGTAGAGGTGACAGAACACAGCCTTGTGGAGCCCCAGTATTGGTGGTTCGAACGCTGGAGTAGTAGTTGCCAAGCAACTACAGAAAATCGCAATGTGGGCAGCAGACACTAGAAAATCCTAATGTGGCCAGCAGTCACCAGAAAATCGCAATGTGGGCAGCAGTCACCAGAAAATCGCAATGTGGGCAGCAGACACCAGAAAATCCTAATGTGGGCAGCAGCCACCAGAAAATCGCAATGTGGGCAGCAGTCACCAGAAAATCGCAATGTGGGCAGCAGTCACCAGAAAATCGCAATGTAGGCAGCAGACACCAGAAAATCCTAATGTGGGCAGCAGTCATCAGAAAATCTTAATGTGGGCAGCAGTCACCAGAAAATCGCAATGTGGGCAGCAGTCACCAGAAAATTGCAATGTGGGCAGTCAGTCACCAGAATATCGTAATGTGGGCAGCAGTCACCAGAAAATCGCAATGTGGGCAGCAGTTACCAGAATATCGTAATGTGGGCAGCAGACACCAGAAAATCGCAATGTGGGCAGTCAGTCACCAGAAGATCGTAATGGGGGCAGCAGACACCAGAAAATCGTAATGTGGGCAGCAGTCACCAGAATATCGTAATGTGGGCAGCAGACACCAGAAAATCGTAGTGTGGGCAGCAGTCACCAGAAAATCGCAATGTGGGCAGCAGACACCAGAAAATCGTAATGTGGGCAGCAGTCACCAGAATATCGTAATGTGGGCAGCAGACACCAGAAAATCGTAATGTGGGCAGCAGTCACCAGAAAATCGCAATGTGGGCAGCAAACACCAGAATATAGTAATGAGGTCAGCAGACACCAGAAAATCATAATGTGGGCAGCAGGCACTAGAAAATCGTAATGTGGGCAGCAGCCACCAGTATATCATAATGTGGTCAGCAGACACCAGAAAATCGTAATGTGGGCAGCAGTCACCAGAAAATCGCAATGTGGGCAGCAAACACCAGAATATAGTAATGAGGGCAGCAGACACCAGAAAATCATAATGTGCGCAGCAGGCACTAGAAAATCGTAATGTGGGCAGCAGTCACCAGAATATCGAAATGTGGGCAGCAGTTACCAGAAAATCGCAATATGGGCAGCAGGCACTAGAAAATCGTAATGTGGGCAGCAGTCACCAGAAAAAAAAAATGCCCCTGTAAAAAGAAAACAATTCACTTACCTGTCAGGAGTCTCTCCCGGCCTCTGGTGCGCAGCTCCCCGACGATGCTCCTGTGCACTGCAGCACATCTCCCGCGCTGACAGGCAGAGTGCAGGGCTACGGCAAGATGGCTGCCGAAGCCCTGTACTGGAGACACAAATAGTCTCCAGTGCAGGGCTTCTTCGGCAGCCATCTTGCCGTAGCCCTGCTCTGCCTGCCGGAGGAATATACAGGCTGCTGGAGTGGGGATGCGTGGAATGAACTGGCGCAGTGTCTATTAGACGCTGTGGCCAGTTGGGCACCTTGCTGGGGGGTCCAGAATCGCTCCCCCTGCGCACAGTGAGCGGGCCCCAGAGCAGCCCCGGGCCCCCCTGCGGCTGAGGGGGTCGCATCCCCGGTAGGTACGCCGGTGGTCCCCCAGTATAAATTAGATAGGAAGGTTCCCTCAGTATATGTAAAACAAAAGAAAAAAACAGGGCACCGAGAGCCCAATAGTGCAATATAGTTTTAACAGAGAAAATCTGTCTAGCTAGTTCGTGCAGAATTATACTCACAAAAAAGGGTCACCAGCAGGCAACCACTTGAAAGGCAGGTGGGGAGAATTGGTACCCGACCCCACTCGGGTATAAAAGTCGCTCTCTGTAGACAGGAGAAAAAAGGGGGCGTACCCCTCCACCAAGGGTGGATAAGTAATATGTATCAAACGCAGATAGAACAGAGGTGCCAAAAAGAGTAAAAACACTCTTATTTAAAAACAGTAAAAAGAGGGAAGGTAAGGTGGACTTACCTCCCTCTAGCAGTGGACAACAAAACTCTGAGGTAGAGTAGAATGCATTTATTAAACAGTGTAACTCCTAAAGATGCAACGCGTTTCGCGGGCCACAGCACCGCTTCCTCAGGCTATACAGGAGTTCAAAAAAGCTGTAAATAGGACATATACATAAATCAACAAAAAAGCATCAAACACTGACAGAGGCATACAGCTGTAACATTGGAACATACATTTCATTATAACCAGCATCTGCTGGTCTGTGAAGGTCAGATAAGTCTATCTTATCTAAGCAAAAAAACACACACAAAAAAAAAAAAAAAAAGTTGTGTGACAGTGGGGAGATTGCATGCTCTCTAAACTGTTTTTACACTTGCATAGTCTTGGCGATTATATCATTGTGACTGTTTCAGTCCGAATATACATGTGTAAAGATTCTTGCATTAACTAGAATAAAGTAACCCTCTCAGCCCGATTAGCTGCATTGAAAGCAGGCTCAGGCAGAGTAGGATCACCTAGGATATGTGCTATATAACACTAAATGCTTATAAGTAACAACAAGACATTTACCAAGTGCTTGCTCTAAAATTAATGGCAGTGAAAGAACGATGTGCAATAAGGTGGTAATGTCTACTACCAGTGGAACAAAAAAGCGAGGAGCTGGCTGTTAGCCAGTGGGTGACATACCTGTATCCAATCCAAGTATTGAATGAGCGCCTCTGTGCGGGCGTGCTCCGCAGGCTGATGGTGGGCGTACTTCTCCCGGCGCGTGGCGCACACTGATTGGCCCCCACCTCTCCTAGCTAAGTACAAATAGAGGCTTTATGGAGCATGCCCGCACAGAGGCGCTCATTCAATACTTGGATTGGATACAGGTATGTCACCCACTGGCTAACAGCCAGCTCCTCGCTTTTTTGTTCCACTGGTAGTAGACATTACCACCTTATTACACATCGTTCTTTCACTGCCATTAATTTTAGAGCAAGCACTTGGTAAATGTCTTGTTGTTACTTATAAGCATTTAGTGTTATATAGCACATATCCTAGGCAGGGGCGTAGCTAGAAATGACTGGGCCCCATAGCAAAAAAAATTATGCCCCCCCCCCCCCCCCCCCCCCCAACGACCTTCCAACCCCATGGACCTCGGACCTCCCACCCAAACATTTTGTGGGGAAATCTGATTTCCCCACAAAGTGCAACCAGATTGTCGGCAGATTTCCCTACAATATGCAACCAGATTCTCTGCAGATTTCCCTACAATATGCAACCATATTGTCGGCAGATTTCCCAACAAAATGCAACCAGATTGTCGGCAGATTTCCCCACAATATGCAACCAGATTGTCGGCAGATTTCCCCACAAAATGCAACCAGATTGTCGGCAGATTTCCCCACAAAATGCAACCAGATTTTTGGCAGATTTCCCTACAATATGCAACCAGATTGTAGGCAGATTTCCCTACAATATGCAACCAGATTGTCGGCAGATTTCCCAACAAAATGCAACCAGATTGGCGGCAGATTTCCCCACAATATGCAACCAGATTGTCGGCAGATTTCCCCACAAAATGCAACCAGATTGTCGGCAGATTTCCCCACAAAATGCAACCAGATTTTTGGCAGATTTCCCTACAATATGCAACCAGATTGTAGGCAGATTTCCCTACAATATGCAACCAGATTGTCGGCAGATTTCCCAACAAAATGCAACCAGATTGGCGGCAGATTTCCCCACAAAATGCAACCAGATTGTCGCCAAATTTCCCCACAAAATGCAATCAGATTGTCGCCAGATTTCCCCACAAAATGCAATCAGATTGTCGCCAGATTTCCCCACAAAATACAGTATATGTAGTTAGGTCTATAGTGGGCTAACATTAATTACCTGGAGGGAGGGTGGTTGGGCAGGCTGGTACACTATTTGCGGTGCAGGCGGCACTGCACTGGGTAGGCAGTTAGATAGCTGGGTGGGAGGGTAGGCAGATAGGTAGACCGGTGGGCAGTTAGGTAGCCGGGTGGGGAGTTAGGTAGCCGGGTGGCAGGGTGGGCAGTTAGGTAGCTGGGTGGGCAGGTAGGTAGCCAGGTGGGAGGGTGGGCAGTTAGGTAGCCAGGTGGGAGGGTGGGCAGTTAGGTAGTGGGCAGCTAGGTTGCCGGGTGGGAGAGTGGGCAGTTAGGTAGCCGGGTGGGCAATTAGGTAAACAGGTGGGAGGGTGGGCAATTAGGTAGCCGGGTGGGAGAGTGGCCAGTTAGGTAGCCGGGTGGGAGGGTGGCCAGTTAGGTAGTGGGCAGTTAGGTAGCCGAGAGGGTGGGCAGTAATTAGCCGGGTGGGAGGGCGGGCAGTTAGGTAGTGGGCTGTTAGGTAGCCGGGTGGGAGAGTGGGCTGTTAGGTAGCCGGGTGGGAGAGTGGGCTGTTAGGTAGCCGGGTGGGAGAGTGGGCTGTTAGGTAGCCGGGTGGGAGAGTGGGCTGTTAGGTAGCCGGGTGGGAGGGTGGGCTGTTAGGTAGCCGGGTGGGAGGGTGGGCTGTTAGGTAGTGGGCAGTTAGGTAGTGGGCTGTTAGCTAGCCGGGTGGGAGGGTGGCCAGTTAGGTAGTGGGTAATTAGGTAGCTGGGTGGGAGGGTGTTCAGTTAGGTAGTGGGCAGTTAGGTAGCCGGGTGGGAGAGTGGGCAGTTAGGTAGCCGGGTGGGCAGTGAGGTAGCCGGGTGGGCAGTGAGGTAGTGGGCAGTTAGGTAGCCGGGTGGGAGAGTGGGCAGTTAGGTAGCCGGGTGGGAGGGTGGGCAGTTAGGTAGCCGGGTGGGCAGTTAGGTAGTGGGCTGTTAGGTAGCCGGGTGGGAGGGTGGCCAGTTAGGTAGTGGGCAGTTAGGTAGCCGGGTGGGAGGGTGTTCAGTTAGGTAGTGGGCAGTTAGGTAGCCGGGTGGGCAGTTAGGTAGCCGGGTGGGCAGTTAGGTAGTGGGCAGTTAGGTAGCCGGGTGGGAGGGTGGCCAGTTAGGTAGTGGGCAGTTAGGTAGCCGGGTGGGAGGGTGTTCAGTTAGGTAGTGGGCAGTTAGGTAGCCGGGTGGGCAGTTAGGTAGCCGGGTGGGCAGTGAGGTAGTGGGCAGTTAGGTAGCCGGGTGGGAGGGGAGGTAGCCAAGTAGTTAGTGGGGTAGGGGCCCGACCCTTATCCCCTCCGCCTCACCTGGGGTCCCCCCTCCTTCCATCAGCGGCGAGAGAGCGGCCGGCATATACAGGAAGCTCCGGCAGGGTAATCAGCCTCTAGAGGTTCAGCTGCCTCCGGGCTACGGTGTCCCCACTGTATTGCTGCTCGCAATAAACCAGGAAGTGGTGCGAGCAGCAATACAGTGGGGACACCGTAGCCCGGAGGCAGCTGAACCTCTAGTGGCTGATTACACCCGCTGGAGCTCTCTGTATATGCCGGCCGCTCTCTCGCCGCTGATTAAAGGAGGGGGGACCCCAGGTGAGGCGGAGGGGGGGCGCCAAGGTGAGGGAGGGGGGCCCCGCCCGACCGGACGGCCAGCGGGAAAAAAAAACAAAAAAGTCCTCTCAGGCAGCTGCGGGCCCCCTGTGACGTAGCGCTGCCGCGGGGCCCCGTAGCAGCGCTATGGCTGCTATCCCCAATGCTACGCCACTGATCCTAGGTGATCCTACTCTGCCTGAGCCTGCTTTCAATGCAGCTAATCGGGCTGAGAGGGTTACTTTATTCTAGTTAATGCAAGAATCTTTACACATGTATATTCGGACTGAAACAGTCACAATGATATAATCGCCAAGACTATGCAAGTGTAAAAACAGTTTAGAGAGCATGCAATCTCCCCACTGTCACACAATTTATTTATTTATTTATTTATTTTTTGCTTAGATAAGATAGACTTATCTGACCTTCACAGACCAGCAGATGCTGGTTATAATGAAATTTATGTTCCAATGTTACAGCTGTATGCCTCTGTCAGTGTTTGATGCTTTTTTGTTGATTTATGTATATGTCCTATTTACAGCTTTTTTGAACTCCTGTATAGCCTGAGGAAGCGGTGCTGTGGCCCGCGAAACGCGTTGCATCTTTAGGAGTTACACTGTTTAATAAATGCATTCTACTCTACCTCAGAGTTTTGTTGTCCACTGCTAGAGGGAGGTAAGTCCACCTTACCTTCCCTCTTTTTACTGTTTTTAAATAATAGTGTTTTTACTCTTTTTGGCGCCTCTGTTCTATCTGCGTTTGATGCATATTCCCTCAGTATAGATTAGATAGGTAGGTTCCACCAGTATAAATTAGATAGGTAGGTTCCCTCAGTATAGATTAGATAGGTAGGTTCCCCCAGTATAGATTAGATAGGTAGGTTCCCCCAGTATAGATTAGATAGGTAGGTTTCCTCAGTATAGATTAGATAGGTAGGTTCCACCAGTATAAATTAGATAGATAGGTTCCCTCAGTATAGATTAGATAGGTAGGTTCCACCAGTATAGATTAGATAGGTAGGTTCCACCAGTATAGATTAGATACGTAGGTTCCCCCAGTATAGATTAGATACGTAGGTTCCCCCAGTATAGATTAGATAGGCAGCTTCCCCTAGTGTAGGAGGGGGCACTGGGCGGAGCAGCGGGGGGCAGCCAGTTAAAAACTCACCTGTCTTCAGATCTCCGCAGGTATAACTTCCATGTGCTTCCGGCTTCTTCCCTGCGCGGTGTCCCTCGCATTGGTAACAGCGCCCCCTGTGTTGTCATCACAGGGGGCGCTGTAACCAAGACGACGGATGCTGCGGGGAGGAAGTCGGACGCACATGGAAGCTGTGCCTGAGGCGATCTGAAGACAGGTGAGTTTTTAACTGGCCACCCCCCCTGCTCTGCCCAGTGCCCCCTCCTGCCAGTCAATAGATCAGGGGCACCACGGCAACAGGTTCCCAGCCAGTGCCCCAGATCAGGCCCTAGCAACGCCCCTGAGAGACACTGAAGTGAACTTTTCTTTTTTTATATATTGATTTGTATGTGTAGTACAGCTAAGAAATAATACATTAGCAGCAGAGATATGAGTCTAATATTGTTTCCAGTACAGGAAGAGTTAAGAAACTTCAGTTGTTATCTATGCAAAAAAAGCCATTTAGCTCAGAGAGCTCTGTCTTCTGAAGCTTTTTATCTCAAGTGTCAGTCACTGTATTTTCTTTTTCTCCCCAGAGGACAGGTCAATAGTTCATTGGCCTGCTGTGTAAAAACATTTAGAATGCTGAGTAGTGTGTAAACTGCAAATATTAGACAATGATGCAATGTTATAAAAAAACACTATATAAAATATGAGAATGTTTTCTTTGCTACTAATCTTCTAGTAATTATCTGTACTACACAACCAATTCACTATATCATATTTTTTTTTTCACTTCAGTGTCTCACTCGGCTACTGTGTATCAAATCTCCTGCTAGTGAAGTAAGGATTGGTTGCCTGGAACTGAAAATGAGAAGATATTTGTGGAGGAGGAAGGATTTAAGGGATCGATGATGATCATGAACACAAGTTCCCTTGGGCGACAGAGCACTGCCTATGCTATATAGATGTGTATTAACCTTCTGGCTAGCAATGTGTCTGTTGTTATGTTGGGGGCAGAAAGGGAATGAGCGGCGTACGATGGAGCAGAATCTGATGGGGGGGACGGGGTGTAACACAACTGGGGTGTACAGTGAGATCGGACGGTGTTCAGACGTCAGGCATGGTTAAAGATCCAGCAATCCAGATCTTTAGCCAATCTCCTGTGGCCGCTGTACACATACAGGTTTGATTCACGATTCTCGGCTATATTCATTCATTTCGTATTGACTTGAAGCAATTCTTTCCTAACACCACCAACACAGTAATCAAGCAGCTTGGGGTGACCCAAAACCACAAGGAAAGTATAGGGGACTAAAAGAGACCGAAAAGCTCTCCTAAAGCTGAATAAGTGCAAATTCCTTCTGTTTTAACTACTTTAAGAGCGCCTCACGCCAATGGGCGTGGCCGCAGCGGCAGCCCCAGGACCGCCTACCACCAATTGGCGTCAATTCCTGGGGCTGCACTTTGCAGGAGATCGCGCGCAGCCATCTCCTGCTCGGGGAACTCTGCCCTGACTTCAGTCTCCGAGCTGCAATCGCCGCTGGGGAAACTGTTACATGGCGTAATCACCGTCTATTTACATGTCGGCAGCAGCGCTGTACTGGGACACGGCTATCCCCTTCTGAAGCTGGGCAGTGATCGGCTGTCATAGGCTGAAGCTGACAGCTGATCACGCTGATTGGCTGGCGGGGTAGGGGGGGGGGAGGGAGGGAGCAGGGTGAAATAAATAAAAGCATAATTTATTAAAAAAATAAATAAAATAAATATTTATAAAAATAAAATAAACTGTGGAGCGATCAGACCCCACCAACAGAGAGCTCTGTTGGGGGGGGGGGGGGGGGAGGGGGGGGGATCACTCGTGTGCTGTGTTGTGCGGCCCTGCAGCTTGGCCTTAAAGCTGCAGTGGCCATTTTTAGCAAGAATTAGCCTGGTCTTTAGGGGGGTTTACCACTGTGGTCATCAAGTGGTTAAGAAGGCAAACCACACTAAGCACTAACACCACCAACAGTGACACGTTGTCTCTTGAGGGGCTTGATTCACTAAACCGCCATAAATGATATCACGGTCGCGCTAGCGTCTTGCGCGCATAAAGATTTTCGCATGAAAACGTAGCCGCTTTTGTGCAAAAATTTGCGATTGTGCGCGAAAACCGTTATGTGCATAATGAAGCACGCAAAACGCTAATGTGACCGCGATATCAGTTATCGCGGTTTAGTGAAACAAGCCCCAGATGTGTCAGTTGAAACTGAAAGCAACTTTATACATCATTAACAGTATTCCCAAAATAGGGAGTTTCATCAGAGCTGTGAAATATTCTGTGAGTTACCCTGTCCTGTCTTAGGTAAAGGATGGTTAACAATAGTTAATTTGCATATATTCAGCAGTGATGCACTGGGAGACATCTCAAGCTCACTCCAACCTGAATTATCGTAAATTCTTTCTGTTTTAAGAAAGCAAACTTTTGTTTTTCCTGTCTTAGGTAAAGGATGGTACTGAAATGTAATTAAAGCTACAGCACAAGTTTTGCAGAGAAGAACTTTTAAGTTTGTAACGTAATAAATACAATTTCTTATTTTTACAATATTCATTTAAGTTATATAATCAATGCTTGCCTTTTGAAAAGCCTTGCCTCACCTGTGATTTAGATTCTTAAATGTATCTGTACTGCTGGCAAGGTGAATCCGTAAGGAACTTTACTTCCCTCCCTCTGTAATGAGCAGGAACATCACATGATCTCCCAGAGTCCTCGGGGGTAGAAGGCTGTGGGTCATCATAGTAGCATCCAAACTCATGGACACGGAGGGCCAAAATGTTTCTTCAATTACATGGTAAAGAGCCGGGTACAATAAACTTCTAGTGGTACCAATATTGGATAAAATGCGCAAATAAATTGTGCAGATCAAAATGACAGATATGACAAGAGGAATAACACATTGACCACCAAATACACATAATTTGGCAGCATTTCCTCCAAAAAGTACACATAATTTGGCAGTGTTTCATCCCAAAATACACATTATTTGGTAGTGTTTTCCCACAATATGAATGTTATGTGGCAGTCATTTTCCCCCAAAATATTCATCATTTAGCTGGGTTAACTCCCTCACAAAAAATGTCAGTGTAAATACACATCATTTGGCAACATTTCTCTCGAAAATACACACAATTTGGCAACATTTCACCAAAAATACACATCTTTTGGCAGCATAAATAAACTCAATTCGGCAGCATCCCCCCACAGACAACACAAAATTTGGCAGTCTGTCTCCACTAAAAAAAACTTAAATCTTAAGCACCCCCCTTCCAATACTCATCATTTGGCAGCAATTTCCCCCCAAAAAAACTATAATACATAAATATGCATACATTGACAGAAAACAATACAAATAAGTTGGCAGCATTTCCCAAAAAACACAAAATTTGTTAGTACAACTCTCCCTCCCCCAATAAATAAATAAATAAACAGGAATATAATTTGACAGAATTTCCTCCAAAAAATATATTTAATTTCATAATCAGAATCAGATTACAGACAATTTTATTTTGCCAAGTAAGTTTGCACCTACAAGGAATTTGTCTTGGCAGTTGCTTAACAAACGCAAACAAAAACAATACAAGGACAGACAGTGTGTATATTACAAGTCAAGGACATTTATGCAAGTATAGTGGCAGTAAGCAATGTGAGAATTGTTCATTTACAGTTCTGTGCTGATTACTATCAAGTCCTAGCAGCTCTAACGTGGTTCAGCATTAAGTATGGCTACCGCTTGAGGAAAAAAGCTGTTCCTGTGTGTAATTTGGCAGCATTTCCCCCAAAATACACTTAATGTGGCAGCATTTCTCCCAAAATACACATAATTAGGCAACATTTCTCCCCATAGCTGCACATGATTTGGCAGCATTTTTCCTAAAAATACACATTTGACAGCATTAACCTCCCAAACAAATATCTCTATTGGCAGCGTATATACACATAATTTGGCAGCATCCCCTCACAAAAAAGCACATAATTTGGCAGTGTCCCCCCTCCAACAAAAAATACAAATTGGCAGCGTGTTTTCTGAAAAATACACATAATTTGGCAGCATTATCCCCCCAAAAATACACAATTTGGCAGCATCAGTGGTGCTCATCCGGATTCCGGATATCCGAATTACCCGGATAATCCGAACTTTTCCCACTATCCGACTCGGATTCGGATTCTGGATACCTGGGCTAAATCCAGAATGCGGTATCCGGATTCACAGCGGTATCTGGGTAGGAATTCGGATATCTAGTCGAATATCCGAATCCGGATACTGTAACTATGGAGATGATGTCCATGATGTCACTGAGCCAATCAGAGGGCTCCCAGCAAAAGCCCTAGCAACCAATCACAGAAGGGAACCCTGACCAGCCCCCCTGAATATTATGGAGGGGTGCCATGATGAGAAATCTTGTCCTTGCTTGTGACTGCTAACTGAGAGACATGTTCCAGTGCTGCTGGCCTAGCAAGTGCTGTATACAGTGATAAACCTAAAGCTTTTCAATGATTAACACCTTCACTACACTATTGTCCTATTGTTTATTAGGTAGCTAGCTTGATTTCATTCAGTGACAGTCAGAGGGTGTGCTGCAGGCCTGCAGCAGCTGCTATAAGTCCTGTCCTGTGTCTGTGTGTGTGCTATGCAGAGACCAGGCCAACTGCTGGCCTGCTATTAGCCTTAGCTACAGTATAGGTTAGGGAATAGGATTACTGTGTTATTGTGTAGTTAGTACTGCAGTCAGTGCTAGTTAGTTGTTAGAGTAGTACTACTGTGTTAGCTTACTACAGAACTGCTGTGCTGAGCAGTGTCAGTGTGACAGTTAGTGTGCACTAGTGTCTTCTCCTCTGCTGTCACTCCGTGCTGATTTGCTTTAAAGTCCAACCCCGATTTTAATAAAGTACAAGTACCCCACATCATGTGGCTGAAGCAAGCTGGCGCTGGCAGTGGTCAGACTCGGAGCACCAGATCCCCCTCTGCCACTCCTGCTGACACTGAGGCCTGTTCAGGCAGCCAGTCCTCAGTGGCCTCCTCTGCTCCCTCCATCGCTTCCCGTGCAAGGAAAAACCGCCGTCAGACCCTGTTGGGCGAGTCTTTCCCTGTTGTTGGCAAGAGGTGGACATGAAGTGGCTGGGAATCACTATGCCTGCTTACCACCCTTTATCACCCCCACCCCAACCTCCTGGCTCCTCCTGATTAACTATTACTAACTAATCCGCCTGGTTCACAATTTTTTTTCAGCTGTGGTACCAACAACACTGTGTCACATACATGGCACTTGGCATGTGACACGTGGAATTTGGCAGGTGGCACTTGGCAGGTGGCACGTGGCACTTGGCATGTAGCATGTGCCAAGTGCCATGTGCCAAGTGCCACGTGCCAAGTGCCACGTGCCAAGTGCCACATGCCACGTGCCAAGTGCCATGTGCTACCTTCCAAGTGCCACGTGCCAAGTGCCACATGCCTAGTGCCATGTGCCACTACCAAGTGCCCCGTCCGGCATGCTCCTGGCAGATGTTACACCCGCTGCTGCTGCATTGCCCTGCTCCTGCTGCCTGTGCTGCTCCCACCGTAAGGCTGCCACAGGCCACTGATACCACCTATATTTAACGCAAAACACAATTGCTGTGAAATTTTTTGGAGGTGTCCGGCCTGAAAACTCTCATGTCCCAGTTGTGCGGTTGGACTGTCTGCAACCTAGTCCTGATGTTAATTTACAGCCATTTATTTGGGAGGGGGGACTTTAAGCCCCCACAAAATCAATTAGTGTTTCCCTTTGAAAAAAACATGCCTCATTTACCCTAAAAAATGTTTTAGAGTCAATTTAAAGGCCACTTCTGGTTTTCTATCCGGATATCTGAATCCGGGTGGATATCTCGGATACTGGGTTCGGATATCCGATTCTATTCGGATATCAAAAAGTTCGGATTCGGATATCTGATCCGGATCCAGATCGCTGGGTATCCGGATCCAAATCAATTCGAATTTTGAAAAGGGGTATCCGAGCAGCACTCGGCAGCATAAATAGCATCATTTGGCAGTGTAAATACTGTATACATAATTATTTTGACAGTGCTTCCCACCACAAATAATAATACTAATTGAAAGCATTTCTCTGCATAATACACATCATTTGTCATAATTTTGTCATAATTTGGCAGTTTTAACCCCCTAAGGCCTCTTTTACACTATACGCTAAAAAAACTGATGCGTTTTTACTATCCATAGAAATGGATGCACATAGTGTGAACATAGTGTGAACTGAGCCATAGGAAAACCTGGACATTACCTTATTACCTTTCAGGTATAACTGAGAGGAACCGATTAAGTGTAAAAGGATCCTTAAACCACATCATTAGGCAACGTTAAATGCTAAGAGTACATTAGCCCCCCCCCCCCAAAAAAAAGAAGAAAAAAAAAACACATGGGGCTCGATTTACAAAGTGGTGCTAACCTAGTTAGCACGCCTAAAGACTTTGGGCGTGCTAACTAGGGTGCTAAGTAGTTAGCACGCACAAAGCTTTAAGAAATCGCGCGTAAAAAAAGCTCTTTTAGACGTGCTAAGGGGCTTTTCACAGGCGTGCTATCAGTTAGCACCACTTTGTGAATCAAGCCCCTAGTGTTTTTCCCCATAAATTACATATGGCAGAGTTTTTCTTCCCCCCAGATAGTGCCCACTGACATCCTTGGAGTCATGGTCATACCTAAAACAAGGTAACTATCTACTCACCTGTCAGGGAACTCCTCTCCAGTCCTGTAGCGCTGTTCCCAGATTTTCATTAATGCAAACCTCCTATGCTGGGCCAACCTGTAACGTCATCTGGAGTGATACGGTTGACGTTTGTTTCAATAAAATTATTGAAATGCTTGTTTGGTTTAATATTGTTATTATTACTATATTTTACTTTTACTATACTTACTTTACAAAACAAATCATTATTATTATTAGTAGTAGTAAGAAGTTTTGCATCAGGATGACACCATTTATTGGTTAACGTAAAAGAATAAGAGTAAGCAAGCTTTTGGCTGTGTAGCCTGTGTCAGACTTCAATCCTGTTTGCTTACAAGATGTTGGAACAGACACCTATATACATGCAACATCAAACGGGGATGCATAGAATGTTTTGTAAGCATAAATACATGTTGTTAAGATGCCTTCAATGAAACAGAACATCTAAATGGGGTGAGAGGTTCTTAGCTGATTTATGACTAATAGATAAGACTCCTTGTTTACTCAAGTAGTAGTAGTAGTAGCAGCAGCAGCAGTAGTAGTAGTAGCAGTAGTAGTAGTAGTAGCAGTAGTAGAAGTAGTAGTAGCAGCAGCAGTAGCAGTAGTAGCAGTAGTAGTAGTAGTAGATGTGACAAATGCCCCTCTAGACCAAAGACAAATTTTGGGTGACAGTGGCAGAAAAATTCAGAGAGCAGTGCCACTGAAGAGAAGGTACGACTGGCAGGTAAGTTGAAAACTGAGAGAGAATTGTACCACAAGCAGATAGTGTGCAGAGTTTTTAGTAGCAAAGGGTGGCAAGCAATGTAAAAAGTGAGTTAAAGATCGAGAAGGAGAAGCAGGGAGAAGTTGCCTTTCTAGAAATTAGGCCAAATGCTTATAAGGAGGCGCAGTGCATGGTTTAGAAGCATAGCTACCTGGAAAACATAGCTACCTTGCCTCATTCCAGTTCTGGTCCTCAAGTCTCCCTGGCTTCATAACCTGCCACTGCCCACTAGAGCTCTAGGCTCACTGTAGTTACAGGACAGTAAGCCTGGATTTCTAGCAGCAAGTTCAAAGGTGTCAGGGAGACAGAAGGACAGGAGTTGAAGTGTTGACAGGTAGCTATGGTTTCCAGTACACTTCCAACAGGCACTCTGCATGGGGGGCTGGGTTCACACATTAGGGGGTTGGCTTAATGGCTTATCAGCAGGTCACTGCATTTGTAACCTTTTTTTAGGCCAGAAGTGTGTGTGTGTGTGGGGGGGGGGGGGGGGGGGCTTATCTGCGGATCAGCTTATCCACAAGTATATATGATACTCCTGATATCTGTATGTGCCCCCATCAGCTTAGGATAAATATCATGTAATTAGACTTATAAAATGTTATTTAAAAAAAATAAAACACACTTGGGGTTCCACCTGGACCTTGAACCTAACCTTGGTATATTACACCACAAATCCATAATGTAATTTTTTCTCATTCTTTATAGGTTATGAAAATTTACATTTTGAAAAACTCCTGATTCTGTATGTGTCCCCATCAGTTTAGGATAAATGTTCTGTGTTAAAACATGTGTTTTCATGTTTTATTTAAATAAATAAACCAAATATTTGATGCTAGCAATGGTTGGATCACTGAATTATAGTTCCAGAAAACAAAACAAAAATACATAGAAAATCAATTGACTAATCTACTGCATCAAAAATTGACTAATATATGTTAGGAGGCCATTTGTAATGACCACACAATTTATCTAGGATCCACTTTAAACAAAGTATTTTGAGTGGGGATCACAAAGTGTCCGCATTATCTAATCACAATAATAGCTCATCAAATACTGTAGAGGTCTTTCACTCACAGCCCGAGGTTTTCAAAGTCCAAAAATCTGGCCATATAGTCCGCAGCTGATCACTTGAATAATGGTGGGCCATGATAAGCTTGTGAAGTTGACATCGGTCATTTGTGTAAAGGTCACTGAATACATCCTGAGGAAATGGTGTGATTGTAATATGAAGCTCATATAGACAAATCCCCATAAAGGAATCCTCCATAGGAATGACTCGAATCCTCTGTGATACATCATAGATTTTTTTTGCCATGTCTGCCGAGAAGACATATCCAGGCCCTGCGCAGTATGGTGGGTAAGTGTCATTGGGGTAGATTTCCTCAGGGACATACCATTTATTTCCACTGTTTCTTATTGGTTTTGTGTTGTTTAATACATATCCTGTGAAATACTTTTCACGGACTGGAAGCTCTGGTCGAAGATACTTGTGAACCAGATAGTCAACGTTAAGAAACATATCATTGTCAATTTTCATCACATAGCTGGCATTAGGACAGAACTTAGTTACCCACTCCATGCCCAGTAAGATCTTTAGGGTAAGATTGTAGTAGGTGTCCATGAAGTCCTGTTGGACTATATCTCCAAAGGCTTCACTTTCCTCTTCCAGCAACATTTGAGTCCTGTCTGGGACAAAACTTGAAAATCCCAGCAAAAATATTGTCATCACATCAACATCATAATTACTTTCATTGCCCCAGGTTGCCCGTATGGTGTGTCTAGCCTCCAGGTCATGGACTTTACCCATTACCAGCATGATCAGGAAAGGCGTTCTGTCTTTGCATTTATCTGGCTGGTTGATGAGGAACTTATAGGGATAGGGGTAAGGTGGTGCCAGAGGATGGTGGAAGGCTGGATAGGTCTGATTGTTTGCAGGTTGTTGGAATTCTTTTTTTGGTAACTGAAAATGCGTTTGAAGCAAACCGATTTTCAGACCTGGTGGCTGTTTCTTAGTGTGGAACACGTATCCAAAATCCAAAATCAGCAGTATTGGTGCAAGGATGGCAAAAAATCTCACTAACCACCGGGGATTCACCATGATGTCTTCTTGATGTCTGGAATCTTGACACCACCGAGGTATCTGTAGAAAAATAACGAGATAGTTACATGAAAAGGCTGTAAACTGATCCAATACAACTATGTTATCAGCTAATTGCAGAACACAAGCTACTAATCTGGCATTAGCACCAATACAATTGCGTACGCTGCCTGCACATTGCAAATATACCAGCAGTTTGTGCTTCATGCCCCAAATCTGGCTTTACTCATGATATATCTCTGCTTATATGACTTAACTCATAATTTATCTCTCCTTGAGGTGTATTGATTAAACTGAGTTAGCATGATGAGTAGAGCAGAAGTCTTACCGTATGATGAGTAGTGCAGAATGCAGTATATTACATGCAATAGGTTCTACCAGGCCCGTATTTACCTCACAGGAGCCTATAGGCACAGATGTCCTTGCACCTTAGACTTTGCCCTCCATAACCCTACAAACCCCACCAAACTGCACCACAAGTGTGCTGGCTATCCCAGCTGTCACTTCTCCTTTACTTCCCTTGTCCATCATAGTTAGGTACAGGTGTCCCTTAGTATTAGATGGCTAGAAGTACCCTCAATATTAAGTAGCTAGAGGTGCCCCGAGTAATAGGTAGCTAGAGAAATCTCAGTAGCTTGAGGTGTCCCTGACTGGAAGGAGAACTTGTCATCAATGGAATGCCAATAGCAGTGTGATTAAACTCTTATTTATACTCCCATCAGGACTCTGCATAGGGAAGGAGGGAGGAGCTCATGGAAAGGAGTGAACCACCTTTCCATCATCCGGCCCTGGGCTCTACTCATTATGCATAAGACTTTACGCACATTATTTTGCTTACTGCAGTTTAGTGAATCTACCCCTTTATATGACTTAAAGGATACCCGAACTGACATGTGACATGATGAGATAGACATGTGTATGTACAGTGCCTAGCACACAAATAACTATGCTGTGATCCTTTTTTTCTTTCTCTGCCTGAAAGAGTTAAATATTAGGTATGTAAGTGGCTGACTCAGACAGGAAGTGACTACAGTGTGACCCTCACTGATAAGAAATTCTAACTATAAAACACTTTCCAAGCAGGAAATGGCTTCTGAGAGCAAGAAAGAGGTAAAAAGGGGATTTTCTTATCAGTGAGGGTCACACTGTAGTCACTTCCTGTCTGAGTCAGGACTGAGTCAGCCACTTATATATCTGATATTTAACTCTTTCAGGCAGAGAAAGAAAAAAAAGGAACACAGCAGAGTTATTTGTGTGCTAGGCACTGTACATACACATGACTATCTCATCATGTCACATGTCAGTTCGGGTATCCTTTAACTTGATGTATCTCCTCTTTTCTGTGTTAGCCCATGATTCATCTCCCCTTATATGAATTAAAGCAAACCTAGGCCCATATACAATTCAGTTTTTCTCCTGAGTTTTCTACTAGGTGATATTTTAAAACCTAGTCACAAAAATGCTTTTTAAACCACCAGCAAGCAAGTAGATACTCATAATAACTTTAGTAGTACGTTTTCACATTTTGCACTGTACCCAACTAAATCAAACATGCTTCATTGAAGCCCTCTTATGTTGGGATTCATTTTGCATCATTGTTTGATATTTTATTAATTTGTTTGCTTAATAAAAAAGAGAAAGAAAAGGGCGAAGGATAAGTACAAATAATTCATAGTTGTCCAGCCTCCTCCAACTCCATAATAAAAGTGTAAAGTTATGTACGCCTTGTTCATTCAATCTCCCATACCATAGTTACATCCCATTCATTCCGTTAATTATCTACCTTCACATCAACACATTCAGCCTCCCATTCATCACCTAACTTAAAACTGATTCTTGTACAAAGCCATCCAACCATTCATCTAACCATACATATCTACACCTCAAGGATAAAAGTTGATAAAAAGTTCCATAATCGAGCAAGGGAGGTCTCCTTCACCCCACAATTTTTCCTGCTTCATCTTAACGACTGGAGTATCAAGGCCTACAAACAGTCTGTAGTGAGACATATACTTAACGCAGCAAAAACACTCATAGTTCGGAAATGGAAGACGAGCATTATACCTACCCTAAAAGAGTTAGATATGGAAGTGAACTACATAAGCAATATGGAAAGTACAGTAATGACATTACAAAATCGGTCTGAACTATACTCCAAAACCTGGAGAATGTGGTCCTTTTACAGAGAATCAGAGGAATTCCGTAACCTCCTATTGTCGTAGGGCCAGTGCTTGTCTCCCTCGCTTTCGGGCCCCACCCCGCTATCCTCACCCCCCCTCTGGTGTTATTTTACAAGCTACATTGGTTGTTTGGCCTGGGATGTGCTGGCTCCTCTTCACCCGGACTGAGTTAGCTGAGTTATGTTCACCTGTTACCCCTTCTCTCCCTTTCCCCTCACCTCTCTTCCCTTTCCTCATCCACACTTCCACCTAGTTGTACCCTCTAACCCTCCCCTTCCCTATTTTACCTTTTCCGTCCCTACTGTCGTATTAAGATGATGGAGATGTACTGGCATAAGAGTGGAAAATGAGATCTCACCTGTCCCAGGTAGAAAACACACTCTTCAACTTCGAAGTTACTGCGGCTAACTATTCTGTCAATGCACGGCCGTTTAAAATAATGGCCTCATAAGCTATCAATGCTATAGATGTGAAAGATTTGTACTACCTGTGTATACCTTACCCAGCATGTTATATTGGATGTACTCTGTATGACAGTACATGCCTTACTCTTGTTCTGTTTGTAACTTACAAAATTCTACAAATAAAAGTATTTGAAAAAAAAAAAAGTTCCATAATCGGGGGAGGCCAAGGTGCAAGCGCCTTGCTTTGTACTAGACCTGTATGCGTTTTATATGTTTTGAGAATACCTCGAGGAAGTGAGATATGCCTGCGGACAACGTTGCATACTTTCTAAAGTGTGTAAATGTTAGGAAACCCGCAATTCCATGTCCTACCTGTGGATGGCATCTTGGACTTGGACGGTCTTGCATATCCACTACGTACCACCAGATGTCCTCAGCAGTACTCTCTCGGCACTTATGCAGTCAGCTGCAGTGAGCCTATTTGAAGACTCCACCCTGCTACAGACTTTGCCAGAGCTTCAGTACTAATAGGCCTCTGCTTGCTGCTAGCTGCCTGAACTCCTGGTCCCATTGCCTGTTCCTGATTCCCCGGTCTGACCTCTTGCCTGTTTACTTACCTGTCTTTGGATTCCGATTCTGTACTGCATTGCTCTCCTGGTTTATGATATTGTGCTTTGTCTTGACTTGTCCTTGGTAACAATTTGGTACTGCTTTCTCGGATCTGTATATACTGTATATAGTCCTGTCACTCCTAGTATTTAGCCTGTGTGGTGTGCATGTGGAATTATTCACTGTTGTACATATTTTTGCACTTGTTTAATAAATGTCATTGGTTGATACTTGCTGTCTCATCTCCTGTATGTGCTGCACAGAGTGGTCACCAGCTCTGCTGTCAGTGAGGTTTATAACAGTAAACCCTGGCCATACTGACCACTGCAGCCATACTTCAGATTGAGCATTTGTTTGCTGGATTGAGTGGGTTCCCAGATTTTCTGAAGGATGGATGTTTTTGAAATATATAACTTCATGTCTCTAGCTGAAAAAGATGAGGTATAGGTGTCCCAGTATAGGTAGATAGGCAAAGGTAGGTTCCCCAGTAGTTAGCTAGGCATAGGTAGGAGTCCTAGTATAGGTAGGTAGGCATAGGTAGGAGTCGCAGTATAGGTAGATAGGCATAGGTAGATGTCCCAGTATAGGTAGGTAGGCATAGGTAGGTGCCCCAGTAGTTAGGTAGGCATAGGTAGGAGTCCCAGTATAGGTAGGTAGGAGTCCCAGTATAGGTAGGCAGGCATAGGTAGGTGCCCCAGTAGTTAGCTAGGCATGGGTAGGAGCCCCAGTATAGGTAGGTAGGAATAGGTAGGTGCCTCTGTAGTTAGGTAGGCATAGGTAGGAGTCCCAGTATAGGTAGGTAGGCATAGGTAGGAGTCCCAGTATAGGTAGGTAGGCATAGGTAGGTGCCCCAGTAGTTAGCTAGGCATAGGTAGGAGCCCCAGTATAGGTAGGTAGGCATAGGTAGGTGTCCCAGTATAGATAGATAGGCATAGGTAGGAGCCCCAGTAGTTAGCTAGGCATAGGTAGGAGTCCCAGTATAGGTAGGTAGGCATAGGTAGAAGTCCCAGTATAGGTAGGTAGGCATAGGTAGGAGTCCTAGTATAGGTAGGTGGGTGCCCCAGTAGTTAGCTAGACATAGGTAGGTGTTCCCGTATAGGTAGGTGGGTGCCCCAGTAGTTAGCTAGGCATAGGTAGGTGTCCCAGTATAGATAGTTAGACAGGGCCTGTCACAGTATAGCGATTACCAAGGTCCAGCTGCAGGGCTGTATAATGCAGTGTCAGTGGGCAACACAACAACAACAAAAAAGATCACAAGAACAAGATTAGCTCTCAAAAGAGCTGTTGTGTGGTGCTATTTTAGCAATAAGAATCATCAAGTAGCAAGCTAACAAGCCTACAACAGCCTAACTAATCTTTCCCTATGAGAGAGTCTGATGCAGCTGTCCCTTCTCTAATTAATGCAGGCACACGAGTGAGTGTAATGGCCGGCAGAGCCTGCCTTATATAAAGGGGGAAGTGGCTCCACGAGGGAGTGTAGCCTGATTGGCTACAATGTGCCTGCTGACTGTGATGTAGAGGGTCAAAGTTGACCCTAATGGTGCACTATGGGGGCTAACCGAACTTCCGGGAAAGTTTGCTTACATGTCGAATGCGAACCACCGGAAGTTCGCCTCGAACCATCGTTCGGGCCATCTCTAACTGTAATTAATTGTATGTGTAGTATGGATAATGAATAGAACATCAGCAGCAAAGAAAAAAGTATTCATATTTTTATTTTTAGTTATATATCTTTTTTTTTTTTATAACATTGAATCATTCAGTCACAGTTGCATGTTTAGAATCTATACTCCGTCTTTTAAGCTATAAAACAAAGCAGAAATAATGACCCTTTGAACTTTCCTGCACTAAAACCTTATCACAAGCTGTCTGAAGCTCTTTTGCATAAATAACCACTGAAGTTTTTTAACTATTTCTGTTTACTGGAAAACAATATGAGTAGAGATGCTCAACTTCGGAACCGGATGAAATCCGGATAGTTGTTTCATTTAACCTGGAAGGAGGAAGTGTTTGTAATCACGTGACTGCCGCTTGGACCACGTCGTGGGAGGCGCCAAGGAACGTACCTTGGCGCCTCCCACGATGCGGTCCAAGAAGACATCAGATAGGTAAGATTAACCCTCCCACCCACCCCGCACAGGTGATTTGATTTAACCTGATGAAATCTGGATAACAACTATTCGGATTTCATCCGGTTCTAAAATTGAGCATCTCTAATTATGAGACTCTTTTTCTTTGCTACTGATGTCCTATTTCTTAGCTGTACTACACATACAAATCATTATCTCATAAGTTTATTTTCGCTTCAGTTTTGCTTTATTAATATTTATTATAATTTTTTTCTTATTTATACAGCCCCGACATCTTCCATAGTGCTAATCTATCCCTAGTCGACATAACTCATCATTTATTTCTCTTCATTTGTTTATCTCATGAATTATCTCTTCTTAAAACTGAAGTTAAAGAAAAGTGAGGTAAGATACTTTAATTCAAGAAAAATGCTTTGTGAATCAACTCCAGTGTATTGGGACAAAAGGAACAGTTTTGGAAAGAACACGAGTTTTCTGGATCAAATGTTCTTGGAACTGGAGTACTGCTTGCATTGTCTTCTCTCTGGATTCAGCAACGGTTTGGGTCAGCCAGGCCTGACCAAGTAATACACAAGTGTGAAAGAACAATAAGTGCCAGACATTCCCTAGCATCACCTGCACTAATGGAAAATCCATGGGACTTCACATAGCGACTTTACAGATCACAGGAAGATGGGGTGATCAACAAGTGGTGGCACATCTGGCTATCTATGCTGGGGAGGGGCTACCTAATACTGGGGCGCATCTGGCTATCTATACTGATGGCACATCTGGCTATCAATGCTGGGGAAGGGGCTACCTAATATTGAGGGCACATCTGGCTAGCTACACTGGTGGCACATCTGGCTAGCTATGCTGGGGAAGGGACTACCTAATATTGAGGGCACATCTGGCTATCTATACTGGTGGCACATCTGGCTAGCTATGCTGGGGAAGGGACTACCTAATATTGAGGGCACATCTGGCTATCTATACTGGTGGCATATCTGGCTAGCTATGCTGGGGAAAGGGCTACCTAATACTGATGGCACATCTGGCTACCTATGTTTGGGAGGGGACTATCTAACCCAGTGGAACATCTGGCTACTTATTCTGGGTCGGAACCTACTTAATAATGGGGCACATCTGCTACGCATACTGGGGGCAAGTGCTGTAATAACAACGCAGGCGATTTGGGCACAGCCGGCACCATCATAGACCGTAATCGGAAAATAGGAATTACGACTATAGTGGAGCTCAGTGAGTAACTTTGGCGCCATCAGAAGACGGAGCTGAAGTTACTTTTAAAACACTGTAATTCAGCCTCCAGCAATAGCTGGAAGCCGGATTACATCATTCCCCACTGTGGACCTGGAGGGGGAATAGTTATTAACGCCGCCGGACCTTGTGTAGCAGCAGGATACGCCATATACCGGCTGTGTCCTGCACCCAAGTCTGCCGGCGGTGATTTCATATGTATGCTACCAGGGGAGAACAATTCAGTCCTCTGGTGCTGGGGAACCCAGTCCCAGCCCTGCCTGCAGAAGAAATAGTCTCTTCCGTCTCTGATGTACTCCTTGCAGCGTAAAACAAGTATACTTGTAAGTGAAATGTATTTTTTAGCACATTATAAAAAATAATTATACACTAGCACACTTTCTTCCAATGCATTATTACACAATCCTTTAACTGTGTGTGGTTATTTTCATGATTGTGAGATCCAACCTCATAAAGTTATAAAATTATTTGTTTCAGAAATGACATGATAGAGACATTACTAACCTACAAATATCTGGGCTGTAAAAGCCAGAGACACAACTACAGTATGTAGTAAGCTATTCTGTGGAGTTAAGCTATATTTGGATATGGATATGGAGGCTGCCATATTTATTTCCTTTTAAGCAATACCAGTTGCCTGGCTGTCCTGCTAATCCTCTACCTCTAATACTTTTAGCCATAGACCCTGAACAAGGATGCAGCAGATCAGGTGTTTCTGACATTATTGTCAGATCTGACTAGATTAGCTGCATGCTTGTTTCTGGTGGGATTCAGACACTACCACAGTCAGATAGACCAACAGGGCTGCCAGGCAAATGGTATTGTTTAAAAGGAAATAAATATGGCAGCTTACATATCAGTTATCGCTCATTACAGCAGTCCTTTAAGTGAGCAACTGTGGTCTCCCAGAATGCATTAATACTGAATATGTAAATGAAGAGAATTTGCATGTTCAGTAGCGGTGCATTGTGGGAGACCACAGTTGCTCACTTAAAGCTGAATTATTGCAAATACCTTCTGTTTTAAGAAGGCAAACTACACTGAGCGTTTCTTCACTGACACTGTGTAAACGTGGCTGAGGAGGAGCCTGTCCATATTGCGCTTATGCGAGTAGGGATTGAGCTGGGCTCAGTAGAGCGAAGATGCTGGTGCACATGACCACCTTTTATTCTAACACTAGGGTGATGCGGAGTGGCATATTTACCGTAACCCACTGAAAGCCTATGGGGCTGCTTATACCGACGCAGTGTGGTTTGATACTACCGAAGTGACTTTTTGCCCCCGACGCAAGGACAGATGTACATTACCGTGCGATTCTGTGGCAACCTGCAGTAGACAGGAAGTCTATGGTGACGCAGGGATTCTAAAAAACTTACACGGTGGTGTTGGCGTTGCACGGTGGCGTTGCAACAGGAAGTGAGCGCAAGTGAAGTGAGCACTACTTCCTGTTTGGCTGTCAGTCAGAAGGGGATTATTGCGTATTAACGCAGTAATCCCCGTAATCCTGATTTTGGCAGATTCAGACAGCCTGTAGTCTGAAATCGGCCTCACCATCAGCAACAAATGTGTCATCTCTCACGGTATTACCAAATATACCAATCAACTTTATTGGAGACAATCAATTAGCAAACCAACCATTAAAAACAATTACAATTCTGCGGCAGAGTGTCCCCAGTTCCCACATGCACCTTATATTATATAAGCCTCATTTGCCCATCCTAGTACCTGTACCATTACACTGTCTTCAGAGAGGGGAGACAGGTAACGGAGATTGTAATTGCAGGTTGAAAAATGTATTGCCAGTTGCTAAATACAGCAGAGGCTTAGCTTGGAACAAGTCCATCAGCTGTTGGGCACAACAAGCAATCAGTGTACTGCTGAAGTATCTCACCACTCCCCTGATGCCTCCGTTCCCTGCTGGTAACAGACAGTTCCCCTCGTCCGTGCTATCACCGCTCCACTATACCATGCAGTGCCTGATGCCGGCGGATAGTGTGCACATTAGTCTACCATGACGCTTCCACGGTTTGCAGCCAATGGTCACATCCCAACAGTTGCGTGATGTGACCCTGCCTACCTATGCATTTCATCCGCCCCTTGCAAGCTTTTATTCTACTGTGCCTGCAGTAACCGTACTCGCCTATGTGCAGTACAGACACACTCGTCCTGTGCTCGTCCACTGGAGAAACATATTCAACCCATTGGATCGAATATATTTTGAAGGACCCAGCACTGCAGTGGGAGGCGGGGGGTGGCTAAAACTGTCAGAGAGATAAGTATATAGTTAATAAAAGGTGGACAGAGTAATCAGAGAAGGGGGGACAGCACATGTAGCAAATATGTATCACATCCCAGAGACATAAAGACGGACTGTGAAGTTTGTTGGTGTTCCCAGCTGTACCTGTTGTTGCTGCCTGTCCCACTCTGGAGCAGATGTCTCTCGTTCCTCTCCTGCTTCCACAGTCTGGTGTATGATTGCTGCTCCTCTCACCTCTTACAATACTTATTTCATGTCACACCAGCCCTTTCCATTTTCTTATAATATCATGTTGTTTTATTGTAATGATGCATCTCCATCAGTCACACCTTTTACACAATGCAATAAAATGCAAAAGGATGGAAATCCTAATGACAGCACAACAAGTTACACAGTATCATTAGCCGTACAGAGATATTCTTCTCTGTTGTTTTTTTGTTTTGTTTTGTTTTGTTACCCTTCTCTTACTTTTCTTTGTCAAAGTACATTTTTAAGACTTTTACTGTTTTTGTTCTTATTTATCATTTTCAGATTCACCGGGCTGCACATGTGACTGCTTAAGCGCTATATAACATGGTGATCACACGACATATAGATGCTGGAGATCCCTCTTTTGATAAAGCGAGGGGACTGCTGCGTGGTTATTCGGGTTTTGTGGAAATTAAATTTCCAAATTTCCGATTGGAATTCGTCATTTTTGGAATCTTGGAAATCTGAAAATGGAAATTGGATTTCTGTGGAAATATTACAACTGGCAAATTTTGACTTCCTTTTATTTAACCAGCAAGTAATTTTTTGATGGGAAATTACATAGGTGACTCCCAAAAGATAATATGGTAAGACAATGTAAAAGAGGCATTATTGTGGGAAAAAACCAAAACAAACATTTCTCAGCTTTTATCTCCATTTGAGCAAAAAGTGTCCAGTCCAAAATTATTCATTCAAAATTATTTATTCAGTCCAAAATTGATTGCTGAAAAGCCTTTATTGGCTATTACAGCAATTAAACACTTCCTATAATTGCAGACCATCTTTTTGCATGTCTCCACAGGTATTTTTGCCCATTCATCTTTAGCAATGAGCTCCAAATCTTTCAGGTTGGAGGGTCTTCTTGCCATCACCCTGATCTTTAGCTCCCTCCACAGATTCTCAATTGGATTCAAATCTGAACTCGTTAATTTTGTTGTCTGCTAAACATTTCACATTTCAACTTCACCACTTTTGCTGTGTGTTTTGGGTCATTGTCATGCTGAAATGTCCACTGGTGGCCAAGGCCAAGTTTCTCTGCACACTGCCTAATGTTGTCGTTGAGAATCCTCATGTATTGCTCTTTTTTCATGGCGTCATTTACTGTGATTAGGTTCCTGGTCCATTGGCTGAAAAACACCCCCAAAGCATTAGGCTCCCACCACCATGTTTGACAGTGTTGATGGAATTCTTTGGGTTGAAGGCTTCTCCTTTTTTTATGCCAAATGAAGGCAACATCATTGTGATCAAACAATTCAATATTTGTTTCATCTGACCATAACACAGAAGACCAGAAGTCTTCTTCTTTGTCCAGATGAGCATAAGGCCAAGCAAACTTTTGTGTGCCTTATCTGGAGAAGTGGTGTCCTTCTTGGTCCGTATATGTGGAACCCAGCAGTGTGCAGTGTCCGTTGGATTGTCTGCCTTGGGACATTGCCACCAGCAGAGCCCAGATTCACCAGGATGGCCTTGGTGGTGATCCTTGGATTGTTTTTCACCTCTCTCACTATCCTCCTAGCCAGAACAGGTGTCACTTTTGGCTTCCGACCACATCCTTTGAGATTTTCCACAGTGCCTTGTATCCCTTTCCTGACTTGTGAGCAACCAGTGTGCAGCCGCAGGTCCTCACTGATCTCCTTTGTCTTATGCTGGGAATACACGGATTGATTTTGTCTCTCGATTCCGCGCCCAATCGTTTTACATGCTCAATTCTGCAGGCGATTCTCTGATCTTCTGCTCGGTTTTCTTATCTTTTCCCATTGTCCTCCATACAGAATCGAGCGCGGAATCGATCGGGCAAGAGATCGGACATGTCGGAAATTATCTATCGAGCCATCTAAATGGCTCAGAATCGAGCTGTGTATTCCCAGCATTAGACATGACTGTCTACAAACCAAATGCAGCGAGCGGCTGTTTTTCACCTGTTAAAGTAGTGATCCTAGCTGTAAAAAAAAAAGATCCACTTACCTGGGGCTTCCTCCAGCCCGTGGCAGCCATCCTGTGCCCTCGCCGCAGCTCCGGTGGCTCCCGGTCTTCTCCACTGGTGCAGCCGACTTTGCCAGGTCGGGTTCTGGGTTGGCTTCTTCTGCGCTCCATCGCGTGGGTCACATAGTTTCTCCAACGTCCTCAGGACAGTACTGCGCAGGCACAGGTGGTGATCAGGGGATGAAAAGAAGGCTGTTTACAGGCCTTACACAGGGAAATCAGAGGTAAACAATAGTGTGTGTGTGTGTGTATGTGTATGTGTGTGTGTGTGTGTGTGTGTGTGTGGGGGGGGGGGTGATCAGAGGGGGATCTGAGGACAGGGGGGTGATCAGGAGCCCACAGGGGGCTGATTAGGGCCTGATCTGATGGATGAGAGTGACAGGTGGTGATCAGGGGATGAAAAGAAGGCTGTTTACAGGCCTTACACAGGGGAAAATCAGAGGTAAAAAATTACAGGGAGGGGGGTGTGATCAGAGGGCAATATGAGGCCAGGGGGTGATCAGGAGCCCACAAGGGGCTGATTAAGGCCCGATCTGATGGGTGAGAGTGACAGGTGGTGATCATGGGGAAAAAAGAAGGCTGTAACGGGGGGGGGGGGGGGGGGGTTATCAGAATGATTAGGGCCTGATCTCTGATGGGTGAGAGTTACAGATTTACTGTTCTGCGCTGCCCGCCGGGTCTCCCTCTGCTCTGCGTCCTTCCCATCCTTCGATTTCTGCTGATCAACCATACTCAATCTAACCTTCTACTGACAGTGGAAGCCCACATGGGTGACATCATCATTCGCTTCCTAAAGGTGAAGCACACAGAGCATCACAGCACATCGCTCTTCTCTTTCTTCTTTGTGGGTCGCCGCTGATCAGGAGGTCTGACAGAGTGTGGGTGGGCAGCAGGAACAGAAGGATGGGAGGGGATGGCAGAGACCTGTCGGTCTGTGCGAGCGGATCGGATGAGCAGCGCAGATCTGTGTGTGCGTGTGGGCAGGCCACCAGGGCTGGGAGGCAGTGTCAGTAGGGAAAAAACTAGCAATCGCCCAGTCTATGTGGCCCGCCCACCAATCCGTCCCTGGTTCTCATGATGAAAGAACATTTCTTTTCATTTATGCAGAAAGTACCAGAGCATAAACATGCTGGCATTGAAGAATGCTGGCACCTACCAAAATGTGGAGTATACAGTAGAATTCCTTTACAGTAAACTCTAAAGGGACCAGGAAAAGTAGTTTATTATAACAGAAGTTTAAAATATCGGCATTGGTCAGTCATACATTGTATTCTTATCAGGGCCGGATTTGTACTTCTTACCGCCCAAGGCCGACTATTACCAGCCGCCCCAACCGAAACCGTATCCTACCACCTCTCTCCACACACACCAATCCAAAAATTTTTGGCCCGATGGTGTCCACTATTGGAGCTAGTGCCGACGCCGAGGTCTCCATGGCAACGTGAAGTGAATCAATCATGTCACACGGGGGAACTGGTCAATCAAGCGATCTACAGGTGATGGGCGTGGTGGGAGCCGTCCACCACACACACATAGTCAAAAGTGGCTCACAATTGGACATTGGGTGGGGTCAGCAACACGTAAAAGTGAGTCCTGTACCCACTGCTGTCTCCAGGGTAACAGCGCTGGCCAATCAATAATTAAGAAATGGGTACTGTGAGAGGCTGCCTTCTGTATTCTGTACTATTTGCTGGTGCTGCCCCTGGTCCTTTCATCCCCCACACCAAGTGCGTGAGACCCGGCCTTCTGTAACTGCCTGCAGCTGCTGCTATGTCATTGGACAAGGTCTGGCTTTTTGCTAGTCACACACTGTTCACAAACGTTTGGTTAACGGACTGCAGCTGCCTGTAGCACAGCACAGGCAGATGCCAGCTGGTACTAATAGTGCAGTTATCCTGACCACTTTCATTTGTTTGGACACTTGCAAATAATGCCCTGCAAATAATGCCCACTGTCTGCAGGCCGCCCCTTGTTTATCTGGTGCCCTAGGCCATGGCCTATGTGGCCTTGCCAGAAATCCGGCCATGATTCTTATACAGATTCATTAGTTGGGACCAGAAGACTGAGTCTACTATATCCCAGTTTACTATAGAGTAACAGGGGCATTGCTAGCCCCAAAGATCAGTGGCACGTGCCCCGGATCTATTCTGGGGTGCCCCGGATGTCCCCCAGGCAGAGTCAGCTGTGGTGCCTCAATGGCGGCAAACTGGGAGCTGTGGTGCATAACTCAGGGGTATGCTGGGTGCTGTGGTGCCTCTATGTGGGCATCCTGGGTACTGTGGTGCCATGCTGAACACTGTGATGACTTTATGGGGGGATGCAGGGAGCTGTGGCTCCTCTATGGGGGGGTCCGTGGGAACATGGGAGGAGGTCCACTAGAAGGTCAGGGAATGCTGTGGGGAACCTGGCGGCAGGCTAGCAGCAAGCCCGACCAGCCAGTACACAAGCCAGGTAACTCTGCGCAGTTATGTTTAAGTGACACTGCCTATTTATGTGATATGCTGCATTTTTTGTATTAATAGAGAGAAGGGCCTTCATCCAACATTTTGCAGGGAGTTCATTTATACACCCTGACCCTTTGCCTGCCGCACCAAATTTTCTTGCAGCTTCCAGGATGCGGATGTGTGGTTAGGGAGGGTCCCATGTGGGAGCAGTGCCTGCATGTGGCGGTCCTGCTAGTGACATAATCTACGATTACGTCCGACCGAAGCCTCCCACCTGAATGCTGCCTAATTTATGCAATTCCTGCTAGATTTGGCATGGCAGGCAAAGGGTGTATAACTGTGCACTTGATTGGCTGACAGGTGCCTGCTGACCAGATAAAGGTAGGAAATTGCTAGAGCTGAGAGCGAGCAATTGTGTGGGCTGTTGCACACCGGAACGGCTCTGGAGCGGTTTTTAAAACCCTTGTAGGGGGAATACCGCTTGGCTAATGAAAGTGAATAGGATGGTGCACACTAGAGCGGTTCGTTTTTTCCACAAACGCAAACTTGGGGGCTGCAGCTGTTCAGTAACAGCTTTACTGTAACAAGATTTGTAATCTGCTCCACAAAACGCTCCAAAAAACGCTAGGCATGTTTAGAAAACGTCTCTAAACATGCCTAGAATTGCTCTGAAATCTGCTTCAAAAACCTCTAGCGTTTTGCAGATCTGCTAGAGGTTTTTGGTGTGCACTGGGCCTGTGTGTTGCAGCCAACAGTTTAGAGGCAGTAGGGGTGGATTCCCTCATGGTGACAGTTCCAGGGCCCACTCGCACTTTCCTCTAGCTATTGCAGGGTGGTTTGGGGGACCCTGGCCAGTGAGAGAGTCCAGGGCCCCCAGCTGTCGTGTGAACCAGTGTTTGTGGTTTTAATTACTATAGAGCGGGGGTCTCAAACTCGCGGCCCGCGGGCCATTTGCGGCCCTCGATATAATATTTTGTGGCCCTCGCCGGCAAAAGCTTCCTTATAGTTCACTACAGTGCTCCTAAGTAATCCGCCGCATCCCCGCCGCTAAACGAGGGATGCAGAGCCCCCAAATCGCCCGGGGGGCAATCCGCCGGCATTTCCTGGAAGGGGCAGAGCTTTCAGCTTCAGCTCTGCCCCTCCTGACGTCAATCGCCGCTTGGATCGCCGCCTCTCCCCGCCCCTCTCTGTGAAGGAAGAGTGAGAGGGGCGGACAGAGGCGGCGATGCGCCGCGATTGTGAAATTCCTTATGCGGCCCAGCCTCATCCTGACTTTGCCTCTTGCGTCCCCCAGGTAAATTGAGTTTGAGACCCCTGCTATAGAGTAACAAAGCAGCTTGGGGTGGCCCAAAACCACAAGGTAAGTGTAGGGGACTAAAAGAGACTAAAAGAGACAAAAAGCCCTCCTACTAAAAAGCAATGCTTAATTTTGTTTTGCCTAACCACACTAAGGCCTGGAACCCATTACAAAACGCTATCGCTAATCGCAATCCCTAGCGTTTTTAATAAGCGGTTTGTAAGCGATTTTAAGAGGGATTGCTGGCGATTTTGGTAGCATTTTTAAAAAGTGTCAGCTTTTTGGCAGCGATTGTGTAGCGATTAGCGATTATTGTTTTTAATTCTGATTGGTCCTTTCAATTACTTTTAATTTTTTTACAGTGAGCAGTCATGTAAAAACGCTAGCAAAATCGCTCTGTGTAGGTATTGATGAGCGATTATGCCAGCATTTATATACTTTACATTGCAGCAATGCTAAACGCTAAAAATGCTGCATGTCCTGCGTTTGCGATTTTGGTCATCGCAATTGCTCCAGTGAAATTTGACCCACCCATTTACATTGGCTGAGTGTTTAGGGAAATCGCTAGCGTTTTGAATCGCTTCCTAAACGCTCACAAAACCACTCTAGTGGGTTTGAGTTTTAAGCGAGGTTTACTATATCAGAGTTTACTATAATGAATTTCTACTGTATCCTCCTAAGCAATCCAGGCCAGATTTGAGTAGTGTTCAACCTCAACACAACTTCAACTTTAAGTCTGACATCTCCACTCTTCAGCTAAAAAACAAAAAAAAAATCCCTTTCACTCACAGAGGAGTCTTTTCCACCATAAATATCTTGTATGGCACTCTTGGATTGCCTACTTTAGTCATTACACAAGGAAAAGCCTTACTCAGAGACTTGAAATGCAAGATCTCCAGCCTGGACAATCCGTTATCTGTTTGTCAAGAAGAACCAGTGGGGTGAGTGGCAAAACTCCCTAATGGCTTTGGGTTTTCTTTTTGTTTGTGTTGTTGTTGCTGTATTGTAGTTTGAAAGTACTGTAATCAATAGCATTTCATTTGTATAGTGTAAGGATTGTGGGATATCTCCGTGGTCAGCGCACAAGATGTGCGCTGACACTGCGGAGGTCCTCCACAAGCGTGTCAAAAATAATAGAAACCAGCTTTTGGTGCTGAGCACCAGTAGAGGGGAATTCCCACCGGCAGATGGAGCTGTGGAGTGCAGAGGAATAAACCCTCTGTGCTGCCACAAATGCCAGATGGAAATTATACGAAGAGAAGCAACACAAGGCAAGATAGCCCCCAAAGAGAGAAAGCAAAGAGACAGAATCGATGTGTGTCCACCAAACTAGTCGCCACCCAGCGACGGTGAACACACAACGGCGGAAACAAAGTGGGAACGCAATCGCAAGAATGGCGATTGCCAAATAGTGACACCAGACTGAGCAGGACAGAGCACGAGAGTAGCAAAGGCACAGCAAACAACAATAAAAGATAAGGAAAATAACAAACGCTAGCTAAACGCGAACACCGCACTCATTCACAACAGCGAACGTGTTTACAGCGCGGCCTCCGCACGAAAAGCGCAACAGAGACAAGCACACTACCCTAACTAGCCACAAGTAACACAAAGGAGCACAAACAGACAAGACAGACAGATGAGATAGCCAGTAGCAACCGCTGCTCCAGCTTACACTCCAGCTTACACTCCAGGAACATAGATCAGAAGGATCCACAGCCGCTACCGGTAGAGGCTAGTGCGATCCAAACAAGACAGACAGATGAGGTAGCCAGTAGCAACCGCTGCTCCAGCTTACTCTCCAGGAACTCAGATCAGAAGGATCCACAGCCGCTACCACTAGAAGCTAGTGCGATCCAAACAAGACAGAGCGATTCGCTATCAACCGCCGCTGGCGACAGCGCAATCGTGACAGACAAGACAGGACAGAATAGGCAGTACAAATCTACACAAACTGACTGCACTAACTAGGAATGCAAGGAGCACTCCCCAAGAATTAACTATACTAAGATAGCAGTGGCTGACACTCCAGGTGAGTCCAGCAGGAACAAACCTCTATGAGCAGCAAAGGATTCTGGGATCACATGGTATTTATACTGCAAGCCTTCAAAGGAGGCAGCTAGGCCGTTTGCATGACAAGTGTATGCAAATTGCTCAGCAGCAGATCAGGTCTGAAACTTGCAAAGCACAGGCAGGTCTCTTTTCCAGAGACCTGCAGCCCTCAGATTTAAGGAATGGACAAACAGCTGTCTGCCCATGCAGACTGCTGAGCAGATCGTTACATATAGTCTATGTCTAGTAACAACATGAGTGCTCCATGCTACTGCACAGGTGCTGCTGTGCCCGTGCATGAAGAGGAGGGTGGCCCACATCTTTTGGATGGTGCTTGCCAGCAGTGATGAGGAGGACAAGGGAAGTCTCTACAATATCCATAGGCTTGCCTAGTCTTTGGTAAGTGTATGTTTTCCTACATAGGGCTCCCTTTGGGTTCTCTTTAACCAGTTAAGATTCCTTGACAACTTTTGCATTTCAGTTGTGTTACTATTGATACAGCAATAACTGTTACTTATACCAGTGACTCCCAACCTTTTCCGGCCCGGGGAACACTTTCTGACCATATTTTTTTCTCCGGGGAACGGCGGGGGGGGGGGGGGGGGGGGGTGTTTGCGTGACCTAGTGGACAGTGCCATGCTATTGGGGGGGGGGGGCTGGGGTGCAGCTGCATAACTAGCATAGTTGCCCCAGTATAGGGAGTTTAGTTGCCCCAGTATAGGGAGTTTAGTTGCCCCAGTATGGTTAGTATAGTTGCCCCAGTATAGCTAGTATAGTGCCCCAGTATAGCTAGTATAGTGCCCAGTATAGCTAGTATAGTGCCCAGATAGCTAGTATAGTGCCCAGTATAGCTAGCATGGTGCCCAGTATAGCTAGCATAGTGCCCAGTATAGCTAGCATAGTGCCCAGTATAGGTAGGTAGTGCCCAGTATAGGTAGGTAGTGCCCAGTATAGGTAGGTAGTGCCCCAGTACAGTGCCCAGTATAGCTAGTATAGTTGCCCCCAGTATAGCTAGTTTAGTTGCCCCCAGTGTAGGTAGTTTCGTTGCCCCCAGTATAGCTAGTTTAGTTGCCCCCAGTATAGCTAGTTTAGTTGCCCCCAGTGTAGGTAGTTTCGTTGCCCCCAGTATAGCTAGTTTAGTTGCCCCCAGTATAGCTAGTTTAATTGCCTCCAGTAAAGCTAGTACAGTTTCCCCCAGTATAGATGCCCAGGAGGGGGGCAGCAGCGCTAGAAGGAGGGACAGTGGAGGCAGCGGTGGGGAGGGGGGAAAATATCCCCCCCCTCCCTCACCTGGGACCCCTCCTTCTGCCTCTCTCCCCCTCCATTTAGCGGTGGCAAGTGCGGCTCGGCGGCGAGGAGACATGCGCAGAATTACTCACCACTTCCACGTTCCAAGCGCCGGCAACGTCATGCCGTCACACATCTCCGCCTTCAATGCCGCCCACTGTGCTTCCGCTAATCAGGAAGCACAGTGGGCGGCATTGAAGGCGGAGATCTGACGACATGACGCTGCCGGCGCTTGGAACGCGGAAGTGGTGAGTAATTCTCCGCATGCTTCCCCGCCGACGAGCCGGACATTCCACCGCTAAATGGAGGGGGAGAGAGGCAGAAGGAGGGGTCCCAAGTGAGGGGGGGGGGATATTTCCCCCCTCCCCACCACTGCCTCCACTGCCCCTCCATCTGCGCCTGCGCAGTAGAGCCCGGAGGACGTCCGATGACGTCAGGGCGCCGGCGTGGGATGCAGAAGTTCCGGGCCTTGGAGCGCAGAAGAGCCCGACCTGGCAGCCGGCCTGGCCAGGTCGGGTCGGCCACCGGAGACCACCGGGAGCCTGCGGAGCAGTGGCGAGGGCACCTCCTGCCTGCCACGGGCTGGAGGAAGCCCCAGGTAAGTGGAAATTGATTTTCATTTTTTACCCACCCTCCCTGAACCTTCCCTTTAACCTTCCTGGCGGTAAGCCCGAGCTGAGCTCGGGCTATGCCGCGCAGGAGGATTTCTCAGGCCCTGCTGGGCCGATTTGGTCACTTTTTTTTGCAGCACGCAGGTAGCACTTTGCTAGCTGCGTGTGCATTCCGATCGCCGCCGCTCCGCGATCGATCGCCGCTGATCGCCGCGCCGCGCCGGCCCCCCCCCCCCCCCCCAGACCCAATGCGCTGCCTGGCCAATCAGTGCCAGGCAGCGCTGAGGGGTGGATCGGGACTCCCTTAGACGTCACGACGTCCATGATGTCGGTGACGTCATCCCGTACCATCGCCATGGCGACGGGGGAAGCCCTTCAGGAAATCCTGTTCTTTGAACGGGATTTCCTGATCAAATATCGCCGGAGGCGATCGAAGCGGGCGGGGGGATGCCGCTGTACAGCGGCTATCATGTAGCGAGCCTTAGGCTCGCTACAGGATTTAAAGAAAAATTTAAAAATAGTGCTGCGCTGCCCCCTGGCTAGTGTTGGGCGAACAGTGTTCGCCACTGTTCGGGTTCTGCAGAACATCACCCTGTTCGGGTGATGTTCGAGTTCGGCCGAACACCTGACGGTGCTCGGCCAAACCGTTCGGCCACATGGCCGAACTAAGAGCGCATGGCCGAACGTTCCCCGAACGTTCGGCTAGCGCTGTGATTGGCCGAACGGGTCACGTGGTTCGGGCCCGAACGCGCTCTGATTGGCCGAACGGTCACGTGGTTCGGGTAAATAAATACCCGAACCACGTCATATCTCCGCCATTTCTCTGTGGGTTTAGCTTTGGGTAGGCAGGCAGGGTAGTTCGCTCTCCAGCCACGCTAGCCAGGGTCCCCCCCAGTCATTGTGTGTCGCTGCTGGGAACAGTAGTACACCGCTAGCTCAGCCACACTATATATATAGCATTGTTTACTGCCACTGTGTACCTCGCTCAGCCACGCTATATATAGCATTGTGTTTTCTGACACTCTGTGTACACGGCTTAGCCTGGCTATATAGCATTGTGTGTACTGCCACTGTGCACCTCGCTCAGCCACGCTATATATAGCATTGTGTTTTCTGACACTCTGTGTACACGGCTTAGCCTGACTATATAGCATTGTGTGTACTGCCACTGTGCACCTCGCTCAGCCACGCTATATATAGCATTGTGTTTTCTGACACTCTGTGTACACGGCTTAGCCTGACTATATAGCATTGTGTGTACTGCCACTGTGCACCTCGCTCAGCCACGCTATATATAGCATTGTGTTTACTGCCACTCTGTGTACACCGCTCAGCCAGACTATATACCATTGTTTACTGACACTCTGTGTACACCGCTCAGCCAGACTATATACCATTGTTTACTGACACTCTGTGTACACGGCTCAGCCTGACTATATAGCATTGTGTGTACTGCCACTGTGCACCTCGCTCAGCCACGCTATATATAGCATTGTGTTTACTGCCACTCTGTGTACACGGCTTAGCCTGACTATATAGCATTGTGTGTACTGCCACTGTGCACCTCGCTCAGCCACGCTATATATAGCATTGTGTTTACTGCCACTCTGTGTACACCGCTCAGCCAGACTATATACCATTGTTTACTGACACTCTGTGTACACCGCTCAGCCAGACTATATACCATTGTTTACTGACACTCTGTGTACACGGCTCAGCCTGACTATATAGCATTGTGTGTACTGCCACTGTGCACCTCGCTCAGCCACGCTATATATAGCATTGTGTTTACTGCCACTCTGTGTACACCGCTCAGCCAGACTATATACCATTGTTTACTGACACTCTGTGTACACCGCTCAGCCAGACTATATACCATTGTTTACTGACACTCTGTGTACACGGCTCAGCCTGACTATATAGCATTGTGTGTACTGCCACTGTGTACCTCGCTCAGCCACGCTATATATAGCATTGTTTACTGACACTCTGTGTACACCGCTCAGCCAGACTATATAGCATTGTGTGTACTGCCACTGTGCACCTCGCTCAGCCACGCTATATATAGCATTGTGTTTTCTGACACTCTGTGTACACGGCTCAGCCTGACTATATAACATTGTGTGTACTGCCACTGTGCACCTCGCTCAGCCACGCTATATATAGCATTGTGTTTACTGCCACTCTGTGTACACCGCTCAGCCAGACTATATACCATTGTTTACTGACACTCTGTGTACACCGCTCAGCCAGACTATATACCATTGTTTACTGACACTCTGTGTACACGGCTCAGCCTGACTATATAGCATTGTGTGTACTGCCACTGTGTACCTCGCTCAGCCACGCTATATATAGCATTGTTTACTGACACTCTGTGTACACCGCTCAGCCAGACTATATAGCATTGTGTGTACTGCCACTCTGTGTACACGGCTCAGCCAGACTATATATCATTGTGTGTACTGCCACTCTGTGTACACCGCTCAGCCAGACTATATAGCATTGTGTCTACTGCCACTGTGTACCTCGCTCAGCCACGCTATATATAGCATTGTTTACTGACACTCTGTGTACACGGCTCAGCCAGACTATATAGCATTGTGTACTGCCACTCTGTGTACACCGCTCAGCCAGACTATATAGCATTGTGTGTACTGCCACTCTGTGTACACCGCTCAGCCAGACTATATAGCATTGTGTTTACTTTCACTCTGTGTCTGCTGGGCCTGGGAACAGTAGTACACCGCTCACCTGCCACTGTATAGCATTGTGCTCTGTGTCGCTGCTGGGAATAGTGGTACACCGCTCACCCGCCACTGTATAGCATTGTGCTCTGTGTCACTGCTGGGAATAGTGGTACTGTATAGCATTTCTGTACTGCCACTGTACTGCTGCCAGTCAGTGTGTACTGTAAGGATAAGTGAAATGAGGAAGAAATCCGGTGAAAGAGGAAGGGGCAAGGGAAGAGGTGTTTCCCCTGACGGTTCACGTACAGGCCACAGGGGAGCACCCAAGAAAACCCACTCAATACCGCCCATGTTGTCCAGGACAACAACCCTCACAGATCCAAAAGAACAGGACCAGATAATTACTTGGATGACCTCTCAAGCGTCCAGCAGTGGGTTAAGCAGCACCAGCACATCACGCACGAGGTCCGAGTCCTCAGCCAGTTACAAGGAGCCAGTGGGCACAAAGCTGACACAACCGGCAGCGACACCACGCACACAACTGCCAGATAACCAGTCCGATGAATTACCTCAGGACACAATGGGGTATGCGCCGGAGCTATTCCCAGCCCAACAAACTTCCACCTTTCAAAGGTCAATGGAGGAACAGCCAGAAATGTTGTGCCCGGATTCACAACCATTAACTGTGGGAAATGCACCGCGCACTGAAATACAAGGCGAGTCCGAGGAGGACTCGGAAACCCAAATCCCAGAGCAAGTTGGGCAGGAGGGGTTGCAATTGCAGGAGGTCGGCCGACAAGATCTGGAAGACGACGTTGGAGTGAGCTGCGCAGAGGTTGTTCTGGGGAGCTCTACTCCACGGCGGCGGCCCCCCACAATGACATATGACGAGTATGAGGAGATGGAAGAGGAGGGTATGGACAATGTGGACAGAGACCCAGATTTTGTTTGTGAACGAGAACATCGCCGTCGTAGCAGCAGCACAGATGAGTCTGTTGAAGAACCCACTGCTGCACGAGTTCGCCTTGTGCCACAAGGTAGGCGGCGCGCAATTTCAGGCACCACAAGCGTGGAAGTTCAAGTGAGAGGCAAAAGAGGAGCAAACAGAAATCGCCAGCAAGGAGGCAGGTGCTCCAAAGTCTGGGCTTTCTTTGAAGACTGCACTGAGGATGTTACCATGGCGATTTGCAAGGTGTGCAAGACCCGCCTGAGCAGGGGGAAAAGTATTAACAACCTCTCCACCACCAGCATGAGCCGCCACATGCTATCCAAACATCCCACTCTGTGGGCAAACGCGGCAGGACAGGGTACCAGCAACACTGCCTCCCTTGGGTTCACCAGACTCACCACCAGACCCGCCTCAGCAGCAGCAGTAGCCCAGCCATTGCGTGGTTCACAACATTCACAAACATCAGACGACGCTGACACTGTCACTTTCCGGAGTAGTGCTCTTGAGGTCTCCCAGTGTTCATCAAACACAACAACCAACAGCCCTTCCGTGTGCAGCGCTACGGTTCAGTTGTCTGTGTCGGAGATGTTTGAGCGCAAGAGGAAATTGCCAGCAAATGACCCCCGGGCCGTGGCAGTAACAGCCAGCATAGCCAAGCTTCTGGCCTGCGAAATGCTGCCATATCGAGTGGTGGAGACAAACAGCTTCAAGGGCATGATGTCAGTGGCCATCCCACGTTACGTGGTTCCCAGCCGCTACCACTTTGCGCGCTCTGCAGTGCCTGAGTTGCATGAGCACGTGGTCAGCAAAATAACCCGAAGCTTGAAGAATGCCGTTGCCTGCAAGGTTCACCTCACCACTGACACTTGGACGAGTGCGTTCGGACAGGGTCGATACATCTCCCTTACCGCGCACTGGGTGAACCTTGTGGAGCCTGGCAGCGATTCCTCACCTGCTACGGCGCGGGTGTTGCCCACGCCGCAAACAGCTGCACCGCCGTCCCTCCCACTGGATAACAACAGCAGCACCTACCTCTCTGACTCCTTCTCCTCCAACGCATCTCAAAGCTGTACCTCATCCGGAAACGCTAACCCAGCAGCAGTAGGATCGTGGAAGCAGTGCAGCACAGCTGTTGGCATGCGTCAGCAAGCGTTGCTGAAGCTGATCTGCCTTGGGGATAAGCAGCACACAGGGAAGGAAATTTGGAAGGGAATAAAGGAACAGACGGATTTGTGGCTGGCACCGCTGGACCTGAAACCGGGCATGGTTGTGTGTGATAATGGGAGTAATCTCATTCGCGCTTTAAGGTTGGCTAAGCTGACACACATCCCTTGCCTGGCGCACGTGATGAACCTAGTAGTTCAGCGGTTCCTGAGGACATACCCAGGCGTGGCCGATCTTCTGTTGAAGGTGCGTCGAGTGGCCAAACATTGTAGAAATTCCAGTACTGCTTCGGGGGCACTCGCCAAGATGCAGGAGCGCTTCAATCTCCCCCACCATCGCTTGCTGTGTGATGTCCCTACGCGCTGAAATTCTACGCTGCACATGCTAGCACGCTTTTGTGAGCAGAAGAGTGCAGTGGTCCAGTACATGACGGCGCAGTACCGAGGCGCATCCGGACAGCTGCCAAGCTTCTGTGGATCCGATTGGGCCAACATGTTGGACCTCTGCCAAGTCCTCCAAAATTTTGAGCAATCCACGTTGCTTGTGAGCAGTGACAACTCTTCAGTCAGCATTACCATACCACTGCTGTGTTTACTGAAGAGGTCAATGTTGAAAATCAAGGAAACAGCTGTCATGATGCAACTGGGGGAATCTGAAGGAGAAAACGATCAGCGTGATGGTACCAACATCAGGCCATCCGCCTCAGGGAACGCTGGCCCCAGCAGCTATGACGAAGAAGAGGAGGAGGAACAGCTGGAGTTGGAGCAGGAATTTCATGCCACCACTGACGAGGGCCAGAGCGGTGCACGTTGGACTTCCACAATTCAGCGCGAATGGTCAGCAGAAGCAGACCAGGAGGAAGGTGACGACTATGATGCATCACAACAACTATCACAACGCTCACAAGAGGATGATGAGGATTCTGGTAGGACTCTGGCACACATGGCTCAATTCATGCTAGACTGCATTGAACGCGACCCACGCATTGTGCGCATTCTGGACAACACCAATTACTGGGTTTATACCCTTCTGGATCCACGGTACAAACACAATGTTCCAAAACTGCTTGAAGAAAGAGTCAGACAGGTCAAAATGGAAGAATACCAGCAGGCCCTTGTGGAGACTTTAGAGAGGAGATTGACATCCTCCCCCTCCTCTAGCCAGTTGTACGCCGACAGACTGACTTCCGCAAACCCAGGACGACCAGGAGGGCAGCAAACAACGCAAGCCGCAGCTAGTGCCCAAAAGGGAATGGTATCGGCAGTGTCCTTGGAGTGGGAAAATTTTCTGACACCCATGCAGCAGCAGCCCACTGAACAGCAAGCGTGCAGATCCACCTCCAACACCGATCGCCTGGAGAAGATGGTCAAGGACTACATGTCAGATGACGTAGCTGTGTCGAACAATCCATCTGCACCCTTCAACTATTGGGTATCGAAGCTAGACACCTGGCACGAACTGGCAATGTACGCAATAGAGGTGCTGGCTTGCCCGGCAGCCAGCGTTATGTCGGAACGCTGTTTCAGTGCTGCCGGAGGCATCGTCACAGATCGGCGTATCCGCCTCTCCACAGAAAATGCAGACCGTCTGACTCAAATTAAAATGAATCAATCCTGGATTGGAAATGACTACGCAACACTCCAGGACCCCAACCAAGTAACATGACCAATAAACATCTGAGATGGTGTAGCGTTTCCGGTCCCTGTTTATTGAACCTCTCATCTGTATTACATTTATGACTGCATGGCGGCAAAAGGCATTGCTGCTATATCTGCACGCTTTTTGTCCTCATGCAAGGCCTGGGTTGTTGTGTCTCAAAAAGCATGGCCTTCTCCTCCTGCGCCTCCTCCTGTTCCATCACGTCTGCTGCTGCTGGGTTAGCGTTGCCGCGTGGTCCCTGTTTATTGAACCACTTATCTTTATTACATTTATGACTGCATGGCGGTACAAAGCATGCTATCCGCACGCTTTTTGTCCTCATGCAAGGCCTGGGTTGTTGTGTCTCAAAAAGCATGGCCTTCTCCTCCTGCGCCTGCTCCTGTTCCATCACGTGTGCTGCTGCTGCTGCTGGGTTAGCGTTGCCGGTCCCTGTTTATGGAACCTCTTATCTTTATTACATTTATGACTGCATGGCGGCACAAAGCATGCTATCCGCACGCTTCTTGTCCTCATGTAAGGCCTGGGTTGTTGTGTCTCACAAAGCGTGGCCTTCTCCTCCTGCGCCTCCTCCTGTTCCATCACGTCTGCTGCTGCTGGGTTAGCGTTGCCGCGTGGTCCCTGTTTATTGAACCACTTATCTTTATTACATTTATGACTGCATGGCGGTACAAAGCATGCTATCCGCACGCTTCTTGTCCTCATGCAAGGCCTGGGTTGTTGTGTCTCACAAAGCGTGGCCTTCTCCTCCTGCGCCTCCTCCTGTTCCATCACGTCTGCTGCTGCTGGGTTAGCGTTGCCGCGTGGTCCCTGTTTATTGAACCACTTATCTTTATTACATTTATGACTGCATGGCGGTACAAAGCATGCTATCCGCACGCTTCTTGTCCTCATGCAAGGCCTGGGTTGTTGTGTCTCACAAAGCGTGGCCTTCTCCTCCTGCGCCTCCTCCTGTTCCATCACGTCTGCTGCTGCTGGGTTAGCGTTGCCGCGTGGTCCCTGTTTATTGAACCACTTATCTTTATTACATTTATGACTGCATGGCGGTACAAAGCATGCTATCCGCACGCTTCTTGTCCTCATGCAAGGCCTGGGTTGTTGTGTCTCACAAAGCGTGGCCTTCTCCTCCTGCGCCTCCTCCTGTTCCATCACGTCTGCTGCTGCTGGTGCTGGGTTAGCGTTACCGGTCCCTTTTCCTGGAACCTCTTCTCTGTATTACATTTATGACTGCATGGCGAAAAAAAGCATGTTACCTGTGCAGAGAAACATGACATTTTCCACATTTAAGACAGTTTTTCCTTTGAAACTTTACAATCAATTTTCTCAAAAACTATAAGCTCTTTTTCAAATATTTTTTTTCCTCTTGTACCCACTCCCAAGGTGCACATACCCTGCTAATTTGGGGTATGTAGCATGTAAGGAAGCTTTACAAAGCATGAAAGTTCGGGTCCCCATTAACTTCCATTATGTTCGGAGTTCGGCGCGAACACCCGAACATCGCGGCGATGTTCGGCGAACGTTCGCGAACCCGAACATCTAGGTGTTCGCCCAACACTAGTCCCCGGCAGGGGCAGGGCTCTTTTTTGTGAAGAAGAAGAATGGAGGCCTCCGTCCATGCATTGATTATCGGGGCCTAAATAAAATAACAGTAAAAAATCGTTATCCCCTGCCTTTAACAGACGATTTGTTTACTCAGGTCACCAATGCTAAGATTTTCTCGAAACTGGATTTAAGGGGTGCGTACAACCTTGTGCGAATCAGGGACGGTGATGAGTGGAAGACGGCCTTTAACACACCCGACGGGCACTACGAGTACCTGGTGATGCCCTTCGGGTTGTGTAATGCCCCGGCCGTCTTCCAAGAACGAATTAATGAAGTCTTCAGAGAGGTATTGGGCAGATTCGTCTTGGTATACCTAGACGATATACTAATCTTCTCGTCCAGCCTCTTTGAGCACACAAAACACGTTGAGTTTGTGTTACGGAAGTTGAGACAGAATATGCTCTACGCTAAGCTAGAAAAGTGCATTTTCGAGGTAACATCTGTTGCTTTTCTGGGCTACATTATCTCAACCTCCGGTCTCTCTATGGACCCTGGGAAAGTCTCAGCGGTGCTGGAGTGGCCTCAACCTGTGGGTGTGAAGGCACTCCAGAGGTTCCTAGGGTTCGCCAATTACTATAGGAGGTTTATAAAGGGGTATTCTACGGTGATCTCACCTCTCACCAGTCTCACAAAGAAAGGGGCAGATACTCATCACTGGTCCCCTGAGGCCCATGCTGCTTTCTCAACCCTAAAGAAGTTGTTCTGTTCTGCACCCATTTTGAGACATGTTGACACCACTTTCCCCTTTATTGTAGAGGTAGATGCCTCAGAGGTAGGGGTGGGGGCTGTGCTGTCTCAGCGTTCGAGGCTGCAGGGAAGGTTACACCCTTGTGCCTATTTTTCCCGTAGATTTTCACCCGCAGAGAAAAACAATGATATAGACAATAGGGAACTTCTAGCCATTAAGTTGGCCTTTGAGGAATGGCGACATTGGCTAGAAGGCGCAGAACATACCATTACTGTCTATACTGACCACAAGAATTTGGAGTACATTGAAGGCGCTAAGAGACTTAGCCCCCGACAGGCTCGGTGGTCATTATTTTTCTCGAGATTCAGATTTGTAATCACGTATACCCCTGGTAGTAAGAACATCAAGGCGGATGCCTTGTCCAGATGTTTTGAGCCCGAAACAGCACAGCCCTCAGACCCAGAAACCATTCTCCCTCAGAAAGTGGTTCTGGCCGCCACTGAGACCTGGGGGGATTGGACAGATACGTTGGCTCCATTCCAACAGGATGTGCCAGAGGGAAAGCCTGAAGGGGTCATGTTTGTCCCCGTGCCTTTTTGTCTACAGATACTGCAGTTGTTTCATTCTCACAAGAATGCAGGACATCCTGGGGCCACCAGAACTCAGGACCTCATTGCAAGATTTGCCTGGTGGCCGTCGTTGGCTATTGACTGCAAATAGTTTGTAAGAGAATGTGCAGTATGTGCTAGGAGCAAACCCTCTCGTCAGGCACCTGTTGGGACGTTACAACCACTGCCAGTTCCGAACGAGCCATGGACCCATCTGTCCATGGATTTTGTGGGGGAACTCTCCAGGTCTGAGGGCATGACAGTCATTTGGGTGGTAGTCAATCGATTTAGCAAGATGGCCCATTTTGTTCCTCTGAAAGGACTCCCCTCGGCCCAGGAGCTGGCCGATCTTTTTATCCAACATATTTTCCGATTGCATGGGATTCCCGGAAAATATAGTCTCAGATCGAGGAGTCCAATTCGTCTCTAAATTTTGGAGGGCATTCTGCCATCAGTTAGACATGGAGCTATCTTTCTCGTCAGGCTACCACCCACAGACCAATGGCCAGACCGAGAGAACCAATCAGTCTCTGGAACAGTTTTTAAGGTGTTATGTGGCGGATGCTCAAACTGACTGGGTCAAATTCTTGCCATTTGCAGAATTTGCACACAACAATTTAAAAATTTCCTCCTCTGGTTTTTCCCCATTCCAGGTGGTGACAGGGAGAGGAGATCACCTAAGTTCATCTCATTGCCAGTGGCTGCCACCCCGTTTCCAGCCCTGGAGGTTTGGCAGAAGTCTTTGAGACAAATTTGGGGAATGGTGGAAAGTATTTTGAGGAGGGCTTTTCAAGGTCAGAAGAAGCAGGCCGATAAGAGACGTTCCATTGAGTGGGAATTTCTTCCAGGAGACTTGGTTTGGGTGTCCACACGACATTTGGCTCTGAAGCAACTCTCTCCCAAGTTAGGTCCCAGGTTTGTGGGCCCGTTTCCAGTAACCAGGAAAATTAATAACGTTACCTATGCCATCGATCTCCCTGCTAGCATGCGAGGTGTGAGATCATTCCATGTGTCCTTGCTCAAGCCGGCAGGGCACGTGGATTCCGCTCCCCCCCCGTGTTGATTGATGATCAACCTGAGTATGAAATTGAAAACATTCTGGACTCCCGACTTATGCAGAACTCCGTGCAGTATTTAGTGCACTGGAAGAGGTATGGCATTGAGGAAAGAACTTGGGTGCCAGAATGTCGCATGCTTGCACAGGATTTGAAAAGGGAGTTACACAACTTGCATCCTGAGAAGCCGGGCAGGAGATGTCCGGAGTCCACTCCTCGGGGGGGGGGGGGGCTACTGTGAGAGAACGCAGAAAAGTCGCTGCGTCTGTTGGTGAGGAGGCGGCTGTTTCCGCGTCCAATGCGGCGGTTTACACGCGGACGCGTGCGTCTGGTGGCAGGGCAGAACACGGAAGAGCCGCCGCTTGTGACAGCAGTAGGGCGGCGGATTCTGCGTCCAGCGTGGCGGTTTGTATGGAGCAGCGTGGGTCTGGTGTGGCTGGATCTGTTAGTGCACACAGGCTTAGGAACACGCGCGCGCGCGCTGAGAGGCAGAACTCTTATGCTAAGCAGAAGAAGGTCAGCTGATCACACTGATCAGCTGACGCCAGGGCAAGATTCTATTGGTTGATCATTTAGGGGTTTTGCTGCAGAGCACTGCTCCATATATACTTGCTGCTGGCCATTCTCAAGTGCTCTGCCGTTGCGATCACTACATGGAAGCACTCAGACCTTAGTCAGATCCCACAGTGTGTTTGAACCAGGAGGACCTGGGAATTCACACTGAGCCAGAAACTTTGTATTGTTATTCTGCTTATGCTCAGACTAGTTCCAGGGTGTAGAGACCACGGACCTCACACCTAGATTAGGGAACTGTATTGTCATCTGTGTTATACTCCAGACTACTTCCAGGGTGCTGAGACCACGGACCTCGCACCCAAGATTAGGGAACTGTATTGTCATCTGTGTTATACTCCAGACTACTTCCAGGGTGCTGAGACCACGGACCTCGCACCCAAGATTAGGGAACTGTATTGTCATCTGTGTTATACTCCAGACTAGTTCCAGGGTGCTGAGACCACGGACCTCGCACCCAAGATTAGGGAACTGTATTGTCATCTGTGTTATACTCCAGACTAGTTCCCGTGTGCTGAGACCACGGACCTCGCACCTAAGTCTAGGGAACTCGTGCACATTATTCTGTTATTCTTCAGACTAGTTCCGGGGTGTAGAGACCAAGGACCTCACACCCAGACTAGGCATTGTTTGATATCTGTTATGACTTATTGCTTTCCTGACTACTCCTCTGTCATCTGATTCGGTACCTCGCATATCTGATACTCTGTTGCCAAACCCTGCTTGCCTTGGATACCGAATCAGCCTTCTGTCTATGTACTATATCTGACCATGTGTTGCCGACCTGGCTTGCCCGACCTCGAGAGCTATCTCTACCCTTAAAAGATAGTCTCTAGATCAGATAGTGACATCCACCTTCAGGTGTCACTCACCTTCTGATCCTCCCGACCTTCAGCCTGACTCCACCCCTTGGGGAGCTTCAGGCTGCTGGAGGGCTCTGTGTTCTTCAGAGCAGTATTTCCTTACTGCTTATGATCACCTGCGTGCAGGTGCACTACTCAAAGTATTACTGTTACACTAAACACTCACATACCTTAGGTGTCCAGAGGTTAGCAATATATCTGTATTATCTGTGATTCTGCAGATCATCAATAATCAGGTATATATCTGCATTCTTGGTGATACTGCAGATCACCAATAATCAGATTCTCTCTGTGGGCTGACACCAATCGTTACAGCCCAATAGTTGAACGATGCACAGTGACTCCATCTGCAGCAAGATGATGTTGTAGGTCTTTGGTGGTGGTCTGTTGGTTGACTCTAACTGTTCTCACCATTCGTCACTTCTGTCTATGCAAGATTTTTCTTGGTCTGCCACTTCGAGCCTTAACTTGAACTGAGCCTGTGGTCTTCCATTTCCTTAATATGCTCCTAACTGTGAAAACAGACAGCTGAAATCTCTGAGACAGCTTTCTGTATCTTTCCCCTAAACTATGATGGTGAACAATCTTTGTCTTCAGGTCATCTGAGAGTTGTTTTGAGACCCCCATGCTGCTACTCTTCAGAGAAAATTAAAAGAGGAGGTAAACTTACAATTGACCCCTTAAATACTCTTTCTCATAATTGGATTCACCTGTGTATGTAGGTCAGGGGTCACTGAGCTTTCCAAGCCAATTTGAGTTCCAATAATTAGTTCTAAAGGTTTTGGAATTAATAAAATGACAACAGTGACAACTTTTTTGTACCTGCCTCAATTTTATTTAAACAATTATTGTGCACTTTCTGTAAATTTAATAAACTTAATTTCACTTCTCAACTATCACTTTGTGTGTCTCCTATATGATATATTTAACTGATATTTTCTTATTGTAACAACCAATGATTTATACAGGAAAATCATGATGATTAACAAGGTTGCCCAAACTTTCGCATTCCACTGTAGCAATCATTTTTTCTGACTGATTGTAGCAATTCAAAAATCTGACCAATTTACCAAACACTTATGTTCATTTTTCCCTAATTACTGTATAAATAAAATAATTGAAAGCTCAGAAAATTTTGATTGGAACTGTACATAAAGTAATTGACAATCCGTCACACAACATGCAATTCTTGATAAAGTTGGTCTGAAGTTTCCAACATGTCCAATCTCCAAAAATTGAAAAAAATAATAAATAAATCAGATTTCTCAATAGGAAACAAAGAAAAGCTCTCGTTTGTTTTTTTAGGGCAACCGATTGTAATTATCGAATTGGTGAAAAATTGGATCTTTTAATTTTATGGTGTGTGGCCACCTTAAGGGTTTTTCTTTGTTTTATTAATAGGCTAATTATGGACACAATTTGAGACTTACGTTCAATACCACTTGCTTTGTATAGCACATGATATTCAATACCTTTTCTCCAGGGGCGTAGCAATAGGGGGTGCAGAGGTAGCCACCGCATCATGGCCCTTGGGCCAGAGGGGCTCCGAAGGGCCCTCCCTCCACTGCAGTATTAGCTCTTTATTGGTCCTGTGCTGATAATAATTCACTTCTATAATCAGATTGTATAATACCGCGCCACAATGTTCACACAATGATTACCAGTCCGTTCACAATAAACAGTTAATGGGATCGCTGCAGAAAAAATCCAGTCACTGGGCCATATAGTTCAATTGTACTGCTGCGCTCTCCAGTCCTGCAGACTATATAGCATTGTGTTTACTTCCACTCTGTGTCTGCTGGGCCTGGGAACAGTAGTACACCGCTCACCCGCCACTGTATAGCATTGTGCTCTGTGTCGCTGCTGGGAATAGTGGTACTGTATAGCATTTCTGTACTGCCACTGTACTGCTGCCAGTCAGCGTGTACTGTAAGGATAAGTGAAATGAGGAAGAAATCCGGTGAAAGAGGAAGGGGCAAGGGAAGAGGTGTTTCCCCTGACGGTTCACGTACAGGCCACAGGGGAGCACCCAAGAAAACCCACTCAATACCGCCCATGTTGTCCAGGACAACAACCCTCACAAATCCAAAAGAACAGGACCAGATAATTACTTGGATGACCTCTCAAGCGTCCAGCAGTGGGTTAAGCAGCACCAGCACATCACGCACGAGGTCCGAGTCCTCAGCCAGTTACAAGGAGCCAGTGGGCACAAAGCTGACACAACCGGCAGCGACACCACGCACACAACTGCCAGATAACCAGTCCTATGAATTACCTCAGGACACAATGGGGTATTCGCAGGAGCTATTCCCAGCCCAACAAACTTCCACCTATGAAAGGTCAATGGAGGAACAGCCAGAAATGTTGTGCCCGGATTCACAACCATTAACTGTGGGAAATGCACCGCGCACTGAAATACAAGGCGAGTCCGAGGAGGACTCGGAAACCCAAATCCCAGAGCAAGTTGGGCAGGAGGGGTTGCAATTGCAGGAGGTCGGCCGACAAGATCTGGAAGACGACGTTGGAGTGAGCTGCGCAGAGGTTGTTCTGGGTAACTCTACTCCACGGCGGCGGCCCCCCACAATGACATATGACGAGTTTGAGGAGATGGAAGAGGAGGGTATGGACAATGTGGACAGAGACCCAGATTTTATTTGTGAACGAGAACATCGCCGTCGTAGCAGCAGCAGAGATGAGTCTGTTGAAGAACCCACTGCTGCACGAGTTCGCCTTGTGCCACAAGGTAGGCGGCGCGCAATTTCAGGCACCACAAGCATGGAAGTTAGAGTGAGAGGCAAAAGAGGAGGAAACAGAAATCGCCAGCAAGGAGGCAGGTGCTCCAAAGTCTGGGCTTTCTTTGAAGACTGCACTGAGGATGTTACCATGGCGATTTGCAAGGTGTGCAAGACTCGCCTGAGCAGGGGGAAAAGTATTAACAACCTCTCCACCACCAGCATGAGCCGCCACATGCTATCCAAACATCCCACTCTGTGGGCAAACGCGGCAGGACAGGGTACCAGCAACACTGCCTCCCTTGGGTTCACCAGACTCACCACCAGACCCGCCTCAGCAGCAGCAGTAGCCCAGCCATTGCGTGGTTCACAACATTCACAAACATCAGACGACGCTGACACTGTCACTTTCCGGAGTAGTGCTCTTGAGGTCTCCCAGTGTTCATCAAACACAACAACCAACAGCCCTTCCGTGTGCAGCGCTACGGTTCAGTTGTCTGTGTCGGAGATGTTTGAGTGCAAGAGGAAATTGCCAGCAAATGACCCCCGGGCCGTGGCAGTAACAGCCAGCATAGCCAAGCTTCTGGCCTGCGAAATGCTGCCATATCGAGTGGTGGAGACAAACAGCTTCAAGGGCATGATGTCAGTGGCCATCCCACGTTACGTGGTTCCCAGCCGCTACCACTTTGCGCGCTCTGCAGTGCCTGAGTTGCATGAGCACGTGGTCAGCAAAATAACCCGAAGCTTGAAGAATGCCGTTGCCTGCAAGGTTCACCTCACCACTGACACTTGGACGAGTGCGTTCGGCCAGGGTCGATACATCTCCCTTACCGCGCACTGGGTGAACCTTGTGGAGCCTGGCAGCGATTCCTCACCTGCTACGGCGCGGGTGTTGCCCACGCCGCAAACAGCTGCACCGCCGTCCCTCCCACTGGATAACAACAGCAGCACCTACCTCTCTGACTCCTTCTCCTCCAACGCATCTCAAAGCTGTACCTCATCCGGAAACGCTAACCCAGCAGCAGTAGGATCGTGGAAGCAGTGCAGCACAGCTGTTGGCATGCGTCAGCAAGCGTTGCTGAAGCTGATCTGCCTTGGGGATAAGCAGCACACAGGGGAGGAAATTTGGAAGGGAATAAAGGAACAGACGGATTTGTGGCTGGCACCGCTGGACTTGAAACCGGGCATGGTTGTGTGTGATAATGGGAGTAATCTCATTCGCGCTTTAAGGTTGGCTAAGCTGACACACATCCCTTGCCTGGCGCACGTGATGAACCTAGTAGTTCAGCGGTTCCTGAGGACATACCCAGGCGTGGCCGATCTTCTGTTGAAGGTGCGTAGAGTGGCCAAACATTGTAGAAATTCCAGTACTGCTTCGGGGGCACTCGCCAAGATGCAGGAGCGCTTCAATCTCCCCCACCATCGCTTGCTGTGTGATGTCCCTACGCGCTGGAATTCTACGCTGCACATGCTAGCACGCTTTTGTGAGCAGAAGAGTGCAGTGGTCCATTACATGACGGCGCAGTACCGAGGCGCATCCGGACAGCTGCCAAGCTTCTGTGGATCCGATTGGGCCAACATGTTGGACCTCTGCCAAGTCCTCCAAAATTTTGAGCAATCCACGTTGCTTGTGAGCAGTGACAACTCTTCAGTCAGCATTACCATACCACTGCTGTGTTTACTGAAGAGGTCAATGTTGAAAATCAAGGAAACAGCTGCCATGATGCAACTGGGGGAATCTGAAGGAGAAAACGATCAGCGTGATGGTACCAACATCAGGCCATCCGCCTCAGGGAACGCTGGCCCCAGCAGCTATGACGAAGAAGAGGAGGAGGAACAGCTGGAGTTGGAGCAGGAATTTCATGCCACCACTGACGAGGGCCAGAGCGGTGCACGTTGGACTTCCACAATTCAACGCGAATGGTCAGCAGAAGCAGACCAGGAGGAAGGTGATGACTATGATGCATCACAACAACTATCACAACGCTCACAAGAGGATGATGAGGATTCTGGTAGGACTCTGGCACACATGGCTCAATTCATGCTAGACTGCATTGAACGTGACCCACGCATTGTGCGCATTCTGGACAACACCAATTACTGGGTTTATACCCTTCTGGATCCACGGTACAAACACAATGTTCCAAAACTGCTTGAAAAAAGAGTCAGACAGGTCAAAATGGAAGAATACCAGCAGGCCCTTGTGGAGACTTTAGAGAGGAGATTGACATCCTCCCCCTCCTCTAGCCAGTTGTACGTAGACAGACTGACTTCCGCAAACCCAGGACGACCAGGAGGGCAGCAAACAACGCAAGCCGCAGCTAGTGCCCAAAAGGGAACGGTATCGGCAGTGTCCTTGGAGTGGGAAAATTTTCTGACACCCATGCAGCAGCAGCCCACTGAACAGCAAGCGTGCAGATCCACCTCCAACACCGATCGCCTGGAGAAGATGGTCAAGGACTACATGTCAGATGACGTAGCTGTGTCGAACAATCCATCTGCACCCTTCAACTATTGGGTATCGAAGCTAGACACCTGGCACGAACTGGCAATGTACGCAATAGAGGTGCTGGCTTGCCCGGCAGCCAGCGTTATGTCGGAACGTTGTTTCAGTGCTGCCGGAGGCATCATCACAGATCGGCGTATCCGCCTCTCCACAGAAAATGCAGACCGTCTGACTCAAATTAAAATGAATCAATCCTGGATTGGAAATGACTACGCAACACTCCAGGACCCCAACCAAGTAACATGACCAATGAACATCTGGGATGGTGTAGAATTTCCGGTCCCTGTTTATTGAACCTCTCATCTGTATTACATTTATGACTGCATGGCGGCAAAAAGCATTGCTGCTATATCCGCACGCTTTTTGTCCTCATGCAAGGCCTAGGTTGTTGTGTCTCAAAAACCGTGGCCTTCTCCTCCTGCGCCTGCTCCTGTTCCATCACGTCTGCTGCTGCTGGGTTAGCGTTGCCGCGTGGTCCCTGTTTATTGAACCACTTATCTTTATTACATTTATGACTGCATGGCGGTACAAAGCATGCTATCCGCACGCTTCTTGCCCTCATGCAAGGCCTGGGTTGTTGTGTCTCACAAAGCGTGGCCTTCTCCTCCTGCGCCTGCTCCTGTTCCATCACGTCTGCTGCTGCTGGGTTAGCGTTGCCGCGTGGTCCCTGTTTATTGAACCACTTATCTTTATTACATTTATGACTGCATGGCGGTACAAAGCATGCTATCCGCACGCTTCTTGCCCTCATGCAAGGCCTGGGTTGTTGTGTCTCACAAAGCGTGGCCTTCTCCTCCTGCGCCTCCTCCTGTTCCATCACGTGTGCTGCTGCTGGGTTAGCGTTACCGGTCCCTTTTCCTGGAACCTCTTATATGTATTACATTTATGACTGCATGCCGACAAAAAACATGTTACCTGTGCAAAGAAAACAGACATTTCCCGCATTTAAAAGACAGTTTTCCCTTTGAAACTTTCAAATCGATTTTCTCAAAAACTATAAGCTCTTTTTGCTAATTTATTTTCCTCTTGTACCCACTCCCAAGGTGCACATACCCTGTAAATTTGGGGTATGTAGCATGTAAGGAGGCTTTACAAACCACAAAAGTTCGGGTCCCTATTGACTTCCATTATGTTCGGAGTTCGGGTCGAACACCCGAACATCGCGGCCATGTTCGGCCTGTTCGGCCCGAACCCGAACATCTAGATGTTCGCCCAACACTAGTAATCATTAACAAGCTATTTCCCATCCCCTTCTTGCACCTCTGACACTGTAGTTGCCATTGGCAGGTTTTGGTGCGTCGTATCAATTGCTATGTATAGAGTGCTTGGGGGGCCCCATTGTAAAACTGGCATCGGGGCCCACAACTCCTCAGCCACACCACTGCTTTTCTCTTTGTGTAAATATAAAATTTGATTGTCCTTTGCCTTTAATCATTTTGCAATAAAACCAGGTTAAATAAATTGTGTCTGCTACAAAATATGTTTTTCTATTTTTTCCATTAGAAAAATATGACAGTATCATTGTTCTATGTTTACTCATTTCTTTATAAAGCCAATAAAATTGATATGTTAAAAATAAAAAAGAAAAGTAGTATCCACTTCAAAACATGGTTTAGGCGTTGGTTGGGGGGTGGGGCTTAAGGATGTCCATCGGGCGGTTACAAGGACCCTAAGCAGACACCGGGGGTATGCATTGCTGATGAGCATAATGACCTCATTACAATTACGTGTAATGTCGTGGAATTCCCGAAATTACGATGATAATCTGAATTTTTTTTTGAAATTGCCGGAAATTATGCATAAGCACAACATTTTGTAATTACGATCATTTTACATAATTACGATCTTTTTCATAGTAGAATGGAATCGGAATTTCACTATAGCGAAAAACTGTAAAATTGAATATATGTACACATATACAAATAAGAAGTACATTTTTCCAGAGTAAAATGAGTCATAAATTAGTTTTCTCCTATGTTGCTGTCACTTACAGTAGGTAGTATAAATCTGACAGAAGTGACAGGTTTTGCACTAGCCAATCTCCTCATGGGGAATTGTCAGGGATATATTTATTTTCAAAAACACTTAGTGAATGGCAGTTGCTCTGTCCAACTGCCCAAAAAAACTGTGTAGGGTGCAGGGAAGCATCAATGTTTAAATCCTTTTTAGGGAATATCTTTATAAAGAATAAAAGCCTTGCTGACAATCCCCTATGAAGATTTTGACTAGTCCAAAACCTGTCGCTTCTGTCAGAATTCTACTGCCTACTGTAAGTGACAGCAACATAGGAGAAAAGTAATTTATGGCTCATTTTACTCTGCAAGAAAGGTACTTCTTATCTGTATATGTTTGCACATATTTTAAATGTTACAGTTTTTCGCTGTAGTGCCCCTTTAATACATAAATTTGGCTGTTCTCAAAATTGCGTTCCAGTCCAGAGCCTCCTGATACGCGACAGCATGTGCAGGGACCTTTGCATTATCAGATATTGCAAGGCTGAAAACTAAGTGTCTCAGCATGCATGACTGCTAAGTGCACCTTGATAAAGAACACCTGTCTAATGCTGGGAATAGAAAACACAGAATTGATTCCTGTCTAGAGAGTGTATATATATATATGTATAAAATATACCGGTAACTTTTATTATTACAAATAAATTAAAAATCCATATGTATATTAATTACTAACTGATGTAGGCTTACATTTCGTGATCAGATAGTGGACTATTCAGTTTGAATTTATATCTGATCAACCTAATCGTCACTGAGATTGCTAAGGTGCTATAAAGATTACCCCCACCACAAATGCTGGGAATACACAATGAGATTTTTCAGCAGATTTACTGTCCGATCGATTTTCTAATCGATTTTCATTCACTTCTATGAGAAATCAATCAGATAAACGATCGAAAATAAGATCGGACCTGTCATAAATTATCTATCGAACCATCTATCTGCCAAAAAATCTCATTGTGTGTTCCCAGCATTAGAAGTGGCTGCAGGTAGAGCCTCCTGATACAATGAAAGCAACAGCCCATGCAGGAGCCTTTGCATTATCAGTAATTGCAATCAAATGAGTGATAAAAACGCAAAACACCCTAGGGGTTTGATTCACTAAAGCGTGCTAACACAGTTAGAACGCCTAAAAGCTTTGCATCTGCAAACTAGGGTGCTAAGCAGTTTGCACGGGCAAAGCTGTTACTGTTCGCACACTATTTGGTGCGCACGAAATGTCGCACCAGTCTGCGTGAAACATTGCACCGTCTCCGTGCAAAGTACGCTTACAGGCTATTGTGCACACGGACAGTGCAACGTTTCATGTGCATATTAGTGCGTGCAAAGGCACTTTGCACGTGCTAAGGGGCATTTCATGCTTTAGTGAATCAAGCCCTAGGTGTGAACAAGCCCAAAAGGTTGTGGGAGCCCTGTGTGCCCAGCCATCTTGATAACCTGAATAACATGTATAGGATAACCTGAATAACACGTATACATATACCAGAGAGTTACACTAGAGCACTAGAAACTTGACAGATGAGATTTCTGACTGTAATCTGTTCTGAAGAACCTGTCCTCACAATGAATGTGCACAAAAGGTCTGGACATCCAAATGCCATAGGAGACATAGGCTGTACACAAATACCTATAGCTCCACCCCTAGACAGAGAGATAATTTGTAGAAATAGAAAAGGTCTCAATAGGCAAGTAATTTGTGACAGTGAATCGTGAATGTGGTTACTCCACTGCCTGGATGCAGCCATAACTCCCATGCACTTTGCCAGTTGGGGATGTATGAAACATTTTAGAGTGAAGCCTATCCATTTTTTACTAGGTAAGTGTATATGGTTTTTTTTGTTTTTTTTTTTCACACAAGCACAAAGAAATGAGTATTTGAGTAGACATAAGTGTGCTTTGTTTTTTTTTCCACTGTGTGTGTTTGTGTAGCAGTCAGTGGCCCATATGCAATTCACTTTTTCACCGGAGTTTTCTCCTAGGTGATATTTTTAAACTTGTCAATAAAATGCCTTTTAAGCCATCAGCAAGCAAGAGAATACTTAAAATAATGTTGATAGTATTTTTTCACCTGCTTTTTGGTACTTTTTTAGTTGAAAAGTACTAGAAAGTTATTTTAAATTGAAGATGAAAAATTAACTCCTAGGAGAAAACTCAGGAGAAAAAGTGAATTGCATATGGGCCGCTGTGTTTGCCTACACGCACACACGCACACACGCACGCGCACACACACAGTACACACACACACACACACACACACACACACACACACACACACACACACACACACACACTACACACACTACACACACTACACACACACACTACACACACACAATACATACACACACACACACACACACACACAGTACACACACACAATACATACACACACACACACACGCACGCGCACACACACACACACACACACACAGACGCACACCTACACACACACACACACACACACACACACACACACACACACACACACAACACTACACACACACACTACACACACACACTACACACACTACACACACTACACACACACACTACACACACACAATACATACACACACACACACACACACACACACACACAGTACACACACACAATACATACACACACACACACACTACACACACACAATACATACACACACACACACACACACACACAGTACACACACACAATACATACACACACACACACACGCACACACGCACGCGCACACACACACACACACACACACACAGACGCACACCTACACACACACACACACACACACACACACACACACACACAACACTACACACACACACTACACACACACACTACACACACTACACACACTACACACACACACTACACACGCACGCGCACACACACACACACACACACACACACACAGACGCACACACACACACACACACACACACACACACAGACGCACACCTACACACACACACACACACACTACACACACACACTACACACACTACACACACACACACACACACACTACACACACTACACACACACACACACACACACACACACACACACACACACACACACACACACACACAGTACACACACACAATACATACACACACACACACACACACACAGTACACACACACACACACAGTACACACACACAGTACACACACACACACACACACACACACACTACACACACACACACACACAGTACACACACACACACACAGTACACACACAGTACACACACACACACACACACACACAGTACACACACACACACACACACACACACACACAGTACACACACACACACACAGTACACACACACACACACACACACACACACACACACAGTACACACACACACACACACAGACACACACAGACACACACAGACACACACAGACACACACAGACACACACACACACACACGCACACACACACACACACACACACACACACACACACACACACACACACACACACACACACAGTACACACACACACACACACACACAGACACACACAGACACACACAGACACACACACACACACACGCACGCACACACACACAAACACACACACTACAAAATGCTGTGTTTGTGTTCATGTCAAAGTGTATGTGTACATGTTAGATGCATGAATTTGCTTATTGGCATATGTTATATTAACCACCACACATAAGACTGCACAAGCTGGTAGCAAATATGGGGCCATAGTTATGGGGGATTCCAACTGGGATATTGAAACAACTTTCTCTAGTTAGTACAGTAAGTGACAGATTTTTTTTTCAACATTACAAGACCATTACTTGATATAGATGGTAACCGGACCAACTAGAGGAGATGCTCTGCTTGATTTGGTCATTTCAAATAGACCAGATACTATATCTAATAAGCAAGTTTGAGAACACTTGGGAAACAGTAACCATAATATGGTAACATTTGAGTTGCGACAAAGATGTAACTAAAACTATGAGTTTTTGAAAAGCCAGCCTTAAAGGACAACTGTATTGTGATGAATATGGAAGCTTGCCATATTTGTTTCCCATTAAACAATACTAGTTGCCTGGCAGACCCGCTGATCTATTTGGCCCAGAAACAAGCATGCAGCTAATCTTGTCAGATCTGACAATGCCAGAAACACCTGATCTACTGCATGCTTGTTCAGGGTCTATGGCTAAAAGTATTAGAGGCAGAGGATCAGCAGGACAGCCAGGCAACTAGTATTGCTTAAAAATAAAAAAAAATATGGCAGCTTCCATATCCCTCTCACTACAGTTGTCCTTTAAAGGACTTTTTGTCCTGATGTGAGAAATACCCCACAGATTTTACTCACCAGAAGAGCCGACACGCCGTTGGGGTCGCGATCTTTACCGGTGGCCAGCGGGACAACGCATAGGACCAGAGCTGCGGCGAGAGAGGTGCTAGGGGCTGGAAGAAGCCCCAGGTCAGTAAAATCTGTGGGGTATTTCTCACATCGGAATGTCCTTTAAGAAGCTCAGAGACTCACTATGTGTGGTAGATCTGGACAGTAAATTAAAGGGCAAGGACACTGCCACATTTTTTGTATGCACAAATTTGGGGGCTACAGCACATGATTGGGAACAATCCACCATTCCTTTTGAACAAATATTAAATAGATTGCAGGAAGTTAGGCTGATGGCTCTCATTCACCATACTATACAGGACACTATACAGGACACTGTACCAAAATTCCAAGCCAACTGGTCTGACTGGTCAGTTTCTCATATGTTCCCTGCCACTCATTAGTAAAACATGATTGGAGAAAGAATCTCCGTTGCTAAGAGGAAAGTTGTGCGTACAGTTTGGTTTTGCATAATTTGATGGTTTGCCTGAGATTTCTGCCGAAAGGCCGGTTTTACACTGTACACTGAAAAACTGGTGTGTTTTAACTTTCCATAGCATTGCATTGTGAATAAAGCTTTCAGTTAAAAATGCAGAGGGAACTGAGCAATAGAAAAACATGGACATGTCTTTGATAATCAGTTGTCCTTTCAGTTATAACTAGAGTTGGGCCGAACCTCCGATTTTAGGTTCGCGAACCGGGTTCGCGAACTTTCGCGGAACGTTCGGTTCGCGTTAAAGTTCGCGAACCGCAATAGACTTCAATGGGGATGCGAACTTTGAAAAAAAAAAATAATTATGCTGGCCACAAAAGTGATGGAAAAGATGTTTCAAGGGGTCTAACACCTGGAGGGGGGCATGGCGGAGTGGGATACACGCCAAAAGTCCCCGGGAAAAATCTGGATTTGACGCAAAGCAGCGTTTTAAGGGCAGAAATCACATTGAATGCTAAATGACAGGCCTAAAGTGCTTTAAAACATCTTGCATGTGTATACATCAATCAGGTAGTGTAATTAAGGTACTGCTTCACACTGACACACCAAACTGTTCACTGAACAGAACAGGTATGCAGTGGCGGGTTCACTGAACAGAACAGGTATACAGTGGCGGGTTCACAGAACAGGTATGCAGTGGCAGGATCACTGAACACAATAGGTATGCAGTGGCGTGTTCACTAAACAGGTATACAGTGGCGGGTCCACTGAACAGAACAGGTATACAGTGGCGGGTTCACTGAACAGGTATACAGTGGCGGGTCCACTGAACAGAACAGGTATACAGTGGCGGGTTCACAGAACAGGTATGCAGTGGCAGGTTCACTGAACACAACAGGTATGCAGTGGCGGGTTCACTGAACAGGTATACAGTGGCGGGTCCACTGAACAGAACAGGTATACAGTGGCGGGTCCACTGAACAGAACAGGTATACAGTGGCGGGTCCACTGAACAGAACAGGTATACAATGGCGGGTTCACAGAACAGGTATACAGTGGCGGGTCCACTGAACAGAACAGGTATACAGTGGCGGGTTCACAGAACAGGTATGCAGTGGCAGGATCACTGAACAGGTATGCAGTGGCAGGATCACTGAACAGGTATGGAGTGGCAGGATCACAGTACAGGTATGCAGTGGGCTGAGGGCTCACTGAACAGAACAGGTATGCAGTGGCAGGATCACTGAACAGGTATGGAGTGGCAGGATCACAGTACAGGTATGCAGTGGGCTGAGGGCTCACTGAACAGAACAGGTATGCAGTGGCAGGATCACTGAACAGGTATGCAGTGGCAGGATCACAGTACAGGTATGCAGTGGGCTGAGGGCTCACTGAACAGAACAGGTATGCAGCCAGGAAGAAGTTAAGCCTAACTAATCTTTCCCTATATGAGAGACTGCAGCAGCTCGCCCTACTCTCACTAATGCAGGCACACGAGTGGCCGTAATGGCCGCCGCTGCCTGCCTTATATAAGGGGGGGGTGGGGCTCCAGGGGCTAGTGTAGCCTAATTGGCTACACTGGGCCTGCTGACTGTGATGTAGAGGGTCAAAGTTGACCCTCAGTGCATTATGGGGCGAACCGAACTTCTTCCGCAAAAGGTTCGCGTGCGGTACCCGCACGCGAACCACCTACGTTCGCGCGAACCACGTTCGCCGGCGAACCGTTCGGCCCAACTCTAGTTATAACTGAGAGCAACTGATTAAAGTGCACCTGACCTGAGACTACAAAAGGAATAGATTTGATACTTACCCAGCACTTCCTCCAGCCCTATAAGCACCACTGAGTCCCTCACTGCACTCCCGAGTACCTCAGTTCCCGAGTGCACAAGAACCGCGCCAGTAAGGCTTTTCAGCGCATGAGTGGAGGGGCCAATCAAGCGCAGAAGAGACCGACTGGCGTGGCTGAGTACGGCGGGGGACTCAGCAGTGCTGATGGGGCTTTTACTTTTGTTGTCTTAGGTGTTCTTTAAGGCCTCTTTTCCACGGACTGTGGAACTGTGTGCTCAGCAAGCAGTTGCCAGGCAGCAGTAAGCAGATACCAGGCAGCAACAAACAGTTACCAGGCAGCAGTGAGCAGTTGCAGGGCCGGGCGAGGCAGAGGCGAGTGAGGCTCCAGCCTCAGGGCACAGTGTAGGCGGGGTGCACAACTCTCAGCTATAATGCCTCTATTGTGTATGATATTTGGAAAAGAAGCAGGTGGTTTACTTTCGGCAAACAGTTGGTGGCAAAAGTATCTGTGTTTGAGACAAGAAGAGACAGAGCACACTCAGGGGAACAGTACAGCAGTAGATTGGGTGAATTCAGAATAATCTCACCTCTAGAAGTTGCTGGCAAACCTGTACAGAAGTAGCCAGCGTGTAGGCTTTTATCGCTCTAGCCAGGGATCAGGCACAAAGGCAGCTGGATTCCTCCTTCACTCGGATGGTTGTTGGCAGGCAGCGAGGTTCTGAGGTTTTACACCCTGTCTGTGTACGAGTCCGCTATATGAGGTTGCACAAACAGATTGTGGTGGATTTTCAAAGCATCAACTCCAGGAGTGAGGGTTCTAAAAGCAAAGCTCCACGCTGCTCCATGAGTCTTGCACAGGCAGTTCACGGACAGTTGGAGTGGTGGTCTAATTGTAATGCAGCAATGTCTATCATTCATAAAGCGTCCCCGCATGCAGAAATGCTAAAAACAGCTGACTTTACCGAGCACTGAGCAAAATCTGTATTCATAAAGGCTGTTTCCGCATGCGAAGCTGACATTTCCGAGTAGAGCTATAAATTACCGCATTGTGCGGTGATTCTATGCGGAAATGTAACAAAATGTAAATTCATAAAACTTAACGCAAGCAGTATGCGGACGGGGATTACTGCTCCCCTGAATGTAGCAATAAGCATGCGAAGTACATGTAAGTGAATGGGACAGACCTCCCAAGCAGCAGCAGCAGCAGAGAGAACACCGCATGGAGGGACTCGGCCAGCTTCTCTGTTTCCGCAAGGCTCCCGCCAGCCTACAGCCAGCCTACAGCGAGATATCTCCGCACTCCTACCGCAACAGGCAACTTTTTTATGAATGACCACCCAGAAGGCTGAAATACCGACAGCGGTCTTTCCCGTCACAGATTTACTTTACCAACAGCACTTTTATGAATGATAGCCATTGCGTGTAGGAAAGGAGAAACGGCGGCTGCCGTATAGTGTTGATTGAGGTTTATTAAAATATATTACAACACATTTCAGGAGACCAAGTCCTCCTTTCATCAGGCATAGAGTTACAATGGTGTTTGCAAGACATTTAAATACATAATTTCCTGTTCAATTAGAAAAAGTGTTCTTTTTTAAAGCATTAATCAGGGTTGAGGTTAGAAGGGACCAATCAGGATTAAGAGCCAATCAAGGTTGATGTTAAAAAGCACGGGCTAGGTTTTGGAGAGCCATGTCATCAATATGCAAATGACTGGCTCCCATGAGTCTAAATGTGCAGCATATCAATATTTGAGCTGCAGCTTTGGCAGAGGAAGTGAAAGTTTAAAATACATTTCTGTTGGCAGATAAAATACTTGAAGATTGTGGGTTGAAAATTGGATCTTGTGTAAAATTTATATTAATTATTTATGAGGGTGGCCCTAGTATTCAAGCATATTATAGAGGATGGGTGCATAAGAGCTTCTAACCATTTATAATCATTTGGCAGTGCTGTACAAACAGCAACAGTCATAATACCAGAACAAGCAAGATCAAGTGTAGTATCTGTTCTTGAGGTTTTTGGGGGGACCTGGAGGGATGGCACTGTGGCAGGGTGTCCCTTCTTGTTGTAACTCCCTAGAGGCTGATTGAATGGATCTATACCATGGTTGAAGCTGAATGGCTGAGGGCTTTGCTTAGGCGTACTGCCCCTGGAAGTGGTGCTCCAGGTGAACCTGAAAAAACCTGGGATGTGGCAGATCCCAGGCGGAAGTAGGGTGCTTTGGTCTGTACTGCCCATATGCATAGCCAACTAACGCAGCTCCCCGGCCTTTTGGCTAGGGAGAGTGCGGAATTTTTATCACTCCAGGCGCAAGGTCGGGGCCAGTTTGCTGGCACCGGGGACTTCGGTTCCCACCCGGCTCCCTCTCCGGGGAGCTACCTGGACCATGTGGGATGCCACATGGCCAGGCCCTTTGGGTAACCACTGGGCACAGTCGGGGTCCTCCTCGGAGGACTCCAGGATCCTCCAACCCCTCGGGTGTTGGAGGATGCCACCCCCTGACCCGTAGGCAAAGGAAGAAGGTTCCCTTTGGGGAACAACCGGAAGGGCCCTGCTGTATTGTGGGGCCTGCCACATTTTTTGTATGCACAAATTTGGGGGCTACAGCACATGATTGGGAACAATCCACCATTCCTTTTGAACAAATATTAAATAGATTGCAGGAAGTTAGGCTGATGGCTCTCATTCACCATACTATACAGGACACTATACAGGACACTGTACCAAAATTCCAAGCCAACTGGTCTGACTGGTCAGTTTCTCATATGTTCCCTGCCACTCATTAGTAAAACATGATTGGAGAAAGAATCTCCGTTGCTAAGAGGAAAGTTGTGCGTACAGTTTGGTTTTGCATAATTTGATGGTTTGCCTGAGATTTCTGCCGAAAGGCCGGTTTTACACTGTACACTGAAAAACTGGTGTGTTTTAACTTTCCATAGCATTGCATTGTGAATAAAGCTTTCAGTTAAAAATGCAGAGGGAACTGAGCAATAGAAAAACATGGACATGTCTTTGATAATCAGTTGTCCTTTCAGTTATAACTAGAGTTGGGCCGAACCTCCGATTTTAGGTTCGCGAACCGGGTTCGCGAACTTTCGCGGAACGTTCGGTTCGCGTTAAAGTTCGCGAACCGCAATAGACTTCAATGGGGATGCGAACTTTGAAAAAAAAAAATAATTATGCTGGCCACAAAAGTGATGGAAAAGATGTTTCAAGGGGTCTAACACCTGGAGGGGGGCATGGCGGAGTGGGATACACGCCAAAAGTCCCCGGGAAAAATCTGGATTTGACGCAAAGCAGCGTTTTAAGGGCAGAAATCACATTGAATGCTAAATGACAGGCCTAAAGTGCTTTAAAACATCTTGCATGTGTATACATCAATCAGGTAGTGTAATTAAGGTACTGCTTCACACTGACACACCAAACTGTTCACTGAACAGAACAGGTATGCAGTGGCGGGTTCACTGAACAGAACAGGTATACAGTGGCAGGATCACTGAACACAATAGGTATGCAGTGGCGTGTTCACTAAACAGGTATACAGTGGCGGGTCCACTGAACAGAACAGGTATACAGTGGCGGGTTCACTGAACAGGTATACAGTGGCGGGTCCACTGAACAGAACAGGTATACAGTGGCGGGTTCACAGAACAGGTATGCAGTGGCAGGTTCACTGAACACAACAGGTATGCAGTGGCGGGTTCACTGAACAGGTATACAGTGGCGGGTCCACTGAACAGAACAGGTATACAGTGGCGGGTCCACTGAACAGAACAGGTATACAGTGGCGGGTCCACTGAACAGAACAGGTATACAGTGGCGGGTTCACAGAACAGGTATACAGTGGCTGGTCCACTGAACAGAACAGGTATACAGTGGCGGGTTCACAGAACAGGTATGCAGTGGCAGGATCACTGAACAGGTATGCAGTGGCAGGATCACTGAACAGGTATGGAGTGGCAGGATCACAGTACAGGTATGCAGTGGGCTGAGGGCTCACTGAACATAACAGGTATGCAGTGGCAGGATCACTGAACAGGTATGCAGTGGCAGGATCACAGTACGGGTATGCAGTGGGCTGAGGGCTCACTGAACAGAACAGGTATGCAGTGGCAGGATCACTGAACAGGTATGGAGTGGCAGGATCACAGTACAGGTATGCAGTGGGCTGAGGGCTCACTGAACAGAACAGGTATGCAGTGGCAGGATCACTGAACAGGTATGCAGTGGCAGGATCACAGTACAGGTATGCAGTGGGCTGAGGGCTCACTGAACAGAACAGGTATGCAGCCAGGAAGAAGTTAAGCCTAACTAATCTTTCCCTATATGAGAGACTGCAGCAGCTCGCCCTACTCTCACTAATGCAGGCACACGAGTGGCCGTAATGGCCGCCGCTGCCTGCCTTATATAAGGGGGGGTATGGCTCCAGGGGCTAGTGTAGCCTAATTGGCTACACTGGGCCTGCTGACTGTGATGCAGAGGGTCAAAGTTGACCGTCAGTGCATTATGGGGCGAACCGAACTTCTTCCGCAAAAGGTTCGCGTGCGGTACCCGCACGCGAACCACCTACGTTCGCGCGAACCACGTTCGCCGGCGAACCGTTCGGCCCAACTCTAGTTATAACTGAGAGCAACTGATTAAAGTGCACCTGACCTGAGACTACAAAAGGAATAGATTTGATACTTACCCAGCACTTCCTCCAGCCCTATAAGCACCACTGAGTCCCTCACTGCACTCCCGAGTACCTCAGTTCCCGAGTGCACAAGAACCGTGCCAGTAAGGCTTTTCAGCGCATGAGCGGAGGGGCCATGCAAGCGCAGAAGAGACCGACTGGCGTGGCTGAGTACGGCGGGGGACTCAGCAGTGCTTATGGGGCTTTTACTTTTGTTGTCTTAGGTGTTCTTTAAGGCCTCTTTTCCACGGACTGTGGAACTGTGTGCTCAGCAAGCAGTTGCCAGGCAGCAGTAAGCAGATACCAGGCAGCAACAAACAGTTACCAGGCAGCAGTGAGAAGTTGCAGGGCCGGGCGAGGCAGAGGCGAGAGAGGCTCCAGCCTCAGGGCACAGTGTAGGCGGGGTGCACAACTCTCAGCTATAATGCCTCTATTGTGTATGATATTTGGAAAAGAAGCAGGTGGTTTACTTTCGGCAAACAGTTGGTGGCAAAAGTATCTGTGTTTGAGACAAGAAGAGACAGAGTGCACTCAGGGGAACAGTACAGCAGTAGATTGGGTGAATTCAGAATAATCTCACCTCTAGAAGTTGCTGGCGAACTTGTACAGGAGTAGCCAGCGTGTAGGCTTTTATCGCTCTAGCCAGGCATCAGGCACAAAGGCAGCTGGATTCCTCCTTCACTCGGATGGTTGTTGACAGGCAGCGAGGTTCTGAGGTTTTACACCCTGTCTGTGTGCGAGTCCGCTATATGCGGTTGCACAAACAGATTGTGGTGGATTTTCAAAGCATCAACTCCAGGAGTGAGGGTTCTAAAAGCAAAGCTCCATGCTGCTCCATGAGTCTTGCACAGGCAGTTCACGGGCAGTTGGAGTGGTGGTCTAATTGTAGTGCAGCAATGTCTATCATTCATAAAGCGTCCCCGCATGCAGAAATGCTAAAAACAGCTGACTTTACCGAGCACTGAGCAAAATATGTATTCATAAAGGCTGTTTCCGCATGCGAAGCTGACATTTCCGAGTAGAGCTATAAATTACCGCATTGTGCGGTGATTCTATGCGGAAATGTAACAAAATGTAAATTCATAAAACTTAACGCAAGCAGTATGCGGACGGGGATTACTGCTCCCCTGAATGTAGCAATAAGCATGCGAAGTACATGTAAGTGAATGGGACAGACCTCCCAAGCAGCAGCAGCAGCAGCAGCAGCAGCAGCAGCAGCAGCAGCAGCAGCAGCAGCAGCAGCAGCAGCAGCAGAGAGAACACCGCATGAAGGGACTCGGCCAGCTTCTCTGTTTCCACAAGGCTCCCGCCAGCCTACAGCCAGCCTACAGCGAGATATCTCCGCACTCCTACCGCAACAGGCAACTTTTTTATGAATGACCACCCAGAAGGCTGAAATACCGACAGCGGTCTTTCCCGTCACAGATTTACTTTACCAACAGCACTTTTATGAATGATAGCCATTGCGTGTAGGAAAGGAGAAACGGCGGCTGCCGTATAGTGTTGATTGAGGTTTATTAAAATATATTACAACACATTTCAGGAGACCAAGTCCTCCTTTCATCAGGCATAGAGTTACAATGGTGTTTGCAAGACATTTAAATACATAATTTCCTGTTCAATTAGAAAAAGTGTTCTTTTTTAAAGCATTAATCAGGGTTGAGGTTAGAAGGGACCAATCAGGATTAAGAGCCAATCAAGGTTGATGTTAAAAAGCACGGGCTAGGTTTTGGAGAGCCATGTCATCAATATGCAAATGACTGGCTCCCATGAGTCTAAATGTGCAGCATATCAATATTTGAGCTGCAGCTTTGGCAGAGGAAGTGAAAGTTTAAAATACATTTCTGTTGGCAGATAAAATACTTGAAGATTGTGGGTTGAAAATTGGATCTTGTGTAAAATTTATATTAATTATTTATGAGGGTGGCCCTAGTATTCAAGCATATTATAGAGGATGGGTGCATAAGAGCTTCTAACCATTTATAATCATTTGGCAGTGCTGTACAAACAGCAACAGTCATAATACCAGAACAAGCAAGATCAAGTGTAGTATCTGTTCTTGAGGTTTTTGGGGGGACCTGGAGGGATGGCACTGTGGCAGGGTGTCCCTTCTTGTTGTAACTCCCTAGAGGCTGATTGAATGGATCTATACCATGGTTGAAGCTGAATGGCTGAGGGCTTTGCTTAGGCGTACTGCCCCTGGAAGTGGTGCTCCAGGTGAACCTGAAAAAACCTGGGATGTGGCAGATCCCAGGCGGAAGTAGGGTGCTTTGGTCTGTACTGCCCATATGCATAGCCAACTAACGCAGCTCCCCGGCCTTTTGGCTAGGGAGAGTGCGGAATTTTTATCACTCCAGGCGCAAGGTCGGGGCCAGTTTGCTGGCACCGGGGACTTCGGTTCCCACCCGGCTCCCTCTCCGGGGAGCTACCTGGACCATGTGGGATGCCACATGGCCAGGCCCTTTGGGTAACCACTGGGCACAGTCGGGGTCCTCCTCGGAGGACTCCAGGATCCTCCAACCCCTCGGGTGTTGGAGGATGCCACCCCCTGACCCGAAGGCAAAGGGAGAAGGTTCCCTTTGGGGAACAACCGGAAGGGCCCTGCTGTATTGTGGGGCCTGTGGCTACTCATGCACGTTTTATGGGGGTGCTTTAGGGCACTCACGCTTTTTTCGTGCATGGGGTTAATAGCCTTGCTTACCCGGGACTCCTGTTGCATGCAACAGGAGCCAAGAAAGCTTAAAAAAAATACCAGAACAAGCAAGGCTTAGACAACAAAACACAATAAATACTAGTGGACTGGAAAACCATATTGTCACGGACGGTTGCGGGGCCGCAGGCGCGTCCTGTAACCGCCCGTGAAGAAAAAGCGATCGCACTCGATTCCCTGCATCGATTGCGCTTCAGATCGATAGAATCTGGGTTGATTGTGTAGGGGCAGCTGCAGTCTTTTTTCAGCAGAGAGAGAGCACCAGCCTAAATGCTGGATGGCTCTTTTGATATGCTAATGAGCCTGAGCCTAATCTGCCCCGGAGAGTCCCTGGCTTCAAGCTGTGCTGATGGCCCATCCATCAGGTATAAAGTGACAAGCACCATGGCAGAAGCAATCTAGTTGGGGGAAAAACCAGACCCGCTGGCTCCCTCCCAGCAGGGGAGGTGACACCTAGCTGGCTGCCCCAAACTTCAAAGAGCCTTTGCCTGGGAATAACCTGAGTCTCATAGCATATCCATAACTTCCCAGATCTGTCATATTTCTGGGGTTCCTGAGATGGCAGCTTCGCCAAACGTGGGGGAAGTGTAGCATGAGCCCCGGTGCTGGTTCTGAGGAAGTTTCAGAACATTCTGAGGTAAGGACTGCCAGTTAGGCAGTTTGAAAGTGCCCTGATGATACCACAGGGGTCCCACCCCTCATGTCTGGTATCAGGGCGCTGGGTAAATCGAGACAGACCTGAAAATGTTAATAAATCTGCCCTGACCTGTACGGTTTTGTGAGATAGAGCCCATATATGGGTAGATATGATTTCTAGTCCCCAGGACAAGGGGAGGGCTCATCTCATCTTCTAAGGGGGTGTGTGGCTCCCCGCCCTCACTCCCTCCTACTGAATCAGGGGCATAAGAATGGCAGAGGAGCCAAACTCAGTGTCCTCCACCCTGAAAACATCTTGAACTCATCGGTGCCAGCTTGAGGATATGCTGGCATCCACCTGGTCTGAACTCTGAACTTTGATTGAAACCCAGAACTCTGTTTTTTCCCACAAAAAAGGACATCTTTCCAGGAACTAAGTATTTTTCTCCCTTCTTTTATTTTTTTTTATACTGGCTATTACTGTTTTAATAATTGTTGATTTTAATAATTGTCTGTATATATTAATTATTTATATTGTGTGAATAATGACTTTCTCCAAGTCATTCACTGTCCGCTACCCTGCTTATCAGCACACACAGAACTGATCCCGGGTCTCTGAAGATACGCTACTGTTTGTTTGTTGTTGGCTAGACAGAATATCGTGTGTTTAACCGTTTTATTCGCAGGACTAGTCAGTTAGTGGGCTCCACGGTCCCATGGTAACCGCGGTGGTGGCAGTTTACTCTGAACCAGCGGGTGAAGTTGTAATCACCCGTGTCTCACAGGCTCCCTTCTGAGTTGGCTGCGGCTAATTCTTAACGGCTCCTGCGCATTGACTGCGACCAGAGTTCGCACGACCTGTGCGCTGGCACCGTTTAGAAGGCTAAGTGCGGTCAGCCACTAGGGCTCCTGTGACAGTGTTAGGCAGCGGTTGGGACCTGTGTTGTGCTGAAAGTATCTACGATAGCGCTAGCGCTATCGAGAAACAAACTAATTCGTTGGTGTACCTGGAAGGCAATATATTTTTTATATATACAGAGAGACTGTGTAGCCAGTACCCCTCCCCAAAAGTTTTATTTTATTTGGCATGGAAATGTCCGGGAACTACCAGAACATGTGCCTGTCGGACCTGCAAAATCTTTGCCAAGCGAGAGGCATTGACGTCGGCAGCAGGAAACAACAGGACCTGATAGCAGACTTGTCCAGATGGGATACCCAGCAACTGCGGGAGCCGGGAGTGTCCACTGAAGTGGATACCAGCCCATCTGACAATCGAGGGGGACCAGAGGCTGAAGATCCTAGGCGTACAGAGGTTGAGCATCCTGCGGGCCCTGTTGCAACAGTTACGCTAGAGACTGTCAGTATGGACCCCAATCCCAGAGTTTCTGACAGTACTAGCCCAGAACTGGCCAGTACTGGGCTGTCCATGGGTGCTGACCCGGTAATGCAGCAGGCATTACAAAAGCTGATGGAGACTGACCTGGACAAGTACCTGCAGTACATGGCGGAGCAAAAGCGAGAGGAACGGGAGCGGCAAGCCGCTGCTGCTGCAGCCGCAGAACGCCACGCAGAGAGGGATGCCGCTGAGCGAGAACGGGAGCGCCAATCTGCAGAGGCGCGGGAGAGAAGACAGCATGAGCTCAACATGGCAAAGGTTCAACAGGCCAGCCGGAGTTCGCCGCCCAGCCTCCCTGCTGAAGGAGCTGCAGCACCCGTAAGTGCAAAATTTAAATTTGCTAATATTGAGAAAGACACAGACATTGACTTGTTTTTGCGGTCTTTTGAAAAAGCATGCCGTCAGTACCGTCTGTCCCAAGACCAGTGGGCCATACATCTGACACCTTTGCTGCGCTACAAAGCGCTTGATGCCTTCGCAGAATTGCCTGCGGAGAAGGATAATGATTATGCTGCTATAAAAGACGCTATCATTACTAAGTACCATCTGACGCCAGAAGCCTATCGCAAAAAGTTCAGGGCCTGGCAGAAAAAGTCTTCTGATTCGTACCGAGATGTGGTCAGCAGCTTGCTCACCACACTCCGCCAGTGGACTCTAGGCCTCACCAAAGGGTCTTATGATGTCCTGGAGGACTTGATAGTCCTGGAACAATTTCTGAACATTTGCCCTGCTGATGTACGGCAGTTTGTGTTGGAGCGCAAGCCTGCGTCAGCAACTGTCGCTGCAGACCTCGCGGAGACCTTTGCAACTACCCGGGTGGCTGATACCCGCAGAACTGTCCCATCCAGCTGGAGAGGAGGTCAGCCCAATACCTCGGCAGACTCTCCTGCCCCTGTGAGCCATCCGCCACAGAGGCCACCCAGCACAGCTTTCGCACCCAGGCCTGCAGTGCCTGGAGAGGTCATCTGTCACTACTGCCGCCAGCCCGGGCACATGAAATTCGACTGTCCGGAGCGGAGACAGACACCACCAGCACCTGGATCATCTGCATCACCTGCACCTCACCCACAGCAGAGGCAACCCGCCAGCGAACCACAGCCTGGATCATCAGATTTTGTCCTGTTTGCCCGCGGAAAGGAAATCCGCGACCGAACCGACCAGCAGCAACTTGTTAGAGTGAACGGCAAAGTTGTCACCAGATTCCGAGACACCGGAGCTGACATCACGTTAGTTCACTCACACCTTGTGCCAAAGGAGAGCATTAGCTCCAGCCGATCCCTTGCCCTTACTGGAGTAGAGGGCACCCTTTTTCACATAGCCCACGCAAGAGTGAAGCTGGATTGGGGAGTAGGAGGAATCCAAGAAAGTGTTGTTGGGGTTATGAAGGATCTCCTAGTCCCTGTGTTGCTGGGGACTGATTTGGGCAAGCTTGTGTCCTACTATGAACCTGCCACGACCGCCTTGTTGCTCACGGAACGAGACGGACTCTCCACCCACCACCAGGTACTTTATACACTTGGGGGAGCACCAGGGGGAGGTGGGTTGAATGTGCCCAGTTCAAGGGTACCAGGTTCAATAGTGCCTGCTTCAAAAGCACCTGAGTTTGATGTACAGACTGTCTGTTGTGATGATGCTGTAACTGTACCTAAGTTTACTGTACAACCTGTCTGTAATGAAAAAATGTCTATACCTATCAATGTCATTACTGCATGCAATGATGATTTGAGTAATGTCCGTCTGTGCCATTCTGACAGTGTACCTGTGCTAGCAGTACCGTGCAGCTGCACTGCTCAGAACCCGAGCTCAGAACAGGTGGAGGGGGTTCCGGCCTCCTCCCCCTCCTCTGACCGCAGGGATGAGCCCTTTCAGCCGCTGCCCTCGTGTGACATGAGCCAGTTGGCTGAAACTGACAGCGCCGTATTCTCAGCCGCACTACAAAGTGACCCAAGCCTGGAGGTGCTCAGGCAGCAAGCCGCTGAGCCCCTCGCAGACGGGGCCGCTTTCAAGGTGTACTGGGAAGGTGGGAGACTGTACAGTGAGTCTGTACAGCCCCCTACAGGTAGATCCCACGCGAATACCAAATGGCTTGTGGTCCCGAGTGCGTTCCGCACATGGTAATCCTCTGACAGGGCACTCAGGGGTCCGCAAGACACTTGCCGGTATTCGGAAACAGTTTTATTGGCCCCGGATGAACAGGGATGTAGCAAACTACTGCAGAGCATGTGCCGTCTGTCAGGAGCTGGGAAGGTCCAGGGATTCCCGCGGGGTTCCCTTAGGTCCACAGCCACTTAGCAGGGGAACCCTGCGTGGGCTGGCTGTTGACCTAACCAACCCACTGCCCGTTGTCAGCAGTCCCGGCAGACACCACGTCCGACTGCAGTGGCGCAAGCGCCCTGTCCAGAACGGTCCATGTCGGGTCAACCCTGAGGGTAGCAGACCGCGACCGGTCCAGGGGAACCGAGCCACAGGCTCCAATAGGTTTTCCCGCCGCACCGGCAACCCGAGACCCGTCAGCCAGGTTGGCCGACACGCAGCGGGCAGCCGACCCCAGAACGCCAACGGGGAACTAGATCAGATCTCGCAGGTTAGCGGCAATGACACACATCTTGCTGATGAATGTCTATCTGCCTTCTCCCCAGGGGGGGCTGTCACGGACGGTTGCGGGGCCGCAGGCGCGTCCTGTAACCGCCCGTGAAGAAAAAGCGATCGCACTCGATTCCCTGCATCGATTGCACTTCAGATCGATAGAATCTGGGTTGATTGTGTAGGGGCAGCTGCAGTCTTTTTTCAGCAGAGAGAGAGCACCAGCCTAAATGCTGGATGGCTCTTTTGATATGCTAATGAGCCTGAGCCTAATCTGCCCCGGAGAGTCCCTGGCTTCAAGCTGTGCTGATGGCCCATCCATCAGGTATAAAGTGACAAGCACCATGGCAGAAGCAATCTAGTTGGGGGAAAAACCAGACCCGCTGGCTCCCTCCCAGCAGGGGAGGTGACACCTAGCTGGCTGCCCCAAACTTCAAAGAGCCTTTGCCTGGGAATAACCTGAGTCTCATAGCATATCCATAACTTCCCAGATCTGTCATATTTCTGGGGTTCCTGAGATGGCAGCTTCGCCAAACGTGGGGGAAGTGTAGCATGAGCCCCAGTGCTGGTTCTGAGGAAGTTTCAGAACATTCTGAGGTAAGGACTGCCAGTTAGGCAGTTTGAAAGTGCCCTGATGATACCACAGGGGTCCCACCCCTCATGTCTGGTATCAGGGCGCTGGGTAAATTGAGACAGACCTGAAAATGTTAATAAATCTGCCCTGACCTGTACGGTTCTGTGAGATAGAGCCCATATATGGGTAGATATGATTTCTAGTCCCCAGGACAAGGGGAGGGCTCATCTCATCTTCTAAGGGGGTGTGTGGCTCCCCGCCCTCACTCCCTCCTACTGAATCAGGGGCATAAGAATGGCAGAGGAGCCAAACTCAGTGTCCTCCACCCTGAAAACATCTTGAACTCATCGGTGCCAGCTTGAGGATATGCTGGCATCCACCTGGTCTGAACTCTGAACTTTGATTGAAACCCAGAACTCTGTTTTTTCCCACAAAAAAGGACATCTTTCCAGGAACTAAGTATTTTTCTCCCTTCTTTTATTTTTTTTATACTGGCTATTACTGTTTTAATAATTGTTGATTTTAATAATTGTCTGTATATATTAATTATTTATATTGCGTGAATAAACGACTTTCTCCAAGTCATTCACTGTCCGCTACCCTGCTTATCAGCACACACAGAACTGATCCCGGGTCTCTGAAGATACGCTACTGTTTGTTTGTTGTTGGCTAGACAGAATATCGTGTGTTTAACCGTTTTATTCGCAGGACTAGTCAGTTAGTGGGCTCCACGGTCTAATGGTAACCGCGGTGGTGGCAGTTTACTCTGAACCAGCGGGTGAAGTTGTAATCACCCGTGTCTCACAGGCTCCCTTCTGAGTTGGCTGCGGCCAGGGCCGGATTTGTACTGTTTACCGCCCTAGGCCAGCAATCAACAGCCGCCCCCTGACAACAGCAACATACACATACAAAATGTATACATGTCTTTTTGCCAGCAAAAGCAGATTAGTTCCCTAGATTAGAATAGCCACTATGCCCCCCAGATACAAAAATTAAGTAGCCAGGGCCTCCCTAAATACAAGAAATAAGCAACCATGTGCCGTAAGATTCAAGAATTACTTGTCCACATTAGAGTTGGGCCGAACGGTTCGCCGGCGAACCTGGTTCGCGCGAACCTAGGTGGTTCGCGTGCGGGTACCGCACGCGAACTTTATTGCGGAAAAGTTCGCCCCATTGCGGTTCGCCCCATAATGCACTGAGGGTCAACTTTGACCCTCTACATCACAGTCAGCAGGCCCAGTGTAGCCAATTAGGCTACACTAGCCCCTGGAGCCCCACCCCCCCTTATATAGGCAGGCAGCGGCGGCCGTGGCCACTCGTGTGCCTGCATTAGTTAGAGTAGGGCGAGCTACTGCAGTCTCTCATAGGGAAAGATTAGTTAGCCTTAGCTTGTCCCTGGCTGCATACCTGTTCATTGATCCTGCCACTGCATACCTGTTCATTGATCCTGCCACTGCATACCTGTTCATTGATCCTGCCACTGCATACCTGTTCATTGATCCTGCCACTGCATACCTGTTCAGTGATCCTGCCACTGCATACCTGTTCATTGATCCTGCCACTGCATACCTGTTCATTGATCCTGCCACTGCATACCTGTTCATTGATCCTGCCACTGCATACCTGTTCATTGATCCTGCCACTGCATACCTGTTCATTGATCCTGCCACTGCATACCTGTTCAGTGATCCTGCCACTGCATACCTGTTCATTGATCCTGCCACTGCATACCTGTTCTGTGAACCCACCACTGCATACCTGTTCTGTTCAGTGGACCCGCCACTGTATACCTGTTTAGTGAACCCGCCACTGCATACCTGTTCTGTTCAGTGAACCCGCCACTGCATACCTGTTCTGTTCAGTGGAGTTTGGTGTGTCAGTGTGAAGCAGTACCTTAATTACACTCCCTGATTGATGTATACACATGCAAGATGTTTTAAAGCACTTTAGGCCTGTCATTTAGCATTCAATGTGATTTCTGCCCTTAAAACGCTGCTTTGCGTCAAATCCAGATTTTTCCCGGTGACTTTTGGCGTGTATCCCACTCCGCCATGCCCCCCTCCAGGTGTTAGACCCCTTGAAACATCTTTTCCATCACTTTTGTGGCCAGCATAATTTTTTTTTTTTTTCAAAGTTCGCATCCCCATTGAAGTCTATTGCGGTTCGCGAACTTTAACGCGAACCGAACCTTCCGCGAAAGTTCGCGAACCCGGTTCGCGAACCTAAAATCGGAGGTTCGGCCCAACTCTAGTCCACATACCACCAGATAAAACAATTATGTACACACACATCTATAGAGAACATAATTTAGCAGTCACATGCCTCTGGATAGATTTATCAAGTAGCCACATGCCTTTAGATAAAAATATTAAATAGTGATAAGTATCAAAATAAAATAGTCACATGCCCCCTACAAAATAAGTAATCAGGTGCCTTAAGATAAAGGATATCAGCTTTTTTTTCCCCTATGGATGTGAAAGTAAGTGCAGCAATGCAATTTGCTTTCTGACTCACAATTACAGTTTCTGTAAACAATAAGCAATAGTACCTATATGACAAATTAAAATGACTGCTGCTAAACACATATACTGTATATAGGTGTGTGCACTCAATGTACAAAAGTGCATAGTAATAAACCATACATATCAAATCACAGAAAACCTATCAGGATTTCTGTATATAATGTGCATCAAAGGTATGACAGTCTGACATAAACATCCAAATACAGTCTAGGGAGTAATATGCAGGCTAAACACAATATTTTTACACTGGAATAAAGTAAAAGTCACTAGGTTTAAAAACAGGCATATAGTTGAGAAGGATTACCGCAATTTGAATCCCTAGAAGTGTCCTCGCGCTGCCCCCACAGCTGACAGCCATCGAGATTCGTGCTCAGTAATTTATGGAGTTGAAGCTGGAAGAGATAAGCTGTTTGTGTCCCTCCTTCCGCCCGCTCGTCTGCCGGCATGATGTCGACATGACCTCTGCACCACAAAGTTTCCCTGGCTTGCTGCGCTGCCCGGGGCGCCTCTCTCATCTCACAGTGGTGCTGGCAGATAAGCTGTTTGTGTCCCTCCTTCCGCCCGCTCGTCTGCATGATGTATGACACGGAACATCTCTGTACTACAAAGTTCCCTTGGCTTTCTGCACTGCCCGGGCCGTATGCCGAAATGCAGATCCTCAGCGGCGGCTCTCTCATCACAGCAGTAAAAGAGTAGTACCCAATGACGGCGCCATATATTTAAAATACAGGAAGCAAGCAGCGGCGATGTCACTTCCTGTATATGTGCTGGGCATCAGTTACTTATCGCTGTGATGAGAGAGCCGCCGCTGAGGATCTGCATTTCGGCATACGGCCCGGGCAGTGCAGAAAGCCAAGGGAACTTTGTAGTACAGAGATGTTCCGTGTCATACATCATGCCGGCAGACGAGCGGGCGGAAGGAGGGACACAAACAGCTTATTTGCCAGCACCACTGTGATCAGAGAGAGGCGCCCCGGGCAGCGCAGCAAGCCAGGGAAACTTTGTAGTGCAGAGGAGGTCATGTCTTCATCATGTCGGCCGGGCGGGCGGGCAGGTGAGCGGGTGGGAACGAGCGGTCATACAAACAGCTGATCTGCCAGCTGCTACAGCGCCCCAGGCCTCCTGGCGCCCTAGGCCTTAGCCTTGGAGGCCTGCCCACAAATCCGGCCATGGCTGCGGCTAATTCTTAACGGTTCCTGCGCATTGACTGCGACCAGAGTTCGCACGACCTGTGCGCTGGCACCGTTTAGAAGGCTAAGTGCGGTCAGCCACTAGGGCTCCTGTGACACATATAAAAAAATATACATCCATATCTTAAAACAGGACTTGGTTTACATTATAAAAGCAAAATCTGAGGGTGTTAGAAATCTTGCAAAAGACTCTTCAAGTCTGAAACAATGTGGAAATTGATTACTAAAATAACCCATGGATAATAAATAGTCTATGCAAATATCTGTGTCTACAAGATAAAAAAACGTGAAGAATTATAAAATATTACTAAACAACCTTTTGATAAATATTGTAGATAATAATAAAAATGGAAATAATTGTATGCACGCACGCACGCACGCACGCACGCACGCACGCACGCACGCACGCACTGTGATCTGTTCAATACCATGATCACAATGATCTGTTCAATAATGGTCAATTTCAGCAAGTCAAAGTTCTTATTGTGGGTTTCATTGAAAAGCTTAGAGATGCTGTGCTTGTCACAACTTTTTTTTTTAGATGTTCTCTCTATGTTTATTTAGTCTGCTATGGAGGGGCTGTTTGGTGCATCCCACGTATTGCAGTTTGCATGGGCACTCTAAAAGATATATCACGAAAGAAGTCTTGTACGTTAAAAATTGGTGAAAAGGCCAAGTTTGATTGTTTGTGGTAGATGTGAAACCCTTTTTTCCATTTTGTATGCTTTTACAACATAGACAACATTTTCCATTATTTGCAACAGTTTCTGCATTGCTAGGCAAATTTAGTGATGATGATTTTTCAACCGACGATTAAATTCGGTGCCCCCCATTATGCCACCGTCAGATATTTGACCATTCTTGCCCACGTCAAGCATCAAAAATTCATAGCGGGCATTCACTAAAGCCATCATCACCACACTGAAGAACAACTTATAATTATAGTACAACGATTCGCTGTTGGCAGGTGCATTGATGCGCACGTTTTCCATCCAATGCGCCGCTGCAGTTAGGAAAATTCCACATCGTGTTAATTCGCCACCGACTGCCACTCTGCTGGGCTTTCAGGGAACTGCAAAGACATAAAAAATGAACTGTAATCTTGGGATAGATAGTTAATAAATTTAATAATCAACTGGAAAAGCTGGCCAAAAAAAAAAATTCAAGAAATTATTTGGAAAAATTATTTCTTTCATTAATTGGTAGACTTTTAAAGGCAAAAAATATAACATACATAATAACAGAGTAACAAAAATGAAAAAGGTTAGAAAAACATGCCCATACTGTTATTGAAGATGGAACAATGGCTGCCGTCTGAAATGTACATGAGGTCTATAAACAGAAAGTGATGACCAGTCACAGCATTTATTTTTATAATCTTTTGTGTGGTTCAAGCATACATTGTTGTCAACAATCAACGGCTTTAACCAATGGCGTAGTTAAAAAGCTGTGGGCCCCAAGCATACATAACAATTGATATGGTGCACCAAAACCAATCAAGGACAACAGTGCCGGAAGTGCAAGAAGAGGATGGGAAACTGTGTATTAATGATCATTTCTATTCAAAGCATCTATTGAAGTGATTATTATCAGCACAGGACCAATAAAAAGCTAATACTGCGGCCGAGGAAGGGCCTCATGGGGCCCCTCTAATCCAAGGGCCCCAATGGATTAGACATTCATTTTGAAGCTGTCTTTCTCCTCTTTCCAACGACACATAAACGACATACCATTTTGAAGCTGTCTTTCTCCTCTTTCCAACGACACATAAACCGCCACCCTACACCTTTTAGTTTTTTAAATTTTTGCGATCAAAATCGCGGCAGCCGCGATTTTGATCGCAAAAATAGCAAAAACGAAAAGGCGGAGGGTGGGGGTTTATATATCGTTGGAAAGAGGAGAAAGACAGCTTCAAAATGGTATGCATCTCTCCATACTTTCTGTACTGCTCGGAGTCCCTTTAAACTTCAAATCAGCGTATGAATGTCCAGTGTGGCAAGGAAGCGAAATGTTACCGATAATCGTTGTTCTGCTGTTATTGCCGCTTTCATAAACGCATCCTGCTTCGCAACTCATTGAAACTTGCATCTGTCATCCGCAAGTAATTTCTAAAGTCTTCAGGATTATTTTCGATCAGCTCTCGATACCATGCGATGATGCACAACCATGGCCCCTCGTACATCTTATCTCTTAGATACCTAGTACCTCAGAGGAATATTAGAATTAAAAATAGTAGCCACACTAGGTGAGGCCTGAAAAAGTAAGCAATTAACCGTTTAAACACTTGAAAAGGAGACACACTAGGTAAGACCAGAAAACTTGGGCAATTACCTGCCAAATTACTATTTGAATGTCAGCCTCTGTATGAGACAGAAGTCAGAAATAAGTGGCATGCTCCATTATATATGTATATATATATATATATATATATATATATATATATATATATGTATATATATATATATATATATATATACAGGATCTTCTCAAAAAATTAGCATATTGTGATAAAGTTCAGTATTTTCTGTAATGTACTGATAAACATTAGACTTTCATATATTTTAGATTCAAATACACACAATTGAAGTAGTTCCAAGCCTTTTATTGTTTTAATATTGATGATTTTGGCATACGGCTCATGAAAACCCAGAATTCCTATCTCAAAAAATTAGCATATTTTATCCAAACAATAAAAGAAAAGTGTTTTTAAAACAAAAAAAGTCAACCTTCAAATAATTATGTTCAGTTATGCACTCAATACTTGGTCGGGAATCCTTTTGCAGAAATGACTGCTTCAATGCAGCGTGGCATGGAGGCAATCAGCCTGTGGCACTGCTCAGGTGTTATGGAGGCCCAGAATGCTTCGATAGCGGCCTTAAGCTCATCCAGAGTGTTGGGTCTTGCGTCTCTCAACTTTCTCTTCACAATATCCCACAGATTCTCTATGGGGTTCAGGTCAGGAGAGTTGGCAGGCCAATTGAGCACAGTAATACCATGGTCAGTAAACCATTTACCAGTGGTTTTGTCACTGTGAGCAGGTGCCAGGTCGTGCTGAAAAATGAAATCTTCATCTCCATAAATCTTTTCAGCAGATGGAAGCATGAACCCACTTTTGAACCAGAAACAGCGGCAGAAGTGCCTGACCTGGGCTACAGAGAAGCAGCACTGGACTTTTGCTCAGTGGTCCAAAGTACTTTTTTCGGATGAAAGCAACTTTTACATGTCATTCGGAAATCAAGGTGCCAGAGTCTGGAGGAAGACTGGGGAGAGGGAAATGCCAAAATGCCTGAAGTCCAGTGTCAAGTACCCACAGTCAGTGATGGTCTGGGGTGCCATGTCAGCTGCTGGTGTTGGTCCACTGTGTTTTATCAAGGGCAGGGTCAATGCAGCTAGCTATCAGGAGATTTTAGAGCACTTCATGCTTCCATCTGCTGAAAAGCTTTGTGGAGATGAATATTTCATTTTTCAGCACGACCTGGCACCTGCTCACATTGCCAAAACCACTGGTAAATTGTTTACTGACCATGGTATTACTTTGCTCAATTGGCCTCCCAACTCTCCTGACCTGAACCCCATTGAGAATCTGTGGGATATTGTGAAGAGAAAGTTAAGAGACGCAAGACCCAACACTCTGGATGAGCTTAAGGCGCTATCGAAGCATTCTGGGCCTCCATAACACCTGAGCAGTGCCACAGGCTGATTGCCTCCATGCTACGCCGCATTGAAGCAGTCATTTCTGCAAAAGGATTCCCGACCAAGTATTGAGTGCATAACTGAACATAATTATTTGCAGGTTGACCTTTTTTTGTTTTAAAAACACTTTTCTTTTATTGTTTGGATAAAATATGCAAATTTTTTGAGATAGGAATTTTGGGTTTTCATGAGCTGTATGCCCAAATCATCAATATTAAAACAATAAAAGGCTTGGACTACTTCAGTTGTGTGTATTTGAATCTACAATATATAAAAGTCTAATGTTTATCAGTACATTACAGAAAATAATGAACTTTATCACAATATGCTAATTTTTTTAGAAGATCCTGTATATATATATATATATATTGTTTATGTTTGGGGGAGGTGTTAAAGCCATTTTTAGTAGGTTTAACTACCTATCGACCGCCTAACGCCAATTGGCGTCAAGTCCTTTGGCAAGGTTTTGCATGTGACCGAGCGCGCGCATCTCCGCTTGAATGACGGAGCAGAGCCGCTAGGAGACTGTAAGATGGCGAAACTTCTGTCTATTTACACTGTACAGTGCTGTGATCTAAGGCAGCACTGTACTGGGGACAGCAGTGTGACACGGCTGTCCCCTCTGGAGGCACAAAGGTGATCGGTTGTCATAGGCTGATGCCTATGACAGCTGATCGCTATGATTGGCTGTTGAGGGGAGGGAGGGGCGGGTATAAAATAAATACATTACAAAAATAGTAATATTTATAAAAAAAATATTTGTAAGAACATAAACAAACATTGGGCTAGCGTTCAGAGCCCACCAACAGTTGGTGGGCAGAAAAGGGGGGAATCACTTGTGTGCTGAGTTGTATGGCCCCGCTGCGAGGCCTTAAAGCTGCAGTGGCCTAATTGCAAAAAACAGCCTGATCGTTAGGGAGGTGTAAGCCCACTGTCCTCAAGTGGTTAAACAACATACAGGTCCATGGTACATTTTGATAGCTCTGGCCACAGGTCAAGTTTGCACACCCAGAAGTTCAGAGGTTCCTCGCTCCTCAGAGTGTCCACATTTAACCCAAGGTAGTCTGATACCTGTTGGTTGAGGCATTCCCTGAGGGTGGATCCAGAAGCACCCTGATGAGACGTTGTACAGAAGAAGAACCTCATATCAGCCATTATTACCACATCACCATCAGCAGCCAATCGCCCTGTTCTTACAGGCGGGGTAGTGTTACTAGCACCGCTATGGCTGGAAATGACTCCTTTTGTGCTACTGTAAAAAATGAAAAAAATAATTGCACTCCACAACACCAGGGAAAATAGTAAAATAAGTCTCAGACTACTCTCTAAATAGAATGGTGGGGTGCAGGTGTTGCAAGGACCACAATCAATCCCAATCCAAAATCTCAACCATGGCCAACACCATTCATAACAATATAGCAAAGTTCTGGAAAATCCACCCCAGATGTTTGGAACAAATCCTGTGTTCTGCTATAACGTCACCCTAGGGATAATGTAAATAAATGCCTGAAACTGTTGTAAAAAAATACACCACCGTGACCGTGATCCCACCAACTCAGGATAGGGGACAGACCCACCCCCTCATGGGTTACACTCACCAGATTAATGTTTAAAGTAAAGCATTTCAATCCTCTATTCTGGGTAATGGGCAGGGATCCAAAGCTAAAACAAGTGTGAGTGTAACCCAAGGGGGCTGGTCTGTCCCCCATCCTGAGGTTGTGGGCACACTCCATTTCTGCTTGCTGTAGTCATGGTTGTGTACTTCTTCCTGTAATATTACCCCGGAAAGCAGAATACAGCATCTGTGAAAGTGTTGCATTTTGGCCATGAGTCTAGTAGCATCTCCAACATTTCCTGTTTGCACCGAGGGTCTAATAAAGTTGGCACCCAGTCCAGTTCCATGTCCTTCATGTCTTTGATATGGGGGTCCTTCCCAGTGACGTAGCTAGAGGTCATGGGGCTCTATAGCAAAACTTTCATGGAGCCCTCAGATAGAGGCACTTTTAAGCAATGCCACCAGCCCCACCCAATGGAAATGAGTTATTTTGGCAATTTACATTCTTGTGCAATCTACACTGCACATACTTCATGGGCACTTAGACAAAATCAGAGGGTAGAGGAACACAAGAAAGTTAATCATGGTTACATTAACTACCACATAGGCCCCCTATGCTCCAGGGCCCCATAGCTGATATTATGGCTGCTATGGCTATTGCTATGCCGCTGGTCCTTCCTCAGACACTTTGGCATGAACTCATGAACTGCTCCATTCTAATGAGGTTTGAGGCAGAGGACTCCTGCTCCTGTTCCTCATCCAGGGCAACATCCTTCACCACCATTTGTTCCCCCCCAACCATGGACAAGACCGGGTTCAACCAAAATTAAGAAGCTCCCCAGGAAGCCTGCTCCTCTTGCTCTCCCCACCACCACAGCCACCATCTTCATCCTCTGACTCATCTTCATACTCCCCTCTCTGCCCATATTCAGCTCATCTGATAACATTGGCCCCTCTCCAATTGGTGACAGCATAATGTCTTCCTCCTCTTCAGGCTCCAGCTCACCCACAGCCTGGTCAAGGAAACGTCACAACTCACATGGCATGCTCCAGAAAAAAGATGTAAGGCATGATGTCACTGATGGTGCTTTCAAAATGACTAGCCAGATTAGTGGTCTCCTCAAAAGAACGTATCAGTGTGGGTATCATCTGGGTACCCATTGCATCAGATAAAGGTAACCCATCTGCCCACAGACTATCCTTCTAGCCAGTGCACACTGGTACTCATTAACTGCATGCTGCTGAATCCAACATAAGCAGGGTTGAATTCCATGTGGCTGTCACAAATAAGGCATCTCACAGGCTTTTTATACTGCCACTGAATCTCAGCAAGGCGAGCCATGACCATGTAAGATTGTCAGAAATGTCCAGCCCCTTTCCTGGCCTGCTTCAGGATGTTCTGGAATCCAGGGTACTTGAACACAAAACGTTGCATCAAATTCAATGTATGCGTGTAATCGATAGCGGAGATGCCGCCGCAACAGTGAGCGGCATGGCGGCTGTCTTCACGTCTCAGCCGGCGGCCTCCGCCACGCTATTACATGGTGGAGTTTTGCCTGGTCCTTCAGTTGCACATAGACTGAGGTCTACGTGCGCGCGCACCAGGCGACAGGCCCTTTATGCGAATAGAAGGGGAGTCAGCTGATCGGCCGGTCAGCTGACTCCAGCAAAGCTCCTGATTGGCTGAGTGACTGGGGCGGTGCTATGGGGCGCTCTCAGTATATATAGGACATGCCTGTCAGTAGCTCCTCGTCTGCTGCTGCAAATGCTACGTGTTAGCACTCAGACCTTAGTCAGATCCCAAAGTGTGCTAGAACCAGCAGGAGCTGGGGATCCACACTTAGTCAGATTCTGTTGATAGCTAAAGTACTAATTGAATTGTAGTATTTGTTATGACCTTCTGCTAAGCCCTGACTACTCTTCTGCCTACTGGTTTTGTGCTTCTGCCTATCTGATCCTGTTGCCGACTCAGCCTGAATACTACTCTGATTTAGCCTTCTGTCTTTGTACCGTATCTGTCCGTCTGTTGCCGAATCTGCTTGTCTAACTCTTCTGCCCATACCAGTGAGTCTAGTCTCTGGTGAGGGATTCTCTGTACAGTTTTATCACCTGCTCCGCAGGTGATCAATAGCTACAGTACAGTCTGAATCACCTGCTCCTCAGGTGACCAGTAGCTGCAGTACAATCTGGATCACCTGCTCCTCAGGTGACCAATGGTTGTAGTACAGTCTGAATCACCTGCTTCTCGGGTGACCACCGACTACAGTCTGAATCGCCCGCTCCTTGGATAATCATTGTATGTTGTATTACTGTTGCACCAAACACCTATCCTTACATCCGTTTGTCCTGTGTCTTGCTATACTAGCATTATTGGTGATTCTGCAGATCACTACATAATCAGGTATAGCATCTGTATTATTGGTGATACTGCAGATCACCAATAATCAGAAAATCTGTTCTTGCTGACACCAATTGTTACAATGTGCCATTTTTTTTTAAAACATGCCAAGTTTATTGAGACAAAAGAAAAAGCAATATGACATAAAGTGACAAAAAATCATGTTAACTAGAGCAAGCACCCAAAGAGATGACATTCAGTTGTCAGGCGTTTTATGATACGATCATATAAACTATAACCAGAAGTAATGAAAGGAATTTAAGGCTCCTTTAAACAGGAGGAGTCTTAAAATCAAAAGCTAAGACCTCCTATGAAAGGGGAGGAGTCTTACTATGTCATATGCTCAACCCAAAGTTCTTTAGCAAGTATTCTCAATACATTGGTACGAAGAGCGAAAAGTCAGGACAACTATTTATTTTAAAATAATTAATTAATTAAATACACAATAAAGTTGTCAGCAAAATTGTGCATCAAATTATAGGAATCATACAAAAACCACCAGATATTTCTGGTGTAAGATGACTACACAACTTCAGAGCAAAGTTGACCACAGATGTTAACCAAAAGATCGTAAATCACAGTAGGCTGTGAAACCACAAGATGGCATACATTTACTTTGCTTCAAACTTGATTATAATGCACCATCTATCTTTAAGACAAGGGAAAGATATGGAAGCGATCTATCTTGTCTAAAAACTCCAATATACAGAAACATGCTTAAGTTTTAATTTACTGTAAACTCTTAATTTATAAAGTAAAATCTAATTTTGAAGACAAAGTTGGAATATGAAATTGACCTGATTTGTTTAACCATTTTAGCCCATTGGACGTGACATCCAAAAGGCTGCAGCTGTGCTGTTGCACGCTGCTGCGTGCTCCCATGCCGCCCCCTTAGCCCAGAGATCATAGTTCCCATTCATTGATCTAAGTCCCCGGTAGAAAGGCCGACAGCTTCTTTGAGAAGCCGCAATCTTTCTGAAGAAAAAAAATTGTTTTCTGTCCTCCTTATAATTCCTGGAAGCGAGAGTGCTTGCTTCCAGGACTAAAAAAAAAATGACTGTGGCCAACTTGTGGCTAAATAGTAAAACTACATCTACATACATTTTTTTATGAAATAAACACACATTATTACATTTAAAATTAACCAAAAATTACCCAAATAAAATTTTTAATGAAAAAAAAATTACAATAATAATAATAATAAAAAATAGTTACTTAAGGGTCTGAACTTTTTTTTTAATATGCACGTGAAGAGGCATGTCATGTCAAAATTATCAGAAGTACACTAGATCTGATCTTCCTTATCCAGAATCCATATTGCATCAAGGATCTAGGCTTTCCATCATTGGACTATTACACACAGAACTTTATATATTCTGTTTGGACTTACCATCGCAAAGGGTACAGTAATTTGACAGTTGACGCACAACTCTGACAGACATTCTACTCAGTTATTTTCACTTTTATTTTTGATGTACCAATCTGCTCAATTGCTGTATTTAGTTTATGCATTTCATTATAAAAAGAAAAGATAAAAAAACATTTGTCTAAATGCTTGTTGTGAAGACTCTGCTTCTCTAAAGAGAACATTACCATAACTGTTGTTGCGTTAACCCTTTTTCCTACAGGATTTAGCTAGAGTTAGTTTGCGTATTTGCACGCCTATTGGGAATTGGTGGCAGCGAGCCGATCTCTATATGAGATTACAGATTGTATTGATTGTTCATATAATCAAAATTGTGCTGTGTGTGGACTCACCAACCAATCCAAAAGGTTACTTTGCCAGTTATTTTGCCTGAATTCCCTCAGGGCTGAATGGTAAACTGTGGCAAAGGGGGCAGGAATTGGAGAGTGACGTCACACAAAGCTGCCTTTATAATGTCATAGGAGAAAGGGGGAGGGGGTATATCTATTGCCAACAACAGCACAGGTACATTATATAGCAGAGTTATATGTTGGGTGTTTTGAGATTTTAATCAAATGTCATATAGATATGACAAATTTGGTTTCTGATGTGACTAGAGCCCAGTCATGTGTTGAATTCCATGTTTATCGATATACAGTATTTGATTCAGTCGATTGAGATATCAAAACTATTAATCAAATCATATATAGCGATATAGATATATAAATCATTGGGATATTTTACTAGATTTGCTGGTATTAATGGGAAATCAAAATAAAACTATGGATTAATCATATGCCATGTTACTTGCACAAGGCTGAATATATATTCATTGATAAATATAGTTCAAGTTAGGTAAAATTGATAAATAGATCTCTTATTCTCCAAGACAAATGTTTGTAATGAACTTTCAAGAGATTTTCAGAGTCCCTTCTACTCTCTCCTGTGGAATTTAAGTTCACGAAGGTCAAAAGCAGATGTCAATTATACCCCACCAAGCTGAAAGAGAATATGAAGGAGCTTGGAGAATATTAGCATATGTGTTTGAGAAACTCTAGAATTTGGTTAAATAGTTAACTGCTGATTTTTAGGTAATGTGAGATACCCCTGGGTCTAAGGTAGTAATCTGTAAGAGCATTGTGTCCATAACACCTACCATATGTCTTAAGATAGATTGTGGGGATGTGTAAATTATGAGTTCATGATTTTATAGGACAATCATTGAAATAGGAGTAGCGTTTTACAGCACAGCATCATTTAACCAGACCAGTCAGAAGATAGAATATTGGTAAATCGTAAGGCCAACCCAGTTCATATATAAAGTGCTCAGGCGGGAAAGATTGAGGCATTCATTCATTCTCTCTTCATGATCAGTTTTCACCCTTTCCACACATAATTATATAATTGTTTTTCAACAGATTTCTCAGTAGAGTCCAGATTCCAGAAAACAGGAAGACATCATGGTGAATCGCCGATATACCCTCCTTGCACTCTTTCTGCTTTTTTTCTTTGGAGTCTTGTACCACTTTCAGAATCAAAAATCATCTCTGATAAGTATTTTTTCACAAACACATTTTACTACTACCAAATTACCAAAAAAAGAAAACCAACGGCCTGTGAACAATCAGACCTATCCAGCCTTCCGCCATCCTCTGGCCCCACCTTACCCATATCCGTATGAGTTCCTCATCAACCAGCCAGATAAATGCAAAGACAGAACTCCTTTCCTGGTCATACTTATAAGTGGTAGACTCAATGAACTGGAGGCTAGAAACGCCATACGGGCAACCTGGGGCAATGAAAGTAACTATGATGTTGACGTGCTGAGGTTATTTTCGCTGGGATTTTTAGGTTCTGTCTCTGACAGAACTCAATTGATGCTGGAAGAGGAAAGTAAAGCCTTTGGAGATATAATTCAACAAGACTTCATGGACACATCCTACAATCTGACCCTAAAGTCCTTAATGGGCATAGAGTGGGTAACTAAGTTCTGCCCTAAAGCCAGCTATGCGATAAAAACTGACAATGATATGTTCCTCAACGTTGACTATCTGGTTCACAAGCTTCTTCATCCAGAGCTTCCAGTCCGTCAAAACTATATTACAGGATTAATAGTATCCGGGACAGCACCATCAAGGAACAAAGCATATAAATACTATCTCCCTACGGAAGTCTACCCCAATAACACTTTCCCAACCTACTGTGCTGGGTCTGGATATGTCTTCTCAGCTGACATGGCCCAAAAAATGTATGATATATCACAAGAGATTCGAGTCATCCCTATAGAGGATGCTTTTAATGGGATTTGTCTGCATGAGCTTCATATTCCACCCACAATACCTCCTCAGGGTATATTCAATGGTCATCACATACAATATAACCGATGTCAATTTCACAAGCTTATAACGGCACATCAATATACGAGCGATCAGTTGAGGAGTATGTGGCAAGACTTTTGGACTTTGAAATCCTCAGGCTGCACGTGAAAGACAACTACAGTATTTTATGAGCCACGCGTGCACCAATGAATATACTTTGCTAAGCTTAGTTATCTAAAGAAAGTAATCAAATTGGAATAGCCTTTTTGTATTCTGATACAAGTGAGCTGTTCTCTGGCATTAGCGGTGGGATGGATGTAGAAAGTCATAAAATTAGCTCTAGTTAATACCATCAAAAGACAGCTGTAGCGAGAAGAATATGGAGGCTGCCATATTTATTTCCTTTTAAGGCATTCCAGTTGCCTGGTAGCACGGCTTATCTATTTGGCTGCAGTAGTGTCTGAACAACACCAGAAACAAACATGCGACTAGTCTTGTCAGATTTGATAATAATCTCCAAAACAACAGATCTGCATATGCTTGTTCAGGGTCTATGACTAAAAGTATTAAGCCTCATCTACACGCGTAGATGAGGCGGCGATTCGGCGGCTCGATCCCTCTTCTGCATCCCCGCTCGCCGCGCGTGCGCCGTATTCAATACCCGCTCGATACCGGCTCGTCCCCGCGCTGCGCCACTTATCTTCCGCTCGATTCCCTGCCATTGTCCCCTCGTGGGGAACGAGCAGGGAATCGGCGGTGGGGAGATCCGTCCTGTCTGATCTTATCAATCGAGCCGCATAAGCGGCTCGATTGTTAAGGAACATCGCCGCCGCATCTACGCGTGTAGATGCGGCTTTGGAGGCAGAGGATCAGCAGGATAGCCAGGCAACTAGTATTGTTTAAAAGGAAATAAATATGGCAGCCTCCATATCACCCTTGTTACAGTTGTTCTTTAAAGGGATACTGTAGGGGTCGGGGGAAAATGAGTTGAACTTACCCGGGGCTTCTAATGGTCCCCCGCAGACATCCTGTGTTGGCGCAGCCACTCACCGATGCTCTGGCCCCGCCTCCAGTTCACTTCTGGAATTTCTGACTTTAAAGTCAGAAAACCACTGCGCCTGCGTTGCCATGTCCTCATTTCCGCTGATGTCACCAGGAGTGTACTGCGCAGACACAGACCATATTGGGCCTGCGCTGTGCGCTCTTTGTGACATCAGCGGGATCGAGGACATGGCAACGCAGGCGCAGTGGTTTTCAGACTTTACAGTCAGACATTCCAGAAGTGAACTGGAGGCGGGGCCGGAGCATCGGTGAGTGGCTGCGCAAACACAGGATGTCTGCGGGGGACCGTTAGAAGCCCCTGTTAAGTTCAACTCATTTTCCCCTGACCCCCCTACAGTATCCCTTTAAAGTGTAAAGGCGCCCATAGCCAGGTGGTAGACAGTTCTGTCAGGATGCAATCATTTTCAATGGATCTGTCAATAATCTATTGACAGTCCAAGGAAGAGTTCTGCAGTGTGTTGTGTAGAACTCCTCCGACCGCTACTGCAGTGGCAGGTTGAAGCATTATCCCCTTGCCCTAATACTCTATTGACTCAAAGATAGCAAATTCATAATTTTTTGGTACTTGTGTATTATCCCGTCTAGAAGGAAACATGTAAACAGTTTGTCAGTTACACAGGCAGGGAAAGTGTATACAATGTTTCTTCAACAGCTGATTCCACACTACACAGCAGCTGTTAAAGAGAACCTGTACTGAGTAAAAATATTTAAAATAAACACACGAGGTAACTTCAAATGAACATTGCATAGTTACCTTGCCATCAGTTCCTCTCAAAAGCTCACCATTTTCTTCTGACAATAATCCCTTCCAGTTCTGACAATATTTTGTCAGATCTGAAATATATCAGTTGCTGTCAGTAAAATATCAGTTGCTGTCAGTTATAGCTGAGAGGAAAACTGATGTACCAGGTAATGTCCATGTTTCCCTATGGCTCAAGTGGGCGATGTTACAGTTTAACTGTGTGCTGACCAGAAAGCTGTTATGGATATTGGTCATTTTCAAAATGGAGGACGGAAAATTCCCTTGATCACAGTGAGCAAACAGGACACGGGACAGGAGAAAGACACTGAGGAGTAGACTACATGGAAGGTAAGTATGACTTGTGCAATGTTATTTTGACTTTTACTTTTCAGTTCAGGTTTTCTTTAAGCTACAGTTGATACACAGCCTGCTTTCTCGTTCAATAGAGGTGCTGTGGCGCCTTAGTGGACAGAAGTGAACATTTCATATGAATGTGATTGTTTACAGCCGATTTCTGTATTAAACTCATTTTTTTTCCCCAAATTGAAATGACGTTCTGTATTTTATGATGTAAATAAATGTGTTCACTCTTCATGTATTTAATACACTTCGCATTCATATGAAATTTTCACTTCTGTCCACTAAGAGGCGTCACAGCACCTCTATTGAACGAGAAAGCAGGCTGTGTATGAAAGTAGCTTAAAGAGAACCTGAACTGAAAATAAAAAGTCAAAATAACCATACACAGGTCATACTTACCTCCTGTGTAGTCTACTACTCAATCTCTTTCTCGTCTCCTGTGTCCCATTTGTCCACTGTGATCAATGTATTTCTCCATCCTCCATTTTAAAAATGTCCATTACCCCATAACAGCTTCCTGGTCAGCACACTGTTAAACTGTCATATCACCCACTTGAGCCATAGGGAAACATGGACATTACCTTGCACATTCAGTTGTAACTGACAGCTGCTGATATATAACTGACAGCAACTGGTATATTTCAGCTCTGACAAAATATTGTCAGAACTGGAAGGGATCACTGTAAGAAGAAAATGATGAGCCTCTGATAGGAACTGACGGTAAGGTTAGTATGCAGTATTCATTTGCAGCTACGTCATGTTTTTATTTTAAATAAGGTTCCCTTTAACAGCTGCTGTGTAGTGAGGAATCAGCTGTTGAAGAAACATTGTATACACTTTCCCAGCCTGTGTAACCGACTAACTGTTTACATGTCTCTTTCTAGACGGGATAATACGCAAGTACCAATTTTTTTTATTAGCTTTGGCATGAATTATAAATCAAAAGGATGACCGGATGGCAAATCAATTTTTTTGCTGAATGGGCCTGGGTAGGGGCACCAACAGGTCTTTAGATTTTTACTGCATTGAAAAAACGCGGATTGTTACCGATCTTTAGGGCCATTTCTAATTGTTGCACTGCTACCGCTGCCTAATGAAAATCGAAGGGGAAGTTCATACTTCCCATGTTGTGGTACGATACGCCGGAAGTGCCCAATTTAACGCTAGCACATACCTATGTTACCGTGCGGCTCCTGCGGTGACCTGCGAACTGCATTTTTTATGCACATTGGCGTTACGACGTTGCGGCGAGCATGCTCGGAAGCATATTTTTGCAATACGCTTCCGTGCACTTCCGCATACCCAAAACAGGAAGTGACCGCAAGAGCAGGCGTCACTTCCTGTTTGAACGGATGCCAGACGGGGAACCTCGTGTACTAACACGGTATTCCCTGAAGGCCTGTTTTTGGCAGTGCGATGGGGTGCAGCAAGCGCGCCACAACGCTAATGCCAATTCGTAGTGTGAAACCTGCGTTAGGGTTGCCTTCATGTAAGTATACTTAAAAGTTTGTTTAAAATATTGCATAACTGAGTAGGACACAATTTAAGACATTTTAAGAACATTAAGGCTATATCACCGTGGTGTGTTGTGGTGAGACTTTATGAGGGCATCTCAACACAGAACGTCACACTGCAATAGTAAGTTTATGCGACGCTCAAAGTGCCTGTGGTGCGCTGGGGTCCAACTGCAGGCAGTGCATTACCGTATAACACATGCCTTAACAGAGACAGTGAAGCATACTTTTCATTGACTGTCTGCAACAACCTAAAGGTCAAATGTATGGCGCAACTTTTCTGTCCAGCTGCATATGTTGCATTTCTCTTTTTACAGGGAACGCTTCCACTGTGAATGTAGCCTAAGAGATAGCAAGGCAACTCCCCAGCGTGATAGTAGCCCAAGGGCTGTTTTATACCGTGTGCGATTTGCTGCGATTTGGGATCCGTTTCTGACCACAAGCAAATCGCAAAACACAAGAACATTGGCAATTTAAAGGGGGAAGGATAGTGTGAATAGGAGACCGAGTGAATATAACAGAATATTGCTGTAAAAGTAACTTCAGCAACTTCCCACGCCAAAAACAACTAACGACAAGAAAGAATGTAAGCCGGAATATGACTGCAATATTAAGCCTTGTGTAAACTAGCCTCAGGCCTGGGACCCACTAGGAATCACTGCAGTGCTTTAAAATTGCTGCAGCGCTGTGTGCAGCGGGCATCCTAGGGCGTTTGTCATGGCGATTACCCGACTTTTTGAAGCACTGTACATTGTTATGTACAGCGCTTCCGATTTGCCTTTTGCATTTTTTGCCAGGCATCCTTCTTCCGTCTGTAGCTCTGCCCCCTAAAGGAAGAGATCACAGGTGCTTCTCTATGACCAATCAGAGAAGCTCCTGTGATCTCTTCCTTTAGGGGGCAGGGCTACAGACGGAAGAAGGAAATACAGAGCCTCTGTAAGTATATTAAAGTTTTATTTAAAACTAATCGCTGGGGCCCCAAAGCCCTATTGGGTTCCTACCCTAAAAGCTGTTTTAATGGGATTTACCGACTTCATTATTGCCAGCACAACTGCTCCTTGTTATCATTAGAGATGGGTTATGGGATTTGGGGTTTACAGACATATTTCTGTTTTTGGGGTAACGTTTTGCTTTTTTTCATTAAAGCCTACATCATAGACTTTCCTTTTTAATCGTGAATTCCCAGCCTGCATAGGAACAAGGGGTAACAATGCTTGGGACAGGGAACTCTATGCTGCCTATTTCTTCAACGCATGTTTACATGTGTACTGCCACTTTATAAAAGGGTTTTGCCAATTGAGGGATACTTGAGAAAAAAAATCTATTATTGACTGAAGTATGGGGAAGCTAATGAGCCAATATGACACGAATATATATATATATATATATATATATATATATATATATATATATATATATATATATTTATATAATATTTACAGAGAACAGTTTTCGCTGTGGGCATTACTATGGAGGACTGTGTCCAGCACATCCAGCATACAGAGACAATCTTCAGTAGCTATAATCCTGTGACTGGAATCCCTTCAGAATGATGGACAGCAGAAATATAGCATCAATATAGGGTAAATAGCTCATCAGCTGCCCCTGTGTCTCTCTGCCTCACGCTGTGTAAAGTAAACAGGAATCAAATCCTGAATGGGAGGGGGTTATAAGCATGCAAAAAACAAGAATAAAGTAAGCCTCCTTCTCTTCAGATACTTTCTCTGTAGCTAAAACAATATATCACCTGTTCTCATATGATCTGTGAAAACATGGGGCTGGATTCACAAAGCCGTGATAAAACAAATATCACACCTTATCAAAGATATCACAACTTATCAAAGTTAACACGCCTTATAAGAGTAGCATAGCGTGCGCTACGAACCCACAGGGGCTCAAGGCAGGACGAGTGTCATTGCCAATTAGCAGGCATAAGTTTGTACCGCTCGCTATGCTACTCTGAGAAGGCGTGTTAACTTTGATAAGGTGTGATATCTTTGATAAGGTGTGATATTTGTTTTATCATGGCTTTGTGAATCAAGCCCATAGCGTGTGTAGGCAGTGCAGAATATTGACAGAGAAGTAAAACCTATCCACATGGTACAGCCCCTGCCTTCCCAATGCCAACTCTGTTACAAAAGCTAATAAGCACAGCATTTTTTTTTCACACAGGCTGTGATGAGAAACTTCTGAAAAGCTTTCTATTGTTGCTGGCTAAAAGTTCTATAGGTATGTGGGGTTTAAGGTATGCTCATTGTAATAAGTGAATGTTCTTTTGGTATCATTTGTTTCTGATGATTGGAATTTAATAAAAATCATTGTTGGGGGAAAAAAACCTGTCAAAACTTTAAAATCAGTTTTCTTAAAAAGATACAAGGCCTTCTAAATACTTTTTTTTTTACCTGTTCCCACAATTGGTGTAGATTTACGTAGCAAATATAGTGATGGCTCAATTAACTCGGGGATATCATAATGGTGCAAATTTAGTGATTGGCAGCATACAGTGATGACCATAATCAGCTAATTACGATTATGCAAAATTTCGCATACATTTTGGCATTTACGCTTCTACGTAAATACGATTTGTAAAGTCAATTGATTTCATATAGTAATTCGTAATTTCGCCTAAAATTTTGCAAAATTTTTATGTAATTTCGTGCCGACTTTGGCAGTGAATGACAAAGTCCTCATACTTGGTAATGGCACCAAAATTGTTACATATGTTAAGGAGAATCGTGGGTACAAGTAAAAAAAAATAATTTTCCAAAAGACCTTACAGTTTTTGAGAAAATCTATTTTAAATATGCAAAGAAAAAATAGTTTTTAGGCCTCTTTCACAGTAGGATGTTGCGTTTTGATGCAACGTTAAAGTCGCAACGCAAATTACAATGCAATGCCCCAAAAATGTCGCAACACAACTTAATGCCCCATTATGGTCGCATACAGTAGAGCATACAGTCAATGAAAAGTATGTTTCTGAGTCTACACGCACTACATCCACCTGCTGTCAGCAATATGCTGTACATTTCACCATCCCTCCTATCCACTCTACAGCTCGCCTCTTATGAGATTTTCTTGTACTTACAACTTCACTTTCCTTGTCACACTACGTCTAAATATAAGTCTACACCGCAACTTCTGCTCCGCTATATCTGCCTACTCCTCCTCCTTATTGCTGGGGACATTTCACCTAACCCTGGACCCCCACTACCCCCTGCTAATCACACTGTTTGCAACAAATCAAATTCCCTTCCCTCTTACTGTAACCTTATTAATATTCCACTCCTTCCCCCTACACCCCCTCTGATCTCGGCTGCCTCTAGAATGCCCGCTCAGTCTGCAACAAACTGCCCTTTATCCATGATCTTTTCATTTCCAATGCTTTCTCATTCTTTGGGATCACTGAAACCTGGCTGACCCCTTCTGACACAGTCTCACCTGCCGCCCTCTCTTATGGAGGTTTCCACTTTAGCCACACTCCTAGAAGTGGGATTAAACATGGTGGTGGGGTGGGCATTCTCCTCTCAGATAAATGCTCCTTCAAGCCTCTCACTCCTATTCTTTCACTCTCCCTGCCATCCTTTGAAGCCCATGCAGTCAGACTATACTCTCCCTCAAACCTCCAAATTGCAGTTATTTACCGCCCTGCTTCGGTTTTCTTAGATCATTTCTCTGCCTGGCTTCTCCAGTTCCTATCCTCTGACATCCCTACCATCATCATGGGTGATTTTAATATTCCTATTGACACCGATAACACTGTCTCCAATAAATTTCTATCACTCACTTCCTCCTATGGCTTGTCTCATTGGTCCTCTACCTCAACCCACACTGATGGCCATACGCTTGACCTCATTCACTCGTCTCTGTTCTGTCACTGACTTTACTAATGATCCACTACCACTCTCTGACCATAACCTACTTAACTTCTCTCTCTCCACCTCTTTTCCCACCACCCTGGCACAAGCACGCTCACATACTCGAAGAAACTATCGCAATCTAGAAATTCAAACTGTCTGTGATGCCCTGGCACCTCTCCTCATACAATACTTCACTGACCCAGACTCAGCTGCTATACACTACAATAGCTCCATTACAAAAGTCATGGATGACTTCGCCCCCCCCCCTCGTCCATGTCCGCCCTCACTATGTCAGTCTCCAAACCCTGGATGACCAAAACCACTAAACAATATTCACTTAGTGTAGCGCCCATTATAAGACGATACATGGATGTTCCTTTAAGGGAACAAAATATTGTGCAATTGAGCAAGTGGACAAATCTTGGAGAGGTGGGGACTACCTATTAGAAATGTCGCGGAGAGAGACTCTGTGGTTTTCTAATCTCAATTCTATGATCCCACATGGATTAAACAAGGATCTAGACTTATATGCTTTTGATTAGGAGTAGCAATTGAACATGCAGGCGAGGCTTGATAAGAGAGCCTCCGATCCCCCTGAGCAGCCTAGCTTTGAGAAAGGGAGGCGTTCCTCCCGAAACGTCAGCAGTGGCTGCAAGTGTGACGTCACAGAATACAGGGGGAGGAGGTGTGGCCAAGTCACGGAGCTGTCAGCGCCGCAGGACTACGCGGTGAATCCATCCCTGACCAGGTGCCCTGCCCCGCACAGCCTCCGCCAGCAAGGGAGCCGGGCTCGCACAGCCCGACATCAGCCAGCGTCTAGACTCTCCCACCTAGCCACCGGCCGGGGCTGGTGAGATTGAGCGGCTCCCCACACAGCACTGGAACACGACTCACGGATCCGGAAGGGTGAGATGCATACAACTTAAGCACTGTGTGTTTCAGGACATTAATCCACATTGGAGAAGTTCTTGATGAGGATGTACTAATACCTAACTCCTAACCACTATTGGGGTCCCCCACCGTGAATTCATTGACATTATATCATTGAGCTCCAACGTGCACATGTGCAATTGAAACTAGTTCCGGATATCAGCGTATTATCTTACTGCCCAGTGAAATTCAATCTGCATCCCGCACTTTAGATCCTCAGCGGGTTTGCATGAGTTCAGTTTTTTATTTGCAGTCCTTTTAATTCACATTACCATGTTTTAGCCCACTGTATATGCATATACATTAATTTGAGGGCAACTGGATCTGTATCATTAGATCAACTCCTATTTTATTGATTAAAGCAATACTTTCTTTTTAGCGCAGTCTGTTTTTATCAAAACCACTAAACAGTTAAAGAGATGCTCTAGAGCAGCTGAACAGCGTTGGAGGAAAAGTAACACAAGTGAGGACTTCATCTCATATAAAATAGCCTTGAACAACTTCAGAAACGCACTCTCTGTGGCAAAACAGTCCTATTTTTCTTCCCTAAAATCCGAACATTTCCACAATCCAAAACACTTGTTCAGCAACTTCAACTCCGTTCTCCATACCCCTCCTCCTTAATCTTGCTTATCAACTGAAGAATTTGCAACATACTTCACTGATAAAATTGACAAAATCCGAAGTGAATTCTCCATGCAGCCCTCAAATCCCACCTCCACACCTCTCATTGACTGTTCTCTAACTGCCTTCTTGCCACTCTCTGAACATTCTCTCTCCTCTATAATTTCCAAAGCTAATCTAACCACCTGTTCTTTGGATCCTATTCCTTCCCATTTCATTCCGCAGCTATCCTCATCTCTCATGCCTGCACTAACATCGCTATTTAACCTGTCCCTCTCCACTGGCATCTTTCCGTCCCCACTCAAAAAGGCTGTTGTTACACCACTACTTAAAAAAACATCTCTTGATCCTACCACACTTGCCAACTACCACGCAGTGTCACTTCTCCCATTTGCATCCAAACTACTTGACCGCCATATACATGCAGAATTAAGCCATTATTTACCTGCTAACTCCCTACTTGATCAGTTCCAGTTTGGCTTTCGCTCTAACCACTCCACAGAAACAGCCCTTACCAAAGTGGCCAATGACCTTCTTACAGCCAAATCCAAAGGTCAATTTTCCATACTCATCCTTCTTGACCTGTCATCAGCATTTGATACTGTCAACCACACCTTACTCTTACAAATACTTTCAAATGTAGGAACAAAGGGCCTTGCTCTCACATGGTTATCTTCCTACCTCTCTGGAAGGTCCTTCACAGTCTCCTACTCAGATCAGATCTCTTCTCCTCATGCTTTGTCTGTCGGGGTTCCCCAAGGCTCTGTCCTTGGTCCCCTCCTCTTTTCCATCTACATGCATGGTCTTGGTGACTTAATCAACTCATTCGGGTTTCAATACCACCTGTATGCAGACGATACACAACTGTACCTCTCTGCCCCAGACCTTAACTCCCTCCTCAAACGTGTTCCTGACTGCTTGTCTGCTATATCCTCCTTCATGTTCTCTCACGTCCTAAAATTTAATATGAGTAAAACAGAACTAATACATTTTTCACCGTCTCTGTCCACCTCTCTGCCTGAAGTAACAATAAATGTTAATAACACTCCCATAACTTCAGTTCCCAAAGCTCAATGCTTGGGGGTAATATTTGACTCATCTCTCTCTTTTATTCCTCATGTTCACTCCATAACCAGCTCCTGCCATCTTCAACTCAAAAACCTATCTCGCATCCATCCTTTTCTCACTCAAGACACAACTAAAATGTTAATACATGCTCTTATCATTTCTCGTCTGGACTACTGCAACATACTACTTTGTGGACTACCTTCTTACAGTCTGGACCCACTCCAGTCAGTACTGAACTCAGCTGCTTGTCTCATTCATCTTTCTTCTCGATCTTCCTCTGCTGACGCTCTTTGTCAAGCTCTTCACTGGCTGCCAATTAACCAGAGGATTCAGTTCAAACTCCTAGCCCTAACCTACAAAGCTCTCCACAATCTCTCTCCCCAGTACATATCCTCACTAATTTCCAGATACAAACCCAATCGCAATCTCAGATCGGGACATGATCTTCTGTTGTCCTCCTCTAGAATCACCTCCTCACATTCACGCTTACAAGATTTTGCACGCGCTTCACCCCTTCTCTGGAATCCCCTCCCACAACACATCCATCACTCACCAACCTTTGTTACCTTTAAACGCTCTCTAAAAACACACTTGTTCCGACAAGTATATGCACTACCTTAGGCCACTTCCCTTTGTCCGAAGACCAAATTGCACTCCTACCAGGTATCCTAAAACACACTGCCTCTATATATTTGTTGCATACTACCCCTCCTCTTGTTTCCCATTCCCTTTAGATTGTAAGCTCGCAAGGACAGGGCTCTCTCCCCCTTTTGTGTCTTGGAAATCATTATACATTTTATTCATCATGTTACTTTTATCACTGTCATTACCAATTCTATATTTTGTATTTTGTATCATTCTTTGTATTTTGTCACTAATTATGTATCTTGTATATTGGTGTGCACCATTGTCTGTATTATTATGTACCCCATGTTTGTTTCTTACTTTGTACAGCGCCACAGAATATGTTGGCGCTTTATAAATCAATAATAATAATAATTACTGAGCATGTGCAAACAGTCCAACGCAGCTAATAACGTGTATAACGCACTGCATGCAGTACTTTCACTTAACGTGCAGCGTTAGTCACCAACGCAACGTGCGCACTGTGAATGGGGTATTGATTTTTCCCCCGCCACCCAACATCCCCCCTGGTGATTAGCAACTTCCTACACTGTATTGAGTGTAACAAGGCATGGTAATTGTAACAATGTTATTTGGCTAGTGGAGTCAATCAAATTCAATGCACCTTGTATGTAGCTTGGAATTTGGCCAATCATAATCAGCAGGTATTGAATTTGGTTGGCTTGTTGTAAGCTGTATACAATTTGCATGAACTTCATATTCGAACTAGAATTATTTGCATCTCCTTACATCTCGAAATCCCAGTACATACATCCAATCTTGATTGGACAACAATTGGTCAATTTTATTACTTTCATGTACAGTAGTATGAGGGCAAACAGATGTTCAATACTTTGAACAGATTGTGTAGGTGAGCTCTCATACTGCATACAGGTGGTAAAATTGGCCAATTGTAGACCAATCAAAATTGGATGTGTGTACTTGGCTGAAGCCAGACGTTGTGTTTTGAAGCATCTGAGCCATGCACTGAAATCCTCCCTATGTAGTTACTTTGGCTGATTGCACTTGAATCTGACACAGAGGTGTTTTGGTGCAGGACTCCTCTCTCTGAGCTGGTGCTCTGAATCAAATGGTACCCTGAACTTGCCTACTCCGAAATTCTTCCTCCAGTGTGAAGCAAATTAGATTATTAAGAATTTTTTTTTATCACCACTGCAGAAAACATTAAACCAGAGCAGTTAAAGAAGAATCAGAACAACTAACTTGCCTATTTATTCTGAGTCAGGGATTTAGAAAGCATAAGTAGCAGTGGATCGATTCAGCTCAACAGCATACCAATACATTGATGCAAACTCAATGAATTTTTCTGCCCCCACCATAAAATGTATTTGACTTTTTTTGTCTGTCTCTGATGGTGGCCATGGCCAATCTTTTTCCACATTCACCTACTGCAAACCCTGTGCTTGCTTGGTAATTCTCTCCTACCAATGCCTAGTTACATCCACCACATGTCATCTGTGTTGTACCTGTAGGAGAATTTATCACAACATTTATTGACTTTCATGTGGTTGCCCAACATCTATTGGGTAAGTATTATCCTGTTTGCATTGTTTCAAGGTCCAAATTCATGACTAGCAAAAAAGCTTGAGAATTGCTTTTTTGTATATACAGTGCTGCCCATAAATATTTATACCCCTGGCAAATTTTGACTTAGTTACTTTTATTCAACCAACAAGTCATTTTTTGATGGGAAATAACATAGGTGTCTACTAAAAGATTATAAGAGACATTATTGTGGGGAAAAAAAAAATTTCTCAGCTTTTATTTGCATTTGAGCAAAAAGTGTCCAGTTCAAAATTATTCATACCCTTTACAAACTGTCAGGGCCCTTTTCCACCAGCGCGTTTGCGCTGGCTGAATCAAAAAGTCGCAAACCGCTAGCGATTTTACAATCGCTACGGTTTGCTTTTTAACATAGGAATCGCGTTAGGTCATTTCCACTACCGCGATTCATTTTTTTCAGGAACGCGAACGCGCGGCGGAGCGATATTTGCCGCGATTTTGCTATGCAGTGCATATCATAGCAAAATCGCGGCCGCAAACATCGGGAAATCGCCGGTAATTACGATTCAGCAATCGCTAGCGTTCAGCGTGAATGCTAGCGACTGCTAGTGGAAAAGGGCCCTCAGAGTCTGTGGGAAAATCCAAAGTTGTATCCCATTCAAATAGTCCAAGCTATTCTAAAGCATCCTAATTACCCTGATTAATTGGGAAGAGCTGTTTTAATCAACCCAGTAGGTGAAAAACAGCAGCTTTCTGCAGTTGGTTTGTGGACAGTCATGGCTAAGACAAAGGAGCTCAGTGAGGACCTGCGGCTGCGCATTGTGGTTGCTCACAAGTTAGGAAAGGGCTACAAAACCATTTCTAAATGTTTTCAAGTTCCAGTGGCTACAGTGCAAAGTATTATTAAAAAATACAAGATGTTCAGCCCTGTGGAAAATCTCAGAGGATATGGTCAGAAGCAAAAAAGTGGCACCTGTGTTGGCCAGGAGGATAGTGAGAGAGGTGAAAAAGAATTCAAGGATCACCACCAAGGCCAACCTGGTGAATCTGGGCTCTGCTGGTGGCAATGACTCAAGGGAGACAATCCACCAGACACTGTACACTGCTGAGTTCCACGGATGTAGACCAAGGAGGACGCCACTTCTCCAGATAAGGCATGCAATAGCTTGCTTGGCCTATGCAAATGCTCATCTGGACAAAGAAGAAGACTTCTGATCTTCTGTGTTATGCTCAGAAAATCAAAAATTTAATTTGGTCACAATGAGGACTCCTTCATTTGGCATAAAAATGGAGAAACCTTCAACCCAAAGAACACCATCCCCACTGTCAAACATGGTGGTGGGAACCTAATTAAACAGCACCATGAAAAAGAGCAATATATGAGGATTCTCAACAACAACAAAAGGCTGTCTGCAGAGAAACTTAGCCTTGGGCACCAGTGGACATTTCAGCATGACAATGACTCAAAACACACAGCAAAATTGGTAAAGAAATGGTTAGCAGACAACAACAACAATAACGTTTGAGTGGCCCAGTCAGAGTCCAGACTTGAATCCAAGTGAGAATCTGTAGAATAAACTAAAGATCAGAGTGATGGTAATAAGACGATCCAACCTGGAAGATTTGAAACTCATTGCTAAAGATGAATAAGCAAAAAAACCCGTGGAGACATGCAAAAAGCTAGTCTGCAATTAAAGGAAGCATTTGATTGCTGTAATAGCTAATAAAGGCTTTTCTATTGATTATTCAGAAGGATATGAATAATTTTGGACTGGTCTGGACACTTTTTGCTCAAATGTAAATAAAAGCTGAGAAATGTTTTTCTCCACAATAATCCCTCTTGTACATCATCTTATTATCTTTTGATAAAAAATCGGATGTATGTGTGTATGTATGTTTGTATGTATGTATGTATGTGCTGCGATCACTCGAAAATGCCTTGACTGATTTGAATGAAACTTAGTATAAATTCTCTAAAGGGGCGGAGCCACAAACAGCCAATCAGATTTCTTTGCTGGATAAACTGCTTCTATTCACACAATTTTGATGCCAGGAACCCGAAAGCTTACAAACTTGGTCACCGAGTGACTGTGTGTCAAGGTTACAAAAAGTGGGTGGAGACAAATACAAATTTTACTGGGCAAATGTAAACTGGAGCCCTTCTTCACTGTTAATGGCAGGGTTCTTAAGCTTTGTTCAGTTGGTTACTAAGTGACTGGAATTAATATTTAGAAAAGTGGGTGGTGCCTAAAAAAGCCAATCAAAATGTGCCTGTTGATTAGGGGAATATTTAAGTTGCTGCCATTCTTGCACTGTTAATGGCACAAGCCTCAAACCTGGTACAGTTGGTCTTTACAGTTGGGGTTCAATTTCAGAAAAGGGGCGGAGCCACAAACAGCCAATCAGATTTGTTTCATTTCACTGGAAAAACACAAATTATTGATGCCAAAGACCCCAAAGCTCACAACTTGGTCATTGTGTGTGCGTTTTAGGGTTAGAAAAAGTGGGCAGAGCCAACAGCAGCCAAATACATAACCGGGCAACGCCAGGTCATCAGCTAGTATATACAGTGAATCAACAGCAAGAGAAAAGCATCCGGGCACCAGTGGATTGCAGAAAACACCTTTATTCCATCCTCAGTACAAAGATTAAAAGTTCGATGTTATAGCCATAACATCGAACTTTTAATCTTTGTACTGAGGATGGAATAAAGGTGTTTTCTGCAATCCACTGGTGCCCGGATGCTTTTCTCTTGCTGTTGATACATTGGATCTTCAATCTGGAGGCACAGTGGGTACACCGTTCCCTCAGTGGTCAGCCAATATCTAGTGCCAGTCCGCCCTTTTGCTCTCCTTTTTTATAGTATATACAGTGAGATGCGAAAGTTTGGGCAACCTTGTTAATCGTCATGATTTTCCTGTATAAATCGTTTGTTGTTACGATAAAAAATGTCAGTTAAATATATCATATAGGAGACACACACAGTGATATTTGAGAAGTGAAATTAAGTTTATTTGATTTACAGAAAGTGTGCAATAATTGTTTAAATAAAATTAGGCAGGTATATACATTTGTCATTTTATTGATTCCAAAACCTTTAGAACTAATTATTGGAAATCAAATTGGCTCGGTAAGCTCAGTGACCCCTGAAAAGGTGAATCCAATTATGAGAGAGTATTTATGGGGGTCAATTGTAACTAGTTTCCCCCCTCTTAATTTTCCCTGAAGAGAAGCAACATGGGGGTCTTAAAATAACTCTCAAATGACCTGAAGACAAAGATTGTTCACAATCATGGTTTAAGGAAAGGGTACAGAAAGCTGTCTCAGAGATTTCAGCTGTCTGTTTCCACAGTTAGGAACATATTGAGGAAATGGAAGACCACAGGCTCAGTTCAAGTTAGGGCTTGAAGTGAGAGACCAAAAAAATCTTGGATAAACAGAAGCAACGAATGGTGAGAACAATCAGAGTCAACCCACAGACCAGCACCAAAGACCTACAGCATCATCTTGCTGCAAATGGAGTCACTGTGCATCGTTCAACCATTCGGCGCACTTAACACAAAGAGATGCTGTATGTGAGAGTTATGCAGAGGAAGCCTCTTCTCCACCCACAGCACAAACAGAGCCGCTTGAGGTATGCTAAAACACATTTGGACAAGCCAGTTTCATTTTGGAATAAGGTGCTGTGGACTGATTAAACTAAAATTGAGTTATATGGGCATAACAATGGGCTTTATGCATGGAGGAAAAACAACACAGCATTCCAAGAAAAACACCTGCTACCTACAGTAAAATATGGTGGTGGTTCCATCATGCTGTGGGGCTGTGGGGCCAGTGCAGGGACTGGGAATCTTGTCAAAGTTGAGGGACGCATGGATTCCACCCAGTATCAGCAGATTCTGGAGACCAATGTCCAGGAATCAGTGACAAAGCTGAAGCTGCACCGGGGCTGGATCTTTCAACAAGACAACAACCCTAAACACTGCTCAAAATCCACTAAGGCATTCATGCAGAGGAACAAGTACAATGTTCTGGATTGGCCATCTCAGTCCCCAGACCGGAATATAATTGAAAATCTGTGGTGTGAGTTAAAGAGAGCTGTCCATGCTTGGAAGCCATCAAACCTGAATGAACTAGAGATGTTTTGTACAGACAAATAACATTTATATCACACTTTTCTCCTGGCAGACTCAAAGCGCCAGAGCTGCAGCCACTAGGACGCGCTCTATAGGCAGCAGCAGTGTTAGGGAGACTTGCCTAAGGTCTCCTACTGAATAAGTGCTGGCTTACTGAACAGGCAGAGCCAAGGTTCGAACCCTGGTCTCCTGCGTCAGAGGCAGAGCCCTTAACCATTACACCTTCCATTGTACAGAGAGAGGAATGGCCCAAAATACCTTCAACCAGAATCCAGACTCTCATTGGAATCTACAGGAAGCGTTTAGAGGCTGTAATTTCTGCAAAAGGAGGCTCTACTAAATATTGATTTTATTTCTTTTTTATGGTGCCCAAATTTATGCACCTGCCTAATTTTGTTTAAACAATTATTGCACACTTTCAGTAAATCCAATAAACTTCATTTCACTTCTTAAATATCACTGTATGTGTCTCCTATATGATATATTTAACTGACATTTTTCATCATAACAGCCAACGATTTATACTGGAAAATCATGATGATTAACAACGTTGCCCAAACGTTCGCACCTCACTGTGTATATTTTTCCCAGAGTAAAATGAGACATAAATTACTTTTCTCCTATGTTGCTGTCACTTACAGTAGGTAATAGAAATCTGACAGAACTGACAGGTTTTAGACCAGCTCATCCCCTCATGGGGGATTCTCAGTGTTTTCTTTATTTTCAAAAGCACTTAGTGAATGGCAGTTGCTCTGTCCAACTGCCAAAAAAACTGTGCAGCGAGCAGGGAAACTGGCCAGCACCTTTGTATAAATCCTAATATAAATAAATAAACAAATAAAGGCCATGCTGAGAATCCCCTACGAGGAAATGGGCTTGTCTTAAACCTGTCGGTTCTGTCAGATTTCTACTACCTACTGTAAGTGACAGCAACATAGTAGAAAAGTAATTTATAGCTCATTTTACTCTGGAAGAAACTTACTATTTCTTTGTATGTGTTTACATGTATTTTAAATTCTACTCTTTCGCGATAGTGGTCCTTTAATTACAATCATATACAATCATAGAAAAAAACCTTGAAGCAGGGATCCCTGGGAGCACAGAAAGGGATAAGTTTAACAGTGATTATTATCACAGATCAGCAGCACAGCTCACAGCTCCTATTCACATTTTCTGATAACAGATAATTAGACAGGCTGATATCCATAAACGCCCACAGAACTCACAGCTGTGAATTTCTCTGCAACTATGAAAATGTTTTAATGTGCGGCTGTGCAAGAGTTCGCTTTAAGGAAGATTGGGGTGAGCTGGCCCTTCAGGAGTGAGGTGTCAGCTGGGTCACAAAGCTTGTCCCCATTAGGTATTGCCTTACCATTCTTCTGTCCTCTATATTGCGGCTAGTGATGCTCATCCGGAATCCGGATATCCGACCATTTTTACACTATCCAGATCAGATTCCGGATCCCGGATAGCTATAGAAATCCGCATAGCTATCTGCGGATAGTTTGATGCACGACCCGGATATCCGCGGATATCCGAATCCGAAATACTGTAACTAAGGTGATGACGTCCTGGAGCCAATCAGAGGGCTCCCAGCAGAAGCCCTAGCAACCAATCACAGAAAGGAACACTGGCCAGCCCCACTGTATAATAAGGAGGGCTGCCATGATGAGACAGATCGTTCTGGCTTGCTGAATGCTTCCTGAGAGACATGCTGCAGTGCTGGTGGCCCTAGCGAGGGCTGCCTGTATACAGTTATAAACCTAAAGCTGTTCATTGATTAACCCCCTCACTACTCTATAGTAATCGTTATTTAGCTTGATTGATGTCTCATAGTGTGACAGTTAGAGTGTGTGCTGCACAGCTGCAGTACTGATGCTGGGCCAAGGGCTTTACACAGTGATAAGCTCAGTGATGAACCCCTTCACTATCACTACACTATTGTTAATTCATTAATGTGTTAGTGTGCACTAGTGTCTTCTCCTCTGCTGTCTGACTGTCACTTGGCATGTGTCTCTTCGCACGTGGCACGTGACACGTGCCAAGTGACACGTGCCACGTCTGGCAGGCTCCTGGCATACGTTACACCTGCTGCTGCTGCATTGCCCTGCTCCTGCTGCCTGTGCAGCTCCCACCGCCAGGCCAGGGTGCCACAGGCCACTGATACCACCTATATTTAATCCAAAACACAATTGCAGCATAATTTTTTGGAGGTGTCTTGGCTGAAAACTGTCATGTCCCAGTTGTGTGGTTGGACTTTGGACACAATGCTGTCTGGAACCTAGGCCTGATGTTATTTGACAGCCATTTTTTTAAGTCCCCACATCATCAATTAGTGTTCTCCTTTGCAAAATAATGATGATACATGCCTCATTTACCCTAAAAACACCTTTTAAAGCTATTTAAAGGGCACTTACGGTTTTTCTATCCAGATATCCGAATAGCCCAGATATCCGCGGATAATGCAACCGGATATCCGCGTTCACGCGGATATCTAAAAGGCTGGATTCGGATATCCGAACCGGATCCGGATATCTAGGTATCCGAATCCGGATCAATTCGGATTTTAAAAAGCACTATCCGAGCAACACTAATTGCGGCATGTCTGACCTGGATACCTTGCTTCCTCTGGTGCCGTCAGCAGCTGAGAGCCAATAATAATGATTCACCCATCTTAAATAGCAGGAGACACCCTAGGAGTGGCAAGAGCACTGGGCTTCAATTGGCTGCAGTCATGCAAGATTACATAGACCACTGAATTGCCATTCATTCCCATTGGGAGTCTGTAAAGTAAAGAGCCAGCTTCTAAAGGAGAGGTCTGAGAAACTGATGAAAATGTGGACATATGAACTGGTTTGGAGGTGGCCAATCTGTTGGTCGAGATTGATGTCCATTGCAGCTCAGTGAGTCCAACACCCATTCTTCACATGATCATTTGCAGAAATACTATTGAATAAACATGCAGATATCGCTCTAAAAACACACGATTGGTTCGCACGATGGCCAGGGGCCCCGGACCTCTCTCACTGGCCGGGGCCCCAAGGCCAATGCGCGATACCTGGAGGGGAGTGTAGGTGGGCCTGGACCTCTCACACCCAGGCTCTGGACCTCTCACATCCAGAAAACCCACCAACACTGCCTCCATACTGAATGCTAAATTCGACACACACAAGCAATAGAACACAGCAATACATGCATGCAGCTACATTTAAGTCGTCAGCAGGTGCTCGTCAGCCAATCAGGATGCACTGTCATACACCCTTTACCTGCCATACCACATCTAGCAGCCATTAGCATTCAGGTGGGAGGCTTCAGTTGGACGCAAATCGCAAGATTGCGTCGCTAGCAGGACCGCCCCGTGCAGGCATCCCTCCCACAGGGGTCCCTCCCTAACCGCTCACCTGTCTGCCATGTCCTAGAGCTGAAAAAAAAAAAAAAACGTTTAAAAACACACGATTGGTTCGCACGATGGCCAGGGGCCCCGGACCTCTCTCACTGGCCGGGGCCCCAAGGCCAATGCGCGATACCTGGAGGGGAGTGTAGGTGGGCCTGGACCTCTCACACCCAGGCTCTGGACCTCTCACATCCAGAAAACCCACCAACACTGCCTCCATACTGAATGCTAAATTCGACACACACAAGCAATAGAACACAGCAATACATGCATGCAGCTACATTTAAGTCGTCAGCAGGTGCTCGTCAGCAAATCAGGATGCACTGTCATACACCCTTTACCTGCCATACCACATCTAGCAGCCATTAGCATTCAGGTGGGAGGCTTCAGTTGGACGCAAATCGCAAGATTGCGTCGCTAGCAGGACCGCCCCGTGCAGGCATCCCTCCCACAGGGGTCCCTCCCTAACCGCTCACCTGTCTGCCATGTCCTAGAGCTGAAAAAAAAAAAAAAAACGTTTAAAAACACACGATTGGTTCGCACGATGGCCAGGGGCCCCGGACCTCTCTCACTGGCCGGGGCCCCAAGGCCAATGCGCGATACCTGGAGGGGAGTGTAGGTGGGCCTGGACCTCTCACACCCAGGCTCTGGACCTCTCACATCCAGAAAACCCACCAACACTGCCTCCATACTGAATGCTAAATTCGACACACACAAGCAATAGAACACAGCAATACATGCATGCAGCTACATTTAAGTCGTCAGCAGGTGCTCGTCAGCCAATCAGGATGCACTGTCATACACCCTTTACCTGCCATACCACATCTAGCAGCCATTAGCATTCAGGTGGGAGGCTTCAGTTGGACGCAAATCGCAAGATTGCGTCGCTAGCAGGACCGCCCCGTGCAGGCATCCCTCCCACAGGGGTCCCTCCCTAACCGCTCACCTGTCTGCCATGTCCTAGAGCTGAAAAAAAAAAAAAAACGTTTAAAAACACACGATTGGTTCGCACGATGGCCAGGGGCCCCGGACCTCTCTCACTGGCCGGGGCCCCAAGGCCAATGCGCGATACCTGGAGGGGAGTGTAGGTGGGCCTGGACCTCTCACACCCAGGCTCTGGACCTCTCACATCCAGAAAACCCACCAACACTGCCTCCATACTGAATGCTAAATTCGACACACACAAGCAATAGAACACAGCAATACATGCATGCAGCTACATTTAAGTCGTCAGCAGGTGCTCGTCAGCCAATCAGGATGCACTGTCATACACCCTTTACCTGCCATACCACATCTAGCAGCCATTAGCATTCAGGTGGGAGGCTTCAGTTGGACGCAAATCGCAAGATTGCGTCGCTAGCAGGACCGCCCCGTGCAGGCATCCCTCCCACAGGGGTCCCTCCCTAACCGCTCACCTGTCTGCCATGTCCTAGAGCTGAAAAAAAAAAAA